>NC_083345.1:64215081-65415081 GCF_019175385.1 Lycium barbarum
ATATATATATATATATGTATATGCATATGTTGACTAAGGGTACGACGGGGCCCTGTCCCGTCATATGTTACGTTACTGTTGATACTCTTAGAGGTCTGTGGACATATGTGTGGGTTGTGTATGAGTTCTATTCAGCTATGTCTATACGATGTTCTGTGATATGATATTCGTCCATATGATGGCAGCCTTGCCGGCTTGCATATGATATTGTTATATGATGGCAGCCTTGTCGGCTTGCGTATTATTTCATGATGAGATCGTTATAAGACCCATATTGAGTTTGATGTGAAATGAACATATAGTTACAGAGTATGTATACGGGTGTCCATGTCGGGCACCAGTCATGGCCTACGGGGTTGGGTCGTGACAAAAGTGGTATCAGAGCGGTTTATCCTCGGACTGTCTACAGACCGTGTCTAGTAGAGTCTTGTTTATCGGTGTGTTGTGCACCACATCTATAAACAGGAAGCTACAAGACAATTAGGATGTTACCTTTCTTTCATATCTGAGATCGTGCGATAGAGCCTAATCCATAGGAAATGAAATTCCTTATACTAACCCATGATTTCAGCTGATGAACGACATCGACAGAAGAAAGTGACTGATGATATTAGAAGTTACAAAGTACGCAGGTAAGCAAAGGTACGAAAGATATATGTCGAGTAAGGTATGGAAGTACGATTGAAATGTAAAATTGAAAATTTAAAGAGAAAGTAAACAGGAAAGTATAACAGGTGCAGTTTGAGTTGGGCATACGAGGTATGTTCATCATTTTCATATTGTTGTTGATATTGGGAGCCCTGTGTGGCTATGATACGATATGATATATATATATATATATATATATATATATATGTTGGCCCTGTGAGACATTGCTGGTATTTCCTGCGTGGAGGTTTGAGATAATAAGAAATACAGAGGAAACTCTGCCAAAATTTTCCTAGAAATAAAAAGAGAATGAGATGTAGGTTTGTAATACGTCCTGAAAGGTTCTGTCAGTAGTAATGACAGGATTTGACTAAGTTGCGAGTACGGCTGACCTCGAGAAATAAGTTAATTGCTGAATAGATGGTAATAGTAATTATAAGGTCAAGATCAATATGGTAAAAAGGAAATGTTAAGACAATTTGGAAGGGCTTGTGATAATAAAAGATGATTTAGAAAGGGCTGGAAAATCTTAATAGAGCGTTATGTTGAGATGTCAACTGAATTGATCAGTAGGGATAAATTACGATGAGTCTATAGTTAAAAGGAGTAATAGTATGATTGAGACAAGAGTACAGAGGAGGAAGAATTGTGATGAATACAAATGTATTGATAAGACAGCCTGTGAGGTATTAAGGCTAAGATTAATCAGAAAGGGTAAAAGGGTTAAGTACGCCTACTCCACAGAGTGTAATTAAACCATAATAACAATCGTGAATAAGATTAAAACGTGTTGCGCTAGGGGATCGAATACGAACAGGATATAATAAGGAGGATTGTTATGAAATTAAGTAAAGCCTAGTGAATAAGTGGCCAAAGACATGACGTGATCTGTGTGACTAGAATATAAAGGTAAGGGTAAAACAGAAAAGCGAGCTATAGTACAAATAAGAAAGACTTATCAAGTTCTGTAGGGAAAGTTTAAAATAAAAGGTACACGATAACGAAAATGATAGCGAGTACGAGAAAAGAAAGAGTAATTGAAAGGGAGGAAATAAGAAGAAAGCGAGATGATAGCGTAGCAATAGGTAATGACATGTACAGCCGAGAACACGAGTATTATACGTGACGGAACTGTGAAAGGCCAAGTGATAGAAAGAGGAGTAACGGGGTAGAATGAGTGCTAGAAAATGACTTATATGATAAGAATAGACGTGGAGGAACAAAATACGCTCTAAAAATGAGAAAAAGGTTATGCGGAAGTAATGTGTTCCGAGGGGTACAGAGGTGGCATAAGATTCCTCGTGTACGGAATAAAAGATAGACATAAACGGGAGAAATGATAAGGGAATTCTAAAGGAAGCATCCAAGATAGACGTAATTAATTGAGTACGAGCAGGGAACGAAAGGGTTATATTCATCATCTGGTACGGGTACACGACCTGAAGGCAGAGGCGCCGACTTTTCAGTCAGTGCCGGTAGTTAGCGAGTTTCCCGATGTATTCCCAGATGAACTCCCAGGCCTTCCTCCTGAGCGTGAGATAGAGTTTGCTATAGACGTATTACCAGATACCCAGCCCATATCTATTCCTCCTTATAGAATGGCACCTGCGGAACTGAAGGAGCAACTGAAAGATTTATTAGAAAAGGGATTTATAAGGCCCAGTACATCACTTTGGGGAGCACCGGTATTATTTGTAAGGAAGAAGGATGGGTCGCTGCGGATGTGTATTGATTATAGGCAGCTGAATAAAGTAACAATAAAGAATAGGTATCCCCTCCCCAGGATCGATGATTTATTTGACCAGTTGCAAGGTGCTAAGTGTTTCTCGAAGATAGACTTGCGGTCAGGTTATCACCAAGTGCGGGTAAAGGAGGCAGACATTCCAAAGACTGCATTCAGGACCCGATACGAGCATTACGAATTTAGAGTGATGTCCTTTGGGTTGACCAATGCTCCAGCAGTATTTATGGATTTGATGAACAGAGTGTTCAAGCCATTTCTTGATCTGTTCGTAATCGTATTCATTGACGATATTCTGGTCTACTCACGATCAGAAGAGGAGCATGCAGATCACTTGAGAACGGTACTTAGGGTGCTCCAGCACCAGAAATTGTATGTTAAGTTCTCTAAATGTGAATTTTGGTTGACTTCAGTAGCATTCTTGGGGCATATTATTGGAGCTGATGGCGTTCGGGTAGATACGCAGAAGATTGAGGCAGTGAAGACTTGGCCTAGACCTACGACACCTACTGAAGTACACAGCTTTCTGGGGCTAGCAGGGTATTACAGAAGGTTCGTAGAGAAGTTTGCCTCAATTTCAGCGCCTTTAACAAGGCTAACCCAGAAGGCAGCTAAGTTCCAGTGGACCGACGCTTGTGAGCAGAGTTTCCAGTTGCTGAAAGATAAGTTGACTACGGCCCCAGTTCTAACTCTTCCTGAGGGATCGGATGGCTATGTCATTTATTGTGATACTTCCGGTGTTAGGGTAGGTTGTGTGCTGATGCAGCATGGAAAAGTTATAGCCTATGCCTCCCGACAGCTCAGAAAACATGAAAGGAATTATCCCACCTATGATCTGGAGTTAGCAGCTGTGATCCATGCTTTAAAAATATGGAGACATTATTTATATGGCATGCATGTTGACATTTATACAGACCATAAGAGTCTCCAGTACATCTTTAAGAAGAAGGAGCTGAATTTGCGGCAGCGGCGATGGCTAGAGTTGTTGAAGGACTATGATGTGGACATTCTATACCACCTAGGGAAAGCAAATGTTGTAGCAGATGCACTCAACCGTAGATCTATGGGTAGTTTGGCTGAGGTACAACCAGAGCAGAAGGAGATAGTCCGTGAGATTCGCCAACTAGCTAATATGGGAGTCCGTTTGGCCGATTCTGATAATAACAGGGTTTCTATTCGGGGAGTTGCTAAGTCCTCTATCATAGAAGAGATAAAGAGACACCAGTACGAGGACCTTATCCTTGTACATCATAGGGATGCAGCTCTTCAAATGGAAGAGACCCCATTTAAGGTTGCACCTGACGGAGTGCTACGATACAAAGGTAGATTATGTGTACCTGAGGTTGCAGGGTTACGACAATAGGTGATGGGAGAGGCACACTGTGCCCGTTATTCTATTCATCCAGGGTCAACGAAGATGTATCGTGACCTCAAATGTTTGTATTGGTGGGATGGCTTGCTCAGTGTCCGAATTGTCAGCAGGTTAAGGTCGAGCACCAGAAGCCTGGAGGACTATTACAGGAGATGGAGATTCCGACCTGGAAGTGGGAGGTGATTAATATGGACTGCGTCACAGGTTTACCTCGCACTCTGTGAAAATATGACTCTGTTTGGGTCATCGTTGATAGGTTGACAAAGTCAGCCCATTTCCTTCAAGTCAGGACTACATATTCAGCTGAGGATTATGCCAGGTTGTACCTTAAGGAGATAGTGAGACTTCACGGGGTTCCCACAACTATTATCTCTGATAGAGGAGCCCAGTTCACAGCTAACTTCTAGAGATCCTTCCAGGAGGGATTGGGGACACAAGTGAGTCTCAGCACGGCGTTTCACCCTCAGACTGACGGACAGGCCGAGCGTACCATTTAGACATTACAAGACATGTTACGGGCCTGTGTTATGGATTTTCGGGGTAGCTGGGATGATCATTTGCCACTTATTGAGTTCGCCCATAATAACAGCTACCATTCGAGTATTCAGATGGCACCGTATGAGGCCTTGTATGGGAGAAAATGCAGATCACCTATTGGATTGTTTGATGTTGGTGAGACCAAGCTGATAGGCCCAAATATGATTCAACAGGCTGTTAATAAGGTGAAGCTCATTCAGGAGAGATTACTGGCGGCCCAGAGTCGGCAGAAATCATATGCAGATAATCAACGTCGACACTTGGAGTTTCAGGTTGGTGACTGGGTGTTCCTGAAAGTGTCGCCCATGAAAGGTGTCATGAGATTTGGCAGGAAAGGGAAGCTAAGCCCGATATATATTGGACCTTATCAGATTGTCCATAGAGTGGGCCAGGTTGCCTACGAGTTAGACCTACCGGCTGATTTAGAAGCAGTGCATCCAGTATTCCATGTGTCAATGCTTCGCAAATGTATAGGCGATCCTTCCAGAGTATTCCCCGTATATGATGTCCAAGTGACAGAAGAATTATCCTACGAGGAGTAGCCTATAGCCATACTTGATCGGCAGGTTAAGAGGTTGCGAACTAAGGACGTGGCTTCCGTCAAAGTATTATGGCGAAACAACAACAGGGAAGAGATGACTTGGGAAGCCGAGGAGGAGATGAAAGACAGGTATCCCTACTTGTTCTCTACGCCTACAGGTAACTTGAACTCCTCACTTGACTATATTAATTGCCTGATGAACTGTATGTAATAACGATAAGGGAGACTTCCCCAAAATTCCTATAGGACTTTACTGGACCAATTCAACATTCGAGGACGAATGTTCTAAAGGGGGGGAGAATGTTAGACCCCGTATTTTATACGTCGAGTTATTCGCGAAGGAATCGACGTGAGGTAGAAATCTCGGATTTTTAATTTCTAAACTAGACCTAATCGGTTATAAATTTTACGTAGTGTAAAAATGTTATTGGAGATTAGGAACTACTTA
This sequence comes from Lycium barbarum, assembly GCF_019175385.1. Taxonomy (NCBI): domain Eukaryota; kingdom Viridiplantae; phylum Streptophyta; class Magnoliopsida; order Solanales; family Solanaceae; genus Lycium; species Lycium barbarum. The sequence continues at coordinate 64,220,369 of NC_083345.1, forward strand.
ATTGTGGTGTTAAGTAAAAATTTGTGACAATAATGAGCCAACAAGAGTATCAAACGTCCAAGGTAAAAAGGATGACTCTAAGTCATCTAAAATAAGGCTAATGGAAGACATACAAATGTGCAATTAAATGTTGATTCATCCACTACATTTTCAATATATTGTGGAAAATTAAATTGGAAGGAAAATACAAGTTATATTCGGCCATAAAACTGAAATTTGGAGGAGAAAAGTTGGAGCATACAATTGAATATTTGAGCATCTACTACTTTATGAAAGTATACATTATTTTAGGAAGACATCACATGGTGGAGGGATCACTTTACATTAAATATTGTTCATCCATCTTGGCATGATTACAATAGACAAAGGGTTATGTATGAATCATTCACCACACTTACAATTGTCTTGTAAAAAATTGAAAAGAATGAAGAAAGGAGAGACAAGGGAAGTAGGCTAGCCGAAAGTGAAGGGAAAGAATTAGAAAAGATTTAAGTGTAAAGTTAATGGAATGACTCATGACATAAGTGGAGCACGGTACCAACTTGTAAGCATCAGATTTTAACCAAATAATGACCATGAGATCAGCCATCACAATTCATTTCTACTACACAACACAAAGAAGAAAAACCTAATTCTAGAGAGAGAAAGTCTCGGCCAAGGGACTGATTTTTGAGCCCTTTGAGTCTTGATCCATAAATTATTTTCCAAGGTGTTTCAACCCTTTAGAAGGTCCCTAGAACGTGAAGATAGTCTTTGGAGCAACAAGAACCATTTTCATCTCAAATCACAAAGTCTAGCCAAGTAGAGAAGTCAAGTTGTCAAGGTAAGATCTAACTTCTTTTGCTTGTATTAAGGGTGATGTAGATGAGTAAATATAAGTTGTATACATGAAATGATGTGTGTTGATATTGGAACATGATAGTAGTTAGGGGGTTATATGTGTTGATGTTGAAGTATGGTTGTAACTTGATGAACATGAATCGCATGCATAAAATCATGAAAGTTGGTGTTGGAATGTTAGTTGGCCGTAGGGACTGTTTTGGTGGAATTAATAGACTGATTTTCTTCAGTAAATATGGTTGTTATTATCATAGAACTCATGGTAAAAAAAGAATGAAAAGAATTGGAAGGTTAAAGGTGAAGTTATGTTAGTATGAAAATGATTGAATCTATGATTTTATGTGAAGTGGTGTTGAAGCATGTTGAAACCGTTTGTGGACTGTTTTGTGAGGAAGTTAGTGAACTGTTTTTACATGATATTTTGATTGTTATTATCATGAATTTTATGATGGAATGAAGGTGCTTAATGAATGGAGTTGAAACTAAAGTCGTTTGTGAGTTGTTACAAGAATTGTAGAAATGACGATGTAGCTTAGTTGCGTATGAATTGATGTTGTACTTGTCGTGTGGATAGCTGGTCATAACCTACTGAAATTATATGAAAGGAAGACATGAAATAATGTGTAAGAATCATATGTGGTTTGCTTAGTATGTTCGTAAACGTTTGCAAGAATTCCGAACATTGTTTAGGGACTGTTTTGGACATGTTGTTGGACTGTTTTGGATATGTTGTGGTAATGGACTGTTTTGGACTTGTTGTTTTCATCAAGTTGGAAAAAATAATTATAGTTAAGAGTATACATCATGTTGTCATAGTGGTTGGGCTGTTATAGAATCGTTTCGACGAAATAATATGACTATAGATTAACAAGAATAAATTGGATGTGTCATAATCGCATGTACACTATTATCTAGTGTTGTAAGGTGCGGGCTGTTTTGGCACATTGTTGTTATTGAACTTGGAAGATTAATGATAATTAAGATTATGCTTTGTATTGTATGTTGGATGGGCTGTTATAAGTTGTTACATGCAAACGTTAAGGCTACGAACTATTAGAAGTAACTTGAGAATGTAGTAGCCGTATGTGAATCGTTATTGCATGTTGTGAATGTGGGTTGTTTGGAATATTGTGTGGGCTGTCCGGATTGATAATGAACATATAATTATTGATGTTGGGCTGGTTGTATGTACTTGGTTTGGATACAAGAGCAAATGTCGCCTAAACATCTAGAAAGGAGTTACTAACGTTAGAATACGTTTTGAATCTCCCCGTAACTTAAACGTAGTTGTTGGCATCATAATATAGGTTGAAGTATTATTGGGCAGCGTATACATATTGTGTGACGAATAAGTGCTAAAGGTATGTGAAGCTAACCCTTCTTTCTTTTTGGCATGATCGTTGTGAAATATATATATATATATATACGATTCCAAAGGAATTCCTACACCTAGAGCCACTAGGATGGCTATTGATCTTGATTCCCATAACTTATGTTTTGATATATATATATATATTGATATGTACATATGATTCAAGTTCCATTTTGATATAATCCACAGGGACATCCGAAAGGTATATGATATGACTATTATTTGAAATTGCGAACGATGGTTCGTGTTGACTATTCTATTGAGTCCTTAAAAATGTTTTGAATTGCATATAGTTTCTCACTACTCTGCTCGTGCATATCTCAATATATCTTTCACCGAGTCCCGGGCCGGGTATGTTATCGTGCACACTTCCACTGTATTGTTCGCCGAGTCCCTCATTAAAGGGTCGGGTACAATATATATATATATATATATATATATATATATACATATATTCTGGAGTTATGCTGTGTTATGGTGTTATGCTGTGCTATGAAGTTATGCTGTGTTACAGAGTTATGCTGTGTTATGGAGTTATGCTGTGTTACAGAGTTATATTATATTCTGGAGTATGCTGTGTTATGGCGCCAGAGACGGGGTGGCGACCATGTTCACCGAGTCCCATAATGGGGCCGGATATGATATATGATATGGACATACATGATTTATGTTTCGAAAGCAAATGCTTGGTATTCTGGTTATTGTACTCATTTTCTGTACTTCTTATTTCAATTATGATCCCATTTTCTGTATTTCATGATTTACATGCTCGGTACATATTCTGTACTGACCCCCTTTCTTCGGGGGGCTGCGTTTCATGCCCGCAGGTGCAGATACTCGCTTTGGTGATCCGACAACTTAGGATTACCCTTCTGCTATTTTGGAGAGCTCCGTTGTTCCGGAGTCCAGATTTTGGTACAAATCCTTCTCGGATATATATATATATATATATGCATATGTTGACTAAGGGTACGACGGGGCCCTGTCTCGTCATATGTTACGTTACTGTTGATACTCTTAGAGGTCTGTGGACATATGTGTGGGTTGTGTATGAGTTCTATTCAGCTATGTCTATACGATGTTCTGTGATATGATATTCGTCCATATGATGGTAGCCTTGCCGACTTGCATATGATATTGTTATATGATGGCAGCCTTGTCGGCTTGCGTATTATTTCATGATGAGATCGTTATAAGACCCATATTGAGTTTGATGTGAAATGAACATATAGTTAAAGAGTATGTATACGGGTGTCTATGTCGGGCACCAGTCGTGGCCTACGGGGTTGGGTCGTGACACCGGCCCTCTATTGCGGGACGCAGTGAATAGAATCATCACATGCCATCCTGGCCGCCATCCCATATCATCATGTCATCATAAACAGATGTACATATAACAGAACCTGGCCCGCAAGGGAGAGGGACGCGGTGAACAATGCAGAGGAAGACGCACGATAACAGAACCTGGCCCGGGACGCAGCGAAGAACATACTGAGGCTTGCACGAGCAGAGTAGTGTGAAACCATATGCACATAAATCAAGACTCGATAGACAAGTATACTTACCGACATCTGAAGGCTCAGAAACAAGTTTCAGGTCAATCCGATTTAGTATAAGAAATTTATGGGCGTTTGAAGTACAGAACCTTCTACGAACGTTTCAGAAGCCATTTTTGGAAAATCAAAGCAACAATCATGTTAGGTACCTTTCGAATATCGTTATGGATCAAACCAGATAGAGCTTTTGGAACCATATGTACGTATCAAAATATATCAAAGACTCAATGGAATAATCAAACGCGCTATCATTTGAAAATCAAGACATTAGTCATATTAATTATATCTCGAATGCCATTCGAAAACATATCAAATAGAACTTCGGACATCACAGGTACGCATCAAAACCATATGAAATAGCTTATGGAAGTCAAGAATATTAGCCATCCTAGTGGCTCTAAGAATCGGAATTTCTTTGAAATCATACATATACTTTGTCATGTTGGTTTCACAAAGACCATGCCAAAAGAAAGAAAGGGTAAGCCTTACATACCTGTCCCACGTCCAATTAGCTACGCTTATTCATCCAAACTTGCTAGTCTACATTCAAGAGAATTGACGTAACCATTAGAATCATCGACATGTACTTGTCTTAGTCTTTCAAATGAATTTGTTTATAATCTGCCGAAATTTCGGCAGCATTTCCCCTCTAAATACACCATCCCCGAGAATCTAACTCGGCTAATTTTATCAACAACAATCCGAGAATTCGACTCGGCCAAATTATCAATAACAATATCAACAATCACATCACCAACTTCAACAATTATTTCAAATGCATTCTAACACTAGCAATTCTTTCTACACAATTCGATGGCATTTCATTTTTATTCAATTCGATCACATATATTCAAGCTAATACCAATGATCCCACATTCAAGTATTAATCCGAATTCATTCTAACATGGTTCAAGAATACCTCAAACGATTCACATAATATTACAAACAACCCAATCAACATTTTACTTCACCCGAAACCTTCCAAATTCAATAAGAACAAAGACAACACATTTCCTTCCTTTGATTCATGAACTATACCAATGATTCACACACTAACAACATTATTCTTATAATTACAAGAAACCATATTAGAATCACATTAATTCCTCCAAAAATTTCTCAACGATTACAACTTCATTTCAATTCATCCAACCTTCATTTTCATCATGGAATTCACAACCACAACAATCAAATTACTAAATAAAATCAATTCATTTGTTCTACACAACACAACTATATTCGGCCACCACCAACATACCCATATTTCATGAATTTCATCCTTTTCTACATACTACAATACTCACAATCATCCATAACACATGAAAGAAGATTGAATACATACCTTTTTCTCTTAGCTTCTTGGCTTTGCTAGGGTTGTGAACTTGCACAAATAGATGGTTTTATTGCTCCAACAACCACTCCATGTTAAAGAGGACGTTCCAATTGGTTGGAATACTAGAAGAAAATACTTTCTTGATCAACTCCATGGAGCCAATTTTCCTTAGCCATGGTCGAATGGCTCTTTAATTTTTCTTGAAGTTTCCTTGAGTTTTGAAGATGAAAATATGTCTTGCTTTGGTCCTCTCTCTACATATATATATATAGCTCCTTCCAATACCATGTGAACACATGCCCTCTTTCTTGAAGTTTCTTAAATATTAAAATAAAGATGAATAATTATTTTATATATATATGCCACACGGCCAAAGTGGCCTTCTTCAAGAATTTTCTTGAACATTTTGTGAAATTCCCGTTTTGCCCCTAGCCTTTCACAATATTACCATGGGCCACCTTGTGAATTTCCCTTTTTACCCTTAGCATTTCTCAATATTTCCATACTAATGAACAACTTGTACATTAAAATAACTTTGAAAAATAGCCTAGCCCTTAACTTCTCACAATTATCTTGAATTATCCGAACGTACAAAATACGGGCTATAACAATCTCCACTAATATTTCTACACTAATTGTAATTTACAAGCAAATCGTGCACTTATTAAATTGATATTAAAAAGTCCTTGTTCCATATCTAAAAAATAATCCTGTCCTTGAACTTATGTCGATTAGCTTACGAATAATTCAACGTGCAAAAATACGGGATATAACATCCTTCCCCCCTTTGGAACATTCGTCCTCGAATGTTAAACCAGTCCTGCACTCCCAATACTTCCTTAAATGTTCTTTTATTGAATTATGCCCTTCACATGCCTCTTTCATTGGTTGATTCCCTTCAATTTATTATAACGCATTCCAACTCTCTAAGTAACTATTCCCGTAATATTTCTTCTTAGTCTTGCCTCCCGAGGTGATAATTCCACGTCGTTGTCTTTACTCTCCTCTTCATTTCGCAGTTGGTTGACAGTTGTATTGCGAGCTCTTCTGCTGAAATCTTACTCTTCTCTCTGGTGCACTTAGTCATAACTCGACTCTTTCTTCTTCTATAACTTACTCCCTTAAGATGTATCGTTCACTTCATCTTACCTCTTACGCGTAGACGTCCCTCGTCGATTTATTAGACTTTACTATCCCTGGAGTATTTCATGCCCCTGGCAACCTGTAGACCCTTCGCAGACTCTACGAATAAAATGAAAGTTTCCAAGGTGTTACATTATTTTACTTCAATAACCTTACATTGCTCTGCTGTTCCAATCCATATTCCGGAATCTTCGGCCTCATGTATCACTCCTCGACTTCTTTAAAAGACTTTAACTGTCACTCTACTTTTTAGCTCTTATTCTCAATCCTTAGAGTTGGCTATCAAGTAGCGCTGGAGTTTTCTCATATAATAACTTTACACAGCTGCTCTGTGATCTGACTATCATTAATTGGTATAATTCTGAAAGAATTTTTGATTTGACATATAAATTCACAGTCATCCAGTAACCCGCTTGTTCTGATCGTCTCGCTTAAACCATCTCCCTTAATCCAACTTATAACACTTTAGGCATATTACCCCGTGTCGTTTCTTTATCTTTAGTTCAAACTCTTCTATTGCCTCTTTACCTATATTTTTCTCTTAGTTCTCCTATCACGCATCAGAATATGCGTAAGTGCTCAAATGAGCCCAAGAGATATCTTAGCGTCGTCTCAGTAGTCTTCATGCTTTACCTTGCCTTCTCCTCTCTTATCTTACAATCGGTATCGGGATAATTCTTCGGCTCAGCCATGGCCAGGTCCTATTTGCCCTTAGTATTAATTTTATCTTGGTAATTTGGCGTAAACCATCTTTATATCTTTCCTTAATGCATCCAAAACATCATAATCGCATTGTTATTACTGGATCCTTACTCTTCTTATCAAGTACTCACTTGGTCTCATTCTTAGCATACAAATATTCGTAGGTTGAATAACTATTCTTGTTCAACTTGCATAAAATATATCCAATCTTAATCATAATCTTTCCTTCTCCTGGTTCATTATGCTTTAAATAACTCATCTGTACTAAAACTCGCTTGTAGCCTATCTTGTCATACTCCTTTCCCTTGATTTTCTCATATCCTACTATGAGATATTTTCTATCCCTTCCCTTTGCTACTTGTAAGTCGCAATATCATTAACGCACAACTCTATTGCCAAATCTTAGCCTCTAATCTAGTCTAGCGTTGCTATTCTTTACAATATCTCTTAAATTACTCGTTACCATTCTCTTGTCGTACTCTTTCTTTTTATAAGCACCCACTTTTAATGTCATACAATTCAAGACCTTTACAAATGATTCTCAGCACCGTCTCAAATATCATCCTGACTTCTATCCGTTTATTACTGGCTTTCAGATCTTACTAACTTGTTTCAGCAAGGGATATCACTTGAAGTTTAAGTATCCATATCAAATATATTGTGGTGTCAATTGTTTCCATGTTACACTTGCTTTTCTCACACCCGCTTCCCCCCTTTAGGGTGTACTTATACCATTATCTGTTTATATTCCGCTCTACGTCCCTATTTCCAATCTCAAATTCATCTGATCCTTTTTTTTTCAACTCACTTGGCATACTATACCATATCCATATCTTTCCTTTATAATTTATGACTTTGATTATCCACGTACGAAACCTTAAAAAAATCATGAAGCGACGAGAATCTTTCCATATATAGTATAAAATCTCATCTGATAATCCGTAATCGAGTAATGTAACCCATGTAGCAACTCATCCACGGCCACATTCCACTTACTCCAATCAGTAATTGTTTAGTACTTATAGTCGTTCCAAATTCTCAATTACGTAGCACTTATATTCCGATGATAAGTGTCCAATGTTCTCTTGTAATATTATCCTTATCCCAACCTATATCATCTGTTTCCTTTAATAAATTCAAAATAAATTATTTGTTCCTTAGGCCTACAGTCCTTGTCCTTTAAGGATTTCACTATTTCCTAGGTGAAGTCATATACACGCAGTACTCCTTTACGCCTTATGCTCTTTTACCCTTGTTGTGTACCCAACACTAACTTCTAACTTACTCAAAATCATATCAAGTTCGTCTTAATAATGGTCTTATCTTATCACCTTGTCGTCGTACTACACCTTTAAGTTCGTAGCTATATATTTCCCTTTTATTTTATACTCGTATTCAATTATTACGTCTATCTGGGGTGTTTCCTTTAGAATTCCCTTACCATTTCTCCAGTCTATGTCCATCTTTTATTCTATGCACAAGAAATCTCATGTTACCTCTGTATCCTTCGGAAAACACTACTTCTGCATTGTTATACCCCGTATTTTTATACGTTGGATTATTCGTAAGTTAATCGATGTAAGTTCAAGGACAAGGTTATTTTTGAGATATGACACAAGGACCTTTTAACCCCGATTTTAATAAGTGTACGATTTGCTTATTAATTAAAACTAGTGTAGAAATATTAGTGGAGATTAGGGATTAACTAACCATGATTAGATTATTAAGTGGGGATTTATAATTAATTAAGTTAATTAAGTGTGATAAATGAACCCCACTACAACATGGCCAAATCTAATTGGTCCATGCCATAGTGGGACACATGTCTCATAGGTGGGCTGCATATATAAGGCATGTCATTCACCACTTCATCTTCACAATTTCTTGAAAACAATTGCATAGCACAGCCATGGCAGCACACGGCCATGGCAGTTCATCATCATAAAAAAAAATGTTTTAAATGCCAAAAGTGTTCTACACGTTCAAGGAGGCAACAACCTTTAATGTTTACATTGAATTGAGGAAGAAGAAGTGGTGCAATTGGTGCAAGTGAGTATAGGATCTGTCCTAATCAATTTAAGGTAAGATTTATTCATCTTGAAATGTAATTGGAGTTAATGATGTTTTAATGGAGAGATTAAAGTGTATTAGATGAAATTGGAAGTAAGAAAATTACATAATTATTGTTGGCGTTGTAAGTGGGCAGAATTGAAGTTGTTCTAATTGGATTAAGTTTGGTTAGTGTTGTCATTATTATGGTATTGTATTTGAAGGTAATTTGTTATGTTGAAGGGCTGGAAATATAGTTATAGATATGTATGGGTGTTGTTGTTCATGGTAATATTATACTCTGTTCCGTGTGTTTGTAATTTTGCGAAGTAAAGATCGAAGATCGTATTTTTGATGTTGTAGTCTTGGTGGACTGTTTCGAGCTTGTTATTAAAATGATATTGAAGTAATTTTCTTGTACATGGATGGTAGTTGATGTTGTTGTTGTGTTATTATTGATATGGTTCATAAATTTGGAAAAAAACAAGTGTATAACATATCGTATACGAAGTGTATGTTGGTCTGTTTGGTGTATAATCTTAGATGTTAATGATTTGAATTGAAAAAGGATTAAGAGAGGTTATTGGGATGTTAGAATTGATTATTGGTGTGTCGTAACTATTGTTGTTGCTGTGTTGTTGAGATAATTCCTTGTTTATGGAAAGTAGTTGATATGGTAATTGTGGGCTATTTTGAGAATGATCTAGAGATGGATCCGATCCTAGTTTGATATGAAGTTGTTGGTATTGTTATTGTTGGTATATGGTCAATTTTTTGTTGAATTGGGATCTCGGGGATTGTTAAATTCTCAGGGGAAATGCTGCCCAAATTTGTATAGGCTATAGTAGGGCTGCTCTTATCGTAATTAAATTTTTGAATATGATGTTGAGCTGATGTATACATAGCCTAGTTGTATTATTGTTGTTATGGAGTTTCGGAGGAGGAAGGGCAAGGTGAAATGCCGATAGTTGCCATATAGCGAGCTCGTGGCTCGTCGTATTGTCCATATGCTATCTTATTGATTGTGCTTGATATAAGTTGGCTGAAGCTAGTGTTACTTGATACACCCCGTAGTTTCTGTACATTGAGATTCGTTAGGTATTAGCTATTCAATTGCAGATATTGGAGTTATTGTTGAGAAGATGCAAGATCATAGGTGCTCGTGTTACGATTATAAGAGCCCGAGTCTGCGTAACAAGTTATAGGGGGATTGAAAAATCAGTGAACTAAGGAGATTAAGCTTCCGAGGCTTTGAAGGAAAGCTGGGCAAGGTTTGGTATGAAAATTTTGGTCTAACTGGAAGAAATAATATGTTTTAGTATATTAAGAGTTTTGAACTGAAACAAAATTCTAAAGTGAAGTTCGGGAAGTCTAGTTTCCAACGCAACAAACCGCTCCTCAATAGGACATCGGGGTAAGGAGATATCGACGTTACAAGTCGGGCTGGCAGACCACCAAAATGGTCTGCGTGAACGTGCCAGGGAGTGGCGCACACGCGCAGGAGGCTAAGGGCCAACGAGGCGCGAACGCGCTGAACTATTTTGAGGCCTGGGTTCGGGACAAAGGTTATATTACAAGGATGTATCAATAATAACTTATATAGGACATTTGGAGATCATATGGTGTGAATAGGTTCATATGTCACGTGACGAAAAACCTCATTGCTGTAAGCAAAGTGAGGTCCACACGCTCGAGTTTTATAAAGGACATATGAAGAGATATATGAGTAATACATGGAAAGATGAGCAAGTCCTAAGAAGGACCCTTAGGCCAAAAATGGGCATAAGCCCTCCAAAAGGACGATTTAAGGAAACGTTTTCGAATGATCTGACTTGGAGGGGCCAAAACTATATTATAATTTTGCAATTTGGAAACACACCAAGAATTAAAGTTGTAGATAATTGAATTAGCTTTCCAACTATAGGTCGTGGGCCGTCACACAATAACGAGATCAAGAGTTATGACCTTTTTACTGAACGAAGGCGCAGTCAGGAAAATTAAGTTAGCGCGAACGCGCTGAAGGAAAAGTAAGTAGGTCCAGGCAGAACCTGGACCGTTCTATAAAAGGGGGATACCCCTCATTTTCGTCCCAAACACACCAAGAACCCCTCAAATATTCCAGAAAATTCCCCAACTTTCCACCACCAACTTTTTAGCCAAAACCAGGTATAATTTCCAAATTCCGGTCCAGGCAGCGTATAGTTGCGATTACAAAATTGTGTATTGAGGCGTTGTGGCTTAAGTTCAAGGTGGAGGGGTGAAGATATAGCATTATTATCGAGGTAAAGGTATGAATCTCTTTCTATTTGTGTTAATACCGGTTTATTTACGAAGAAAGCGTGGATAAATAATTGTATACTGAGTTGATTAGCTATGGAAGTTGGAAACCAGCGTGTGGGCTGTTCTATGAAGTATTTTGGAGTTGGAAATATTATGGTTAATGTTGGTATTGTTGTGATTGTTGTTGGTTGTTGAATTGAGAATTCGGGCTAGGCATATAAACAAGGGAAATGCTGCCCGATTTTCAGTAGAATATAGAATAGTTTGATTTGAAACTTGGAATAAGTGTGCGGTAAAGAGGATAAAGTTAGTGTAAATCCTCTTAAATATAGAATTACGAGCTCGGACTCATAAGCATAGCCAATAGGAGGTTCAACAGGTATGTAAAGCTAACCGTTCTTTCTTTTTGGCATGATCTTTATAAGATAAACAGACGACGTGTATATGACTCCAAAGAAGCACCTATTCTTAGAGACACTAGGATAGCTAATGTTCTTGATTCCCAGAACTTATTTTATTATGTCTTATTACGTGTCTATGATTCCGGACGTCCTATTTTTTATATAATCCATAGTGACATTCGAAGCGTACTTGATATGACTATTGTCTTGACTTTCAAATGATAGTTCATTTTGATTATTCTATTGAGTCTCAGATATGATTTAGTTTGCATATAGTTGTTCACTACTCTGCTCGTGCATGCCTCAATATATCTTTCACCGAGTCCCGGGCCGGGGTACGTTCTCGTGCACAGTTTCACTGCATTGTTCACCGAGTCCCTCACTAGAGGGCCGGGATACGGTATATATATATATATATATATATATATATATATATATATATATATATATATATATATATATGATGATATGATGATGTGATTTTGGCGCCAAGGATGGTATATGGTGACTTTATTCACCAAGTCCCATAATGGGCCGGGTATGATATATGATATTGATATGCAGGATTTACATTTCATAAGGCAAGTGTATTGGTATTATGATTGTCATACTTGTCTCCTGTCGACCTTTGCTCAGCCATGATCTTCTTTATTGTACTTCATGCTTTACATACTCAGTACATTTTCCGTACTGACCCTCTTTCCTTGGGGGCTGCGTTTCATGCCCGCAAGTACGGATACTCGATCTGGTGATCCTCCAGCTTAGGACTTCTACTCAGCTGTCTTGGAGAGCTCCATTGTTCCGGAGCCTAGACTTTTGGTACAGATATTTTGATGTATATATATGTTATCCAGGGGTACGGCGGGGCCCTGTCCCGTCATATTTCACTATCGATACTCTTAGAGGTCCGTAGACATATGTGTGGGTTGTGTATAAGTTTTTTCGACTGTGTCTATATGATTTGCTAAGGATATTCCCGTCTATAGTGGAAGCCTTGTTGGCTTGCGTATCGTACCAGATGTAGTGGCAGCCTTGTCGGCTTGCGTATTTTGTTATGTTTGGTTAGTTGTGGCTTCTCAAGAGACAGGTTCTTTTGATGTATGACATGATGAGTTTACAGCGGGCTTTTACAAATTGTCATATTGTTTACAGATTGTCATATTGTTTTGGCAAGTTCCCATATTGTACTTAGTGTCAGTCCGACTATATTTAGCAGGTTCGTATATGGGTGTCTAGTCCAGGCACTAGTCATGGCCCTTGGGGTTGGGTCGTGACATTACTATCATTATCTTATAGATAAAGTCTTAAAGAGGGGCTGATCCGTCAAAGTTGTTTCGAGGGTCGTAAATCAAGGTATGTAAAGCTAACCTTTCTTTCTTTTTGGCATGACCTTTATGAAACAAATAGACGACGAGCATATGAATCCAAAAAGACTCCTATTCTTAGAGACACTAGGATGGCTAATGTTCTTGATATCCAGAACGTATTTCACATTATCTTGATGCGTGTCTATGATTCTTGAAGTGCTATTTGATATAATCCATAGTGACATTTGAGGGGTACTTGATATGATTGTTATCTTTGATGCTCAAGTATTAGTTCATTCTACCTATCCTATTGAGTCTCAGATGATGATTTAGTTTGTATATGGTTTCTCACTACTCTGCTCGTACATGTTGTTAATATATCTTTCACCGAGTCCCGGGTCGGGTATGTTTTCGTGCACAGTTTCACTGCATTTTTCACCGAGTCCCTCACTAGAGGGCCGGGTACGGTATATATATATATGTATATGATGATGATGATGTGATTATGGCGCCGAGTAGGGCATATGATGACTTTATTCACCGAGTCCCATAATGGGTCGGATATGGTATATGGTATAGACATGTATGATTCTTATCTCGTAAGGTACAGGTGCATTGGTATCCTTGATTATCATACTTGCCTTCTGTAATCTTCTATTTAGTTATGATTCTCCTTATTGTATTTCATGTTTTATATACTCAGTACATATCTCGTACTGACCCCCTTTCTTCGGGGGCTGCGTTTCATGCCCGCAGGTACAGATACTCGATATGGTGATCCTCCAGCTTAGGACTTCTGCTTAGCTGTTTGGAGAGCTCCATTGTTCCGGAGCCTAGACTATCTTGGTACAGATCTTTTGATATAGATTTATGTATATGTCCAGGGGTACGGCGGGGCCCTGTCCCGTCATGTTTCACTTTTATACTCTTAGAGGTCTGTAGACATGTGTGGGTTGTATATAAATTTTGGCCAGCTGTGTGTATATGGTTTGCTTTGGATATCCCCGTGTATAGTGGCAGCCTTGTCGGCTTGCGTATTGTGTTATTGTTATGTTGTGGTTAGCCGTGACTCCAGGGGAGACAGGTTTATGATATGGGGCGTTGTGAATCCTTCGTTTGTTTTTATAAGTTTTCATATTGTCCTTAGTCTCAGTTTGACTATATTAAACAGGTCATATACGAGTGTCCAGTTCGGGCACTAGTCATGGCCCATGGGGTTGGGTCGTGACATGCATAATCCCTTTCTCATTTTCAAAACGTATTCTGTTCATCCCTATTTGTTCTTATCATCCCAGTAATTTTCTTGCACTCATTCTACCTCGTTGCTCATCTTTCTATAGTTTGGTATTTTACAGTTCCGTCACTTATATTACTCGTGTTCTCGGTTATACATGTCATAACCTATTACTGCACTGTTATCTCGCTTTCTTCTTATTTCCTTCTTTCAATTAACTCCTTCTTCACTTGTGCTCGCTATCATTTTCGTCATCGCATAATCTTTATTCTGAACTTAACGGAAATCGGGCAGCATTTCCTCTATATAACTTGCCTAACCCGAACTTCCAACTAATCTCCAATTATCACAACAATACCAACAACAACGATAACAGAAATAATCATATCAAATCCTTAAAATCCAGCCCATAAACAATTCAAACAACCCAATAACCTCTCTTAATTCCTTTTCAATCCTAATCATTAACATCTAAGACTATACACCAAACAGACCACCATGCGCTTCGTATACGATACTTATACACTTCTTTCTTCGAAATTTATGATCCAATCAACAATAACACAACAACAACACCAATTACTCATACACAAGAAAACTATCATAATATCACAATAAGTTCTAAAACAGCCCATAAAATATATACAAGTTCTAGCAGGATTTAAACTTTCCATTCACAAATTCCACATCCATCAAATTGTACAAAGATCACACCAACTATAGAACATGTAGAAGGGAATAACCCTTACAATAACATGCCCTAAGTAGCCCATCAACTATAACAAGAACAACCCCTAACCTCATGAACGTCTAATCCAATTCATATCTCAACAATTCCATATGAACAACTACAACTTTAATTATCATGATTCCTTCACTTTTAACACACACTCAACAACACCAACAACAATCAAACTCGATTAAATTGAAACTACTCCAATTCAGCCCAACTTACAATACCAACGAATTCATGCAATTTTCTTACTTCCAATTTTGCCTAAAATAAACTAATCTTTCCATTACAACATCATTAACTCCAATTACATTACAAGAAGAAGAAATTTACCTCGAATTAGTTAGGACAGATCCTACAATCACTTGCACCAATTGCACCACTTCATGTTTATCAATTTAAATCCCATGGTTGCTGCCTCCTTGAATGTGTAGAACACGTTTGGGATTTAATAAAAAAAAATTAAAAGCCAAGGCCGGCCGTGAGCTTGGCAGCCAATGGCTGTTCATGGTTCTTGCTTTCAATTGAATTGAGAAGACGAAATATGATATTATTAGTCATCACTAATGAGTCGTTGTTATATATATATATATATATATATATATATATATATATATATATATATATATATATATATATATATGCAGCCTACCTTGTTGACATATGGCCAGCCCACTTGACATGTGTCCCATTAGCATGTCATAATCCATGCTCCAATCAAATTCAGCCACGTTTTGTGGGGCCCACTTAGTGGTCTATTTAGCTTAATTAATCATTAATCCCCACTTAATAATCTGATCATGATTAATTAATCCCTAATCTTCACTAATATCTCCACCAATGGTAATTAATAAGCAAACTGTGTATTATTAAAATCAGGATTAAAAAGTCCTTATCTCATATATCAAAAATAATCTTGTCCTTGAACTTATGTCGATTGGCTTCCGAATAATCCAATGTACAAAAATACGGGATATAACAATTTTGGCAGAGTTTCCTCTGTATTTCTTACTATCCCAAAACTTGCATGCAGGAAATACCAACAATGCCTCACAGGGCCACCATATATATGTATATATATATCATATTATAGTGTCACACCCTCATCTTGATAGGTCATGACGGGCACCCGACTCTCATCAGAATCGAGTGAACCCTTAAACGTTCGCTTTACCAAAACCTGTCATTTCAAAAACTTTTAAAAACATGAAACTGTTCCGAATAGAGGTCATTATCTTTATATAGATTATGAAAACTTTCAATCAAATAAGTACTTTAACCCAATTGAAATCATCTAAAATACATGTTCTTTTAACATACACAAACGGTTCAGCTGACATTACTCTGTCGACATCTCGACAAACGTACCACAGGACGCTGTCTGCAAAGTCTGTAATATAGATGAAATACCATAGCGTAAGTACTCTGACTCGGCAACACTCCGGGAGGAAATGGAGCTCACCAATTCAACTGGAACATCTTCTGGCAATATCCTCTACTCATCTGTATGCACATGCGCGGCATGAAACGCAGCCCCCGAACAAAGGGGGTTAGTACGGAATATGTACTGAATATGTAAAGCATTACTGAATCACAAACAATGAGAAACATAACAGTAAACAAGTTTAGAAGCAACCCGGGAGTACCTGGAACAACATTTTGAACCATGCCATATAGTACTTTGCACAATCTCTAGCATACACAATATAAACACAGCATACACAAATTCTAGAACCCACAGTATAAATATAATATCACAATAGTCCCTTCGGACGGCCGCTTCCGGCTCAATAATAATGATGGCCCCTTCGGGCAGCCGCTTCAGGCTCAATAATAATGATGGCCCCTTCGGGCAGCCGCTTCCGGCTCAATAATAATGATGGCCCCTTCGGGCAGCCGCTTCCGGCTCAATAATAATGATGACCCCTTCGGGCAGCCGCTTCCGGCTCAATAATAATGATGGCCCATTCGGGCAGCCGCTTCAAGCTCAATAATAATGATGGCCCCTTCGGGCAGCTGCTTCCAGCTCAATAATAATGATGGCCCCTTCGGACATGCCGATTCCGACATAATACTACCCTAGCCCTTTCGGGCATGCCGGTCCCGACATAATAATAATGATCCTAGCCCCTTCGGGCATAATAATAATGATGATATGGAAAGTAAACATAAGTCGTAAATGAAATGAAGTAGTAAAACGTCGCACCCCCTTCGGAGTGATGTTTTTGAAAATCTAATTAGTAAAATCTCGCACCCCTTCGGAGTAGTTTTGAAAATCAAACTTTATATTTCCTTTAGTATAAAACTAGTTTTCTCGAAATCATTAGTAAAATCTTATGCACAACTCAATTGGCATAACATAAACTGAGGCCATATGTTATATAGCACGCTCAGACATAAGCTGAGGCCATCGCACACTCAGGCATAAGCTGAGGCCATAGCACACTCAGTGATCAGCTGAGGCCATAGCTCACTCAGGCATAGGCTGAGGCCATAGCACACTCAGACTTAAGTCGAGGCCATACGTTATACAGCACGCTCAGTCGGGTCATGAAATCATATAGAAAAAAAACTATTATGAACGTCATGTATGAAATCAAACCCTTTTCATTTGTCTCCTTCGAGACTCACAAATTTAAATGTAAAATGCATAGGTAAAAGAAAGACCTTATGAATGTCCCCTTCGGGATTTAGACATCATTATGGAATCGCACAACTTGAGAATGCCCCTTCGGGCTCAAGAGGTCAAAGAACTCAGGATATCCTACATCTAGGAATGGATTCATTATGGGTATCGTTACGCTTCGTACTTGTCACAGATCATAAACATGTTTCGGGTCAATCCAACCTAGTATAAGAAGGTTATGAGCGTTTGAAGTACAAAACCTTCTACGAAAGTTTCAGAAGCTATTTTTTTGGAAAATTAGAGCAACAATCATACCAAGTACCTTTCAAGTATCGTTATTCACTATAGAAACCTCTACGACCATTTTCAAGCAATCCGAGATCGTCTACGAAAGTTAGGGACATTACAACTTACAGAGCTCTTTAAACTTTTCTTGTTATTCAATCATACAATAAGCTCGGCTATACTAAGTACACTCACATCAAGAAGTGAATAAGAAGCATTAACAAGCTCGGAATCAAGAATAGAGTTACCTCGAGATAAGTTTCATAGCTTACTTAGCTCTAGGACATGCCAAGAGAAAGAAAAGGTGAGCTTTACATACCTGTCCCACGTCCAATTAGCTACGCTCATTCGTCCAAACTTGCTAGTCTACATTCAAGACATTTGGCATAATCATTAGACTCGTCGACATATGCTTGTCTTAGTCCTTCAAATAAATTCATTTATAATCTGCCGGAATTTCGGCATCATCTCCCCTGTAAATACACCATCCCCGAGAATCTAACTCGGCCAATTTTATCAACAACAATCCGAGAATGCAACTCGGCCAATTTATCAACAATAATCCGAGAATTCCACTCGGCCACATTACCAACAATAATCCGAAATCTTCCAAACTTAATAAAGACAATAACAACACATTTCTTTCTTCCAAATTCATGAACTACACCAACAATCTACACATTAACAACTTCCTCAATCAATTCAAAATACATTCTAACGTTAGTAACTTCTTTTACGTAATTCGACAACATTTTTCTTATGTTCAATTCAAAATACATCTCTCGCTTCCAAATTCACGAATTACATCTAACAACCCACACTTTAACAAATTCATTCATACCAATATAAGAAACCATACTAATATCACATTAACTCCGTCAATAATCAACAAACGATTACAAATTCATTTCAAGCCACCAAACCTTCATTCTACATCACTTAACCCATAACAACAACAACTAAAATACTAAGTAAAATCATCTCAACATACCCTACTAGGGCAGCCCCTATATGGCCACCACCACACACCCACATATTTCATAAATTTCATCCAATTCCACATACTACAACATGCATAGATCATCCATAACACAAGTAAAAGAAGATTGAATACATACCTTTTTCACTAAACTTCTTGGCTTGGCTAGGGGTGTGAACTCACACAAATGAATGATTTTATTGCTCCAACAACTACTCCATGTTATAGAGGACCTTCCAATTGGTAGGAATGCTAGAAGAAATAATTTTTTTGTGATCAAAATTGAGGGCTCAAATTTTTGTCTCCATGGCCGAATGGCCCTTATGCTTCTTTCCTCTCCAAGATTCTTGAAAGTTCTAAAGGATGAAGAATGAAAAAAATATATGATGAATTGGTCTTCCTTTTGGTCTTATTTATTAAACTTCCATTTGGGCCTAAGCCCACTCCAAGTTGCACGGCCCACTTGGCCTTTTATTGCAAGACTATTTTTTTTTTTTTTTGTATTTTGTCTTGCAATTCATGAAAAATTATTTTTTTCCAATTTCCATATTTTCCCTTAACCTTCCTCCGTATTTTCTATGAGTCATCTTGCGGATTTCCCTTTTTACCCCTAGTCTTTCTTAATATTTCCACATCAATAATATTCATAACCAACTTGTGTGCTACACAAGGTAAAAAATATAGCCTTTCCCTTAACTTCCCGCAATTATCTTGAATTATCCGAATACGCAAAATACGGGATATAACAGATAGCCACACAAGGCTCCCAGTATCAACAACCGTATGAAATTGATGAACTTACCTCGTATGTCCAACTCAAACTATACCTGTTATACTTTCCTATTTACTTTCCCTTTCAATCTTTAACTGCAGGTTTCAATCATACCTGCAACATTCATACTGTATCTAACATATACCCTGCTTACCTATCTTTTTACTGATTCGTTCAGCTTCATCTGTTCCCACTTTATAACTGAACTTATCATCAATATATATACATTCAATCCATCTTCTTACTATATTTACAATTACTAACCTTGATGATGACTAGTCGCCCTTCTGCATATACAATTTCTGATAACGTAACCTCAATGAAATATTAGCCTTTATAACTCCCAGTAGCATTATTTACCTTCTCTTGTCGACACCACTATCCCGCTGAAATCAAAGGTTAGTATATAAGGGATATCATTTCCTATCTCTTGGCTCTATCGCACGATCTAGAGTAAGAAGGAAAGGTAACATCCTAAGTGTCCTGTAGCTTCCTGTTTATAGATGTGGTGCACAACACACCGATAAACAAGACTCTACTAGACACGATCTGTAGACACTCCGAGGATGAACTGCTGTGATACCACTTTTGTCATGACCCAACCCCATAGGTCATGACTAGTTCCTGAGTTGGACACTCGTATACGAACCTGTTAAATATAGTCAACTGACACTAAGGACGGAATGGAAACATATAAAAGCAACTATAGGTTCACAATGCCCTACATCATCATAAACCCGTCTCCTGAGGAGTCACAGCTGATCAAAGCATAAAACAATACGCAAGTCGACAAGGCTGCCACTATATACGGGGATATCTAAAACAAACCATATCGACACAGCTGACCAAAATCTATATACAACCCACATATGTCTACAGACCTCTAAGAGTGTAAAAGTGAAATATGACATGACAGGGCCCCGTCGTACCCCTAGATATGCAGAAGTCTATATCAAAAGATCTATACCGAAAGAGTCTAGGCTCCGGAACAATAGAGCTCTCAAAAAAAGCTGAGCTGAAGTCCTAGGCTGGCGGATCACCATACCGAGTATCGGTACCTGCAGGCATGAAACGCAGCCCCCCGAAGAAAGGGGGGTTAGTACGAGATATGTACTGAGTATATAAAGCATGAAATACAATAAGGAACTCATAACTGAATAAAAGACTACAGGAGGCAAATATGATAATCAAAGATACCAATGCACCTGTGTCTTACGAGATGAGAATCATGCATGTCTATATCATATACCATACCCGGCCCATTATGGGACTCGGTGAATAAAGTCATCATATACCATACTCGGCGCCATAATCACATTATCATCATCATATATATATACCGTACCCGGCCCTCTAGTGAGGGACTCGGTGAACAATGCAGTGAAACTGTGCACCAAAACATACCCGGCCCGGGACTCGGTGAAAGATAAATTAACAGCATAAACGAGCAGAGTAGTGAGCAACCATATACAAACTAAATCATCATCTGAGACTCAATAGAATAGGTAGTATGAACTAATACCTGAGCATCAAAGATAACAATCATATCAAGTACCCCTCGAATGTCACTATGGATTATATCAAATAGAACTTCAAGAATCATAGACACATATCAAGAAAATGTGAAATAGGTTCTGGATATCAAGAACATTAGCCATCTTCGTGTCTCTAAGAATAGGAGTTTCTTTGAAGTCATATGCTCGTTGTCTATTTTTTTCATAATGATCATGCTAAAAAGAAAGATGGGTTAGCTTTACATACCTATCGTAAATCAACCGTAACCAAGCTTGCTTCGCCATCCCTTTGGCCTATTTAATATGAGAGTAACACTATTGTTAATAAACTACGACTTCCCAAACTTATAAATTTACAACCAATCACTTATGGGAAACACTTCTTAGTTCATACTTCCTGATTAGTATTTTGATTAGTTAAGAACTTAACGGAAATCGGGCAGCATTTCCTCTATATAACTTGCCTAACCCGAACTTCCAATTAATCTTTGATTATCACAACAATACCAACAATAACGATAACAGAAATAATCATATCAAATACTTAAAATCCAGCCCATAAACAACTCAAACAACGCAATAACCTCTCTTAATCCTTTTTCAATCCAAATCATTAACATCTAAGACCATACACCAAACAGACCAGCATACGCTTCGTATACGATACTTATACACTTCTTTCTTCCAAATTTATGAGCCAAATCAACAATAACACGACAACAACACCAATTACTCATACACAAGAAAACTATCTTAATATCACAATAAGTTCTAAAATAGCCCATAACTAATATACAAGTTCTAGCATGATTTAAACTTTCCTTTCACAAATTCCACATCCATAAAATTGTACAAAAACTACACCAATTCTAGAACATGTAGGAGGGAATAAACCCTACAATAATATGCCCCAAGCTTTCCATCAACTACAACAAGAACAGCCCCTAACCTCATGAACGTCTAATCCAATTCATATCTCAACAATTCCATATAAACAAGTACAACTTTAATTATCATGATTCCTTCACTTTTAACACACAATCAACGACAGTAACAAGCATCAAACTCGATTAAATTGAAACAACTCCAGTTCAGCCCAACTTACAATACAACGAATTCATGCAATTTTCTTACTTCCAATTTCGCCTAACACAAACTAATCTTTCCATTACAACATCATTAACTCCAATTACATTACAAGAGAAGAAATCTTACCTCGAATTAGTTAGGGCAGATCCTACAATCACTTGCACCAGTTGCGCCACTTCTTCTTCTCCAATTTAAATTCTAACTTGTTGCCTCCTTTGGGACGTTTAGAACACCTTTATATAATCATAATTTCCTTTCAAATTTCTTATAGCTTGGCCGTGAGCTGCCATGGTAGCCATGGCTGTTGGAAATTTTCTTTCAAGCTATTAAGCTTGGCCGTGAGCTCAAGGTGGTGGTAGCCATGGCTGTTTGTAACATTTTCTCTCAAATGGAGTTTTGGTGAAGATGAAAGTGTTATTAGTTAGTTATCATATATATATATATATATGCAGCCCACCCTTATGACATGTGTCCCACTCAACTAAGCACCAATCAGATTCAGCCATGTTTTAGTGGGCCCACTTAGTGGTCTAATTAATTTAATTAATCATTAATTCCCCACATAATAATCTAATCATGGTTAATTAATCCCTAATCTCCACTAATATTTCCACACATATTGTAATTTACAAGCAAATCGTGCACTTATTAAAATTGAGATTAAAATGTCCTTGTTCTATATCTAAAAAATAATCTTGTCCTTGAAATTATGTCGATTAGCTTACGAATAATCCAACGTGCAAAAATATGGGATATAACATCCTTCCACCCTTTGGAACATTCGTCCTCGAATGTTAAACTAGTCCTGCACTCCCAATACTTCCTTAAATGTTCTTTTATTGAATTATGCCCTTCACATGGCTCTTTCGTTAGTCGATTCCCTTCAATTTATTATAACGCATTCCAGCTCTCTAAGTAACTATTCCCGTAATATTTTTTCTTGCTCTTGCCTCTGGAGGTTATAATTCCACGTCGTTGGCTTTACTCTCCTCTTCATTTCGTAGTTGGTTGATAGTTGTATTGCGAGCTCTTTTGCTGAAATCTTACTCTTCTCTCTGGTGCACTTAGTCATAACTCGACTCTTTCTTCTTCTATAAGTTACTCCCTCAAGATGTATCATTCACTTCATCTTACCTCTTACGCGTAGACGTCCCTCGTCGATTTATTAGACTTTACTATCCCTAGAGTATTTCATGCCCTTGGCAACTTGTAGACCCTTCGCAGAGTCTACGAATAAAATAAAATTTTCCAAGGTGTTGCATTATTTTACTTCAATAACCTTACATTGCTCTGCTGTTCCAATCCATATTACGGAATCTTCGGCCTCATGTATCACTCCTCGACTTCTTTAAATGACTTTAACTGTCACTCTACTTTTTAGCTCTTAATCTCAATCCTTAGAGTTGGCTATCAAGTAGCGCTGGAGTTTCCTCATATAATAACTTTACACAGCTTCTCTGTGATCTGACTATCATTAACTGGTATATTTCTGAAAGAATTTTTTATTTGACATATAAATTCACTGTCATCCAGTAACCCGCTTGTTCTGATCGTCTCACTTAAACCATCTCCTTTAATCCAACTTATAACACTTTAGGCATATTATCTCGTGTCATTTCTTTATCTTTAATTCAAACTCTTCTATTGCCTCTTTACCCATATTTTGCTCTTAGTTCTCCTATCATGCATCAGAATATGCGTAAGTGCTCAACCAAGAGATATCTTAGCGTCGTCTCAGTAGTCTTCATGCTCTACCTTGCCGTCTCCTCTCTTATCTTACAATCGGTATCGGGATAATTCTTCGGCTCAGCCATGGCCATGTCCTATTTGCCCTTAGTATTAATTCTATCTCGATAATTTAGCTTAAACCATCTTTACATCTTTCCTTAACGTATCCAAAACATCATAACCGCATTGTTATTACTGAATCCTTACTCTTCTTATCTAGTACTCACTTGGTCTCATTCTTTGCATACAAATATTCGTAGGTTGAATAACTATTCTTGTATAACTTGCATAAAATATATCCAATCTTAATCATAGTCTTTCCTTCTCCTGGTTCATTATGCTTTACATAACTCATCCGTACTAAAACTCGCTTGTAGCCTATCTTTTCATACTCCTTTCCCTTGATTTTCTCATATCCTACTATAAGAGATTTTCTATCCCTTCCTCTTGCTACTTGTAAGTCGCAATATCATTAACGCACAACTCTATTGCCAAATCTTAGCCTCTAATGTAGTATAGCGTTGCTATCCTATTTACAATATCCCTTAAATTACTCGTTACCATTCTCTTGTCGTACTCTTTCTGTTATATCCCGTATTTTTGTACGTTGGATTATTTGTAAGCTAATCGACATAATTTCAAGGACAAGATTATTTTTGAGATATGAGACAAGGACTTTTTAACCCCGATTTTACTAATACACGGTTTGCTTATTAATTACAATTCGTGGAGATATTAGTGAATATTAGGGATTAATTAACCATGATCAGATTATTAAGTGGGGATTAATGATTAATTAAGCTAATTAGACCACTAAGTGGGCCCCACAAAACGTGGCTAAATTTGATTGGAGCATGGATGATGACATGCTAATGGGACACATGTCAAGCGGGCTGGCCACATGTCAAGTGGGCTGGCCACATGTCAACAAGGTAGGCTGCATATATATATATATATATATAACAATGACTCATTAGTGATGACTAATCATATCATATTTCATCTTCTCAATTCAATTGAAAGTAAGAACCATGAACAGCCATGGCTGCCAAGCTCACGGCCAGCCTCTGCTTTAATTTTTTTTTATTAAGTTCCAAAGGTGGTCTACACATTCAAGGAGGCAGCAACCTTGGGATTTAAATTGAAAAAGAAGAAGTGGTGCAATTGGTGCGAGTGATTGTAGGACCTGTCCTAACTAATTCGAGGTAAGCTTTCTTCTTCTTGTAATTTAATTAGAGTTAATGATGTTGTAATGGAAAGATTAGTTGGTGTTAGGCGAAATTTGAAGTAAGAAAATTGCATTAATTCGTTGGTATTGTAAGTTGGGCTGAATTGGAGTTGTTTCAATTTAATCGAGTTTGATTGTTGTTGGTGTCATTGATTGTGTATTCAAAGTGAAGGAATCATGATAATTAAAGTTGTAGTTGTTTATATGGAATTGTTGAGATATGAATTGGATTAGACGTTCATGAGGTTAGGGGTTGTTCTTGTGTTGATGGGCTGCTTGGGGAAAGTTATTGTAAGGTTTATTCCATCCTACATGTTCTAGAGTTGGTGTGGTTTTTGTACAATTTGATGGATGTGGAATTTGTGAAAGGAAAGTTTAAATCATGCTAGAACTTGTATATATTTTATGAGCTGTTTTAGAACTTATTGTGATATTAAGATAGTTTTCTTGTGTATGAGTAATTGGTGTTGTTGTCGTGTTATTGTTGATTTGCCTCATAAATTTGGAAGAAAGAAGTGTATAAGTGTCACGACCCAACCCCGTAGGCCGTGACTCGTGCCCGAATTGGGCACTCATATTATATGTTAACTATAGTCATTTACAATTTGCATGTTATGATCTCGTTTGTATATAAAAAGATAGGGAGTTATTTAGATTTGTCAAGTTCTGTATGTCTTAGTCACCTATCTCCCGAGGAGTTGCACTTATCAAACAACAACATTTATATATATTCCTAAGCAAGCCGACAAGGCTGCCATTACGAATGGGTACGCCCCAAACTTAAGTCAAAACATAAAACGCATCAACAACTGTAAACAGACCCACACCGATGTCCACAGACTTCTAAGAGTAACGACCGTATTATGTGGCGGGACAGGGCCCCGCCGTACCCAAATAAACACATACGGACACAACATAAGGAGGTTATACCACAAGCTAGCTCCGGAACAAAGGAGCAGTCCAAAATAGCTGAAAGATGACCTAAGCTGGCGGATCTCCAAAACGAGCGTCTGTACCTGCGGGCATGAACGCAGCCCCCCGAAGGAAAGGGGTCAGTACGGAATATGTACTGAATATGTAAAGCTTGAAACATAGTATAGACTTATATTGAGACACGGTACATAGGATGCATTGCAACAACAGAATTTCATAAAACTTGCCTTTGAACATATTTCATCTGTATCATTCTCATATCATTGCTATTATAGAGTTTTGTAGTCAAAGCTGCATAATCATTCTGTATAAAACATACATGACGTGTCCCGGCCCTTTTTATGAGGGACTCGGTAATTTAAAATCATAGCATCATAACATAAACATAGACGTGTCCCGGCCCTTTCCTGAGGGACTGGGTAATAAGGAATATGCCCTCCTGGCCACCATCATCTCCATATCATCATATCATCATATCATCACATCATCATATCATCATCATATATATATACATAACGTGTCCCGGCCCTCTAGTGAGGGGCTCGGTGATTAATATAATAAATGTGCGCACGAAAACGTACCCTGGCCCGGGACTCAGTGAAGGATATAGCGGTAAGCACGAGCAGAATAATAAGCAACCACATATATGCAAATCATCTTTTTAGACTCAAGGGATAAGCAACTAACCAGCTCTAAAGTGTCAAAATAATATTCATATTCAGTTCATTTTAAATCTCATAACAACTATTACAAGAAACGTTTTAGATTTCATATACATATGTCACTTTAATATGGTATAGCTTTTGGAAGTCAAGTACGTCTTTAGTTGTGCAATTCTTTAAGTATAGGAACTTTCATGCATTGTTCATTAGTCACTCATATTGTAGGCACATGATAATAACATTAATGAAATATAGATTCATAAGCCATACATGAAACTAGAGAATAGAATTTACCCCAAGGTTCATATCGTTTCAATCTTACGTCTAGGACATGCCAAAAGAAAGAAGGAATAGGCTTTACATACCTTTTGCGTTTAGTTGTATTCTAACTTGTACTTGCTGCCCAACAATACTTATCCTATATCAAGATGTGAAGAACTACAATTAGTCTACAAGGGCATTCAACACGTATTGTGACATTCACAACTCCTTTCTAACAATTAAACGACGTTTCGTTCGCATTTAACCCAACTAGCGTTACAAGCTAACATGGCTAGTCGTTCTTTCGTATATTGATCAAAACTTGTTTAAGCATGACTTAGGGAACTTGGGAAGTCCCTACACCACCCAAAACAGTCTCATACACACGGCAACCCAACACACACATCATTTCCATTCTTACTTAGCAATTTTCCAGTTTTAACTTGCAACAACACAACACTTTTCATGACTTTACTTTCATGAAATCATGGAACTGTTTTAGCATCATCTTCACTCTTACAACAGCCCACAATCAGTTCAGTTTTAACTTGAATCATGGCATTTTACATTCACTAAACGTTTGCAACAAGAATCAACATTCAACACACACAATTTCACTTCTAACCTTAAAAACTGTCCACGGTTTTGGACTGCCCTTACCCCTCAACATAATTCATTTCTTTAACACCTCAATTCAAATATTCAACATGAATACAATACAATACAATGTCCATAACAACAACAATCAAATTATAACCCAAAACAGTCCATAACTTTGTCCAAAACAGTCCCCTACACGGTTTCATCACCCTTTCCACCATTTCATGATTTTCATCCGTTTATGCAACTACAATGCATTCAATCCATTTCCAATACATGTTCAACAAGATTAAGCATTACTTCATTAGAATCTTCAACACATGATTAATTTTAAATTCGAGCAAAAACAGTCCAATATCCAACATGCAACATCACAACCAAACTCCTACAATCTTTGTTCATTTACATATGTTGATACATATTCAATTCACCAACAATACATGCACAATGAAATCAGTCATGAACCCACCTCACACATGGCTCACTCTCTACTTCAACTACAACCACAATCCAACAACAACATGCATGAACTATACATTCAAATCATCATGCAACACAAGAAACAACAAACATTCTTACCTTTCAATCTTGTGCTTCACTTGGCCGAAACTTCAACTCTATTAAGTGCTTCACTTTCTTGTTTCTCTTCAACAACTAATACACCTTCTTACACACTAGATGAGGGGTAAATTTGATGGAGAAAAACTGGAATTTTGAGCAGATTTTTGGACCTCACTCTCGGCTAGCTCTTGGCCGAGAGTTTCCCTCTCTCTCTCTAAGTGTTCTCTCACTTTGTAGTGTTGAAATGGTGTAATGTAGTGAGATATGAATCAGATTATTTTGCATATACACTCCCTCAATGCTTTGGACATGTGTATCACACTAACTTGGGTCAATATTCTTTGACCAAGGCACTATAGTGCACGGCTAGCTATGTCCATTTAAATGGACTGATTTTTGGTCTTTCCAATCCCATTTATTAATCCAATTATGGTTAGTTTAATCCCAATTTTCCATTACTAGTTTAATGCCACACGTGAATTGTGAATAAATTGTGACTCGACACGAAACCGGAAGTTAAAATCTCTACTTCATATCTTAAGATAGTCTTGCCTTTAACTTGTCGCGCTTATTTTAAAACATCCCGACGTATGAAAATACGGGACATAACATCCTCACCCCCTTTAGAACATTCGTCCTCGAATGTCGATTTTATCCCGTTAGGTTCTATAAGGGTTTTGGGAAGGGTTTTCCTTATTGCTAACATATAAATTGAGCAGACAATTTAACACAATCAAGTAAAGGAGTTTAAATTACCTGCAAATGTGGAAAACAAGTGAGGATATTTCTTTTTCATCTCCTCTTCAGCCTCCCAAGTCACCTCCTCCCTATTATTGTTCCGCCACAACACTTTAACCGACGCCACATCTTTTGTTCGTAACCTCCTGATTTGTCGATCAAGTATGGCAATAGGTTGCTCTTCGTATGATAGCTCCTCTGTTACCTGAATATCGTCTGTAGGGAACACCCTGGAAGGATCGCCTATATACTTCCGAAGCATGGACACATGGAAGACCGGATGTACTGCTGCCAAATCCGCTGGCAGGTCTAACTCGTAAGCAACTTGGCCTACCTTACGAATGACCTGATAAGGTCCAATGTACCTTGGGCTCAATTTCCCTTTCTTGCCGAACCTCATAACACCCTTCATAGGTGACACTTTCAAGAACACCCAATCGCCAACCTGAAATTCCAAGTGTCGACGTCGATTATCCGCATACGCCTTCTGCCGACTCTGAGCTGCCAGTAATCTTTCCTGAATAAGTTTCACCTTATCGACAGCCTGCTGAACCATATCTGGGCCTATCAGCTTAGCCTCGCCAACATCAAACCAGCCTATAGGGGATCTGCATTTCCTACCATACAGGGCTTCGTACGGCGCCATCTGAATGCTAGAGTGGTAACTGTTATTGTAAGCAAACTCGATAAGCGGCAAGTGATCCTCCCAGCTGCCTTTGAAATCAATAACACAAGCTCTCAACATATCTTGTAGCGTCTGGATGGTGCGCTCAGCCTGCCCGTCAGTCTGAGGATGAAATGCGGTGCTGAGACTCACCTGTGTCCCCAATCCCTCCTGGAAGGATCTCCAGAAGTTAGCTGTAAACTGGGCCCCTCTATCTGAGATAATAGCTGTGGGAACTCCATGAAGTCTCACTATCTCGTTAAGATAAAATCGGGCATAATCCTCAGCTGAGTACGTAGTCCTGACTGGAAGGAAGTGGGCTGATTTTGTCAGTCTATCAACAATAACCCAGACAGAGTCATTCTTCCGTGGAGTGCGAGGGAAACCTGTGACGAAGTCCATATTAATTACTTCTCATTTCCAGGTTGGAATTTCCATCTCCTGCAATAGCCCTCCGGGCTTCTGGTGCTCTATCTTAACCTGCTGACAATTTGGACACTGGGCCACAAATTCTGCTATGTCCTTTTTCATGCCGTTCCACCAGTACAAACACCTAAGATCATGATACATTTTTGTCGATCCCGGGTGAATAGAATAACGAGCATAGTGTGCTTCCCCCATTACCTGCTGCCGCAACCCTGCAACCTCAGGTACACATAATCTGTCTCTGTATCGTAGTACTCCATCGACTGACATCTTAAATGGGGTCTCATCCTTCTGAAGTGCTGTATCTCTATAATGTACCAGAACAGAATCCTCATATTGCCGTCTCTTTACCTCTTCTACAATAGAGGACTCAGCAACACCTCGTACAATAATGC
This sequence comes from Lycium barbarum, assembly GCF_019175385.1. Lineage (NCBI taxonomy): Eukaryota > Viridiplantae > Streptophyta > Magnoliopsida > Solanales > Solanaceae > Lycium > Lycium barbarum. Next base: position 64,250,780 of record NC_083345.1, read on the forward strand.
TACCATTATCAGCATCAGCCAAACGAACTCCAAGACTAGCTAGCTGATGGATCTCACGAACTATCTCCTTCTTTTCTGGTTGTACGCCGGCCAAACAAGCCATAGATTTACGGCTGAGTGCATCTGCTACCACATTAGCCTTTCCTGGGTGATATAGAATATCAACATCATAATCCTTCAGCAACTCTAACCATCTCCTCTGTCGCAAATTCAGTTCCTTCTGCTTAAAAATATGCTGGAGACTCTTATGATCTGTATAAATATCAACATGCACGCCATACAAATAATGTCTCCAAATCTTCAAAGCATGTATCACTGCTGCCAACTCCAGGTCATGTGTAGGATAATTTCTCTCATGTTTCCTGAGTTGTCGGGAGGCATAGGCTATAACTCTGCCGTGCTGCATCAACACGCAACCCAACCCAACACCGGAAGCATCACAATAAACAACATAGCCATCTGGCCCCTCAGGAAGAGTTAGAACAGGAGCTGTAGTCAACTTATCTTTCAATAATTGAAAACTCCGTTCACAAGCATCGGTCCACTGGAATTTGGCTGCCTTCTGTGTTAGCCTTGTTAAAGGCGCTGAAATAGAGGCAAACTTTTCTACAAATCTCCTGTAATACCCTGCCATCCCCAGAAAACTACGTACCCCAGTAGGCGTCGTAGGTCTAGGCCAAGTTTTGACGGCCTAAATTTTCTGCGAATCTACCCGAATACCGTCTGCTCCAACAATATGCCCCAGAAATGCTACAGAAGTCAACCAGAATTCACATTTAGAGAACTTAGCATATAACTTCTGGAGCTGGAGTACCCTGAGTATTGTCCTCAAATGCTCTGCATGCTCTTCTTCCGATCGTGAATAGATCAGAATATCATCAATGAATACAATCACGAACAAGTCAAGAAATGGCTTAAACACCCTGTTCATCAAGTCCATGAACACTGCTGGAGCATTGGTCAGCCCAAAAGACATCACTCTAAACTCGTAATGTCCATATCGGGTTCTGAATGCAGTCTTCGGAATATCTGTCTCCCTTACCCGCACCTGGTGATAACCTGACCGCAAGTCTATCTTTGAGAAGCATTTAGCACCCTGCAACTGATCAAATAAATCATCAATCCTGGGGAGGGGATATCTGTTCTTTATCGTGATTTTGTTCAGCTGCCTATAATCAATGCACATTCGCAGTGACCCATCTTTCTTCCGTACAAATAATACTGGTGCTCCCCAAGGTGATGTACTGGGCCTGATGAAACCCTTTTCTAGCAAATCTCTCAGTTGCTCCTTCAATTCTTTCAACTCTGCAGGTGCCATTCTGTAAGGAGGAATAGATATAGGTTGAGTGTCTGGCAATACATCTATAGTGAACTCTATCTCACGTTCAGGAGGAAGGCCTGGAAGTTCATCTGGAAATACACCTGGAAATTCATTAACCACCGGGACAGATTGTAGAGTCGGTGATTCTGCTTTCAAGTCATACACACGAACCAGGTGATAAATATAGCCTTTTCTAACCATCTTCCTTGCCTTGAGGTATGAAATAAACTTACCCCTAGGCGATGCTGTGTTCCCCCTCCACTTTATAATTGGTTCCCCTGGAAACTGAAACCGAACTAATTTGCCTCGGCAATCAACGTTAGCATAGCAGGAAGCTAACCAATCCATCCCCATAATAACATCGAACTCAGTCATAGCTAACTCTATCAAATCTGCCCTGGTACAGCGATTACATATGACTACCAAACAATCTTTATATACTAGCTCTGCCAAGACAAAATCCCCTACTAGTGTAGCTACCTCAAGTGGTTCTATAGGTTCAGATTTTATCCCAATTTTACTAGCAACAAAAGGGGAAATATATGATAATGTGGAACCGGGGTCTATCAATGCATATACATCTCGGGAGAAAATCGATAATGTACCTGTGACCACATTTGGCGACGCTTCCTGATCCTGTCTGCTGGCTAAAGCATATAAGCGGTTGGAAGGACCGCCAGAACTAGAAGCCCCTCCACGGCCTCTGCCACGGCCTGCTGGTGTCAGAATACCTTGCCCCATAGGGCGCATAGCAACTGAAGAAGAAAAACCCGCAACTGATCTCGTAGGCTGAGCTGGGCCACCTGCCCCACCCCCAAATCGACATTCCCTCATAGTATAGCCCTGACGGCCGCAAGAAAAGCAAGCACCAGTAATAAGACGACATTCCCCTGGATGGCGTCTGCCACATCGAGGACATGGGGGTACAGGTGGTCTCATCTGGCCCGAATTCCTGTGCGTCTGGAACCTTGAAGTCATGGAGCTTTGACCAGCTCCCGAATACCCCGTGCTATCAAACCTTCTACCAGTAAATCGTGAAGGTGCACTCCGTGCCGGCTGGGAAGGATATCGACTATACTGCTGTTGGGGCTGCCCGCCCCGAAAGTCACCAGAATGATACCCAGCTGATCTAGCTCTCTTATGTTGACCCCTTTCATGCTCCCTATCAAATCGACGCCCTCTGTGTCGACCCTCAACTCCCTGTGCATATGCCTGCACTCGAGCGATTTTTATACCGGGCTGAGAAGCCATTGCCATGCAGCTATCAATCAAATAATTATCCAAGCCCATTACATAACGATGCACCCTATCTGCCATGTCAGCTACCATAGCGGGCGCGTACCTAGCCAGCGAATCAAACTCGATGATATAGTCTCGAACACTTCTACCATTCTGCCTCGGGTGTATAAATCTGTCAACTCTGGCTCGCCTCATCTCTGGAGGCAGAAAATGACCCAGAAAAGCCTCTACGAACTCTTCCCATACTGCTGGTGGAGCATCCTCACCCCTGGACAACTCCCAGGACTCATACCAATTAACTGCCACATCCCGCAACTGATAGGAAGCCAATTCGACCGACTCAGTCTCGGAAGATCTAGTCACCCGCAACGTACGCAGCATCTGTCGAATAAACTCCTGTGGATCCTCTGTGGGCTTTGACCCATAGAACTCTGGGGGTTTACAAGTCAGAAAAACGCGAACCCTCAAACTGTCGCGTCTATCCGCATCATCACCTCCTAACCCACGTCTGCGAGCCTGTCCCGATACCAACCTAGTCAATAACTGTACTGCTTCAGGCATAGCCCTATCCTCTGCCCCTGGCTGGGGAGCTGGAGGCTCGGTTGCTGGAGCCGCAGGAGCTGGTGGTAAGTCTGTCTCCTGACCTGCAGCTGCTGCTGGCCTAGGCTCCTCTGATAGTGATGGTGTAGCGGAGCTCGCTGACTGAATTCTAATCCCAGGCACATATTGGGAATAAGCTCTAGTGACTCTCCGGGTCCCACTGGTCTCCCCAACTACCGCTTTGCCCTTCTGGGCGGCTATCGCCTTCTTTGGAGGCATCGCTGAAAACATAGCAATCTGTTAGGGAAAAATTTATCCTGATAATACAGCTCTATCGCACGATCTAGAATGAGAAGAAAAGATGACATCCTAAATGTCCTGTAGCTTCCTGTTTATAAACGTGGTGCACAACACATCGATAAACAAGACTCTACTAGACACAGTCTGTGGACACTCCGAGGATTTAACCGCTCTGATACCACTTTTGTCACGACCTAACCCCGTAGGCCGTGACTCGTGCCCGAATTGGGCACTCATATTATATGTTAACTATAGTCATTTACAATTTGCATGTTATGATCTCGTTTGTATATAAAAAGATAGGGAGTTATTTAGATTTGTCAAGTTCTGTATGTCTTAGTCACCTATCTCCCGAGGAGTTGCACTTATCAAACAACAACATTTATATATATTCCTAAGCAAGCCGACAAGGCTGCCATTACGAATGGGTACGCCCCAAACTTAAGTCAAAACATAAAACGCATCAACAACTGTAAACAGACCCACACCGATGTCCACAGACTTCTAAGAGTAACGACCGTATTATGTGGCGGGACAGGGCCCCGCCGTACCCAAATAAACACATACGGACACAACATAAGGAGGTTATACCACAAGCTAGCTCCGGAACAAAGGAGCAGTCCAAAATAGCTGAAAGATGACCTAAGCTGGCGGATCTCCAAAACGAGCGTCTGTACCTGCGGGCATGAACGCAGCCCCCCGAAGGAAGGGGGTCAGTACGGAATATGTACTGAATATGTAAAGCTTGAAACATAGTATAGACTTATATTGAGACACGGTACATAGGATGCATTGCAACAACAGAATTTCATAAAACTTGCCTTTGAACATATTTCATCTGTATCATTCTCATATCATTGCTATTATAGAGTTTTGTAGTCAAAGCTGCATAATCATTCTGTATAAAACATACATGACGTGTCCCGGCCCTTTTTATGAGGGACTCGGTAATTTAAAATCATAGCATCATAACATAAACATAGACGTGTCCCGGCCCTTTCCTGAGGGACTGGGTAATAAGGAATATGCCCTCCTGGCCACCATCATCTCCATATCATCATATCATCATATCATCATATCATCATATCATCACATCATCATATCATCATCATATATATATACATAACGTGTCCCGGCCCTCTAGTGAGGGGCTCGGTGATTAATATAATAAATGTGCGCACGAAAACGTACCCTGGCCCGGGACTCAGTGAAGGATATAGCGGTAAGCACGAGCAGAATAATAAGCAACCACATATATGCAAATCATCTTTTTAGACTCAAGGGATAAGCAACTAACCAGCTCTAAAGTGTCAAAATAATATTCATATTCAGTTCATTTTAAATCTCATAACAACTATTACAAGAAACGTTTTAGATTTCATATACATATGTCACTTTAATATGGTATAGCTTTTGGAAGTCAAGTACGTCTTTAGTTGTGCAATTCTTTAAGTATAGGAACTTTCATGCATTGTTCATTAGTCACTCATATTGTAGGCACATGATAATAACATTAATGAAATATAGATTCATAAGCCATACATGAAACTAGAGAATAGAATTTACCCCAAGGTTCATATCGTTTCAATCTTACGTCTAGGACATGCCAAAAGAAAGAAGGAATAGGCTTTACATACCTTTTGCGTTTAGTTGTATTCTAACTTGTACTTGCTGCCCAACAATACTTATCCTATATCAAGATGTGAAGAACTACAATTAGTCTACAAGGGCATTCAACACGTATTGTGACATTCACAACTCCTTTCTAACAATTAAACGACGTTTCGTTCGCATTTAACCCAACTAGCGTTACAAGCTAACATGGCTAGTCGTTCTTTCGTATATTGATCAAAACTTGTTTAAGCATGACTTAGGGAACTTGGGAAGTCCCTACACCACCCAAAACAGTCTCATACACACGGCAACCCAACACACACATCATTTCCATTCTTACTTAGCAATTTTCCAGTTTTAACTTGCAACAACACAACACTTTTCATGACTTTACTTTCATGAAATCTTGGAACTGTTTTAGCATCATCTTCACTCTTACAACAGCCCACAATCAGTTCCGTTTTAACTTGAATCATGGCATTTTACATTCACTAAACGTTTGCAACAAGAATCAACATTCAACACACACAATTTCACTTCTAACCTTAAAAACTGTCCACGGTTTTGGACTGCCCTTAACCCTCAACATAATTCATTTCTTTAACACCTCAATTCAAATATTCAACATGCATACAATACAATACAATGTCCATAACAACAACAATCAAATTATAACCCAAAACAGTCCATAACTTTGTCCAAAACAGTCCCCTACACGGTTTCATCACCCTTTCCACCATTTCATGATTTTCATCCGTTTATGCAACTAAAATGCATTCTATCCATTTCCAATACATGTTCAACAAGATTAAGCATTACTTCATTAGAATCTTCAACACATGATTCATTTTAAATTCGAGCAAAAACAGTCCAATATCCAACATGAAACATCACAACCAAACTCCTACAATCTTTGTTCATTTACATATGTTGATACATATTCAATTCACCAACAATACATGCACAATTAAATCAGTCATGAACCCACCTCACACATGGCTCACTCTCTACTTCAACTACAACCACAATCCAACAACAACATGCATGAACTATACATTCAAATCATCATGCAACACAAGAAACAACAAACATTCTTACCTTTCAATCTTGTGCTTCACTTGGCCGAAACTTCAACTCTATTAAGTGCTTCACTTTCTTGTTTCTCTTCAACAACTAATACACCTTCTTACACACTAGATGAGGGGTAAATTTGATGGAGAAAAACTGGAATTTTGAGCAGATTTTTGGACCTCACTCTCGGCTAGCTCTTGGCCGAGAGTTTCCCTCTCTCTCTCTAAGTGTTCTCTCACTTTGTTGTGTTGAAATGGTGTAATGTAGTGAGATATGAATCAGATTATTTTGTATATACACTCCCTCAATGCTTTGGACATGTGTATCACACTAACTTGGGTCAATATTCTTTGACCAAGGCACTATAGTGCACGGCTAGCTATGTCCATTTAAATGGACTGATTTTTGGTCTTTCCAATCCCATTTATTAATCCAATTATGGTTAGTTTAATCCCAATTTTCCATTACTAGTTTAATGCCACACGTGAATTGTGAATAAATTGTGACTCGACACGAAACCGGAAGTTAAAATCTCTACTTCATATCTTAAGATAGTCTTGCCTTTAACTTGTCGCGCTTATTTTAAAACGTCCCGACGTATGAAAATACGGGACATAACAATAAGTATCGTATACGAAGCGTATGTTGGTTTGTTTGGTGTATGTGTTATAACCCGTATTTGGTACGTTCGGATATTTCGAGGCAGTCGTAAGTTAAGGACAAGACCATTCTCAAAAATTATTTTACTATACAAGATGTTTATGAATATTATTTATGAACATTATTAGTATGGAAATGTTGAGAAACGCTAAGGGTAAAAAGGGAAATTTGCAAAAATGGTTCATGGTAATATTGTGGAAAGGCTAGGGGAAAATGGGAATTTCACAATAATTCAAGAAACTTCTTGAAAGGGCCATTATGGCCGTGTGATTGAAGTTGTGGGCCCCACCCCATGGCCATGTGTTCATATTTTAATTGTAGGAGCTTTGTATATATATATGCATAAGTGGCAAGAAATACGACATAATTATCATACTAACTCTAGAACCTTGGAGAGAAAAAAAAAAAAGAAGAAGAAGAAGAAAGAAAGAGAAGGGCCATTCGGCCATGGTCCCAAAAAAATATGTCCATGAAATCTGACCAAGAAAAATTATTTCCTTTTAGTATTCCAAGCAAGTTAAAGGCCCTAATTAACATGGAGTGGTTGTTGGAACAAGAAAACCATTCATTCTTTCAAGGCACAACTCTAGCCAAGTTGAAGAACTAAGTGGAAAAGGTAAGGTTTGATCCTCTTTTATATGTTGTGGATGGTTTGTATATGTGTAGAGTGAAGAAATGGATGAAATTAATGAAAATATGGAAGTTGTGTTGTGGCCGTGTATGTTTTGGTGTTGGCCGTGTATGTATTGTGTTGTGTTGGACAAATGAAATGACTTTTTTTAGTAGTTTGATTGTTGTGGTTGTGAATTCCATGACGAAAATGAAGGTTGGATAATTTGAAATGAAGTTGTAATCGTTTAGAAACTAATGGAGGAATGAATGTGAGTCTAATATGGTTTCTTGTGATTATAAGAATAAAGCCGCTAATGTATAGATTATTAGTGTAGTTTATGAAATTGAGAGAAGGAAATGTGTTGTTAGTGTTCTTGTCGAATTTGGAAAGTTTCAGGTGAAGTAATATGTTGGTTGGGCTGTTGGAATATTATGTGAATTGTTTGAAGTATTCTGGGATCATGTTAGAAATATTTCGGATTAATACTTGAATGTGGGATCATTGGTATTGGCTTGATTTCGTGTGATTGAATTGAGTATAAATGGAATGCCGTCGGATTGTGTAGAAAGAATTGTTAATGATAGAATGTATTTTGAAATAATTGTTGAAGTTGGAAATATGATTGTGGGTATTGTTGTTGATGATAATTTGGCCGAGTTGAATTCTCGGGTTGTTGTTGATAAAGTTGGCCGAGTTAGATTCTCGGGGATGGTGTATTTACAGGGGAAATGCTGCCGAAATTTATGTGAGAAACTAAGGCAAGTATATGATGACGAATCTAATGATTGTGTGAATTCTTTTGAAGGTAGACTAGCAAGCTTGGATAAATAAGCGTAGCTAATAGAACGTGGAGTAGGTATGTAAGGCTTACCTTTCTTTCTTTTGGCATGACCTTTATGAAATGAGCAAATGACGTATATGTATGATCTCAAAGTAATTCCTATTCTTAGAGCCACTAGGATGGCCAATATTCTTGACTTCCTTAACCTACTTCATATGGTTTGGACGTGTATCTATGATATTCGAAAAATCTATTTGATATGTTCCGAATGCCATTCGAAAGACAAATTGATATAACTAAAGTTTGATTTTCAAATAATAGCACGTTTGATTATTCCCTCGAGTCTTTGATACATTTTGATACGTGCATATAGTTCCCAAGGCTCTATTTGATTTGATCCATAACAATATCCGAAAGGTTCTTGATATGATTGTTGCTTCGATTTTCCAAAAATAGCTTCTGAAACGTTCATAAAAGGTTTTGTACTTCAAACGCTCCTAACTTTCTCATACTAAGTCGGATTGACCCGAAACCCGTTTCTGAGCCTTCAGGGGTCGGTAAGTATACTTATCTATCGAGTCTTGATTTATATGCATATAGTTTCTCACTACTCTGCTCGTGCATGTGTTATTACTTCTTTCGCCGAGTCCCGGGCTGGTATGCATCGTGCGTATGGTTCGCCGGGTCCCCCGCTTGAGGGCCGGGTGCCATATATGTATTCCGGAGTTAGATGTGTTACGGAGTTATGATGTGTTTATGGTTCTGTTATATCCCGTAATTTTGCACATTCAGATAAATTGAAATAATTGTGACTAGTAAGAGATAAGGCAATATTTTGAATTTATTTAACATATATGTTGTTCATGAAAAATATTGATGCGGAAATATCGAGGAAGGCTAAGAGAAAAATTGAAATTTTGGAAATTAGTTTCATGACTTACAAAATATTAACCTAACTAAATGGGCTTGGAAAAAAAAAGAGAAAAAGAGGCCCAACATTTTGTGGTGGCCGGCCATGGCAATAAAAAAAGGGCCCAAGCCCATGTAAAATTTAAAACCATGTATTAAATAAGAAAAAGGGGCCACAAACTCTTCATTTTCAAGAAGTTTCAAGAACAACAAAAACTTGAGAGAGCAAAAGAAAAGAGGTTCGGCCAAAGAGAAAAGAGAGAAAATTTTTTTAGCCCACCAACCTTTGATCCAAAAATCTTAATTTTCTAGTATTCTTACTAAATTCAAGACCCTCTTCAACGTGGTATAATTATTAAAGCGAGAAAACCACTTTTGTGACAAGTGCAAAATTCTATTCAAGTGGAAAAAGGTAAGAATTTCATGTTCTTTTATATGTTATGGAAGACTTATATGTATGTTGTAGTACGTGTAAATGAATGAAAATTATGAAATTTGGGTTTTGTGGGTGTAGCCGTGTGGATGTGTATGTGTGTGTGTGGCCGTGTGGTATTGTTGGTGGAGGAAGATGAACAAATTTTATTTAGTATGTTAATTGTGTTGATTGTGGCCTTTGTGATGTAAATGGAAGAATAATGGTTCAAGTTGGCATGAAAATTGGTTGTAGGAAATTATGTGATTTTATTATAGTTTTTATTTAATTATGGAATTGGAGTTGCTAAAGTGTGAATTGTTGTTGTTGTTGATGAAATTGGAAGAAGAAAATGCGACGTTATGACCTTGTCGCATTTGTGGAGATTTCGAGTAGAATATGGTGTTGGTGGGATTGTTGAATATTTTGTAGAATTGTATGAAATGCTTTTGAATTGTATTTGAATGATCTTGAATTAGTAATGAATATGTAAGCGTTGATACGGGCTTGAAAATACGTAGTTAAATTGAATGTGATAAGCTACGTAGAGATAGAAGGCTACTAATATTAGAATGCGCTTTAAATTGATTCTTGATGTTATTGGTATGGTTGTTGGTATTGTTGGTATGGTTGTTGATGAATTTGGCCGAGTTAAATTCTCGGGGAGGTTGAATTTACAGGGGCGATGCTGCCGAAATTTCTGTAGACAAGTACTAGTTAGAATTGGATTTCTAAGTACTTGTAGCTAATATTTGGTAATTGATAACATTCTTGTAGATATTGGAGAGCCCGAGACTTGAGTCGGGATTTGGTTAGCGAGCGATTGAGGTATGTAAAGCCTACCTTTCCTTCTTTTGGCATGATCCTTTTGAAATGAACGCAAATGTATATGTATGCTTATAAAGAAAATCCTACTCTTAGAGCCATTAGGATGGCTAACATCTTTGACTTCCATAACCTATTTCATATGGCTTGATACATATTTGTGATATTCGAAGACTCTAGTGGTTATGTTTCCGAATGTTGTTCGAAAGAAAAATCTAGAGGACTAAATCTTTGATGAATACTTTGGTACGTAAATATGGTCCGAAAGTCTCCATTTGATTTGATCCGTAATGTTTTTCGAAAGTTTCCTAATATGAATATTCGATCCATAATGATGTTCGAAAGTTTTCTAATATGAATGATACTTGAATTTCCAAGTATGACTTATGAAATATTTTTAGAAGGTTCTGTACTTCAAAAGCTCGTAACTTTCTTATACTAATTCTGATTGACCCGAATCTTATTTTTGAGCCTTCAGATGTCGGTAAATATGTTTGTCAATCGAGTTTTGAAATTTATTTATGTACTTATATGCATATGGTTTCCTCACTACTCCGCTCGTGCATACTACTATGATATCGTTCGCCGGATCCCGGGCCGGTTTTGTGATCGTGCGCACTATGTTATATTCGACAGTATGATGTGTTACGGTTCCCGAGACCTCGCCATAGGGTCGGGTACCGCATATATACGGCGTTATGATGTGATATGGCATATGATATGTTCTGATGTTGTGATATGTTATGATGATACGATATGTTCGGGGATTGTACGGAGATTTGAAACCTTCTGGAGTATGATGTGTTGTGGCGCCAGCGTCGGAGTGGCGACCACGTTCCTGAGCCCTATGCATGATTTTTATTTGCATTATTTATATTTTCAGCACAGGTTTTGATATACTAATTTTGTATCCATTTTCAGTACTTCTCACTTCAGTTATGATTCGGATTACTGTGCTTCATGCTTTACATACTCAGTACATATTTCGTACTGACCCCCTTTCTTCGCGGGTTGCGTTTCATGCCCGCAGGTACAGTCGTTCGTTCAGGTGACCCGCCAGTGTAGGATACTTGTTCTGCTGTTTGGAGTACTTCTTTTGATCCGGAGCTCATATTTTTGGGTACATATCTTCTGTTATACATGTTCTGTATATATGGCGTTTTGGGTACGGCGGGGCCCTGTCCCGTCATATGTTTCTGTTATGGTTTGTAGAGCCCTGTAGTCATATATGTGGGTCATGGGTCGTGTTTGTTCGATTATGTTTGTGATTTATGCCTTAAGCGGTCCCGTTTGCTATTATGGCCAAAACGGCCCATATGTTTGTATATGTATGTGTATTCGGGCGATGTGTATTCCGACAGCCTACCAGTTTTTGGTATGATATTTCTGTACGGGTGACCGGTTAAGATGATATCTGTTTTCAGCATCTGTTCAAAATAACGTATGCTAAATTTGAATAAGTCTTCGATATGTCGATTTGGTAAGCGAATGAGTTCAGGTGTCCAAATAGGGTACCAGTCGCGGCCCACGGGGCTGGGTCGTGACAGGTTCGCCGAACCACATATGATGTGATATTATGATGTGGTATTATGATGTGTGACGGAGATTACGGAGCAAAACTTCTGGAGTTAGATGTGTGTGGCGCCAAAGGCAGGGTGGCGCCACGTTTCCCCGGGTCCCGCAAGGGACCGAATACCGTTCTTGGCATGCATGGTTTGTGTTTCCAGTAAGTGTTTTTATTACTTTGCATATCGTGCTTACTTTCTGTTCTAATCTCCTGTACTATTTATTCTGCTTGTGATTCTGTTCATATTACTCTATGCTTTACATGCTCATTACATATTTCTTACTGACCCCTCTTTCTTCGAGGGCTGCGCTTCATGCCACGCAGGTACACCCAGATGATGTAGAAGACTTTGCTAGGAGGTGTTTCAGCGAGAGTGGCGAACTCCACTTCCTCCCGGAGTGTTGTCGAGTTAGAGCGTATATAAGTTGTGATTTCTGATTTGTGTTAGAGACTTTGCAGACAGGGTTGTGGGTACAGAACATCAGTTTTGTAAGCGGCTTCATCAGCCGATGTGACATTTTGTGATATGTTACAGATTTTGTTTGATTTGAAAACGATAGAAAGAAAGTTCTGAAAGCCTTACTATGTGTTTTATGCATATTCGATTTGAAAGTCCGAAAAGAGTATGTATGTAATATGAGTCAGAGGGTTCGCTCGGTTTCGAATATGGGGTCGGGTGCCCATCACACCCTAGTAAGGTTATGGTGTGACAAAGTGGTATCAGAGCAGGTTTTGTCACGACCCAGCTCCGTGGGCCGCGACTGATGTCCTATCTGGACACCCCAAACAGTCTTACATACTGACTCGTCATATTTTTATTTAACTCAGACTTTCATATTAATCATCTCAAACAGATTGAAAGCAAATATTATCTTAAGCGGTCGCACGTGCAAAAATTATCATATCATAGTCAGAAGGGGCGGCGGAATACACATCGCCGAACAGATATACACATATACAAACATACGGGCCATTATGGCCGCCATAACAGACAGGACCGCATTAAGACTCAGATCATAAACAAACGAACACACACACGACCCATTACCCACATATATTACTACAGGCCTCTACAACTCATAACGAAATCATATGACGGGACAAGGCCCCGCCGTACCCCAATAGTCAAATATACAGAAGCATATACATCACAAAAGATATGTACCAACATATGGGCTCCGGATCAAAAGGAGCACTCTGTAATAGCAGAATGTGTGACCTACACTGGCAGATCACGAACCTCTGTACCTGCGGGCATGAAACGCAGCCCCCGAAGAAAGGGGGTCAGTACGAAAGATGTACTGAGTATGTAAAGCATAAAGTACAGAAATCCAAACCATAACTGAAATGAAGGGTACAGAGGGAGAATACCGGATCGATATATCAAAATCTGTACTGAAGGCATATGTACATAATGCAAACAGAAAATCATGCATAAGGCTCAGGAACGTGGTCACCACTCCGACGCTGGTGCCACAAAACAGCATACTCCAGAAGGTTTCAAATCTCCGTACAACCCCGAACATAACATATCATCACAGTATATCATATCATCAAAGCATATCATAGGCCATATCACAGCATAACTCCATAAACGGAACCCGGCCCTATGGCGAGGTATCGGGAACCGTAACACATCATACTGCCGAATATATCATAGTACGCACGATTACAAAACCGGCCCGGGAACCGGCGAACGATATCATAGTAATAGGCACGAGCAGAGTAGTGCAGAAACCATATGCATATACACAATTAAATTCCAAGACTCGACAAATAAATACATATACATATATATATTCAGATCAGAAAGCTCAAAGTAAATATCGAGTCTGTCGGAATTAGTATACAAAAGATATAAGCCTTTAAATTTACAAAACTTGCGAAAAATACCTCATAAGACATTTTCTGAAAATTTAGTGTCATTCACATTAAGGAGCTTTCAGATAACTTATGGAGCAAATCAAACGGAGCCTTAAATTCATAGACAAAAGTTCTCTTTTTATATCATACCAAAATAGCTCAAAAAGGCAAACGAAGAAAAACTCGGGACTAGCGGGCCCACCTCGGGTCAAATCGAGGTGGCAGACATAAATTACGAACATCAGACTCTATGGAGTCGTCCATGTAAGTTTCAAAACGATTTTATCGCATTTGTGCAAATTATGGATGTTCGAATAGTTTTCCAACAAAACATAAGAATTATAATTCAGTTACATTGAATGAATAGTGCCTAAAATCAGACTCGAATTTCTATGAACAGAATTTCCCCCGAAGCTCAAATCTCAACCTAGTATGTCTAGGACATGCCAAAAGAAGGAAAGGGATAGCTTTACATACCTTATGTGCGTCTTATGCTCGCTTAAGCTCAAATCCCGTTTACTCCAGAATCTACAAATGGTCACAATTACCAAATGCAAATCATAAGCTTTAGTGACTCAATCTTAAACCATACTTGTCTACGAAAATTTGGGCAGCACCTCCCCTATAAATTCAACATCCCCGAGAATTAACTCGGCCATAATATCAACGACAACACCCACAATAATACCAACAACATCAAGAATCACAATAGAACACATTCTAACATAATTGCTCTTCTTTTCTACCTTATGCAACAACTCCCATTCTAACTTCACACTTTCAACCCAATATCAACGTTCTCATATTCATTTACTATTTCAAAGTTATTCAAACATAATTCAATAACATTTCAAGTAATACTCAAGGATTCAAACAATCCGACAATTCCATATTCTATCCAAAACTTCTACAAATGCGACAAAACAACAAAGTCGCATTGTTTTCTTCCAAATTCATGAATGGCAACCATGATCCACATTTTACAATTCTACTTTCATAGTTACATAAAAACTATATTAAAAGAATATAATTTCCCATAACAACATACAATCAATTTCAATGCCGATTTAAGTCGTTAAACCTTTATTTACGTCATAAATGCCATAACGACACAATTAACACACTACATGAATTTCATTTCATCTTCCCTTCACTACCACCCTACCACACGGCCACATACTCTCCACACACCCACACAGCCATGCACACACACATCACCATTTTCATAATTTTATGCAATTCTAATCATCACCACATATATACTTTTTCCACAACATAAAGGATGAAATTCTTACCTTTTTCTTCCAATTCTCTCTTGCCGCAAACGTAGTCCTCTCGCTAAAATAATTATACCACGTCGGAGAGCATCTTGCACTTGCTAAGAATTCAAGAAGAACAAGATTTTAGGATCAAAGTTGATGGACTTGGATTTTTTTTTTCTTTTCTTTATGCTTGGCCAAATGGCTATTTTGAGGTGCTCTTCAATTTTTCTTTCTTAAAGATTCTTGAATGAGGTGGAAGAATAAGCCCCTCCTTAATATATATTAGTCACATGATTTTAATTAATGGGCTTGGGCTTTTTATTATCCTATGGCCGGCCACCCTCCTTAATTGGGCCTCAATTTTATATATATATTTTTTAGCCCAATTCATTAAGATCTTATTTTGTAACTCACGGAACTAATTTCTAAAATTCCAATTTTGCCATTGGCCTTCTTCCGTATTTCCGCAACAATATTTTGCATGAACAACACACATATATGAAATAAAATAAAATATAGTCCTCATTTCCTACAAAGTAATATTGTTTCAAATTTTCCAAATGCGCAAAGATGCGGGATATAACAGGTTTGTCCTTGGGGTTGTCTGCAAAGTCGTGTCCAGTAGAGTCCTGTTTATGGTGTGAAGCCGGCCACATTTATAAACAGGAGGCTACAGGGCATCTAGGGATTGTTGACCTTCTTTCTTTCATAGATCGTGCGATAGAGCCAAGTTATAGGAAAATGAAATCCCATATATAAGCCTTACATACGACGGAAGGAGGTAAGTGATGATATGGAAAGTTACAGGGGTAAGTCCTGATATATTTGATCTGTTACCTAAAATTGGCAGTTTCGGATGGTTAGAATGTAATATATAGCTGTATGCTCTGTGAAGCCTTGTTGATATTTGTTGTGTACAGATTTTGAAAAGAAAGAATGGTATAAGAGGAACAAGGTCTGATGGAGGATTCAGAAAGTCGACAATAAATTTTGCTGCAGGTTATTATGTAAAAATGGTGAGTAGGATCCAAACAGGCTGATACCCGAGTACTTACAAGTAATGACGATGAAGGTGTGATCATTACCATCGGGACTCTGGGAATCCAGAACGGAAGGTAATTATACATAGAATGAAAGGTGAATATTGAGGATCGAAAAGGGTAAAACGATAATTGTAAAAGAAAGGACGTGTTACGAGAGTGTCTCGGGATCTGTAAGTCCTCGAGTCGCTCCTGATCATGTAATAAAAGTCGTGCGAGGAAGCGGACGCGATTATATCAACATTAAGGCACCGGATTCCATCAAAGTTTCGAGGTTAAGCGTGCTCAGGTGGGAGCAATTTTGGGATGGGTGACCCCCTGGGAAGTATGCAAGAAATCTTAAAGATTTAGACAAAAGAGACAAATGAAAAGCTAGAGTAACCTAAGGGAAAGCTAGAATATATGGAATGGTTAGAGGCCGTGAGAGGTCGTGTAGGATGAGGCAGGCTAGACTGGTGAATAGACAGAGAATGCATCACAGCTCCGGGATTAGGATAGGCTTGAATAGCGTCTGGAAGTACTTTGTGGGCTAGTTGATAGTAATTATATATATATGTATATATGTATGAATGCTTAGGATATCCCATATGTGATTGTCTCGGTGGGCATGCGTGTATCCCAGCAACCGGCGTTACGGTGTGGAAGGCCACAATCAAGAAAAGGGTACCGAAGCTTAAGTGACAACAAAAATAAATGGTGTAAGTGTTATAAGATAAGCTGATGTCGTTTTCACTACAGATTAAGACTGGAGAGTCTAACATAACGATATTTGGGAAAGAAGGGAAGAATGTAGGTGGAAGATGAAGAGATCAAAGTGTCGGAAAAGGGTGCTAGGTAAGAAACCTTAGGGAGTGAAGCCCCCGAGAGAAATTACTGGCAAAGTAAGAGACTATTTGTGTAAATATTCAAAGATAGGCACGTGAAAAGGGTAAAGTGCGGCAATATGGAACGGAAGAGAAATGTGTGAGGTTCGAGAATCAATTTCGATAAGTGAGGCTGAAGGAATAGTGACTATGGCGACGGATGTGAAATAAGAAAAGAATGATTAGGCCTTGCGACGATGCTAGGAGATTTAGGTCTTTGAACGGTATGTGAAGGAACAAGATGTGCCGCTATACTAATGTGGTTGCCTCAGATATGGAAGGGCCTTTCTGAAAAGATGACTTAAGAGTGAAACGGAATTGCGCGTATATGTTACGTCCCGTATTTTATACATTGGGACAATCCGGATTAACTATGATAAGTTAGGGCCAAGACCATTCCGGGACTTGAAGCCGGTACTTTTGACCTTTGATTTCATTTTGAGACATAGGTTGTACATGAAATTGTTGGTATGGAACACTTAAGAAAAGTTGGGACCAAAAGTCATATATTTGGAAGTTAAAAATCTTGCAAAAGAGGCCCTTTGGCCGTGTGGCTTTGACAGTGATCCCACACAATTTGTGGCCAATTTTAAATGGTCCAACACATGTGTGGGCCATGGACACTTGGAGGGTTCATTTAGGAGCCTAAAAGATGACTTCTAAGTCATCTTCTATCATTCTACACTTAGCAAAAAAAAATCAAGAAGTTGAAGAGCAACAACAACAACCATTCGGCCAAGCCTAAGAAAAACCAAGTCCAATTTTAGCCATCCCAAAAATATTCTTTGGTGAAAATCCACTAATTGAAGGTCCCTAAGTAGCGTGGAAGTGTTGTTGGAGCGATCAAGCCATCCGTCTAGTAGATCGCAAACCCTAGCCTATTGTGGAGTTGAAGAAGAAAGGTAAGATTTGATCTTGTTTTATGTATTGTGAATGTTTTATGCATGTTGTAGTATGTTAATATGGATGAAATTTGTGAAATATAGTAGGTTGGAGGTGAGCCGTGTATGGTATGTATGGTCGTGTAGATGTGTGTGTTGTGATTGGGTTGATGAATTGATTCTATGTAGCATATTTAGTTGTGTAGTGTGGAGAAAAGAATAAGAATCATCAATATATGTATATGTGTAGTGTGGCCGAATGTAGGTCATATTGCATGACAAGAATGGGTTATGGTTGTGTTTTCGGGTTTGGGATTGTTTTTCGGGAAAATTGGAGCAATTTTTGGAAATACTGTGTAAATTGTTTAAAATGTCCTTGAATATTGTTGGTATGGGTTCGGGTTGGTAATTCAATGTATGAGCGGTAATGTGGCTTGAATGTAAGCCGTCGAATTGAATATTATGAATGTTGTAGAATGATGTAAAAGAAAGTTATTAATGTTATATTGCCTTTCGGATTGGTCGTTGGAGTTGTTAGGTTGCTTATTGTTGTTGTGATTGTTGATTTGGCCGAGTTAAATTCTCGGGGTTAGCCTATTTACAGGGGAAATGCTGCCCAAATTTCTGTAGAATTGAGTGTTAATTTGGAATAAATCGCCTAAGTGCCTATGTCTAATGTTTGATATTCGTTGACGTATTTGTAGACCTTGGGGAGCCCGAGGCGTAGGTTGGGATTAGCTTGAGTTGGGCTAGCTTGGAGTGCGTACGAGGTATGTAAAGCTCAAACGTTCCTTTTTTTGGCATGCATAAGTTATAAATAGATTATGTCACGAGCCTCGAGGAAATTCTAAATTCGCAATCCGAGCACGTTATGACTCTTATATATATTTCTTGGCATTCGTATGTTTGATGCGATGAAATATGAACCCTTATGTCTTTGAAACAATTGATTGCCAAGTGTTGCACAAAAAGTTTTGTTTTAAAGAATTCTGTAACTATGGATGCCGTATCTTTCACATAAAGGCTCGGATTCCTCCGATATTTTCGTAAGAGTTTGCACGGCGTATGATGCGTATGTTCTCCATAGGCGGGCCCGGCTCGGGTCGATACCCGTCCGTGGGTCCCGCTACTTTCCTTTATGTAATTCGGACGACTTTTGAAAGAATTTGGTATGACTATTATTTTGATTCTCAAGTCTGGTCATTTTACTTATATTTGAGTCCATGATAATGATTTTATGCATATGGTTACTCACGACTCTGCTCGTGCGTTCTGTTATATCTTTCGCCGAGTCCCGGGCCGGTTCTGTTGTCGTGCGCACTTTGATATACTCCGGTGTTATGCTGTGTTTATGGTTCACCGAGCCACTCACTAGAGAGTCGGGTTCCACTTATATTGGGCGTTATGCTGTGTATGGCGTTATGTTATGTTATGATGTGTGACGGGGACACGGAGATGTGAAACCTTCTGGTGTTATGCTGTGTTATGGGGCCATCGACGGGCGGGCGACCATATTTTCTGTGCCCTATCCATGACTTATATTTTGAGAGTAAACATTTTGATATTTTGGACTTGCACTTATTTTCTGTACTTCGATTTCGTTTACGCCTCAGATTTGTTTTCTGTACCTTCTGCTTTGCATACTCAGTACATATTTCGTACTGACCCCCTTTCTTCGGGGGGCTGCGTTTCATGCCCGCAGGTACAGACGCACAGTTTGGTGATCCACCAGTTTAGGACACCCTCTTCTGCTGTTTGGAGTGCTCCCCTTATCCTGGAGCCTACATTTTGGTATATATATTCATTCGTTGCATATGTATATATTTGTTCAGGGGTACGGCGGGGCCCTGTCCCGCCATATGATTCGGTTGGTCTGTTTAGAGGTCTGTAGACGTATATGTGGGTTTGTGCCTACTTCTGCACTGATGTGTTTGTATGATCTCACTCGCCATGGCAGCCTTGTCGGCGTGCACTTGTATATGTTTTGGGCCGTTGCGCCATTTGATAGCCTTGTCGGCTTCTGATATATATATATATATATATGGTTGTGTTGAAATGTGTCTGAGACAGTTTGATATAATTTGAGGCAGTGTGTGATATTTGTGCCTGTATACGCTATCTGTATGTGATTCGGATTGGATGAGTGCGTTCGGGTGCCAAGTTCGGGCACTAGTCACGGCCTACGGGGTTGGGTCGTGACAGAAGTGGTATCAGAGCGGTTTCTCCTCGAAATGTCTACAGGCCGTGTCTCGTAGAGTCTTGTTTATCGGTGTGTTGTGCACCATATCTATTAACAGGAGGCTACAGGATATTTAGGGTCTTACTGTTCTTTGAATCTTAGATCGTGCGATAGAGCTGTGCTATTAGGATGAATCTTTTCTGACCGATTGTTGTATTTTTCAGTGATGCCTCCGAAGAAGGCAACGACTGCCTAGAAGGGCAAGGCGGTGATGGGAGAGACTAGTCAGATGCCGAGAGTTACACGGGCTCGTGCTCAGGATTTGCCCGAGGTTGTGCCGCAGTCAGAGGGTTCAGCTACACCACCACCGGAGGAGCCTGGAGCAGATCCATCATTAGCTCCAGACGCTCCAGCGCCCGAGCCTCCAGCTCCTCAGCCAGGGGCGGAGGATAGGACGTTGAGGGAGGTCGTACAGTTACTGACGACTTTGGTAGCGGGACAGACTCGCAGACGCGGGCTGAGAGGTGATGATGATGATGACAGGCGTGATAGCCTGAGGGTTCGTGATTTTCTGACATGTAGTCCCCCAGAGTGTTTTGGGTCTAAGCCCGAGGAGGACCCCCACGACATCATTCGGGGGATGAGGCGCTCATTGGGACTAGTCAGGGCTTCAGAGACCGAGTCCGTTGAGTTATCCTCGCACAGATTACGAGATGTTGCGGCTAATTGGTATGAGTCCTGGGAGCTGTCTAGAGGTGAGGGTGCTCCCCCAGCTACTTAGGATGAGTTTGTGGCCGGAGTTACGACGGGCGCGGGTTGATAGATTTTTACAGCTGCAGCAGAGAGGTCGGAGTGTTCGTGAGTATAATTTGGAGTTTGATTCTTTGGCTCGATATGCACCTGCTATAGTGGCTGACATGGCTGACCGGATGCACCGGTACGTGATAGGGCTGGATCGTTACTTAGTTGACAGCTGCATGGCGATGGCATCGCAGAATGATATGGACATCGCCCGGTTACAGGCCTACGCGCAGGGTATGCAGGACCGGCACAGAGAGGACCGGTCGGGCAGAGATCGTGACAGGAGGCCGCCCATGAGGGCCAGATCCGCGGGATATTCTGGAGACTTTCGAGGCAGGCAGCCCCAGTCGCAGCAGTCAGGTAGATATTCTCCTCCGTCAGGCCGGGGTACACAGTCCGTCGGTAGACGATTTGACAGTACAGGACCATCTGGGGCCGGTCAGAGTTCCAGGGCATCAGGTTTGCAGACAGCCAGGGGTCCCAGCCAGTCCAGACCACCCAGGCCCCGTTGTTCTTATTGCGGGAGATCGCACCCAGGGGAGTGCTATCGAGCTACCGGAGCCTGCTTTTCTTGCGGCCGTCAGGGCCATGTTATGCGAGATTGTCCGATGGCGAGTGGTTCTGGTAGTACAGTTCAGCCGACGGGATCAGCCGCTGGTTCATCTTCTACTCCCTCCGCTATGCGCCCTGCAGGGCGGGGTTTATCGGCACCGGCGGGCCGCGGTCGAGGCCGTGGCAGTGTTTCAGGTTCTAGCGGTCCATCGAACCGCATATATGCATTGGCTACCCATCAGGATCAGGAGGCTTCGCCAAATGTTGTTACAGTTACCTTACTGGTTTTCTCCCGATCTGTATACGCACTGATTGGCTAGCTTCTTGTTATGCTAATGTTGACTGTCAAAAGAAGGTAGTCCGTTTCCTGTTTCCAGGTGAACCAGTTGTAGAGTGAGCAGGTAATACAGCATCGCCGAGGGGTAAGTTTATTTCATACCTCAAGGTAAGAAAAATGATCAGAAAGGGCTATATTTATCTTCTGGTCCGTGTACATGATTTAGAGGCAGAGACACCTACTCTTCAGTCAGTTCCGGTTGTTAATGAATTCTCAGATGTATTCCCAGATGATCTTCCAGGCCTCCCGCCTGAGCGGGAGATAGACTTCACTATAGATTTGTTGCCAGATACGCAGCCCATATCTATTCCTCCGTACAGAATGGCACCTGCAGAATTGAAGGAATTAAAGGAGCAGCTGAGAGATTTATTAGAGAAGGGCTTTATTCGACCCAGTACATCTCCCTGGGGAGCTCCGGTATTATTTGTGAGAAAGAAAGATGGCTCGCTGCGGATGTGTATTGATTACAGACAGCTGAATAAGGTCACCATCAAGAATAAATACCCCCTCCCCAGGATTGATGATTTGTTTGATCAGTTGCAGGGTGCCAGGTGTTTTTCGATGATAGACCTGCGGTCAGGCTATCATCAGGTGCGGGTAAGAGAGGCTGATATTCCTAAGACAACATTCAGGACCCGTTACGGGCATTATGAATTCAGAGTGATGTCTTTTGGGCTGACTATTGCTCCAGCGGTATTCATGGATTTAATGAATCAGGTATTCCGACCATTTCTTGATATGTTCGTGATTGTGTTTATTGGTGATATCTTGGTTTATTCACGATCAGAAGTAAAGCATGCAGATCATTTGAGGACAGTACTTGGCACACTCCGGCACAAGAATTTATATGCTAAATTTTCTAAATGTGAATTC
Source organism: Lycium barbarum (assembly GCF_019175385.1). Taxonomy (NCBI): domain Eukaryota; kingdom Viridiplantae; phylum Streptophyta; class Magnoliopsida; order Solanales; family Solanaceae; genus Lycium; species Lycium barbarum. The sequence goes on from NC_083345.1 coordinate 64,273,283, forward strand.
TGGTTGTCTTCAGTGGCATTCCTGGGACATATTATTGGAGCGGATGGCATCCGGGTGGATACCCAGAAGATCGAGGCCGTAAAGAGTTGGCCTAGACCTACGACGCCTACGGAGGTGCGTAGCTTCCTGGGGTTGGCCGGTTATTACCGGAGATTTGTAAAGGGATTTGCTTCAATTTCAGCGCCTTTGACAAGGCTGATTCGGAAGGGAGCTAAGTTTCAGTGGTCTGATGCTTGCGAGCGTAGCTTCCAGTTGCTGAAAGAGAAGTTGACTACAGCTCCAGTCCTGACTCTTCCTGAAGGTCCAGATGGGTATGTTATTTATTGTGATGCCTCTGGTATCGGTTTGGGGTGTTTATTGATGCAGCACGGTAGGGTTATAGCTTATGCTTCCTGGCAGCTCAAAAAGCACGAGAGAAATTATCCCACTCACGATTTGGAGCTAGCCGCGGTGATTCATGCTTTGAAGATGTGGAGACATTATTTATATGGGGTTCAGGTTGATATTTATACAGATCATAAGAGCCTCCAGTACATCTTCAAGCAAAAGGAGCTGAACTTGCGGCAGAGGCGGTGGTTAGAGTTGCTGAAAGATTATGATGTTGATATTCTATACCATCCTGGGAAAGCTAATGTCGTGGCAGATGCACTCAGCCGTAAGTCCATGGGCAGTTTAGCGGACAAGCCTTCAGAAAAGAAAGAAATGGTTCGCGATATCCATCAACTGGCAAGTCTTGGAGTCTGCTTGGCCGATTCTGGAGATGCTGGGATTTCTGTTCGAGGAGTGGCCGAATCCTCTATTGTGGGTGAGATAAAGCGGCGTCAGTATGAGGATCCTGTTCTGATACAGTACAGAGACGCAGCCCGTGAAAAGGAGAAGACCCCGTTTGAGATTACATCCGATGGAGTATTATTATACAGGGCAGATTATGTGTACCTGACGTTGCGGGACTGCGGCGACAGGTTATGGGCGAGGCACATTATGCCAGATATTCTATTCATCCAGGGTCGACGAAGATGTATCATGATCTTAGATGCCTGTATTGGTGGGACGGTATGAAAAAGGACATAGCAGAGTTCGTTGCCCAGTGCCCAAATTGTCAGCAGGTGAAGATTGAGCATCAGAAGCCCTGTGGGTTAGTGCAGGAGATGGAGATTCCGACGTGGAAGTGGGAGATAATTAACATGGATTTTATTGTAGGTTTGCCTCGCACTCCACGGAGGTACGACTCCATATGGGTTTTCGTTGATCGGCTGACAAAATCAGCCCATTTTCTTCCAGTTCGGACTACATACTCAGATGAAGATTATGCCAAGCTATATATTAAGGAGATTGTGAGACTTCACGGAGTTCCAGTGTCTGTTATGTCCGACAGAGGTGCCCAATTTACAGCTAATTTCTGGAGATCATTTCAGGAGGGATTGGGGACCCAGGTGAGTCTGAGTACAGTATTTCATCCTCAGTCCAATGGACAGGCCGAACGCACTATTCAGACGCTGGAGGATATGTTGCGTGCATGTGTTATGGATTTCAGGGGTAGCTGGGACGATCATTTGCCGCTTGTTGAATTTGCTTACAACAACAGTTACCACTCCAGTATTCAGATGACACCATATGAGGCTTTGTATGGCAGGAAATGCAGATCTCCGATCGGTTGGTTTGACGTGGGTGAAATTCAATTAATCGGTCCAGATGTGGTCCAGCAGGCAGTCGATAAAGTGAAACTGATTCGAGAGCGACTATTAGCGGCCCAGAGTTGATAGAAATCGTATGCGGATAATCGCCGTCGACCTTTAGAGTTTCAGGTTGGAGATTGGGTGTTCCTGAAAGTGTCACCTATGAAAGGTGTTGTGAGATTTGGCAAGAAAGGAAAGCTCAGTCCGAGATATATTGGGCCTTATCAGATTATTCGTAAAATAGGCAAAGTTGCCTATGAATTAGATCTGCCAGCTGATTTGGGAGCGGTGCACCCGGTATTCCATGTTTCTATGCTTCGTAAATGTATTGGTGACCCTTCCAGAACCTTTCCTTCAGGTGATATACAGGTCACAGAGGAGCTATCTTACGAAGAGCAGCCTATAGCCATATTGGATCGTCAGGTAAGAAAATTGCGGAATAAAGATGTGGCTTCTGTTAAAGCGCTGTGGCGGAATAATAACCGAGAAGAAATGACCTGGGAAGCTGAGGAGCAGATGAAGAAAAAGTATCCTCACCTATTTCCGGTACCTATAGGTAATCCAAATCCTTTATTTAAATATGTTGATTTGTGAATGACTTGTATGTGATGGCTATAAAAGAAACTCCCCCAAATTGTTAGTAAGACCCGTAGAATTAATCCAACATTCGAGGACGAATGTTCTAAAGGGGGGGGGGGGGGGGGGAGGATGTTACGTCCCGTATTTTATACATTGGGACAATCCGGATTAACTATGATAAGTTAGGGCCAAGACCATTCCGGGACTTGAAGCCGGGACTTTTGACCTTTGATTTCATTTTGAGACATAGGTTGTACATGAAATTGTTGGCATGGAACACTTAAGAAAAGTTGGGACCAAAAGTCATATATTTGGAAGTTAAAAATCTTGCAAAAGAGGCCCTTTGGCCGTGTGGCTTTGAAAGTGATCCCACACACTTTGTGGCCAATTTTAAATGGTCCAACACATGTGTGGGCCATGGACACTTAGAGGGTTCATTTAGGAGCCTAAAAGATGACTTCTAAGTCATCTTCTATCATTCTACACTTAGCATTAAAAATCAAGAAGTTGAAGAGCAACAACAACAACCATTCGGCCAAGCCTCAGAAAAACCAAGTCCAATTTTAGCCATCCCAAAAATATTTCTTTGGTGCAAATCCACTAATTGAAGGTCCCTAATTAGCATGGAAGTGTTGTTGGAGCGATCAAGCCATCCGTCTAGTAGATCGCAAACCCTAGCCTATTGTGGAGTTGAAGAAGAAAGGTAAGATTTGATCTTGTTTTATGTGTTGTGAATGTTTTATGCATGTTGTAGTATGTTAATATGGATGAAATTTGTGAAATATAGTAGGTTGGAGGTGAGCCGTGTATGGTATGTATGGTTGTGTAGATGTGTGTGTTGTGATTGGGTTGATGAATTGATTCTATGTAGCATATTTAGTTGTGTAGTGTGGAGAAAAGAATAAGAATCATCAATATATGTATATGTGTAGTGTGGCCGAATGTAGGTCATATTGCTTGACAAGAATGGGTTATGGTTGTGTTTTCGGGTTTGGGATTGTTTTTCGGGAAAATTGGAGCAATTGTTGGAAATATTATGTAAATTGTTTAAAATGTCCTTGAATATTGTTGGTATGGGTTCGGGTTGGTAATTCAATGTATGAGCGGTAATGTGGCTTGAATGTAAGCCGTCGAATTAAATATTATGAATGTTGTAGAATGATGTAAAAGAAAGTTATTAATGTTATATTGCCTTTCGGATTGGTCATTGGAGTTGTTAGGTTGCTTATTGTTGATTTGGCCGAGTTAAATTCTCGGGGTTGGCCTATTTACAGGGGAAATGCTGCCCAAATTTCTGTAGAATTGAGTGTTAGTTTAGAATAAATCACCTAAGTGCCTATGTCTAATGTTTGATATTCGTTGACGTATTTATAGACCTTGGGGAGCCCGAGGCGTAGGTTGGGATTAGCTTGAGTTGGGCTAGCTTGGAGTGCGTACGAGGTATGTAAAGCTCAAACCTTCCTTCTTTTGGCATGCCTTAGTTATAAATAGATTATGTCACGAGCCTCGAGGAAATTCTAAATTCGCAATCCGAGCAGGTTATGACTCTTATATATATTTCTTGGCATTCGTATGTTTGATGTGATGAAATATGAAGCCTTATGTCTTTGTAACAATTGATTTCCAAGTGTCGCACAAAAAGTATTGTTTTAAAGAATTCCGTAACTATTGACGCCGTATCTTTCACATAAAGGCTCGGATTGCTGCGATATTTTCATAAGAGTTTGCATGGCGTATGATGAGTATGTTCTCCATAGGCGGGCCCGGCTGTCACGACCCGACTCGGGGCCGCGACGAGCACCCGGTGCTAACCCACCCGAGCACCCTCTTAGCTTACTCTTATACTTACATCTAGGTGAGCCGCATAATTATACATGCATTTCCATTCATTCGTCAACTAGTTCCATATGGACAACCGCACATTTATATCATCATAGGCATTTATGCCACATCAATATTCATGGGCCAACGTGGCCGACAAAATGATATACAAAACATAGGCCGACAAGGCCAAACACATCTACCCACACACACACATGTCTACGAGCCTCTAAGAGTATAACATATCACATTAGCGGGACAGGACCCCGCTATGCCCATAATTATATACACAAAAGAATGAGTACCCAAAAGATATGGCTCCGAAGGAAATGTGGCTCTCTATGTAATCTCCGAATAGGCAGCTAAGGATCAAGTCTGTCTCCCTGTGCACCTGCAGGCATGATGCTGCGTCCACAAACAAAAGGGCGTCAGTACGAAGAATCTACTGAGTATGTGAAGCATGATCAACATCAATATAGAAGCATAATAGATATCATATGAAAATAGTATGGGAGGGGGAGACAGTAATATCATCATCATCAGGTCGCTTACTTGCATACATCGTCGTTCGTATCCCATAATAATACTCATACCATACTTGTGCTCATATTCGTATACATGTCCTTATTCGTATTCTTATACATAGTCTTATCACATTCATATGCATATTATATACATAGCCATACACTTATATACATACATAGCGTACCCGACCATAAGGCTCGGTGTTTCGTACGTACTTGGCCAACCAAGGCTCAATGTTATTTCTACCTGGCCCTACCAAGGCTTCAGGGTTATCCGTACCATCTGCAGACGTGTGCGCGCGTTACGTAAACATATACATACATACATATATACATCTATATACATATATTCTACCCGGCATTATAAGCTCGGGGTGTCATTATAGCCCTTCACAGGCACATGTGAATATAATAGCCCGTAGGCACCTTTAGCATCATTATTATTATCATCGTCATCACTATCATCATCGTTTTCTCTACATCTCTATCTTATGCTTACTCGTCAATGGGGTGCGTAGTACATTCGTAGCACGTATCAAGGGTCGTGAGCTTATGAGCTCGGAATATCAATCATTTGGAGACAACATACTCATTTAAAGGAATTAGGAATTTGGCCAAGAACCATGCCTTATGAAAGAAGGGTTAGCCTTACATACCTTTCCGTCGAACTATTCTACACTTGCACGTTCCCTTCCAATGCTAGCGTTTATACCTTCATTAATATCATAACAATGGCCATTAGTCATTCACATTATCCACATTATCTAGATTCCTCAATTTGCCTCTAATTCAGCCACATTCATGATTATAACACCCATCTTCGTCCATTCGGCTAAAGTGTTTAGTTCATGATCTTAATACCATTTATAACACATTCATATCACAACACAACAACATTCATAACTCAATTCAAACTATTTCTCAAAATGTCACTATTCATCATTCATGACCTAGTTGACCACATTTTCTACAATCCATGTATTTTAATTCTCCAATACCTTAAACATCTTGTAAAAATCATGAATCTTACCTTAGAAGTTATAGGAACAAGCTTTGGTTGATAATACTCTTCTTTGAGCAAAACCCTAGTTTTTCTCCATTTGGATTTCTTGAATTGGATGATCCTTGATGATTCCCTTATCTTTGATTCATTTTTCTTAATGTTATTGATGGCTTATAATCCTTGAAAACTCATATAATAAATGTAGAGAGAAGTTTTAGAGAGAAGTGGTGTAATGTTGTAATGAAATAAAATAAGTCTTGATCCTCATATTTAATGAATTGGAAAATCTGTGCTGGGTGAACAGTGGTCGTCCATGGAGGTTTACGGTTTGTATTCCACTTTACGGACCGTCCCTCGTGGTCGTCTTTAAGCTTAAGCAGGACTAGAGACTTTGGCCTGCATGCATGGTGATTTACGACCATGGTTTACGGGCCGTAAATCACTTTACGGACGTCCACCAGGTCGTATTATACCTCTTCCTCAGCTGGCAGAAAGTTGAAGCTTTGGCATGGCAATTTACGACTGCCAGTTTACGGACCGTATTGCACTTTACGGTTCGTATTTTGCAATATACGACCACTGGGCAGTTTTGCCAACTTTCAATTTTTTTCTCATTTCTAGACTTTTCATTCTAATCATCCACATCCCTTTACATACATTTCCCATGAAACATTATACACTCGCACTCCTCGCATACATCATTAGTTCATTTACTTGCGTACCAACGGGAAATTTTCTGAGGTGTAACACCGGCTCGGGTCGATACCCGTCTGTGGGTCCCGCGACTTTCCTTTATGTAATTCGGAAGACTTTTGAAAGAATTTGGTATGACTATTATTTCGATTCTCAAGTCTGGTCATTTTACTTATATTTGAGTCCATGATAATGATTTTATGCATATGGTTACTCACGACTCTGCTCGTGCGTTCTGTTATATCTTTCGCCGAGTCCCGGGCCGGTTCTGTTGTCGTGCGCACTTTGATATACTCCGGTGTTATGCTGTGTTTATGGTTCACCGAGCCACTCACTAGAGAGTCGAGTTCCACTTATATTGGGCGTTATGCTGGGTATGGCGTTATGTTGTGTTATGATGTGTGACGGGGACACAGAGATGTGAAACCTTCTGGTGTTATGCTGTGTTATGGCGCAATCGACGGGCGGGCGACCATATTTTCTGTGCCCTATGCATGACTTATATTTTGAGAGTAAACATTTTGATATTTTGGAGTTGCACTTATTTTCTGTACTTCTATTTCGTTTATGCCTCAGATTTGTTTTCTGTACCTTCTGCTTTGCATACTCAGTACATATTTCGTACTGACCCCCTTTCTTCGGGGGGCTGCGTTTCATGCCCGCAGGTACAGACGCACAGTTTGGTGATCCACCAGTTTAGGACACCCTCTTCTGCTGTTTGGAGTGCTCCCCTTATCCCGGAGCCTACATTTTGGTATATATATTCGTTCGTTGCATATGTATATATTTGTTCAGGGGTACGGCGGGGCCCTGTCCCGCCATATGATTCGGTTGGTCTGTTTAGAGGTCTGTAGACGTATATGTGGGTTTGTGCCTACTTCTGCACTGATGTGTTTGTATGATCCCACTCGCCATGACAGCCTTGTCGGCGTGCACTTGTATATGTTTTGGGCCATTGCGCCATTTGATGGCCTTGTCGGCTTCTGATATATATATATATATATATATATATATGGTTGTGTTGAAATGTGTCTGAGATAGTTTGATATAATTTGAGGCAGTGTGATATTTGTGCATGTATACGCTATCTGTATGTGATTCAGATTGGATGAGTGTGTTCGGGTGCCCAGTTCGGGCACTAGTCACGGCCTACGGGGTTGGGTCGTGACAGTATAAAGTAATATTTCACGAACTTCAGAGCTGGTGCTGCAATAGCGAGAGGAGAGTGTTTAGGCGCAGGGCAATTGGGAACCCCTAACCATAGGCGTAAGAAGGATACCTTAACGAGGTAGTGGTAGGAACCCAATCACATGTCAAGGAAAGAATAAGGATGACGAGTCGATACGGCTGATTTGGAAGTTAGTGGTATAGGACAAGAATTTAAGTGAGGTCTGAAAGATTTGATCTTAGCGAAAATGAAATGAAATATAAAGAATGTGCATGGAAGACCGCTCAGTTATAGTGCCCTAAGTATGGTCAAAGGATTCAGTGAGCAAGGGTAGAGAAAGTGTAAACTGGAAGGAGTCTGTGCTGCGAGTAAAAGTAGCAGGACGTTTGAAAAATATGGATGCATGGCTGCAGTGCAAGCGCATAGTTAATAAGACTTACGAGTAAGCGAGCTAAATGTGCGAGAGGATTAATAGTGGATGAAAAGATATGGGAATGATGACAAGAACGATGATATCGACAGAGAATGAAAAGAAACCTTATAGTAAGAAGTTTCGAAATGTTATGTACAGAGTTGGAAAGAAAGACGAGGAATAAGGTAATTATCGTAGACGAAGGTACTCGAATACTGTTGGCATACAATGAGCCCCTTAAAGGGGGGGAGATCATATTATATTAGACTTAAAAAGGAATCACAACAATTCCAAGCACCAAGAAAGGAAATTTATTAGCTTGGGACCAGAATTCGAAACATGTCGGCACATCAAAGGGATACATGGAAGAAGTAGAAACGAATGGACAATGAGTGTACCGTGAGGCCGACATGAAGGGAAAAGATGGAAGACACTTTGAGAGAATGCTTCGTGCCAACATGAACTATGATATGTTTATGCCCTGATTGGGATCCCTCATACCGGGAAAATTTGTGCCGTACCTAAGTACGCAGCAACATGTTTCGAAGAGCAAAAAAAAAAAGAGAGAGAGGCAAGAAAGATTTACAAGCTAAACTCACGAAGGATAATGAAGAGGACGATAAGACTCAAAGTATATTTTGGATAACAACGACTATATAACGAAAGTACCGACAATTGGTAGTTTGAAACTTTTGAAAGAGAGGGAGGACGCAGTGCCTGTGAATGAAATAACAGAGTTCGTTGGATACTAGAGAATAGTTCATGGACCATTAATTATACGAAATATGAGAAGATACGCTATGAAATTATATGAACCATCGATGTGGAGTGATGCTCGATCATATTTATAAGGAATCCACACCGAAGAGCCAATAAGGAATAATGATGGATGAAACGAACGCCAACCCAAAGAAAGCAAGGACAGGTGTACTTGTGTCAGGAAATGTGAGAGAAGGGAATAAAGAAAAGCCGAAGTAAGAACTCGAAGATGTTGCGAATTAAGGAGCTAAGTGAATTTGGATCGTAAGCTACCATAAGTGTGACTGGACTGCGAAGGATGATAATGGTAAAGAAACATTACGCATATACGTTTTTGGACAAATATTTAGAATGAGAGATTAAGAAAGAGATAGTGACAAGACATAAGGAAACAGGGGGCGAAGAAAAGAGAGAACACCAAAGCCAGCTGAATATTTATAGCAGGATAAGCGAGACTACAATATCGTAGACAAAATGAGAGCAAGGAACAACCTATGACCATATCGGATCATCAAGTGAAGATTACGTACCAAAGATGTGGTTTTGTTAAGGTATGGTAATGAAACAGTAACCAAGAAGAGATGACCTGGGAAGGACAAGGATAATAAGTTGGCGCAGCGGATTAGAAAACCTATGACATAGAATAAGGATTCATGTAAAGGTCAAGGAGTTTGATTATAAAGGAAATAGGGTGAAAGATAAGGAATGGGCGTGAAAGAAAGGACAACTATATGAAGAACCCTCCCGAAGTATTATGACACCCCATGAGGTTAGTTGAACATTCGAGGACGAATGTTCTAAAGGGGGGAGGATGTTATAACCCGTATTTGGTACGTTCGGATATTTCGAGGCAGTCGTAAGTTAAGGACAAGACCATTCTCAAAAATTATTTTAATACACAAGATGTTTATAAATATTATTCATGAACATTATTAGTATGGAAATGTTGAGAAAGGCTAAGGATAAAAAGGAAAATTTGCAAAAATGGTTCATGGTAATATTGTGGAAAGGCTAGGGGCAAAATGGGAATTTCACAACAATTCAAGAAACTTCTTGAAAGGGCCATTATGGCCGTGTGATTGAAGTTGTGGGCCCCACCGCATGGCCATGTGTTCATATTTTAATTGTAGGAGCTTTGTATATATATATGCATATGTGGCAAGAAATAAGACATAATTATCATACTAACTCTAGAACCTTGGAGAGAACAAAACAAAAAAAAAAAAAAAAAAAAAAAGAGAAGGGCCATTTGGCCATGGTCCCAAAAAAATATGTCCATGAAATTGACCAAGAAAAAATATTTCCTTTTAGTCTTCCAAGCAAGTTGAAGGCCCTAATTAACATGGAGTGGTTGTTGGAACAAGAAAACCATTCATTCTTGCAAGGCACAACTCTAGCCAAGTTGAAGAACTAAGTTGAAAAGGTAAGGTTTGATCCTCTTTTATATGTTGTGGATGGTTTGTATATGTGTAGAGTGAAGAAATGGATGAAATTAATGAAAATATGGAAGTTGTGTTGTGGCCGTGTATGTGTTGGTGTTGGCCGTGTATGTATTGTGTTGTGTAGGACAAATGAAATGATTTTATTTAGTAGTTTGATTGTTGTGGTTTTGAATTCCATGACGAAAATGAAGGTTGGATAATTTGAAATGAAGTTGTAATCGTTGAGAAACTAATGGAGGAATGAATGTGAGTCTAATATGGTTTCTTGTGATTATAAGAATAAAGCCGCTAATGTATAGATTATTAGTGTAGTTTATGAAATTGAGAGAAGGAAATGTGTTGTTAGTGTTCTTGTCGAATTTGGAAAGTTTCGGGTGAAGTAATATGTTGATTGGGCTGTTGGAATATTATGTGATTGTTTGAAGTATTCTTGGATCATGTTAGAAATATTTCAGATTAATACTTGAATGTGGGATCATCGGTATTGGCTTGATTTCATGTGATTGAATTGAGTATAAATGGAATGTCGTCGGATTGTGTAGAAAGAATTGTTAATGTTAGAATGTATTTTGAAATAATTGTTGAAGTTGGAAATATGATTGTGGGTATTGTTGTTGATGATAATTTGGCCGAGTTGAATTCTCGGGTTGTATATGACGACGAATCTAATGATTGTGTGAATTCTTTTGAAGGTAGACTAGCAAGCTTGGATAAATAAGCGTAGCTAATAGAACGTGGAGCAGGTATGTAAGGCTTACCTTTCTTTCTTTTGGCATGACCTTTATGAAATGAGCAAATGACGTATATGTATGATCTCAAAGTAATTCCTATTCTTAGAGCCACTAGGATGACCAATATTCTTGACTTCCTTAAGCTACTTCATATGGTTTGGACGTGTATCTATGATATTCGAAAAATCTATTAGATATGTTCCGAATGGCATTCGAAAGACAAATTGATATAACTAAAGTTTGATTTTCAAATAATAGCACGTTTGATTATTCCCTCGAGTCTTTGATACATTTTGATACGTGCATATAGTTCCCAAGGCTCTATTTGATTTGATCCATAACAATATCCGAAAGGTTCTTGATATGATTGTTGCTTCGATTTTCCAAAAATAGCTTCTGAAACGTTCATAAAAGGTTCTGTACTTCAAACGCTCCTAACTTTCTCATACTAAGTCGGATTGACCCGAAACCCATTTCTGAGCCTTCAGGGGTCGGTAAGTATACTTATCTATCGAGTCTTGATTTATATGCATATAGTTTCTCACTACTCTGCTCATGCATGTGTTATTACTTCTTTCGCCGAGTCCCGGGCTGGTATGCATCGTGCGTATGGTTCGTCGGGTCCCCTGCTTGAGGGCCGGGTGCCATATATGTATTCCGGAGTTAGATGTGTTACGGTGTTATGATGTGTTTATGGTTCGCCGAACAACATATGATGTGATGTTATGATGTGGTATTATGATGTGTGACGGAGAATACAGAGCGAAACTTCTGGAGTTAGATGTGTGTGGCGCAAAAGGCAGGATGGCACCACGTTTCCCCGGGTCCCGCAAGGGACCGGATACCGTTCTTGGCATGCATGGTTTGTGTTTCCAGTAAGTGTTTTTATTACTTTGCATATCGTGCTTACTTTCTGTTCTAATCTCCTGTACTATTTATTCTGCTTGTGATTCTGTTCATATTACTCTATGCTTTACATGCTCAGTACATATTTCGTACTGACCCCTCTTTCTTCGGGGGCTGCGTTTCATGCCACGCAGGTACACCCAGATGATGTAGAAGACTTTGCTAGGAGGTGTTTCAGCGAGATTGGTGAACTCCACTTCCTCCTGGAGTGTTGCCGAATCAGAGCGTATATAAGTTGTGATTTCTGATTTGTGTTAGAGACTTTGCAGACAGGGTTGTGGGTACAGAACATCAGTTTTGTAAGCAGCTTCATCAGCCGATGTGACATTTTGTGATATGTTACAGATTTTGTTTGATTTGAAAATGATAGAAAGAAAATTCTGAAAGCCTTACTATGTGTTTTATGCATATTCGATTTGAAAGTCCGAAAATAGTATGTATGTAATATGAGTCAGAGGGTTCGCTCGGCTACGAATATGGGGTCGGGTGCCCATCACACCCTAGTAAGGTTAGGGTGTGACAGTATGGTCTTAGATGTTAATGATTTGGATTGAAAAAGGATTAAGAGAGGTTATTGGGTTGTTTGAGTTGTTTATGGGCTGGATTTTAAGGATTTGATATGATTATTTCTGTTATCGTTGTTGTTGGTATTGTTGTGATAATCGGAGATTAATTGGAAGTTCATGTTAGGCAAGTTATATAGAGGAAATGCTGCCCGATTTCCGTTAAGTTCTTAACTAATCAAAATACTAATCAAGAAGTATGAACTAAGAAGTGTTTCCCAAAAGTGATTGGTTGTAAATTTATAAGTTTGGGAAGTCGTAGTTTATTAACAATAGTGTTACTCTCATATTAAATAGGCTAAAGGGACGCCGAAGCAACCTTAGTTACGGTTGATCTACGACAGGTATGTAAAGCTAACCCTTCTTTCTTTTTGGCATGATCTTTATGAAACAAATAGACGACGAGCATATGACTTCAAAGAAACTCCTATTCTTAGAGACACTAGGATGGCTAATGTTCTTGATATCCAGAACCTATTTCACATTATCTTGATACGTGTCTATGATTCTTGAAGTTCTATTTGATATAATCCATAGTGACTTTCGAGGGGTACTTGATATGATTGTTATCTTTGATGCTCAAGTATTAGTTCATTCTACCTATTTTATTGAGTCTCAGATGATGATTTAGTTTGTATATGGTTGCTCACTACTCTGCTCGTGCATGCTGTTAATATATCTTTCACCGAGTCCCGGGCCGGGTATGTTTTCGTGCACAGTTTCACTGCATTGTTCACCGAGTCCCTCACTAGAGGGCCGGGTACGGTATATATATATATATATATATATGATGATGATGTGATTATGGCGCCGAGTATGGTATATGATGACTTTATTCACCGAGTCCCATAATGGGCTGGGTATGGTATATGATATAGACATGCATGATTCTCATCTCGTAAGACACAGGTGCATTCGTATCTTTGATTATCATATCTGCCTCCTGTAATCTTTTATTCAGTTATGAGTTCCTTATTGTATTTCATCCTTTATATACTCAGTACATATCTCGTACTGACCCCCTATCTTCGAGGGGCTGCATTTCATGCCTGCAAGTACAAACACTCGGTTCGGTGATCCTCCAGTTTAGAACTTCTGCTCAGCTGTTTGGAGAGCTCCATTGTTCCGGAGCCCAGACTATTTTGGTACAGATCTTTTGATATGGACTTATGTATATGTCCAGGGGTACGGTGGGGCCCTTTCCCGTCATATTTCACTTTTACACTCTTAGAGGGCTGTAGATATGTGTGGGTTGTATATAAGTTTTGATCAGCTATGTCTATATGGTTTGCTTTGGATATCCCCGTGTATAGTGGCAGCCATGTCGGCTTGCGTATTCTGTTATTGTTTTGCTGTGGTTAGCCGTGACTCCAGGAGAGACAGGTTTATGATATGTGGCATTGTGAATCCTTCGTTTGTTTTAATAAGTTTCCATATGGTCCTTCGTTTCAATATGACTATATTTAACAGGTTCGTATACGAGTGTCCTGTTCGGGCACTAGTCATGGCCCATGGGGTTGGTTCGTGACAAAAGTGGTATCAAAGCAGTTCATCCTCGGAGTGTCTACAGACCGTGTCTAGTAGAGTCTTGTTTATCGGTGTGTTGTGCACCATATCTATAAACAGGAAGCTACAAGACATTTAGGATGTTACCTTTCCTTCTTACTCTAAATTGTGCAATAGAGCCAAGAGATAGGAAATGATATCCCTTATATACTGACCATTGATTTCAGCAGGAGAATGGTGTCGACAAGAGAAGGTAAATGATGCTACTGGGAGTTACAGAGGCTAATATTTCATTGATGTTACGTTATCAGAGATTATATATATAGAATGGCAAACTGGCCAGCATCAAGATAAGTTATTGTAAGTATAGTAAGAAAATGGATTGAATGTATATATATTGTTGATAAGTTCAGTTATAAGGTGCGCACAGAAGAAGCTGAAGGAATCAGTAACGGTAAGCGGAATATATGTCATATATAGTGTGAATGTTGTAGGTATGATTGAAACCTGCAGTTAAAGATTGAAAGGGAAAGGAAAATTGGAACGTATAACAGGTATAATTTGAGCTGGATATACGAGGTAAGTTCATCAATTTCATACGGTTGTTGATATTGGGAGCCCTATGTGGCTATTATATGATAGTTATATACATATATATGTTGGCCCTGTGAGGCATTGTTGGTATTTCCTGCGTGCAGGTTTTGGGGTAGTAAGAAATACAGACGAAACTCTACAAAAATTTTCCTAGGAATAAAAAGGGAATGAGATATAAGTTCGTAATATTCTTGAAAGGTCGTGTCAATAGTAATGATAGGATTTGACTAAGTGGTGAGTACAGCTGACTTCGAGAAATATGTTAACTGTTGAATGGATAGTAATAGTAATTATGAGGTTGATGTCGATATGGTAAAAAGAAATGCTAGGATAATTCGGAAGGGCTTGTGATAATAAGAGATGATTTAGAAAAGGCTGGAAAATTTTAATAGAGTGTTATATTGAGGTATCAACTGAATTGACAAGCAGGGGTAAATTACGACGAGTTTATAGTTAGAAGAAGTAATGGTATGATTGAGACAAGAGTACAGAGGAAGAAGAATTATGACGAATATGAATGTATTGATAAGATAGCTTGTGAGGTATTAAGGATAAAATTGACCAGAAAGGGTAAAAGGTTGAGAAGTGTTACCCTATAGGATTGATTACGACCAATATATAATGTGAATATAATAAGGATTGTTATGAAAATGAGTAAAGCATAGTAAGGAAGTGACTAAAAGATATGACGTGATCTATGTGACTAGAGTATAAAGGCAAGTGTGAAACGGAAAAAGCGAGCAGTAGAACGAATAAGAAAGACTTATAAAGTTTTGTAGGGAAAGTTCAGAATAAAGATTATGTGGTAACGGAAATGATAGTGAGCACAAGAGAAGAAGGAGTTAATTGAAAGAAGGAAACAAGAAGAAAGCGAGATAACAGTGCAGTAATAGGTTATGACATGTATAGCTGAGAATACGAGTAATATAAATGACAGAACTGTGAAAGACCAAACTATAGAAAGATGAGCAACGAGGTAAAATGAGTGCCAGAAAAAGGATTGGGATGATAAGAACAAATAGGGATGAACAAAATACGTTTTGAAAATGATAAAGGGATTATGCAGAAGTAGTGTTTTCTGAAGGGTACAGAGGTAGCACGAGATTCCTCGTGTACAGAATAAAAGATGGACATAGACTGGGTAAATGGTAAGAGAATATTAAAGGAAGCACCCAAGATGGACGTAATTAATTGAGTACGAGTATAAAATAAAAGGGACATATATAGCTACAAACTTAAAGGTGTAGTTATAACTAAGTAATTGTATTGTTGTAGTGGATGGCCCATGATAGACGGGCATTGTAACACAAAGACTGAAGTCCAAGAGCGGTGTCCAGGAGTTCATGTACCCTGTACATCTTCATGACTAGCTTCATGACTGGATAGTTAAGAGGGGTATATGAATTAAGCGATTAAAGAAGGTGGCTATTGCTAGTAAAGGATTCTAAGCTTTACAAGGAGAAGAAAAAGTCTATTACCATCTAACGACTTGGGGCACAATAACTATTAAGGAGGAGAATAAAATCATGGGACAGTATGGAGTGGGAGGAAATGTATCGAGGGACATGGAAAAGCTACCTGTATAGTGTGCTTTCTGGTTATGTATAGGTTGGGGTAAAGATAATATTATAAGAGAACTTTCGACACTTATCATTGGAATATAAGTGTTACCTAATTGAGAATTTGGAATGACTATAAGTACTAATTAATTACTGATTGGAGTAAGTGGAATGTGGCCTTGGATGAGTTGCTACATGGGTTGCATTACTCGAGTACAGATGGTCAGATGAGATTTTGTACTATATATAGAAAGGTTCTCGTCACTCCATGATTTTGTTAAGGTTTCGTACGTGGAAAATCAAAGTTATAAATTATAAAGAAAACATATGGATATGGTACAGTATACCAAGTAAGTTGGAAAAACAAGGGATCAGATGAATTTGAGATTGGAAATAGGGTCGTAGAGCATAATATAAACAGATAATGGTATAAGTACACCCTAAAGGGGGGAAGCGGGTGTGAGAAAAGCAAGTGTAAGATGGAAACAATTGGTACTGCAATATATTTGATATGGATGCTTAAACTTCAAGTGAGATCCCTTGCTGAAACAAGTTAGTAGGATCTGAAAGTCAGCAATAAGCGGATAGAAGTCAGGATGGTATTTAAGACAGTGCTGAGAATTATTTGTAAAGATCTTGAATGATATGACATTAAAAAGTGGGTGCTTATAAAAAGAAAGAGTACAACAAGAGAATGGTAACGAGTAACTTTAGAGATATTATAAAGGATAGCAATGCTATACTAGATTAGAGGATAAGATTTGGCAATAGAGTTGTGCGCTAATGATATTGCGACTTATAAGAAACAAAGGGAAGGGATAGAAAATCTCCTATAGTAGGATATAAGAAAATCAAAGGGGGGAATAAAGGAAGGGAAAGGAGTATGGCAAGATAGGCTACGAGCGAGTTTTAGTACGGATGAGATATGTAAAGCAGAATGAACCAGGAGAAGGAAAGACTATAACTAAGATTGGATATATTTTATGCAAGTTGTACAAGAATAGTTATTCAACCTACGAATATTTGTATGCTAAGAACGAGACCAAGTGAGTACTTGATAAGAAGAGTAAATATTCAGTAATAACAATGCGGTTATGATATTTTGGGTACATCAAGGAAAGTGTAAGATGGTTTGAGCAAAATTACCAAGATAAAATTTGTACTGAGGGAAAATAGGACATGGCCATAGTTGAGCTGAAGATTTATCCCGATACCGATTGTAAGATACGAGAGGATAATGCAAGGTAAAGCATGAAGACTAGTGAAATGACGCTAAGGTATTTCTTGGGCTCATTTGAGCACTTACGCATATTCGGATGCGTGATAGGAGAATTAAGAGCAAAATCTGGGTAAAGAGGCAATAGAAGAGTTTGAATTAAAGATAAAGAAACGACACGAGATAATATGCCTAAAGTGTTATAAGTTAGATTAAGGGAAATGGTTTAAGCGAGACGATCAGGACAAGCGGGTTACTGGATGACAGTGAATTTATATGTCAAATCAAAAATTCTTTCAGAATTATACCAGTTAATGATAGTCAGATCACAGAGCAGCTGTGTAAAGTTATTGTATGAGGAAACTCTAGCGCTACTTGATAGCCAACTCTAAGGATTGAGATTAAGAGCTAAAAAGTAGAGTGACAGTTAAAGTCTTTTAAAGAAGTCGAGGAGTGATACATGAGGCCGAAGATTCCAGAATAGGGATTGGAACAGCAGAGCAATGCGAGGTTATTGAAGTAAAATAATGTAACACCTTGGAAAATTTCATTTTATTCGTAGAGTCTGCGAAGGGTCTACAGGTTACCAGAGGCATGAAATACTCCCAGGATTATAAAGTCTAATAAATCGACAAGGGACGTCTGCGCGTTATAAAATCTTATGTAAAGATTAAGAGGTAAGATGAATTGAATGATACATCTTAAAGGAGTAACTTATAGAAGAAAAAAGATTCGCGTTATGACTAAGTGCACAAGGGAGAGAGTAATATTTCAGCAGAAGAGCTCGCAATACAACCGTCAACCAACTGCGAAATGAAGAGGAGAGTAAAGACAACAACGTGGAATTATTACCCCGAGAGGTAAGAGCAAGGAGAAATATTACGGGAATGGTTACTTAGAGATCTGGAATGCGTTATAATAAATTGAAGGGAATTGACCAATGAAAAAGGCATGTGAAGGGCATAATTCAATACAAGAAGATTAAGGAAGTACTGGGAGCGCAGGACTAGTCTAACATTTGAGGACGAATGTTCGAAAGGGGGGAAGGATGTTATATCCCGTATTTTTGTACGTTGGATTATTCGTAAGCTAATCAACATAAGTTCAAGGACAAGATTATTTTTGAGATATTAGAAAAGGACTTTTTAACCCCGGTTTTAATAATACACGGTTTGCTTATTAATTACAATTGGTGGAGATATTAGTGAAGATTAGTGATTAATTAACCATGATCATATTATTAAGTGGGGATTAATGATTAATTAAGCTAATTAGACCACTAAGTGGACCCCACAAAACGTGGATAAATTTGATTGGAGCATGGATGATGACATGCTAATGGGACACATGTCAAGTGGTCTGGCCACATGTCAACAAGGTAGGCTGCATATATATATATATATATAACAATGACTCATTAGTGATGACTAATCATATCATATTTCATCTTCTCAATTCAATTGAAAGCAAGAACCATGAACAACCATGGCTGCTAAGCTCACTGCCAACCTTGGCTTTAAAATAAAATTTATTAAATTCCAAAGGTGTTCTACACATTCAAGGAGGCATCAACCTTGGATTTAAATTGAAAAAGAAGAAGTGGTGCAATTGGTGCAAGTGATTGTAGGATCTGTCCTAACTAATTTGAGGTAATATTTCTTCTTCTTGTAATGTAATTGGAGTTAATGATGTTGTAATGGAAAGATTAGTTGGTGTTAGGCGTAATTGGAAGTAAGAAAATTGCATGAATTCGTTGGTATTGTAAGTTGGGCTGAATTGGAGTTGTTTCAATTTAATCGAGTTTGATTGTTGTTTGTCACGACCCAACCCCGTAGGCCGTGACTAGTGCCCGAGCTGGACACTCATATGTACCTGTTAACTATAATCATCCACAACTAGCATATCACAGACTTATCAATGTAAAGGCAAGACGTCGTCTCAACTATCACATTATATAGACGTATCATAGCAACCTGTCTTCTGGGGAGTCACAACTTTCAATAGACATTATGGTACATAAGCCAGCAAGGCTTTAATAATATAAGGGAACATCCCCGCCATACACGAGCCGACAAGGCTATCATAACACATAACTTCCCAAAACATATATATATCTACGTAAGCCGACAAGGCTGCCACTACGAATGGGAACGTCCCAAAACATAAGCCATATAGACACAACTGAACAACATCGATACACAACCCACACATATGTCTACAGACCTCTAAGAGTAACATCAGTATCATATGACGGGACAGGGCCCCGCCGTACCCCTGGATAAAATACATATACACCACAAGAGATTCTGTACCAAAATCCAGGCTCCGGAACAAGGGAGCTCTCCAAGATAGCTGAATAGGACTCCTAAGCTGGCGGGTTACCAACGTGAGCATCTGTACTTGCGGGCATGAACGCAGCCCCCCAAGGAAAGGGGGTCAGTACAGAATATGTACTGAGCATGTAAAGCATAAATACAATAAACAGGATCATACTGAAGTAAGGAGTACAGAAAAACCAGTACAATAACCAAAAACCACAAGGGTTACCTTTGAATCATAAATCATAGTGTCAATATCAGACTTAACTTGTTATGAAACTTAATGTCATAATTAGATAATCATCTTGTTCATATGCATATGTTTAACGTGACCCGGCCCTCTAGTGAGGGACTCGGTAAGTAAAATCATATCATCATCATGTATATATATAACGTGTCCCGGCCCTCTAGTGAGGGACTTGGTGAATAAGATCATCATATGCCATCATGGCCGCCATCCCCATGTCATCATATCATCAGATACATATATATAACATGTCCCGGCCCTCTAGTGAGGGATTCGGTGAATAATGCAGTGGATCTGTGCACGAGAACATGTCCTGGCCCGGGACTCAGTGAAAGATGTAACAGTAAGCACGAGCAGAGTAGTGAGTAACCATATACGTATAAATAATCTTTTGAGACTCAATGGATAAGTAAACTAATCAACACTCGAGTATCAGGATGATAGTCATATTCAGTGCTCTCTAAATGTCATTACGAACTACATGCAGGAAAGTCATCAGGAGTCATAGTCATGTATCAAATCAATACGAGGCAGCTTATGAAAGTTAAGGACATTATTCATTGTAGAATCCTTTAGGAATAGGAACTTGTATGCATCATTTACTATTCAATTATATAAGGACTCGAGGGCAATAGCTCGACTATCCTAAGAGTCCTAACATCAAGAAGTGAATAAGAATCATAAATCATACTCGGAACTTGTGAATAGAATTACCCCAAAGCTCATATCATATCTTACTTACATCTAGGACATGTCAAAAGAAAGAAGGGATAGGCTTTACATACCTGTTAGCGGTTATTCGTAACTCGTTCGTCTCGTCGCTCTTTTATCGTATTTAATATAAGAATAACGTTATCGTTAGTGACTATATTTTCTAGTTTAAAAATCTATAGCCTATTTATTATCGAACTTATATTTCAGCTTATATATCCTCATTTAGGGTTTTTGTTAGTTAGGGACTTAACGAAAATCGAGCAGCACTTCCCCTATATATTCGCCTTTCCCGAATTTCCCATGGCTCTCCTGTTGACACAGAAATACCAACAAAAATGATATATATAATAAATTCTCCCAATTCATCCCATAATAATTCTAACAACCCAACAACTTTTCTCTAAATCCATTTCAACCCACAATTTTCTATAATATCAATTTCATGCATTTCCTTAATTCCAATTTCGTCCAATCCAATTTTAATCCTTCCATTATAACACCATTAACATAATAACACCATAAAATACGAAAATCTTACCAAAATTTTCTCGGAGGAATTTATACTCTTAATTGCTCCAATTTCGCAATTTCTTCTTCCCCGATTCAACATCCAATGTTGCTATCACCTCCTTGAACTTGCAATTCACTTGTAATTAAATCAAAATAAGATAACACACATTTTTTTTTTGATGGATTGCCATGTCCGTGAGCTGCCATGGCAGCCATGGCTATCCATACGTTTCCTTATTCTCAATTCAATTGAAAAAATATGAAAGTAAAGTGCATGACTTTTATTAGTCATCACTAATAACTTATATGCAATCCATATTTGTTACACGTTCCCCTCACTTGGAATGTCCATGATTTCTTATTGTTTTTTGGTTTTTTTTGTTTTTTTTAAGATCAAATTCGTTGGGCCCCACTTGATGGAATAATTAATTTACTTAATTACTATTTAATTAATAACTAATTCCCACTTGACAATATAATCACAATTAATTAATCCCTAAGCTCAAAAAATATTTTTACACTAAATAAAATTTATAAACAGTTTATGTTTTAATTAAAATTGAAAATTAAAGATTCTTATTTCGTGTCCGAAAATGATTATGCCTTCAACTTGAGTCGATTTGCTTGCGAATAATTCAACATATAAATATACGGCGTATAACATCCTTCCCCCCTTTAGAACATTCGTCCTTGAATGTTGAACTGATTCTGAATTCCCAATACTTTCTCAAGTGTTCTCTTGGTTAATTATGCCCTTCACATATCTCTTCCGTTTGTCGATTCGCTTTAGTTCATTATAACCCATTCCTGGTCTTTACATAGTCATTCTTGTAATACTTCCTCTTTTTGTTGCTTTTCGAGGTAATTATTCCACGTCGTTGTCTTTACCCCTCTCTTTATTTCACAGTTGGTTATCAGCTGTATTTCGAGTTGTTCTGCTGAACTGTTACTGTCTCCCTTATCTGTATACTGTTCAGTTGTACTGTCATCGATTGATTCGGACTTGTATTCCTGGTGTATGTAGTCATGATTCGACTCTTTCTTTTTCTATAGTTATTCCCTTAAGATGATGTATCGTTCACTTCACTTTACCTTCTTATCTTTAAAGAAAATCTTGTAGCGCGTAGACATCCCTCGTCGGTTCATTAGACTTTAATATCCCTAGAGCATTGCATGCCTCTGGTAACCTTAGACTCTTCGCAGGTTCTGTGAGTAGAACGAAATTTCCCAGAGGATAACATCTTTGTACTCCAATATCCTTGCATTACTCCGCTGTGACAGTCCGTACTCTGGAATCCTCATCATCATGTGTCACTTTTTAACTATCACTTTCTTTTACTTCTTGATCTCGACCTTTAGGGTTGGCTATCAATTTGCGCTAGGGTTCCCTCATACTACAATTTTACTGTCATCCAGTAACCAATAGCCCGTTTGTTCTGATTGTCTCGGTTAAATCATTTCATAATTTCCTTTACTCTAACTGGCCATACCTTAGGCACATTACCTCGTGTCGTTTCTCTATTTTTGACTCAAATTCTTCTATTGCCTCCTTGCTCAAATTTGCTCATAGCCCTCCTATCACATATCTTATTGCAATCATTACACAAGTGTGTGTAGGTGCTCAATCCCAGAAAATACATTAGCGTTGACGCGTTGGTCTTTATACAGACCCTATATGCTCCCCTTATCTCTTTCAGTTGACGTCAAGGCTCAATTATGGCTTTTATCCTCAGTACTAGTCTCATCTCTGTAGTTTTTCTTCAAACCTTATTACACCTGTCTTTGATGTACCAAAACTACTGCAACCGCATTGTTGTTACTGAGTTCTTACCCCTTTTATCAAGTTCTTACTTGGTTTCACCCGTCGTATACAAATAGTCATAGGTTGCATAACTATTCTTGTACGATTCGTACAAAGTACATCTAATCTCAGTCAAAGTCTTTCCTTTCCCTGGTTTATTCTGCCCTGCATATCTTATTGTACCATTACTCACTTGTTGTCTATTTCGCCATACTCTCTGCCTTTCTTTTATTTTCCATTGGGTTTTCTCATACCCTAATATAGGAGAGATTTCCTATTCTTCCTCCTTTGCTATTTATGTGTTGTAACATCGTTAGCCAATAACCCCGTTGTCAACATCTTGACCTCTAATCTCGTATAGCCTTGATATTCTTGATCATACCCTTTTAAGTTACTCATTACCATTTTCTGGTCGTATTCTTCTCCTTTTTATAAGTACCCATCTTCTGATGTCATGCTATCCCAGGTCCTTGCCAATAATTCTAAGCAACGCCTCAAATACTATCTTGACTACTGTTCGTCTATCGCTGGCTCTTAGATCTTACCAACTCATTTCAGCATGAGATTTCACTTGAGGTGTGAGTATCCATATTTGGGTATATTTTAGTGTCAATTGTTTCCATCGGTACTTACTTTACTTTCTCCCGCTTCCCCCTTTTGGGGTTGTAATTATATCATTATCTATTTATATCCCGCTCTATGTCTCCATTTCTAATTTTGAAATTCCTATGATTCTTTGTCCAATACATTTGGTATACTACACCATATCCATGTCTTCCTTTATGTCATTTATAACTTAGATTACCTGTGTATGAAACCCAACACAATCACGGGGCGGTGAGAATGCTCGATATATAGTACAAAATCTCATTTGATGGTTGGTACTCGAGTAATGTAATTAGTGTAGTAAGTTATCCAAAGCCACATTCCATTCATTCCAAGCAGTAATTAGCTAGTACTTATAGTCATTTCAAATTCTCCATATGGTAGCACTTATATTCTAACGATAAGTGTCCCAAGCTTTCCTATAATACCATATGTATCCCAACGGATATTAGTTGTTTCTTCTAATAAATTCACAATACATCAGTTGTTTCGCAAATCCACAATCCTCATCCTTCAAGGCCTTCACCATTTCCGACGTGAGGTCACATACACGTAGTACTCCTCTATGCCTCATGCTCTTTCATTTTTGTTGCATACCCAACGCCAACTCCTAATTTACTCAAAATCATATTAAATTTGTCTTAATAGTGGTCTTGTCTTATCACCTTCTCGTCATAATACACCTTAAGTTCATAACTATATGTTTCCCTTTTATCCTATGCTCATACTCAATTAGTTACATCTATCTTGGGTGCTTTCTTTTGTATTCCTTTCATTTCTCCAGTCTATGTCCATCTTTTATTTTATGCACGAGGAATCTCATGCTACTCCTGTCCCCTTCGGAAAATATTATTTCTGCATAACCTTTTTTATCATTCTCAGGACATATTCTGTTCATTTCTATTTGTCCTTACCATACCAGTCATTTCTAGCATTCATTCTTGTCTCGTTGCTCATCTTTCTTTAGATTGGTCCTTCACAGTTTTACCATTTGTATTACTCGTTTCCCAAGCTATACATGTCATAACGTATCGCTATACTGTAATGCTACTCACTTTCTTCTTATCTCCCTCTTTCTTTTAAGTCCTCTTCTTCCTGTACTCGGTTTCGCTTCCGTTACCATTTGACTTTGACTCTGAACTTTCCCTACAGGACTTTGTAAGTATTTCTTATTCGTTCTACATTTGTTTTTCTATTTCACAGTAAACATATCATATCCTTTCCCTTTCTAGGATTTACTCATTTTTATAGCAATCCCTATGGTGTTCACATTACATCCTGTTCGTAATCCATCTTATAATGTAACACTTCTTAATCTTATTCGCGATTCTTACTATGTTTTAATCACACTCTGTGGACCAGGCGTACTTAACCTTTCACCCTTTCTGATCGATCTTACCCTTAGTATCTCACAAGCTGTCTTACTACTATCTTCATAACTTGTCATAATTCTTCTTTCTTGGTACTTCTACCTCAATCATACCATTACTTCCTTTAACTGTAAACTCGTCGTAAGTTATCCCTCAGAATCGCAAGCTCTTCCGAGTCTAACTAGCATTTCATCAACAACACATGGAACACATGATTCATGGCAGCTCACAAGTTGAGTTTTCCTCCCACGAATTTCATCTCCAATTAATTGACTAAGAACTAATAAAGTGTCACCATGAAGCATTTTCCAACCACCGCCAGAAGAAAACTAGGATCTAACAAGCACCACAGGACTTCTAGTGCTTGATGCACATCGTTTACTCCCAGGTTTAATCTTGAGTCGTGAGCGAATTATTTAGTCTGCAATTAACTTTTGTATGCTTATACCTTCCTAATAAGGTGAAACTTAGTTGCTGGATATTTTTTCCCTACAACATGAGCTTTTTCTAAGGAAGAATGTGGTTGGGACGTATTCTGGTCCGTTCAAATGAATTACGAATTCGCTGCTCATATAAGCTTTTTCAAAACAAGGTGCCATAAATAAGAATGATGCCTCTTATGGGTGACATCAGGATATTTCTTAACTTTTAGTCCAACAGAATAAATTTACCTTGTCGGTATCACCCTTCCATAACCTATTATGAACTTATGTCTCATTCTTTTCCTTTTTCCTACTTCTGGGAAAATTTGGGCAGAGTCTCCTCTGTAATTCTTACCATCCCTGAACCTGCATGCAGGAAATACCAACAATGCCTCACAGGGCCAACATATACACGCACATATCATATCGTATCATAGCCATACAGGGCTCCCAATTCCAAGTAAAAATTATAAAGGTGTTGGGACTTACCTCACATATCGCACCTCCGGACGTACCCGATCCTTTAACGACTTGTCCTGTTATATCTTCGTATCTACCTTCTCTTTTATCCTTCAACGTTATATTTCAATCGTATTCCAATATTCTTACCTTATCCGACATACCTCTTTCGCATCATTGCTTACCTGCGTGCTGTGTAGCTTCCAATATCATCGGTCGCTTTCATCTGTCGATGTCGTTCTTCTGCTCAAATCAAATGTTATTATAAGGAATTTCATTTCCTATGTCCGGGCTCTATCGCACGATCTTAGATTTGAAAGAAAAGTAACATCCTAAATGTCTTGTAGCTTCCTGTTTATAGATGTGGTGCACAACACACCGATAATCAAGACTCTACTAGACATGGTCTGTAGACACTCCGAGGACAAACTGCTCTGATACCAGTTTTGTCACGACCCAACCCGTAGGCCGTGACTAGTGCCCGAGCTGGACACTCGTATGTACCTGTTAACTATAATCATCCACAACTAGCATATCACAGACTTATCAATGTAAAGGCAAGAGGTCGTCTCACCTATCACATTATATAGAGGTATCATAGCAACTTGTCTTCTGGGGAGTGACAACTTTCAATAGACATTATGGTACATAAGCCAGCAAGGCTTTAATAATATAAGGGAACATCCCCGCCATACACGAGCCGACAAGGCTATCATAACACATAACTTCCCAAAACATATATATATCTACGTAAGCCGACAAGGCTGCCACTACGAATGGGAACGTCCCAAAACATAAGCCATATAGACACAACTGAACAACATCGATACACAACCCACACATAAGTCTACAGACCTCTAAGAGTAACAGCAGTATCATATGACGGGACGGGGCCCCGCCGTACCCCTGGATAAAATACATATACACCACAAGAGATTTTGTACAAAAATCCAGGCTCCGGAACAAGGGAGCTCTCCAAGATAGCTGAATAGGACTCCTAAGCTGGCGGGTTACCAACGAGAGCGTCTGTACCTGCGGGCATAAACGCAGCCCCCCAAGGAAAGGGGGTCAGTACGGAATATGTACTGAGCATGTAAAGCATAAATACAATAAACAGGATCATACTGAAGTAAGGAGTACAGAAAAACCAGTACAATAACCAAAAACCACAAGGGTTACCTTTGAATCATAAATCATAGTGTCAATATCAGACTTAACTCGTTATGAAACTTAATGTCATAATTAGATAATCATCTTGTTCATATGCATATGTATAACATGACCCGGCCCTCTAGCGAGGGACTCGGTAAGTAAAATCATAGCATCATCATGTATATATATAACTTGTCCCGGCCCTCTAGTGTGGGACTCGGTGAATAAGATCATCATATGCCATCCTGGCCGCCATCCCCATGTCATCATATCATCAGATACATATATATAACATGTCCCGGCCCTCTAGTGAGGGACTCGGTGAATAATGCAGTGGATCTGTGCACGAGAACATGTCCTGGCCCGGGACTCAGTGAAAGATGTAACAGTAAGCACGAGCAGAGTAGTGAGTAACCATATACGTATAAATCATCTTTTGAGACTCAATGGATAAGTAAACTAATCAACGCTCGAGTATCAGGATGATAGTCATATTCAGTGCTCTCTAAATGTCATTACAAACTACATGCAGGAATGTCATCAGGAGTCATAATCATGTATCAAATCAATACGAGGCAGCTTATGAAAGTTAAGGACATTATTCATTATAGAATCCTTTAGGAATAGGAACTTGTATGCGTCATTTACTATGCAATTATATAAGGACTCGAGGGCAATAGCTCGACTATCCTGAGAGTCCTAACATCAAGAAGTGAATAAGAATCATAAATCATACTCGGAACTTGTGAATAGAATTACCCCATTGCTCATATCATATCTTACTTACATCTAGGACATGCCAAAAGAAAGAAGGGACAGGCTTTACATACCTGTTAGCGGTTATTCGTAACCCGTTCGTCTCGTCGCTCTTTTATCCTATTTAATATAAGAATAACGTTATCGTTAGTGACTATATTTTCTAGTTTAAAAATCTATAGCCTATTTATTATCGAACTTATATTTCAGCTTATATATCCTCATTTAGGGTTTTTGTTAGTTAGGGACCTAAAGAAAATCGGGCAGCACTTCCCCTATATATTCGCCTTTATCGAATATCCCATGGCTCTCCTGTTGACACAGAAATACAAACAACAATGATATATATAATAAATTCTCCCAATTCATCCCATAATAATTCTAACAACCCAACAACTTTTCTCTAAATCCATTTCAACCCATAATATCCTATAATATCAATTTCATGCACTTCCTTAATTCCAATTTCGTCCAATCCAATTTTAATCCTTCCATTATAACACCATTAACTTAATTACACCATAAAATACGAAAATCTTACCAAATTTTTCTCAGAGGAATTTCTACTCTTAATTGCTCCAATTTCGCAATTTCTTCTTCCCCGATTCAACATCAAATGTTGCTATCACCTCCTTGAACTTGCAATTCACTTGGAATTAAATCAAAATAAGAAAACACACATTTTTTTGATGGATTTCCATGGCCGTGAGCTGCCATGGCAGCCATGGCTATCCATACGTTTCCTTATTCTCAATTCAATTGAAAAAATATGAAAGTAAAGTGCATGACTTTTATTAGTCATCACTAATAACTTATATGCAATCCTTATTTGTTACACGTGCCCCTCACTTGGCATGTCCATGATTTGTTATTGTTTTTTGTTTTTTTTTGTTTTTTTAAGATCAAATTCGGTGAGCCCCACTTGATGGAATAATTAATTAACTTAATTACTCTTTAATTAATAACTAATTCCCACTTGAAAATCTAATCACAATTAATTAATCCCTAATCTCAAATAATATTTTTACACTAAATAAAATTTATAAACAGTTTATGTTTTAATTAAAATTGAAAATTAAAGATTCTTATTTCGTGTCCGAAAATGATTCTGCCTTCAACTTATAAATATACGGGGTATAACATTGTTGGTGTCGTTGATTGTGTATTAAAAGTGAAGGAATCATGATAATTAAAGTTGTAGTTTTTTATATGGAATTGTTGAGATATAAATTGGATTAGACATTCATGAGGTTAGGGGCTGTTCTTGTGTTGATGGGCTGCTTTGGGCATGTTATTGTAAGGTTTATTCCCTCCTACATGTTATAGAGTTGGTGTGGTTTTTGTAGAATTTGATGGATGTGGAATTTGTAAAAGGAAAGTTTAAATCATGCTAGAACTTGTATATATTTTATGGGCTGTTTTAGAACTTATTGTGATATTAAGATAGTTTTCTTATGTATGAGTAATTGGTGTTTTTTTCGTGTTATTGTTGATTTGGCTCATAAATTTAGAAGAAAGAAGTGTATAAGTATCGTATACGAAGGGTATGTTGGTTTGTTTGGTGTATGGTCTTAGATGTTATTGATTTGGATTGAAAAAGGATTAAGAGAAGTTATTGGGTTGTTTGAGTTGTTTATGTGCTGGATTTTAAGGATTTGATATGATTATTTCTGTTATCGTTGTAGTTGGTATTGTTGTGATAATCGGAGATTAATTGGAAGTTCGGGTTAGGCAAGTTATATAGAGGAAATGCTGCCTGATTTCCGTTAAGTTCTTAACTAATCAAAATACTAATCAGGAAGTATGAACTAAGAAGTGTTTCCCATAAGTGATTGGTTGTAAATTTATAAGTTTGGGAAGTTGTAGTTTATTAACAATAGTGTTACTCTCATATTAAATAGGCTAAAGGGACGGCGAAGCAAGCTTGGTTATGGTTGATCTACGACAGGTATGTAAAGCTAACCCTTCTTTCTTTTTGGCATGATCTTTATGAAACAAATAGACGACGAGCATATGACTTCAAAGAAACTCCTATTCTTAGAGACACTAGGATGGCTAATGTTCTTGATATCCAGAACCTATTTCACATTATCTTGATACGTGTCTATGATTCTTGAAGTTCTATTTGATATAATCCATAGTGACATTCGAGGGGTACTTGATATGATTGTTATCTTTGATGCTCAAGTATTAGTTCATTCTACCTATTCTATTGAGTCTCAGATGATGTTTTAGTTTGTATATGGTTGCTCACTACTCTGCTCGTGCATGCTGTTAATTTATCTTTCACCGAGTCCCGGGCCGGATATGTTTTGGTGCACAGTTTCACTGCATTGTTCACCGAGTCCCTCACTAGAGGGCGGGTACGGTATATATATATATATATATATATATATATATATATATATATATATATGATGATAATGATGATGATGATGTTATAATGGCACCGAGTATGGTATATGCTGACTTTATTCACCGAGTCCCATAATGGGCCGGGTATGGTATATGATATAGACATGCATAATTCTCATCTCGTAACACACAGGTGCATTGGTATCTTTGATTATCATATCTGCCTCCTGTAATGAGTTCCTTATTGTATTTCATGCTTTATATACTCAGTACATATCTCGTACGAACCCCCTATCTTCGGGGGCTGCGTTTCATGCCCGCAGGTATAGACACTCAGTTTGGTGATCTTCCAGTTTAGGACTTCTGCTCAGCTGTTTGGAGAGCTCCATTGTTTCGATGCCCAGACTATTTTTGTACAGATCTTTTGATATGGACTTATGTATATGTCCAGGGGTACAGCGGGGCCTTGTCCCGTCATATTTCACTTTTATACTCTTAGAGGTCTGTAGACATGTGTGGGTTGTATATAAGTTTTGGTCAGCTGTGTCTATGTTGTTTGCTTTGGATATCCCCGTGTATAGTGGCAGCCATGTCGGCTTGCGTATTGTGTTATTGTTATGTTGTGGTTATCCGTGACTCCAGGGGCGACAGGATTATGATATGTGGCATTGTGAATCCTTCGTTTGTTTTAATAAGTTTCCATATGATCCTTAGTTTCAGTCTGACTATATTTAACAGGTTCGTATACGAGTTTCCAGTTCAGGCACTAGTCGTGGCCAATGGGGTTGGGTCGTGACACTTTCTTTTTATAAGCACCCACTTTTAATGTCATACAATTCAAGACCTTTACAAATGATTCTCAACACCGTCTAAAATATCATCCTGTCTTCTATCCGTTTATTGCTGGCTTTCAGATCTTACTAACTTGTTTCAGCAAGGGATCTCACTTGAAGTTTAAGTATCCATATCAAATACATTGCAGTGTCAATTGTTTCCATTTTACACTTGCTTTTCTCACACCCGCTTCCCCCCTTTAGGGTGTACTTATACCATTATCTGTTTATATTCCGCTCTACGTCCCTATTTCCAGTCTCAAATTCATCTGATCCCTTTTTTTTTCAACTCACTTTGCATACTGTACCATATCCATATCTTTATTTTATAATTTAGGACTTTGATTATCCACGTATGAAACCTTAACAAAATCATGAAGCGACGAGAACCTTTCCGTATATAGTAAAAAATCTCATCTGATAATCTGTAATCGAGTAATGCAACCCATGTAGCAACTCATCCACGGCCACATTCCACTTACTCCAATCAATAATTGATTAGTACTTATAGTCGTTCCAAATTCTGAATTACGTAGCACTTATATTCCGATGATAAGTGTCCAAATTTCTCTTGTAATATTATCCTTATCCCAACTTATATCATTTGTTTCCTTTAATAAATTCACAATACATTATTTGTTCCTCAGGCCTACAGTCCTTGTCCTTTAATGATTTCCCTATTTCCGAGGTGAAGTCATATACACGCAGTACTCCTTTACACCTTATGCTCTTTTACCCTTGTTGTGTACCCAACACTAACTTCTAACTTACTCAAAATCATATCAAGTTTGTCTTAATAATGGTCTTATCTTATCACCTTGTCGTCGTAATACACCTTTAAGTTCGTAGCAATATATTTCCCTTTTGTTTTATACTCGTATTCAATTATTACGTGTATCTTGGGTGTTTCCTCTAGAATTCCCTTACCATATCTCCAGTCTATGTCCATCTTTTATTCTGTGCACGAGGAATCTCATGCTACCTCTGTATCCTTCGGAAAACACTACTTCTGCATAATCCCTTTCTCATTTTCAAAACGTATTCTGTTCATCCCTATTTTTCCTTATCATCCCAGTCATTTTCTAACACTCATTCTACCTCGTTTCTCATCTTTCTATTGTTTGGTCTTTCACAGTTCCGTCACTTATATTACTCGTGTTCTCAACTATACATGTCATAATCTATTACTGCACTGTTATCTCGCTTTCTTCTTATTTCCGTCTTCACATTAACTCCTTCTTTTCTTGTGCTCGCTATCATTTCCGTTATCACATAATCTTTATTCTGAACTTCCCTATAGAAGAACTTCATAAGTCTTTCTTATTCCTTCTATAGCACGCCTTTATACTTTAATAACATAGATCACGTCATATCTTTTAGTCACTTCCTCGCTAGGCTTTACTCATTTTCATAACAATCCTTATTATATTCACATTACATCCTGTTCATAATCAATCCTATAGTGTACCACTTCTTAACCTTTTCCCATTCTGGTCAATTCAATGGTTAACTTATTTCTCGAAGTCAGCCGTACTCTCAACTTAGTCAAATCTTATCATTACTGTTGACATGACCTTTAAAGACCTTTTTTACAAACCTATATCTCATTCTCTTTTTATTCCTAGGAAAATTTTGGCAAAGTTTCCTCTGTATTTCTTACTATCCCAAAACCTGCACACAGGAAATACCAACAATGCCTCACAGGGCCAACATATATATGTATATATATATCATATGATAGCCACACAGGGCTCCCAGTATCAACAACCGTATGAAATTGATGAACTTACCTCGTATGTCCAACTCAAACTATACCTGTTATGCTTTCCTATTTACTTTCCCTTTCAATCTTTAACTGCAGGTTTCAATCATACCTGCAACATTCATACAGTATCTAACATATACCCTGCTTACCTATCTTTTTACTGATTCGTTCAGCTTCTTCTGTTCCCACTTTATAACTGAACTTATCATCAATATATATACATTCAATCCATCTTCTTACTATATTTACAATTACTAACCTAGATGATGACTAGTCGCCCTTCTGCATATACAATTTCTGATATCGTAACCTCAATGAAATATTAGCCTTTATAACTCCCAGTAGCATTATTTACCTTCACTTGTCGACACCACTATCCCGCTGAAATCAAAGGTTAGTATATAAGGGATATCATTTCCTATCTCTTGGCTCTATCGCATGATCTAGAGTAAGAAGGAAAGGTAACATCCTAAATGTCACGACCCGACTAGGGGCCGTGACGAGTACCCGATACTTGTACCGAGCACCCCTTATCTATCATATTACCTTTACCTCATGGCAAGCCGTGTAAACAGAGCCATATTCTTTTTTCCTTTCTGAACATTAACATTAGCAGCGTCACCATAAACATAAGTAGTAAGCTTTCCGCTATCGCGTTATACCGGGATGCGAACAATTCAAAAGACAACACATCTAACTGTACATAGCTCACTGTGCATATCTGTCTACGAGCCTCTAGACATAGTACACTTATACATAGAAAGGGCCGAGTACTGTCGTGCCCGAATGTACATACACAAAATAGTACCGCTGGAGTGAGGCTCCGAAACAACTGGAGCGTTGTCAAGTGTGGCTGGTAGAGCTTCTAAGGATCACGTCCACCTGTCTGCTGCCCTGCGCGGCATGAAACGCAGCGTCCACAAGAAGGGACGTCAGTACGAATAGTGTACCGAGTATGTAAGGCATAAAAGATAATATAAACAGTAACATAGAGTACGATTAACAATATCATGGAGTCATAGGACATATAACGGGGCAGGAAAGTAACCTGTACGTGGGAAGGCCTCTGTTTCAGGCCGGCTATCATGTAGGCTTGTCCTTTTCTCTTTGAGACATTTCTTTCTCGTAGACACAGAAAATAGGATTTATATCGTGTCATATTTTATCATATTATGTGTTGCTCTACCATAGCATGTCGTATCACGTCATGTCGTAGCATCTCATATCATAGTATATCTTGGCATAGCGTATCATGTTATAGCATTGCCCCTTTTTCAGAACACGGTGTCCCTTATTCTCGTATACAGAAAACAGTACAATTCAGTAAACGGTATCTTTTACTCACATTTACAGACGCCGAATACATCGGCTCTCCCAACCCCCCTCCCCAACGGTGTCCCAACACATCATATCATATATATCATACATCATATATATACAGACGCCTCGTACGGCTCTCCCATATCCCGCGTTCGGGCATCCCGCGTCCAGGATGAAATCCAGCTGAATCAGGTAGTGATATAACAGTGGCCCTTCCCCTTTCCCCATATACATATACGTGTACATTTACTTCTCTATTATACATATACATGTCTTATATACAAATACTTGTCCTATATACATATACATGTCCATACACATATCCCTGTACCATATAACCAGCATGCACGGGAGTGACATAAAGTCGGTAACCTCCGATTACATTATAGAATACTCGTGACGCTTTGTCTCACCTTGAAGGAACGAGTATTTTAAGGTGAGACTATCAACGGAGAATAATATTAAAGTAAACGTAGAATGAAATCGTGGGCATCATAGATGACAGTTCCTAGACTTTGAAATCTTTATAAAATAAAGTCATAGCTAGGAAATATAAATAGGATTCAAAAATTAGTTTAACATCTTCGTGTTTACATAAGATACTTAGCTTAGTCATCTTAGTCATAGAGTCGTTCCGGTAGTACGTATCATAGGCATATCCTCTTATCTAACATCATTGTTATCATTATCGTCATGGAAGTGCCCTCGTTAGAGGAGTCATAGTACTTATCATTTGGTAACGAAATCGGGATCAAAGGTTCCCTTTGGATTCACTTCAAGTAAGTAAAGCAAGACTGTAAGGAAAATATGAGAGTAACGGGCCCACCTCGGGCCGGATGGGGTGGCGTATATGATTTACATATGTTACGTGTCATGTCATTACTTGTGAGGGTTCTAGGGTAATCGGGTCCCACTTATGCAAGTTCTAAGTGTTTAAGAGGTCTTTCCATCATTTGCACACTTTCTAGTTCAATTCTATTGAACAAAAAGTGGAAAACTTTAGGTGCGGATTCCGGGGACTAGGGTTGTCCCCGGGGCTCGTACCCGACTTATTACATCTAAGACATGCCATAGAAAGAAGGGTGAAGCCTTACATACCTCTTTCCGCTCCTTTTGCTATTCCAAATTCACGTTGCAATCTCGTCAAAATCTGCAATTTGGTCATGTTTACCAAAACTCTTATTAGGATACTTAGAGTTAGAATCTTAAGGAAACACTTGGCTACCGAAATTTCGGCAGCACTTCCTCTGTAAATATACCATCCTCAACATTCAACATAGCCAAATTCTCATCAATCACAACCCGAGAATTCAAACCCGGCCAAACTATTAATATAATTCAACAACTACACTAGCGATTCACATATTCCATTCAAGACACATGATCTCAATTTACCACTTTCTTCAAAACCTTCCAACTTCAATGAACACAATAGCGACCTTATAGTATACGTTCCAAAAACATCATACTAATATCATTACACGCTATCCATGCAAGAACATCATTTTTCAATTCACACAATCTTCCAATTACCAAAACTTCATCAAACTTATCAAGTCTTTAGTTGCGATATAAAATCTACGACACAACAACTAAAACATTAATTACAACTCGCTCATTATTCTTTCACAACTCACCAATATACACGACTATACATCATGTATACATGGCCACATACACACTACACACTCACGGCTTCATCATGCACACACAACTACATTCTTTCCAAAATGATTCAACTTTCACTTTCCACATAACATTCTCAACAATAATAACCAAATACTAGATGAAATAATTGAAACATGATTCTTACACCTACATATACATGCACGGCCACATGCTATTTTCTTGTTCTTCATGAATTTCATTCACTTTTGCACACTACAACATGCATAAATATTCATAACATCTAAAGGTGATGAATTCTCACCTTCTTCATTGATCCTCCAACTTAGCCAAAGTTGTAACTTCAAGAACTTGTATTTTCTTGTTCCAATGACTACTCCACCTTGTTTGGGACCCTTTAATTAGTGGAAAATGATTTTTGAAGAAAGTTTTATCATTTTTTCTTGGCAATTTTTCTCTTGGCCGAAAGGCCTTGGGGTTTTTCTCCTTTTTTTCTCTCTTTTGCTTTCTTGAAAGTTCTAGAGATTTTTGGTGATAAAGATGACTTAGTCATCTTTTTTATTCACCAATTTTATTCAATATGGGCCAAGCCCATGTACATGGCCGGTTGGGCCTCTCCTTTTTGCTTAAAATTTCAAGCCCAATTGTATTGGCTAGTTCTTGTAATTCATGGAAGGTATTTTTTCAATTTCCAAATTTACCCTTCGTCTTTCTCCATATTTCCACTTCTAGACTTTTCATAAGCAACTCATGTGCCAAACAAGATAAAATATGGCCTTGCTTGTTGTCCTCCCGCGATTGTCTTGAATTATCCGATTGCACAAAAATGCGGGATATAACACTAAATGTCCTGTAGCTTCCTGTTTATAGATGTGGTGCACAACACACCGATAAACAAGACTCTACTAGACACGGTCTGTAGACACTCCGAGGATGAACTGCTCTGATACCACTTTTGTCACGACCCAACCCCATGGGTCATGACTAGTGCCCGAGTTGGACACTCGAATACAGACCTGTTAAATATAGTCAACTAAAACTAAGGATGGAATGGAAACATATAAAACCAACTATACGTTCACAATGCCCTACATCATCATAAAACTATCTCCAGAGGAGTCACAGCTGATCAAAGCATAACATAATACGCAAGCCGACAAGGCTGGCACTATATACGGGGATATCTAAAACAAACCATATCGACACAGCTGACCAAAATCTATATACAACCCACATATGTCTACAGACCTCTAAGAGTGTAAAAGTGAAATATGACGGGACAGGGCCCCGCCGTACCCCTGGATATGCAGAAGTCTATATCAAAATATCTGTACCAAAAGAGTCTAGGCTCCGGAACAACGGAGCTCTCCAAAACAGCTGAGCTGAAGTCCTAGGCTGGAGGATCACCATATTGAGTGTCTGTACCTGCGGGCATGAAATGCAGCCCCCCGAAGAAAGGGGGGTCAGTACTAGATATGTACTGAGTATATAAAGCATGAAATACAATAAGGAACTCATAACTGAAAAAAAGATTACAGGTGGCAAATATGATAATCAAAGATACCAATGCACTTGTGCCTTACGAGATGAGAATCATGCATGTCTATATCATATACCATACCCGGCCCATTATGGGACTTGGTTAATAAAGTCATCATATACCATACTCGGCGTCATAATCACATCATCATATATATATATATATATATATATATATATATATCGTACCCGGCCCTCTAGTGAGGGACTCGGTGAACAATGCAGTGAAACTGTGCACGAAAACATACCCGGCCCGAGACTCGGTGAAAGATATATTAACAGCATGAACGAGCAGAGTAGTGAGCAACCATATACAAACTAAATCGTCATCTGAGACTCAATAGAATAGGTAGTATGAACTAATACTTGAGCATCAAAGATAACAATAATATCAAGCACCCCTCGAATGTCACTATGGATTATATCAAATAGAACTTCAAGAATCATAGACATGTATCAAGATAATGTGAAATAGGTTCTGGATATCAAGAACATTAGCCATCCTAGTGTCTCTAAGAATAGGAATTTCTTTGAAGACATATGCTCGTCGTTTATTTGTTTCATAAAGATCATGCCAAAAAGACAGAAGGGTTAGCTTTACATAGAAGTCGTAGATCAACCGTAACCAAGCTTGCTTCGTCGTCCCTTTAGCCTATTTAATACGAGAGTAACACTATTGTTATTATACTACAACTTCCCAAACTTATAAATTTACAACCAATCACTTATGGGAAACACTTCTTAGTTCATACTTCCTGATTAGTATTTTGATTAGTTAAGAACTTAAGGGAAATTAGGCAGCATTTCCTCTATATAACTTGCCTAACCAGAACATCCAATTAATTTCCGATTATCACAACAATACTCTCACGACCCAACCCTATGGGCCATGACTAGTACCTGAGCGGGACACTCATATACGAACCTGTTAGATATAGTCAGACTGAACTAAGGACTGTATGGAAACTTGTAAAGGCAACTAAAGATTCATAACGTCACATGTCAGAAACCTGTCTCCTGAGGAGTCACAGCTAACCAAGCATAATACAATACGCAAGCCGACAAGGCTGCCACTACATACGGAAATATCCAAAACAAACCATAACGACACAGCTGACCATATCCCATATACAACCCACACATGTCTACAGACCTATAAGAGTATGAAAGTGAAATATGACGGGATAGGGCCCCGCCGTACCCCTGGATATTTATATAAGTCAATATCAAAAGATCTGTACCAAAATAGTCTAGGCTCCGGAACAATGAAGATCTCCAAACAGCTGAGCTGAAGTCCTAGGCTGGAGATCACCAAACCGAGTGTCTGTACCTGCGGGCATGAAACGCAGCCCCCCGAAGAAAGGGGGTCAGTACGAGATATGTACTGAGTATATAAGGCATGAAATACAATAAAGAGAATCATAAATAAATAGAAGATTACAAAAGGCAAGTATGATAATCAAAGATACCAATGCACCTGTGCCTTACGAGATAAGAATCATGCATGTCTATACAATATACCATATCCGGCCCATTATGGGACTCGGTGAATAAAGTCATCATATACCATACTCAGCGCCAAAATCACATTATCATTATCGTAAATATATATACCGTACCCGGCCATCTAGTGAGGGACTCAGTGAACAATGCAGTGAAACTGTGCAGGAAAACATACCCGGCCCGAGACTTGGGGAAAGATATATTAACGACATTCATGAGCAGAGTAGTGAGCAACCATATGCAAACTAAGTCATCATCTGAGACTCAATAGAATAATTAGAACGAACTAACACTTGAGAATCAAAGACAACAGTTATGTCAAGTACCTCTCGAATGTCACTATGGATTATATCAAATAGAAGTTTAGGAATCATAGACTCGTATTAGGACATAATAAAATAGCTTTTGGAAATCAAGAACATCAGCCATCCTAGTGTCTCTAAGAATAGGAGCTTCTTTGAAGTTTATGAATTCGTCGTCTGTTTGTCTCACATAGATCATGCCAAAAATAAAGAAGGGTTAGCTTTACATACCTGTCGTAGATCAACCGTAACCAAGCTTGCTTCGTCGTCCCTTTAGCCTATTTAATATGAGAGTAACACTATTGTTAATAAACTACGACTTCCCAAACTTATAAATTTACAACCAATCATTTATGGGAATCACTTCTTAGTTCATACTTCCTGATTAATATTTTGATTAGTTAAGAACTTAACGGAAATTGGGCAGCATTTCCTCTATATAACTTGCCTAACCCGAACTTCCAATTAATCTCCGATTATCACAACAATACCAACAACAACGATAACAGAAATAATCATATCAAATCCTTAAAATCCAGCCCATAAACAACTCAAACAACCCATTAAACTCTCTTAATCCTTTTTCAATCCAAATCAATAACATCTAAGACCAAACACCAAACAAACCAACATACGCATCGTATACGATACTTATACACTTCTTTCTTCCAAATTTATGAGCCAAATCAACAATAACACGACAACAACACCAATTACCCATACATAAGAAAACTATCTTAATATCACAATAAGTTCTAAAACAGCCCATCAAATATATACAAGTTCTAGCATGATTTAAACTTTCCTTTCACAAATTCCACATCCATCAAATTGTACAAAAACCGCACCAATGCTAGAACATGTAGGAGGGAATAAACCCTACAATAACATGCCCCAAGCAGCCCATCAACTACAACAAGAATAGCCCCTAACCTCATGAACGTCTAATCCAATTCATATCTCAACAATTCCATATAAACAACTACAACTTTAATTATCATGATTCCTTCACTTTTAACACATAATCAACGACACCAACAAAAATCAAACTCGATTAAATTGAAACAACTCCAGTTCAGCCCAACTTACAATACCAACGAATTCATACAATTTTCTTAGTTCCAATTTCGCCTAACACAACTAATCTTTCTGTTACAACATCATTAGATCCAATTATATTATAAGAAGAAGAAATATTACCTCGAATTAGTTATGGCAGATCCTACAATCACTTGCACCAATTGCACCACTTCTTCTTCTCCAATTTAAATTCTAACTTGCTGCCTCCTTTGGGATGTTCAGAACACCTTTATGGAATCACAATTTCCTTTCTTCAATATCTTGGAGCTTGTCCGTGAGCTGCCATGGTAGCCATGGCTGTTGGAAATTTTCTTTCAAGCTATTAAGCTTGGCCGTGAGCTCAAGGTGGTGGTAGCCATGGCTGTTTGTAACATTCTCTCTCAAATGGAGTTTTGGTGAAGATGAAAGTGTTATTAGTTAGTCATCATATACAATGTATATATATGCAACCCACCCTTATGACACGTGTCCCACTCAACTAAGCACCAATCAGATTCAGCCATGTTTTAGTGGGGCCCACTTAGGGGCCTACTTAAGTTAATTAATCATTAATTCGCCACTTAATAATATAATCATGGTTAATTAATCCCTAATATACACTAATATTTCTACACTAATTGTAATTTACAAGCAAACCGTGCACTTTTTAAAATTGAGATTAAAAAGTCCTTGTTCCATATCTCAAAAATAATCTTGTCCTTAAACTTATGTCGATTAGCTTACAAATAATCCAACGTGCAAAAATATGGGATATAACATCCTTACCCCCTTTGGAACATTCGTCCTCAAATGTTAAACTAGTCCTGCACTCCCAATACTTCCTTAAATGTTCTTTTATTGAATTATGCCCTTCACATGCCTCTTTCGCTGGTCGATTCCCTTTAATTTATTATAACGCATTCCAGCTCTCTAAGTAACCATTCCCGTAATATTTCTTCCTGCTCTTGCCTCTCGAGGTGAGAATTCCACGTTGTTGTCTTTACTCTCCTCTTCATTTCGCAGTTGGTTGACAATTGTATTACGAGCTCTTCTGCTGAAATCTTACTCTTCTCTCTGGTGCACTTAGTCATAACTCGACTCTTTATTTTTCTATAAGTTACTCCCTTAAGATATATCGTTCACTTCATCTTACCTCTTACTGCGTAGACGTCCCTCATCGATTTATTAGAATTTACTATCCCTGGAGTATTTCATGCCTCTGGCAACCTGTAGACCCTTCGCAGACTCTACGAATAAAACTGTTACATTCCGTGTTCTCATGCGTTGGAAAGTGTGCAAGTTAAAGGATATTAGTAATGGACACGAGGTTATCCCCCAAGCTTATAGGTGGTTAAAGTGATGGTACACATGTATCGTAAGGATTTGAAGTTAAACCAATTGATGAAAATAAGATTTGTTGAGGTTCGAAATTTATTTGAATCGAATACAGCCCAAGCTATAATATCCCGTATAATGGACCAGGAAATTGAACCGTCTAACATGAGAAAATTTACCTGAGCCCGGAGAATTCGATCATATCCAAGGATGAGAATCGAGAGCTCGGTGTACAAAGAGGATGAAGTCCTGAAATGATTTATGATGGAAGAGTATGACGACGATGGTTGAAAATAATATTTTATGTGGTGCAAACAAGGATATGGGCTAGTGCTATACCACATGATTATGATAACGAGTATATGAAGTGTGCTTAAAAGGATCATTATTTAAGTGAATTGAGATCAAGAAATTAATTATGCATAAATGGTTAATTGATGAACTTAGTGGGAAGTTAATTATTTAATTATGGATTAAGTGGATGAATTATTTTGGGTGTCACCCCCCCTAACGTGGCAGCAACTAGGATGACAAATCTATATATATTGTTTTGTGGCATCTTTAGGGAAGTCTTATTTTGGAAGTTAATCCTTAAGAGTGGGACCCATGGTCCACTAAAATAAGGTGAACATTTCCTATCTCACTAGAATGAATATATATGTGGGCAGCAACGTTTCAGATCTTTTTTTACTTCACTAAACTAGATGCTTTGCTCCTTAAGAAGCTAACTAGTGACGTACATAGGCAGCAACACTATTTTCCAATTTTTCCTTGTGCAGCAACAATATTTAGCTATGTAACAATTTTTTCCCCTCTATTTCTTTGATAGATTATATTTCCTTCAACAAAAAGAAAGGTAGATAATGTAAATCTTGCGGTAACGATCTCATAGTGCTAGTAAGTTTGTAGTTGCCTCGTGGTTGCGGCTGTGGGACTTGTTCCAGTTCATGTGAGGAGTTTTTCCAAGGGATTTAAGGTAAGAATCCCCCTCTCCTTGATATATTTAATTCATCCCGGTCATAGCTAAATAGTGAGAAGAGAACTACGTGATTAATGGCGGGAAATCGTATTTTGATGTGTTGTTAGGGCTATTTGGTGGCTGTTATGGAACTTGTTATTGTTGTGTTGTTGAGATAATTTCCTTTTTATGGAAAGTAGTAGATATGGTAATTGTGGGCTGTTTCGAGAGTGATCTAGAGGTGGATTTTATTCTAGCAGATACGAATTGGTGATATTGTTGTTGGTATGGTGATTGATATTTTGGCTAAGTTGGAATCACGAGGATTATTGTGCTTTTAGGGAAGATGATGCCCCAATATCGTTAGATTTCTAAGTAATTAAGAGTATCCTAATTTAATTATTGGCATATTTGGTATTATTTGTAGATTGGTGAAGCCCAAGACCTAAGTTATGGTTAACTTGAGAAGCGATAAGGTATGTAAAGCTATCCCTTCTTTCTTTTTGGCATGATCTACGTGAGACAACAGACGATGAATGTATAAGCTCCAAAGAAACTCCTATTCTTATAGACACTAAGATGGCTAATGTTCTTGATGTCCAGAACCTATTTCATATTGTCTTGATACGTGTCTATGAGTCCTGAAGTTCTATTTGATATAATTTACAGTGACATTCGATGGGTACTTGACATGACTATTGTCTATGATTTTCAAATGATAGTTCATTTTGATTATTCTATTGAGTCTCAGATATGACTTAGTTTGCATATGGTTGCTCAATACTCTGCTCGTGCATGCCGTTAATATATCTTTCACCGAGTCCCGGGCCGGGTATGTTTTCGTGCATAGTTTCACGGCATTGTTCACCGAGTCCCTCATTAGAGGGTCGGGTACAGTATATATATATATATATATGTGTGTGTGTGTGTGTGTGTGTGATGATGATGATGATGATGTGATTATGGCGCCGAGTATGGTATATGATGACTTTATTCGCCGAGTCCAATAATGGGCCGGGTATGGTATATGATATAAACATGCATGATTCTCATCTCGTAAGGCACAGGTGTATTGGTATCTTTGATTATCATATTTGCCTCCTGTAATCTTTTATTCAGTTATGAGTTCCCTTATTGTATTTCATGCTTTATATACTCAGTACATATCTCGTGCTGACCCCCTATCTTCGGGGGGTTGCGTTTCATGCCCGCAGGTACAGGCACTCGGTTTGGTGACCCCCCAGCTTAAGACTTCTGCTCAGCTGTTTTGGAGAGCTCCATTGTTCCGGAGCCTAGATTATTTTGGTACAGATCTTTTGATGTCGACTTATGCATATTCTAGGGGTACGGCGGGGCCCTGTCCCGTCATATTTCACTTTTGTACTCTTAGAGGTCTTTAGACATATGTGGGTTGTATATGGGTTACGTTCAACTGTGTCGATATGGTTTGTTTTGGATATTCCCGTATGTAGTGGCAGCCTTGTCGGCTTGCGTATTGGGTTATGCTTAGGTTAGCTGTGACTCCTCAGGAGACAAGTTTATGATATGTGACGTTATGAATCTTTAGTTGCTTTTACAAGTCCCCATACTGTCTTTGGTTTTAGTCTGACTATATCTAACATGTTTGTATACGAGTGTCCAGTTCGGGCACTAGTCAAGGCCCATGGGGTTGGGTCGTGACAAAAACAAAATTTTTCAAGGTGTTTGTTATACCCCGTATTTTTATACGTCGAATTATTTGCAAGCAAATCGACTCAAGTTAAAGACGGGATTATTTTCGGACATGAAATAGGAACTTTTAATTTTCAATTTTAATTTGTACACACATTCTTTATAAATTTATTTAGTGTAAAAATATTATTGGAGATTAGGAACTAATTAATTATGATTAGATTATTAAGTAGGGGTTAGTGATTAATTAAAAATAATTAATTTAATTATTATTTGTGGGCCCCACCCGAAATAAAATAAAAAAAAAGAATAAATAATTCAAGAAGTCTATGGATGAGTCATAAGGGGGGCTAGCACGTGCCAACGTGAGGGGCAACATATATATGAAAATTGATGAACAAATTGGAAAAACTAATTTCATTTCTTCAAAGTGAAACTTAAAAAAAAAAAAAGAAAAGAAAAAAAAAGAGGAGCATTGTTATATCCCGTATTCTGTACATTCAGATATTTCAAGATAGTCGTGGTAAGTTAAGGGCTAGACTATTTTCCAAAGTTATTTTAATATACAAGTTGTTTATTAGTATGGACATATTGAGAAAGGCTAAGGGTAAAAAGGGAAATTCACAAGAAGGTTCATGGTAATATTGTGGAAGGCTAGGGGCAAAATGAGATTTTCACAAAATATTCAAGAAGGTACTTGAAAGGGCCACGTTGGCCGTGTGGTGTGAGAGGGTGGGACCCACCCATGGCTTGGCCAATAGCCTTGAGCCATGAGGTGGGGCATGTGTCCAACCTCTTATGGGCTATGCATATATATATGCATATATATATATATATATATATATATATATATATATATATATAAGGGCTTACAAAGAAAGACAAAAAATTACTCATCTTTTATATCAAGAACCTTGGACAAGAAAAAAAAAAGGGAGAAGAGAGGCATTGGGCCATAGCTCCAAAAATTTATGCCATGGAAATTGATCAAGAAAAATTATTTTCTTCTAGTATT
The DNA here is from genome assembly GCF_019175385.1 of Lycium barbarum. Taxonomy (NCBI): domain Eukaryota; kingdom Viridiplantae; phylum Streptophyta; class Magnoliopsida; order Solanales; family Solanaceae; genus Lycium; species Lycium barbarum. The sequence goes on from NC_083345.1 coordinate 64,318,071, forward strand.
CCAAGCAATTGGAAGGTCCTTATTAACATGAAGGAGTTGTTGGAGTAATCAAATCGTTCATTTGTGCGAATCCCAACCCTAGCCGAGTAAGAGGATGGATGGAAGAAGGTAAGGTTTAATCTTCTTTTACATGTGTTGTGGGTGATTTATGCATGTTGTGGTATGTAGAAATGGATGAAATTCATGGAATATGTATGTATAGGGTATGGTCGAATAGGTCTATGTTGGAAGAAAAGATGAATTGATTTTATTTAGTAGTTTGATTGTTGTTGTAGATTCCATGATGAAAATGAAGGTTTGATGACTTGAAATGAAGTTGTAATCGTTGCGGGATTGTGGTAGAAGCTAATGTGATTTTAATATAGTTTCTTGTAATTATGAGAATGAAGTTGTTAATGCATACACTATTGTTATAGTTCATGAATTTGGAAGGAAAGAATGTGTTGTTGTGATTATGTTGAGTTGAGAAGGGTTCGTGTGGTAGATATAATTCATGAATTTGAAACAAGGAAATGTGTTGCTATTGTTCTTGTTGAATTTGGAAGGTTTCGGGTGAAGTGGTATGTTGGTTGGGTTGTTTTGAATATTGTGTGAATTGTTTGAAGTGTTCTTGAATTTTGTTTGTAAGGTCTTGGGCAAGTATTTGAACGTGTAAGTATTGATGTTGGCTTGATTATATGTGGTTGGATTGAATATAAGTGAAATGTCATCGAATTATGTAAAAAGAGTTACTAACATTAGAATGTATTTTGAATTGATTGTTGGAGTTGGAAATATGATTGTTGAGATTGTTGTTGATGATTTGGCCGAATTAAATTCTCGGGGATGGTTGTATTTACAGGGGAAATGCTGCCGAAATTTTGGCAGATTATAAATGAATCTATTTGAAAGACTAAGACAAGTGTGTGACATTGTGTTTAATGATCGTGTAAATTCTCTTGAATGTAGACTAGCAGCTTGTACGAATAAGCGTAGCTAATAGGACGTGGAACAGGTATGTAAGGCTTACCCTTTCTTTCTTTTGGCATGATCCTTGTGAAACAAACAGACAATGTGTATGTATGATTTCAAAGAAAACTCCTATTCTTAGAGCCACTAGGATGGCTAATGTTCTTGACTTCCGAAAACTGTTTTGCTATGCTTTGATACGTGTGTGTGGTTCCAAAAGTTCTATTTTGATTTGATTCATAGCGATATTTGAAAGGTATTTGATATGACCATTGCTCTGATTTTCCAAAGATAGCTTCTGAAACGTTCGTAGAGGTTTCTTTACTAAAATGTCCATAACTTTCTTATGCCAACTCAGATTGACTTGAAACGTGTTTATGATCCCTCAAGTGTCGATCAGTGTACTTATCTATCGAGTCTTAAAAATTGATTTATGTGCATATGGTTTCTCACTACTCTGCTCGTGGATGCCTCAATATGTCCTTCACTGAGCCCGGGCCAGGATATGTTATCGTGCGTCTTCCTCTGCATTATTCACCGCGTCCCTCATTGGAGAGCCGGGATTTGTTATATGTGTATCTGTATACGATGAAATGATGATATAGGGGTGGCGGCCAGGATCGCATGTGATAATCCTATTCACCGCGTCTCTCCCTAGAGGGCCGGGATCTGTTATATGGATATATGATATATGATGTCGGCATACATGATTTGTGTCTGGAAAACAAGCATTTTGATATTCTGGATGATTTACTTACTTTCTGTACTTCTTCTGACATATGACATCGGCATATACGATTTGCGTTTTGAAAAATAAGCATTTCGGTATTCTGAATAATGTACTTACTTTTTGTACTGCTTGTTTCGATTATGGTTCTGTTTTCTGTATTCCATGCCTTACATACTCGGTACATAATCCGTACTGACCCCCTTTCTTCGGGGGCTGCGTTTCATGCCGCGCAGGTACACCCAAATGAGCAGAAGCCATTATAGAAGATGTTCCAGCGGAATTCGCAAGCTCCATTTTCTCCTGGAGTGTTGCCGAGTCAGAGTATTCGTGCTATGGTATCTTGATCGATGTTAGAGACTTTGCAGACAGAGTCGTGGGTATAGAATGTCAGTCTTGTAAGCGGCTCCACCAGCCGATGTGTCATTATACATCATGTTATGAGTTTCGTATGATTACAGATTTTCTTGACTTAAGAACGATGAAAGGAATGTTTCTAAAAGCCTTTACTATGTACTTCATTTTGTGATGTAAGAGATTAGGAGTGTAATAAGAGTCAGCGGGTTCGCTCGGCTCCGAATATGGGGTCGGGTGCCCATCACACCCTAGCAAGATTAGGGTGTGACAAGCATTTCCATGGCTGCTCACGGCCAGCCATGGATGGAAGGAAAAAATATTTTTGTTGCATGTTGTGATGAAGTTCGAAGTGAATTACAAGGTCAAGGAGCTGATAGCAACATTGGATGTTGAATTGAGGAAGAAGAAATTGTAAAATTGGACCAATTAAGTGTAGAAATTCCTCCGAGAAAATTAAGGTAAGATTTTCTTAGTTTATGGTATAATTGTATTAATGGTATTGTAAGAGAAGGATTAAAATTGGATTGGATGAAATTAGATTTAAGAAATTTCACGAAATCATTGTTATACGAAATTGTGGGTTGGAAAGGATTAAAAAGGGTTATTGGATTGTTAAAGTTGTTTATGGGCTGAATTGTAAGGGTTCTATATGAATATTGCTATTACTGTCATTGTTGGTATTTCTGTGATAACAGAAGGATAATTGGAAGTTTGGGTTAGGCGAATATATAGGGGAAATGCTGCCCGATTTCCGTTAAGTCCTTAACTAATGAAAACCCTAATCGAGAAAGTATAAGTTAAAGAATAAGTTCTATAGGCGATTGGTCACAGATTTATGAGCTAGGAAGTATAGTTTACTAACGCTAGCGTTACTTTTATATTAAATAGGCTAAAGGGGTGACGAAGCGAACGAGATTGCTATTAATCGTTAACAAGTATGTAAAGTTAACCCTTCTTTCTTTTTGGCATGATCTTTATGAAACAAACAGACGACGTATATATGACTCCAAAGAAGCTCCTATTCTTAGAGCCACTAGGATGGCTAATGTTCTTGACTCCCAGAAGCTATTTCATAATGTCTTGATACGTGTATATAATTCCAAAAGTTCTATTTTGATATAATCCATAGTGATATTCGAAAGGTACTTGATATGACTATTGCCTTGATTTTCAAATGATAGCTCGTTTTGATTATTCTATCGAGTCTCAGATGTGTTTTAACTTGCATATGGTTTCTCACTACTCTGCTCGTGCATGCCTCAATATATCCTTCACTGAGTCCCGGGCCAAGACAAGTTTTTGTGCACAGTTTCACTGCATTGTTCACCGAGTCCCTCACTAGAGGGCCGGGACACGTTATATATATATATATATATATATGATATGATGATGTGATGATATGATGATATGGTGATGTGATTATGGCACCAAGGATGACTTTATTCAGCGAGTCCCTCACTAGAGGGCCGGGACACGTTATATATATATGTGTGGGTTGTGTATAAGTTTTGTCCAGCTGTGTCTATACGATGTGCTATGGATATGTTCGTCTGTAATGGCAGCCTTGTCGGCTTGCATATGATATGATGTTCGTATGTAGTGGCAGCCTTGTCGGCTTGTGTATCATTCTATGATTTGATCAGTTGTGACTCCTCAGGAGACAGTTTATCTAGGTATATATATGATGTCGTTTTGAACCTTCGGAGTTCTTTCGTAAGCTTCCATAATGTTTGTAGTTTCAGTTCGACTATATGTAACAGGTACGTATACGGGTGCCCAGGTCGGGCACTAGTCAGGGCCCACGGGGTTGGGTCGTGACAAAAGTGGTATCAGAGCGGTTCATCCTCGGAGTGTCTACAGACCGTGTCTAGTAGAGTCTTGTTTATCGGTGTGTTGTGCACCACATCTATAAACAGGAAGCTACAGGACATTTAGGATGTTGTCTTTCCTTCTTATCCTAGATCGTGCGATAGAGCCCAGCCTGTCACGACCCAACCCCGTAGGCCGTGACTAGTGCCCGATTTGGACACTCATATTATCTATTAACTGTAGTCATTTGCAATTATCATGTCATGATCTCATTTGTACATAAAAAAAAAAATAGGACATTATTTTTAAGCTGTCAAATTTTGTTTGTCTTAGGCACCTGTCTCCTGAGGAGTTGCACTTTTTAAAAAACAACATATATATATATATTCCTACGCAAGCCGACAAGGCTGCCACGATATACAAAATAACAAACATACATACATATGCAAGCCGACAAGGCTGCCATTACGAATGGGTACGCCCCAAACATAAGTCATAGACGTAAAACGCATCAACAACTACAAACAGACCCACACCGATGTCCACAGACCTCTAAGAGTAAAGACCGTATCATATGGCGGGACAGGGCCCCGCCGTACCCGAATAAACACTTATATATACAACAAAGGAAGTTATACCACAAGCTAGGCTCCGGAACAAAGGAGCAGTCCAAAATAGCTGAATAGGTATCCTAAGCCGGCGGATCTCCAAAACGAGCGTCTGTACCTGCGGACATGAACGCAGCCCCCCGAAGAAAGGGGGTCAGTATGGAATATGTACTGAGCATGTAAAGCTTGAAACATAATAATAGACTTATATTGAGACAAGGTATGTAGGACTCAATTCAACAACCAGAATTTTCATAAAACTTGCCTTTGAACATATTCCATCTATATAATTCTCATATTAATGTCATTATAGAGTTTTGTAATCAAAGCTGCATAATCATTCTGTATATAACATATATATCGTGTCCCGGCCCTTTAATGAGGGACTCGGTAATTATAATCATAGAATCATAAACATAAACATGTACGTGTCCCGGCCCTTTAATGAGGGACTCGGTAATAAGGAATATATGCCCTCCTGGCCGCCATCTCCATATCATAATATCATCACATTATCATATCATCATATCATCATATATATATATAACGTGTCCCGGCCCTTTAATGAGGGACTCGGTGAATAATGTAGTAAACATGCGCATGAAAACGTGTCCTGGCCCGGGACTCAGTGAAGGATATAGCGGTAAGCACGAGCAGAATAATGAGCAACCACATATATGCAATTCATCTTTTTAGACTCAATGGATAAGCAACTAACCAGCTCTAAAGTGTCAAATTAATATTCATATTCAGTTCATTTTAAGTCTCATAACAAACTATTACAAGAAACGTTTCAGATTTCATGTACATGTATCACTTTAACATGATGTATCTTTTAAAAGTCAAGTATGTCTCTAGTTGTGCAATTCTTTAAGAATAGGAACTTTCATGCATTATTCATTAGTCACTCATATTGTAGGCACATGACAACAACCTTAATAAAATACAAAATCATAAGTCATACATGGAACTAGAGAATAAAATTTACCCCAAGGTTCATATCGTTTCATACTTACGTCTAGGACATGCCAAAAGAAAGAAGGAATAGGCTTTACATACTTTTAGCATTTAGTCGTATTATAACTTGTACTTGCTGCCCAAAAACACTTATCCTATATCAAGATATCAAGAGCTACAATTAGTCTACGAGGGAATTCAATACGTACTTTAACGTCAACAATCCCTTTCAAACATTTAGACGACGTTTCGTTCGCATTCAAATCAACTACATACAACCACCCCAACATCAATAATCATATGTTCAATACCAATCCGGACAGCCCACATAACATTCCAAATATCCCACATTCACAACATTCCATAACGATTCACATACGGCTACTACATTCTCAAGTTACTCCTAATAATCCGTAGCCTTAACGTTTTCGTGTAACAACTTTACAACAACCCAAACAACGTAAATACAATATATATTCTTAACTATCATTAGTATTTCCAATTTAAAGAATACAACATGTCCAAAACAGTTCCTAACCACAACACGTCCAAAACAGTCCCTAATCAACAACACGCCTAAAACAGTCCCTAACCAACAACATAAAGGTGCCTGGAATTCTTGCAAACGTTTACGAACATACCAAGCAAACCACATATGATTCTTACACATTATTTCATGTGTTCATTTCATATAATTTCAGTAAAATACGACCAGCAGTCACACGATAAATATATCACCAAATTCGTACGCAAACAACTACCTTGTCGACACAAAAACCTTACAACGACAACAACATGTTTAATGACATTACTTTCATGATTCTTGGAACTGTTTTAGCATCATTTCCATTCTTACAACATCCCACAATTCATATCAATTTCAACTTGAATCATTATGCTTCACTTCCACTAAACGTTCATAACAAGAATCAACACTCAACACATACAATTTCACCTCTAGCACTAAAACAGTCCACTGTTTTGGACTGCTTGTATGCTTCAACATAATTCATTTCTTTAGCACCTTAATTCACATATTTAACATGCATACAATACACCACAATGTCCATAACAACAACAATCAAAATGTGGCACAAAACAGTCCATAATCTCCCCTAAAACAGTCCCTTTACACGGCTTTAACACTAGTCCAACAACTTCATGATTTTCATCCTTTTATCCAAACAACAACACATTCAATCCATTTCCAATACATGTAAAAGAAGATTAGACATGATTTCATTAGAGTCTTCAACCCATGGCTCACTTTAATTTTTCGAAAAACAGTCCAATATCCAACATGCCACATCACAAACAAACTTCTACAACCTTTGTTCATTTACTTATGTTGATACATATTCAATTCATCAACAATACAAGCAAAATGAAATCAACCATGACTTCACCAATACTCATGGCTAACTCTCTACTTCAACTACAACAACAATCCAACAACAATCATGCATGAACTATACATTCAAATCGTCATGAAACACAAGAACAATAAGCATTCTTACCTTACAATCTTGTTCTTCACTTTGGACGAATTTTCAACACTATTGAGGTGCTTCACTTCTTGGTTTCGTTTCAACAACTACTACATATTCTTGTACACTAAATGAGGAGTTGATTTGAGGAAGAAAACTGATTTTTTTGGAACAAATTTGGACCTCACGTTCGACTAACTCTAGGTCAAGAGTTTCCTTTTCTCTCTTTATGTGTTCTTAACTTGTAAGTGTTGAAATGGTGTAGTGAGTTGTGGAGTAAATATGATTTTTCATTATGTGTATTCCCTACAAGACTTGGACATGTGTACCACACTAATCTTGGGTCAATAACCTTTGACCATGGCACTAATCTAGGCTACACATGGAAAACAATATGGGCAGATTTTTTTTTGGTTCCCAATCCCACTAATGGTTAGTTTAATCCCACTTTTCATTAATATATCAATGCCAAACGAAATTGTAGTTGAATTATGACTTGAAACGAAACCGGAAGTTAAAATTTCTACTCCGTAACTTAAAATAGTCTTGTCTTTAACTTGTCACGTTTAGTTTGAAACGTCCCAATATATGAAAATATGGGATATAACACAGCCATAGGAAATGAAATTCCTTATACTAACCTTTGATTTCAGCTGAAGAACGACATCGACAGAAGGAAGCGACTGATGATGTTGGAAGTTACAAAGCACACAGGTAAGTAACGGCGCGAAAGAGGCATGACGGATAAGGTAAGAATATTGAGGTATGATCGACATGTAGAGTTGAAGAATGAAAGGGGAGGTAGATCGGAAGGTATAACAGGATAGATCGTTAAAGGATCAGGTACGTCTCGAGGTGCGATATGTGAGGTAAGTTCCGACACCTTTATACTTTTTATTGGAAATTGGGAGCCCTGTGTGGCTATGATACGGTATGATATATGCGTATATATGTTGGCCCTATGAGGCATTGTTGGTATTTCCTGCGTGCAGGTTTTGGGATAGTAAGAAGTACAGAGGAAACTCTGCCCAAATTTTCCCAGCAAATAGAAAAAGAAGAAAATGAGATACAAGTTCATAATATGTCTTGAAAGTCGATACCAATAGGGAAAATTTATTATGTTGGATTAAAGCTTTAAGAGATACCCTCCATGTCATCTGTAAGAGGCACCATTGTTATTTGAAAATTTTTATTTCGAAGAAGCGTATATGAGCTGCAAATTCGCAGTTCATTTGGACGGACCAGAATATCTTCCAACCACATTTTGCCTTAGAAAAAGCTCATGTTGAAGGGCAAAAACGTCTAGCAATTAAGTTTCACTCTATTGGAATAGTACAAAGCATACAACAAGTAGTTTGTGAACTAAATAGTTCGTCATAACCCAAAAAAATTCTGAGGATAAACTATGTGAGTTAAGCGATGGAAGTCTCGTGGTGCTTCTCGAATTCTAGTTCTTCTTGTGTGGTTTCGGAGGACGCTTCATGGTGACGTAACCTTGGAGTGGGAGTGTTCTTGTGTTCTTTGAGTTTATTAGTTTTAATCAACTAATTGGAGATGGAATTCGTTGAAGGAAAACTCAAACTTGTGAGCTGTCATGGATCATGTGTTCCACGTGTTATTGATGAGATGCTAGGATAATTTGGAAGGGCTTGTGATACTAAGGGATGATTTAGAAAAGGTGGCAAATCTTAACAGAAGGTTATATTGAGGTATCGACTGAACTGATAAGCAGGGATAAGTCACGACGAGTTTACAGTTAAAAGGAGTAGTAGTATGATTGAGATAAAAGTACGGAGGAGGAAGAATTATGACAAATTATGAAGGTATTAATAAGACTGCTTGTGAGACATTAAGGATAAGATTGATCAGAAAGGGTGAAGGGTTAAGTACGCCTACTCCACAGAGTATAATTAAAACATAGTAAAAATCGTAACTAAGGTTAAGAAGTGTTACATTATAGGATGGATTACGAACAGGATGTAATCTGAATACCATAAGGATTGTGATAGAAATGAGTAAAGTCTAGCGAGGAAGTGGCTAAAAGATATGACGTGATCTATGCGACTAAAGTATAAAGGCAAATGTGAAATCGGCAAGGTATGGAACGAATGAAAAGGACTTCTAAGGTCCTATAGGGAAAGTTCAGAATAGAGATTATGTGATAATGAAAGTGAAGGTGAGCACAAGAAAAGAAGGAGTTAATTGAAGGAAGGAAACAAGAGGAAAGCGAGCGGGATAATAGTCTAGTAATAGGTTATGATATGTATAGTCAAGAAAACGAGTAAAATAAGTGGCGGAATTGTGAAAGACTAAACTATAGAAAGATGAGCAACGAGACAGAATGAATGACTAGTATAAGATAAGAACAAATATGGATGAACAGAATATGTTTTGAAAATGATAAAGCGGTTATGCATGAATAGTGTTTACCGAAGGATACAAGAGTAGCATGAAATTTCTCGTGCATAAAAGAAAAGATGGACATAGACTGGAGAAATGAAAGGAATACCAAAGGAAGCACCCAAGACAGACGTAATTAATTGAGTATGAGTAGATAATAAAAGGGAAATATATAGCTACGAACTTAAGGTGTAGTACGACGAGAAGGTAATAAGACAAGACCACTGTTAAGACGACTTTGATATGGTTTTGAGTAATTTAGAAGTTAGCGTTGGGTGTACAACAAGAATGAAAGAGCATGAGGCATAAAGGAGTATTGCGTGTATGTGACTTCACCTTGGAAAATAGTGAAATACTTACAGGACAAAGATTGTAGATTTGCGAAACAACTGATGTATTGTGAGATTATTAGAGGGAACAGGTGATATCCGTTGGGATAAAGATAGGGTTATAAGAAAGCTTGGGACACTTATCATTAGAATATAAGTGCTACCGAATAGAGAATTTGAAACGACTATAAGCACTAGCTAATTACTAATTGGAATGAATTGAATGTGGCTTCGGATAAATTGCTACATTAATTACATTACTCGAGTACCAACCATCAGATAAAATTTTGTACTATATATCGAGAGTTCTCATCGCCTCGTGATCGTGTGAGGTTTCATACATGGGTAATCTAAGTTATAGATGATATAAAAGAAGACATGGATACGGCACAGTATACCAAGTGTATTGAAAAAAAAGAGAGAAAGAATCATAGGGATTTGAAATTGGAAATGGGGACGTAGAGCGGAATATAAATAGATAATAATGTGAGTACACCTAAACAGGAGGGAAGCGGATGAGAGAAATGCAAGTGTGAGATGAAATCAAGTGACACTGCAACACGTGTAATGTGGAAACTTAAACTTTAAATGAGATCCCTTGCTGAAATAAGTTAGTAAGATTTGAAAGCCAGCGATAAACGGATAGAAGCCAAGAGGGTATTTGATATAGTGCAGAGAATTATTGGTAAAGACCTTGGATGATACGACATCAGAAGATGGATGCTTATAAAAAGGAAGAATAAGACAAGAGGATGGTAACGAGTAACTTAAAAGACATTATAAGGGATAGGAAGGCTATACTGGATTAGAGGTTAAGATGTTGGCAACGGAGTTACTGGTTAATGACATTGTGACACATAAGTGGTAAAGGAAGGGAAAGGAGTATGACAAAATAGACAGCAAGTGAGTTTTAGTACAATAAGATATGTGGAGCAGAATAAACCAGGAGAAGGAAAGACTATGACTAAGATTGGATTGTACAAATTGTACAAGAATAGTTATGTAACCTACGAATATTTGTATACTAAGGATGAGACCAAGGGAGTACTTGATAAGAAGAGTAAGAATTCAGTAACAACAATGCGGTTACGATATTTTGGATACATCAAAGAAAGGTGTAAGATGGGTTGAGACAAAACTACAGAGATATAATTAGTACTGAGGGAAAAAGCCATAGTTGAGCCTGGATATCAATTGAAAGAGATAAGAGAAGAATATAGGGTCTGCATAAAGACTAGCGTGGTGACGCTAAGGTATTTTCCCGGCTGATTTGAGCACCTACACATACTCGTGTAAAGATTGCAATAGGATGCATGACAGGAGAACTAAGAGCAAATTTGAGTAAAGGGGCAATAGAAGAGTTTGAGTCAAAAATAGAGAAACGACACGAGGTAATATGCCTAAAGTATTGCCAGTTAGGGTAAAGGAAATTACGAAATGATTTAACCGAGACAATCGGAACAAGCGGGTTACTGGTTACTGGATGACAATGAAGTTATAATATGAGGGAACCCTAGCGCTATTTGACAGCCAACCCTAAAGGTCGAGATCAAGAAGTAAAAGCAAGTGATAGTTAAAAACCTTTAAAGGAAAGTCAGAAAGTGACACATGATACTGAGTATTCCAGAATACGGACTGTAACAACAGAGTAAAGCAAGGATATTGGAGTGGAAAAATGTTACCCTCTAGGAAATTTCATTTTATTCGTAGGGTCTGTGAAGGGTCTACAAGCACCGGAGGTAGGAAATGCTCCAACAAAAAAAATTGTAAAGTCTAATAAATCGATGAGGGATGTCTGCACGTTTACAAGATCTTATTTAAAGATTGAGAGGTAAGATGAAGGAAACGATACATCGTCTTAAAGGAGTAACTATGTCACGACCCAACCTCGTGGGCCATGACTAGTGCCCGACATGGACACTCGTATACGTACCTGTTAGATATAGTCAACTGAAGCTAAAATCAATATGGAAACTTGTAAAAGAACTCCAAGGGTTCATAACATCACCATATATACATATATCCAAATAACCGGTCTCCTGGGGAGTCACAACTGATCAGAACATAATATGATACGCAAGCCGACAAGGCTGCCACAACATATCAACATGATACGCAAGCCGACAAGGCTGCCACAACATATCAACATGATACGCAAGCCGACAAGGCTGCCACTACAGAAGAGCATATCCATAGCACATCGTATAGACACAGCTGAACAAACTTAAACACAACCCACAAATATGTCTACAGACCTCTAAGAATATCGATAGCGAAATATGACGGGACAGGGCCCCGCCGTACCTCCTGGGTAAACACATATATATACCCCAAAAGATATGTACCAAAAGTCTAGGCTCCGGGACAACGGAGCTCTCCAAGACAGCTGAGTAGAAGTCTTATGCTAAAAGTTCACCAAACCGTCTATCCGTACCTGCGGGCATGAAACGCAGCCCCCCCCCCCCCCCCCCGAAGAAAGGGGGGTCAGTACGGAATATGTACTGAGTATATAAAGCATGAAATACAATAAAGAGGATCATAACTGCAATAGAGATTACCAGAAACAAGTACGACTTTTAAAATATCAATAAACTTGCCTTATGAAATGAAAATCATGCATATCAATATCATATATCATATCCGGCCCATTATGGGACTCAGTGAATAAGGTCTCCACATACCATCCTTGGCGCCATAATCACATCATAACACCATCACATCATAACACCATCATATACATACATATATATATATATATATATATATATATATATATATATACCGTACCCGACCCTCTAGTGAGGGACTCGGTGAACAATGCAGTGAGACTGTTATACCTCGTATTTTTTGCATATTCGGAAAATTTGAAATAATTTTGACTTGTAAGAAATAAGGTCATATGTTGATTTTAATTAATAAATGTGTGTTGTTCATGAAATATTAATGTGGAAATATCGAGGAAGGCTAAGGGAAAAATTGGGAATTTCGAAAATTAGTTTCGAGAATTACAAAATAGGGCTCATAACTAATTGGGCTAGAAAGAGAAAAAAAAAAAAACATGGCCCAAAAGTGAGGGGTGGCCGGCCACTACATGGCCCAAGCCCATGTCACTTAAATTCCATGTGATAAATTAAATAAAAGGGGTCCTTATCATTAGAAGTTTCAAGAAAAATTTGAGAAGGAGAAGACAAAAAGAGGAAGAGCAAAATACAAAGGCCATTCGGCCATCCCCTAAAATTTTTCCCCTTAAAATCTTGTTCCAAAAATTATTTTCTTGTGGTATTCCTACTAATTCAAGGACCCTCTACAACGTGGTATAGTTGTTTCGGAAGATAGGCCGCTTGTTTCGTCGAATTAGCACCTTGGTCAAGTGAAGGAGCTAGGAAGAAAAAGGTAAGATTTTACTTCTTTTGTCTTGGAAGAAATATATATATATATGTGTTGTAGAATGTGGAAAGGAATGTAGAGTATGAAAATTGTGTGCTATATGTATGTGTGTGTATGGCCGAAAATGGTGTTGATGGATAGGGATGATTAAAATTCTATTTGTTATGTTAATTGTGTTGTTGAGGCCTTGTGATGGAAATGGAAGAAAAATGGTTCAAGTTGGCATGAAAAATTGTTGTAAATGATTATAGGAAATTATGTGATTTTAATATAGTTTTATGTAATTATGGAAGTGGAGTCCTAAATGTGAATTGTTGTGTTGATTGGTGAATTTGCAGGGATGCTAGTCCATATTAGCATGAAAGATTGGTTGTTAAGTTGTTGTAGGAAGTTTTGTGATTTTATGGTAGATTTATGTAATTATGAAAATGAAATTGTTAAGGTGCGAATTGTGATTGTTGTTAATGAAATTGGAAGATAAAACTGTGTTGTGAATATTTATGTCGAAGGTTGAAGGTTTCAGATGAATTATGGTTTCGGTGGAATTTTTGTATAATTTGTAAAACAATATGAAATGCTTCCGAATTTCATTTGAATGATCTTGAATTAGTAAATGAATATGAAAATGTTGATATTGGTTTGAAAGTGTGAAGTTGGAGTAGAAGTTGTTGCATTATGTAGAAAGGGAGACTATTTATGTTAGAATGTGTTTTGTATTGATTGTTGGTGTTGTTGGTATTGTTATGGGTGTTGTTGTTGACACTTTTGGCCGAGTTAAAATCTCAGGGATGTTGAATTTACAGGGGAGATGCTGCCCAAATTTCTGTAGAAAAGTGTTAACTTAAGATTCAAGTCCTAAAGGCTTATAGTTAACATTTGGTAATTGTGGCCAATTGTAGATTTTGGAGGAAACGGGATTTGAGTTTGGACAAGCGTAAAGGGCAAATAAGGTATGTAAAGCTCTACCTTTCCTTCTTTTGGCATGTCTTAGACATAATAGGTTTGGATACGAGCCTCGGGGACTAACTCTATTTCTAGAAATCCGAGTTTGAATTTGCCCCTTTTTCATTCAATAGAATTGAATTAAGTACTTCGTGCCTTGTTGAGACAATTGCCTAAACATCTATAATTTTCCCTAATGGAACCGGATTACACTAAAACCTTCATAAGTGGCTCCATAAAGGTTTATGTACGTAATTTGTGTGCGCCACCTCAGTTGACCCGAGGTGTGGGCCCACTATTTCTAAATCCTCTCCTATTGTGCTATTGATTTGTTTTCAAGCAATATGTAAAGGAAATCTTTAGTAATTGTTCCATTTACTAAAAGATAATTGTTTTAACCATTCCATTGAGGCCTACGATATATTTTGACATATACAAACAATCCCAAAAGTCTTGTTTTGACATAGTTCATCGGAATATCCGAGAGGTACGTACTATGACTCTCGTCTAACTTCTTTTCTAAATGACCTATCGTTCGGACTATTCTATCGAGTCTTTGTAAATATTTTATGATGCATATAGTTTCTCACAACTCTACTCGTGGATGCCTCACTGTTTCCTTCACTGAGCCCGGGCCAGGATATGTTATCAAACGTATTCCACTGCATTATTTGTCGTGCCTCGAAGTGAGGGGGCAGGTATACATGTACATGGGTTGTGGAGTATGTTGTGCCATGTACACATATTCTGATATGATATGATACGATATGATATGGCCATCTGATATGATATGATATGTTACAGAGTTATTCCCTATTCTGGAGTATGCTGTGTTGTGGCGCCAGTGACGGGGTGGCGACCACGTTCTGTTCACCGAGTCCCATAATGGGGCCGGATATGGCATATGTTTTTGCATGCATTATTTATGTTTTGTAAGTATGCATTCTGATATTCTTGACATTGCACTCATTTTCTGTACTTTCTGTTCCGGTTATGATTTCGTTTACTGTTCTTCATGCTTTACATATTCAGTACATATTTCGTACTGACCCCCTTTCCTTTGGGGGCTGCGTTTCATGCCACGCAGGTACAGACGCTCGATTTGCTGATCCGCCCGCTTAAGATTTTATTCTGCTGTCTTGGAGTGCTCTCTTGTCCTGACTTTTCTACTGTACATGCATATGTTATTCAGGGGTATGACGGGGCCCTGTCCCGTCTTATGATTTTGTTGTTATCCGTAGAGGTCTGTAGACATACCTGTGGATGGTGTATATGTTTTGGGTTGATGTATTCTGTGATAGCCTTATCGGCTTCCACGCGCTATATCTGTTTATCTGCGATAGTTAATAACGCCGTTTGACTTCTTTATTTGTATATTTCATTTATATGCTGGTTTGGGTTATTGGGCACGTATAGGTGTCTAGCTCAGACTAGTCGCGGCCTACGGTGTTGGGTCGTGACAGAGACTGTGCACGAAAATATATCCTGGCCCAGGACTCAGTGAAAGATGTATTGAGGCATGCACGAGTAGAGTAGTGAGCAACCATATGCAAGTTAAATCATATCTGAGACTCAATAGAATAATCAAAATGAACCATCATTTGAAAATCAAGACAATAGCCATATCAAGTGCCCTTTGAATGTCACTATGGATTATATCAAAATAGAACTTCTGGAATCATAGACGCATATCAATACATAATGAAATAGCTTCTGGAAATCAAGAACATTAGCCATCCTAGTGGCTATAAGAATAGGATCTTCTTTGGAGTCATATATATATACGTCGTCTGTTTGTTTCATAAAGATCATGCCAAAATGAAAGAAGGGTTAACTCTACATACCTTGAACTCTATCTAAATGTCCAACGTCTACTTCTCGAGCTCGTAGGTCTAAAATTAAGATAACATAGGCCACAGTTAGATTATCCACATCACTTACTAACCAATCCAAGTACGAATGAAACTTAACAAAATTCGGGTAGCATTTCCCCTGCAAACTTAATAATCCTCGAAATTCCAATTTAGCCAAACATCAATCAAAATACCAACAACAACAATACCAACAATTTCATATCAAACTAGAATTAAATCCATCCTTAAATTACTTCCCAAAAAGCCCAATATACATTCGGATGCCAATGCTTGTATACACTTCTTTATTTCCGTATATCCATAGTATAAAAACAACAACAACTACAGCCAATCCCCCGATATTCCAGCCCACAAAACAGTTCATAACAACCACCAAACAGTCCCCAAAATATCATCGCAAAACAGCCACAAATATCATACGAAACAGCCCCAAAATATCATCACAAAACAGCCACGAAAATCATATAAAACAGCCCGGTATACGCTTTGTATACAATATCTTCATACATGTTATTCTCCCAAATTCAAGAACAACAACTTATCAACAACATCAACAACAATATCAACAATTATCATACATCATAACTCAGCTAATTCCATCCATTTAATCCACCTAAAACATCCCCTTAATCCATAAATCTCAACAAAACAACAAACGAGTTTATAACGCTATTTTCTCCGTTCTAATCTGTTAAAACTCTAAATAAAGTTCTTAACAATGAAAAAGGGACCTTCATCTTACCTTACGTATGCAGAAACCATGTCAACACTCTTCTTCTTGGCTGATTTTTAGCTCAAATTGAAGGCAACGCGATGTGCACCACTTTTCTCTTCATGACTTCGGGATTCGGGGCTCAGATTTTGGTCAAAATGGCTTTTTCTCTCTAAGGTTCTCCTCCCTCTCTCTCTCTAGAAGTTTCTGGGTGTTTTAGGTCTAAAAATGAGGAGAGAAATCTGAAAAATTCCCTTAAATGGCATGGGTAATGGGCCTGACCCGACTTGGAATCGGGTTGGGCCGAACCCACTGCCCAGCTCGACCTTTCTGCCTTAAAACGTCCATATCTCCTTATCCCTATGTCACATGTAGACCCACGACCTATGGTTGGAAAGGTATTTCAATTTTCTACAACTTTAATTTTAGGGGTTTTCCCAAATTCCCAAATACTGATGGGGTTATGGCCTCCCGGAATCAGATCAGCCAAAAACGTAACTTAAAAACATTTCTTTTGGAGGGCTTCCACTTTGATTTGGCTCAAGGGTCCTTCTTGAGTTGTGTTTAACTTCACATATATTATCCATATAACTTGTCATATGTCCTTTAAAAAAATCTCGACATGTGGAACCCACCTCAGCTTACGAATAATCCAGCTTACAAAAATACGGGATATAACATCCTTCCCCCCTTTGGAACATTCGTCCTCGAATGTTGTACCTTGCGAGATTATGATGATTTTATTAGTTTCTTGCAATGGTTGTCCCCTTTAGTTCCTGATTTCCATGCTATTATACTATGGGCTCCTTAATAATTTTCTAGTATTAGACGAATTCCCTTGTTCAGATATGGCACTCTTCGTTGCTTGCTTCTTGGTGCTATTTTGGATCGTTCCTTTTTTGTACTCGTCGACTTTTTTTTGTCTCAACTAGTCTAGAAGCCTTTCGTCCTTATAGTTACTCCTTCCCATAATCTTAATCGCATAGTCATTACCTCTATATCCACATTATTAAGTCAACCACGTGAATCATCCGTGACATACTGATACCATGTCATCTCTTAACTTTTCGCGATCACTTAATAATCGGGAACCTTCTTCTTATCTTTAGAATCCTCTTCGTGTCACACCCTCATCTTGATAGGGCATGATGGGCACCCGACTCTCATCAGAGTCGAGCGAACCCTTAAACGTTCGGTTTACCAAAACCGGTCATTTCAAAAACTTTTAAAAGATGGAACTTTTCCAAATAGAGATCATTGTCTTTATAACGAGTATGAAAACTTCCAATCAAATAAGTACTTTAACCCAATTGAAATCGTCTAAAATACATACTCTTTTAAAGTATACAAATGGTTCGGCTAACATTACTCTGTCGACATCTCGACAAACGTACCACAGGACACTGTCTGCAAAGTCTCTAATATAGACAAGATACCATAACGTAAGTACTCTGACTCGGAAACACTCCGGAAGGAAATGGAGCTCACCAATTCAGCTGGAACATATTCTAGCAATATCCTCTACTCATCTGTATGCACCTGCGCGGCATGAAACGCAGCCCCCGAAGAAAGGGGGTCAGTACTGAATATGTACTGAATATGTAAAGCATTACTGAATCATAGCACAAGGAAGGTGCAGCAGTAAACAAGTTTAGAAATTAAACTGTAAGTAACCTGAAACAGCATTCTGAACCAAGTCCTGTGGCCTTTACCCAAATTTTATCATGCACAATATAATTACCGCATACGCAAATTCTAGAATACACAATATAAATTTGGTATCACAATAGTCCCTTCGGACGGCCGCTTCCGGCATAATAATGATGATGGCCCCTTCGGGCATGCCGCTTCCGGCATAATAATAATGATGATGGCCCCTTCGGGCATGCCGGTTCCGACATAATAATAATGATGGCCCCTTCGGGCATGCCGCTTCCGGCATAATAATAATGACGATGGCCCCTTTCGGGCATGCCGCTTCCGGCATAATAATAATGATGATGGCCCCTTCGGGCATGCCGTTTCTGGCATAATAATAATGATGATGGCCCCTTCGGGCATGCCGGTTCCGACATAATAATAATGATGGCCCTTTCGGGCATGCCGGTCCCGACATAATAATAAGGATGGCCCCTTCGGGCATGCCGCTTCCGGCATAATAATGATGATGGTGTCAACACAACTTAATCCACGAATATCAATACAAAGAAATGATGCTATGGAGTGTAAACATAACTCGTAAATGAAACGAAATAGTAAAATCTCGCACGCCCTTCGGAGTGGTTTTAAAAATCTAAATAGTAAAATCTCGCACCCCCTTCAGAGTGGTTTTAAAAATCTAAATAGTAAAATCTCGCACCCCCTTCGGAGTGGTTTTGAAAGTCTAACTTTATGTTTCCTTTAGTATAAAACTGATGTTTCTCGAAATTATTAGTGAAACCATATGCACAACTTAATTGGCATAACATAAACTGAGGCCATATGTTATATAGCACGCTCAGACATAAGCTGAGGCCATATGTTATATAGCACGCTCAGACATAAGCTGAGGCCATAGCACACTCAGAGATAAGCTGAGGCCATAGCACACTCGGACTTAAGCCGAGGCCATATGTTATATAGCACGCTCAGTTGCGTCATGAAATCATCTAAAAAAAAACTATTATGGACGTCATGTATTAAATCAAACCCTTTTCATTTGTCTCCTTCGAGACCCACAAATTTAAATGTAAAATGCATAGGTAAGAGAAAGACCTTATGAATGTCCCCTTCGGGATTTAGACAGCATTATGAAGTCACACAATTTGAGAATGCCCCTTCGGGCTTAAGAGGTCAAAAGACTTAGGATATCCTACATCTAGGAATGGTTTCATTATGGATATCGTTACGCTACATTTACAAAACAATCCGAGTTAGCATATGAAAGTTAGGAACATTATTCATTATAGAAACCTCTACGAACATTTTAAAGCAATCCGAGACTGTCTACGAAAGTTAGGGACATTAATACTTATAGAACTCTTTTAAAAAAAAACAAGAACTCTTTATGCTTTGCTCGTTATTCAATCACATGATAATCTCGACTATACTAAGCATACTCACATCAAGAAGTGAATAAGAATCATTAACAAGCTCGAAATCAAGAATAGAGTTACCCCAAGATACGTATCATAGCTTACTTAGCTCTAGGACATGCCAAAAGAAAGAAAGGGTAAGCCGTACATACCTTGCCCGCTTCCTACGCTAATCTGAACTTAAGTCTTTGGCTTCGCAAGATCTACAACAATATTAGTGTATACCAAACATTAGCTATAGATACTTAGAAGTTCAATCTTCAACCAACACTTTACTTGCAGAAATTTCGGCAGCATTTCCCCTGTAAATACAACTATCCCCGAGAATCCAACTCGGCCAAATCATCAGAACAATACCAACAGTTATTCTAACAATATCCACAATCAATTCAAAACGCATACTAACATTAGAAACTTCTTTCTACAAACTTCGACGGCGTTTCATTTGTGTTCAATTCATAATTGCCCACATATTCAAGTACTAATCCGAAACCATTCAAACAATATTCAAGAACACCTTAAACAGTCCGCACAATATTCAAAATAATCTAACCAATATTCCATTCCACCCGAAACCTTCCAAATGCAACAAGAACGATAACAACACATTTCCTTCCTTCAAGTTCATGAGCTACACCAACAATTTACACACTAACAACATTATTTTCCATAAATACAAGAAATTGTTTTTAACATCACGTTAGCTTCAAAACAACTCTCCAACACTTAAAACTTCAACTAAAATCATTAAACTTTCATTTTCATCATAGAATCCACAACAACAACAACCAAAACACTAGATAAAATAATTGGTTCATCATTCCTACGTAACACACATATGCACGGCCAAGCTTCACACCACACGGCTCAACCTCCAACCTCCAACATACAAAACATCACAAATTTCATTCATTTCTACATACTACAACATACACAATCATCCACAACATACAAAAGAAGATTAAATCTTACCTCTTCCACATAACTCCACACATGGCTAGAATTTGTAGCTTGCAACAAAGAGTGGTTTACTTGCTCCAATGATCATCCCACGTTAAAGAGGACCTTCAAATTAGTAGGAATGCTAGAAGGAAATAATTTTTCTTGATCAATTTCTATGGCCTTAATTTTGCTAGCCATGGCCGAATATGGCCCTCTACTTTTTCTTTCTCTCCAAGCTTCTTCAAGGTTCCAAAGATGAAGATGAAAAATGTGATAAATTAGTCATCTTTTCTCTAATTATAATGCATCCATGTGGGCCAAAGCCCACTCCCTATTACACGGCCACTTGGCCCATTTATTTCAAGAATTATAAGTTTCCAAAATTCACTTTTAACCCCAAACTTTCCTTAATATTTCCATGAGCCACCTTGGGAATTTCCCTATTTACCCCTAGCTGTTCTTAATATTTCCACATCAATAATTTTCACAAACAACTTGTGTGTTAAACAAGATCAAAAATATAGCCTTGCCCTTAACTTCTCGCAATTATCTTGAAATATCCGAATGTACAAAATACGGGATATAACACTTCGGGTGTCCCTTCTCGCTTAACTTATAACTGAATAAAGGTTAAAATACATGATGATCGTATGGGGTTTTAAATCTCTTGTTAATCATGTCCCATAATGAATCTCTCGAGAGCACTATTTTTGAGGTAAATACTCGTCTCGCATCATGAGTGAACACTTGTATAGGTAGTTTTCCCTATAACACCCCTATCATCACATTGAGGTAATACCTCTCTTCTATCATATGCCTATTTTTCAAATCTGTTTCACATTTTGCATCACTTACGAAGTGCTATCTTAAACTTTTCGTCCCTCTTTTGTCCTTCAGTCCATACCTCTCTTCTATAAGTTACTCCCCTAAGAGGTATCGTTCACTACATCTTACCTCTTAATCTTTACATAAGATTCTATAATGCGCTGTCCCTCGTCGATTTATTAGACTTTACAGTCTTTGGAGTATTTCATGCCTCTGGTAACCTTTAGACCCTTTGCAGGCTCGACGAATAAAACGAAATTTTCCAAGGTGTAACATTATTTACTTCAATAACCTTGCATTGCTCTGCTATTCCAGTCCCTATCCTTGAATCTTCAGCCTCATGTATCACTTCTCTACTTCTTTAAAAGACTTTAACTGTTATTCTACTTTTTAGCTCTTAATCTCAATCTTTAGAGTTGACTATCAAGTAGCGCTAGAGTTTCCCTCATATAGTAAATTTACATAGTTGCTCTGTGCTCTGTCTATCATTAACTGGTATAATTCTGAAAGAAGTTTTTTTTATTTGACATATAAACTCAATGTCTTCTAGTAACCAGCTCGTTCTGATCGTCTCGCTCAAACTATTTCACAATTTACCTGAACCCAACTTGTAACACTTTGGGCATATCATCTCGTGTCGTTTCCTTACCTTTAATTCACACTCTTCTACTGCCTCTTTACTCAGATTTTTGTTCTTATTATTTTTTTTTTACAAGCACCCACTTCCTAATGTCATATTATTCAAGATCTTTACAGATGTTTGTCTGCACCGTCTCAAATACCATCCTGACTTCTATCCATTTATTGCTGGCTTTTAGATTTTACTAACCTGTTTCAACAAGGGATCTCACTTGAAGTTTAAGCATCCATATCAAATATCTTGCAGTGTCAATTGTTTCCATCTTACACTCGCATTTGTCTTACCCGCTTCCCCCCTTAAGGGTGTACTTATACCATTATCCGTTTATATTCCACTCTGCGTCTCTATTTTCGATCTTCAAATTCATCTGATCTCCCCCTTTTTTTCAATTCACTTGGCACACTATACCATATCCATATCTTTTCTTTATAATTTATGATTTTGACTATCCACGTACGAAACCTTAACAAAATCGTGTAGCGACGAGAACCTTTCCACATATAGTATAAAATCTCATCTGACCATCTGTACTCGAGTAATGCAACCCATGTAGCAACTCATCCAAGGCCACATTCCGCTTACTCCAATCAGTAATTAATTAGTACTTATAGTCGTTCCAAATTCTCAATTAGGTAACACTTGTATTCCGATGATAAGTGTCCAAAGTTTTCTTGTAACATTGTCTTTATCCCAACCTATATCATATGTTTCCTTTAATAAATTTACAATACGTCATTTGTTCCTCAAGCCTACAGTCCTTATCCTCTAAGGATTTCACTATTTTCGAGGTGAAGTCATATACACGCAGTACCCCCTTATGCCTTATGCTCTTTTACCCTTGTTGTGTACCCAACACTGGCTTCTAACTTACTCAAAATCATATGAAGTCCGTCTTAATAATGGTCTTATCTTATCACCTTGTCGTCGTACTACACCTTTAAGTTCGTAACTATATTTTTCCCTTTTATTTTATACTCACACTCAATTAATTACGTCTATCTTGGGTGCTTCCTTTAGTATTCCTTTCCATTTCTCCAGTCTATGTCCATCTTTTATTCTGTGCACGAGGAATCTCATGCTGCCTCTGTATCCTTGTCATAACCCCTTTCTCATCTTCAAAACGTATTTTGTTCATCCCTGTTTGTCCTTGTCATGATAGTTATTTTCTAGCACTCATTCCACCTCGTTGCTCATCTTTCTGTGGTTTAGTTTTTCAGAATCCCGTCACTTATATTACTCATGTCCTCGACTATGTCATAACCTATTACTGCACTGTTATCTCGCTTTCTTCCTATTTCCTTCTTTCAATTACTCCTTCTTTTCTTATGCTCGCTATCATTTCCGTTATCATATAATCTTTATTCTAAACTTTCCCTACAAAAATTGAAAAACCTTTCTTATTCGTTCTATAGCTCGCTTTTCCGTTTCACACTTGCCTTTATACTCTAATCACATAGATCACGTCATATCTTTTAGTCACTTCCTCTCTAGGCTTTACTCATTTTCATAACAATCCTTATTAATCCTATAGTGTAACACTTCTTAACCTTTTACCCTTTCTGGTCAATCTTATCCTTAATACCTCACAAGCTGTCTTGTCAATACATTCATATTCGTTACAATTCTTCTTTGTCTGTACTCTTGTCTCAATCATACTATTACTTCTCCTAACTATAAACTCGTCGTAATTTATCCCTACTTATCAATTCAGTTGATACCTCAATGTAACACTCTATTAAAATTTTCCAGCCTTTTCTAAATCATCTCGTAAAGCTTTAATCCAACATGATAAATTTACCCTATCGATATCAACCTCATACTTACTATCACTATCACTTCAATAGTTAGCTTTATTTCTAAGAAAAGTTTGGCAGAGTTTCCTCTGTATTTCTCACTATCCAAAACCTGCACGCAGGAATACCAACAATGCCTCACAGGGCCAACGTATATACGTATATGTGTCATATCATATCATATCATAGCCACACAGGGATCCCAATTTCAAGTAAAGGTATAAAGATGTCGAAACTTACCTCACATATCACACCTCGAGACGTACTTGATGCTTTAGCGATCTGTCCTGTTATACCTTCCTATCTACCTTCCCTTTCATTCTTCAACTTTACATTTCAATCATACTTCAATATTCTTACCTTATCCGACATTCATCTTTCGCACTGTTACTTACCTGTGTACTTTGTAACCTCCAATATCATCCGTCACTTTGTTCTGTCGATGCCGTTCTTCAGCTGAAATCAAGGGTTAGTATAAGGAATTTCATTTCCTATGGCTGGGCTCTATCGCACGACCTTAGATATGAAAGAAATTCAACATCCTAAATGTCTTGTAGCTTCCTGTTTATAGATGTGGTGCAAAACACACCGATAAATAAGACTCTACTAGACACGGTCTGTAGACACTCCGAAGATGAACTGATCTGATACCACTTTTATCACGACCCAACCCCTGCGCCATGACTAGTGCCCGACCTGGACACTCGTATACGTACCTGTTAGATATAGTCAACTGAAGCTAAAATCAATATGGAAACTTGCAAAAGAACTCCAAGGGTTCATAACATCATCATATACACATATATCCAAATAACCGGTCTCCTGGAGAGTCACAATAGATCAAAACATAATATGATACGCAAGCCGACAAGGCTGCCACAACATATCAACATGATACGCAAGCCGACAAGGCTGCTACTACAGAAGAGCATATCCATAGCACATCGTATAGACACAGCTGAACAAACTTATACACAGCCCACAAATATGTCTACATACCTCTAAGAATATCGATAGCGAAATATGACGGGACAGGGCCCCGCCGTACCCCCCGAGTAAACACATATATATACACCATAAGATATGTACCAAAAGTCTAGACTCTGGGACAACGGAGCTCTCTAAGATAGCAGAGTAGAAGTCCTATGCTGAAAGGTCACAAAACCGTCTATCCGTACCTGCGGGCATGAAACACAGCCCCCCCGAAGAAAGGGGGTCAGTACGGAATATGTACTGAGTATATAAAGCATGAAATACAACAAAGAGGATCATAACTGAAATAGAGATTACCAGAAACAATTATGACTTATAAAATATCAATACACTTGCCTTATGAAATGAAAATCATGCATATCAATATCATATATCATGCATATCAATAAGGTCGCCACATACCATCTTTGGCGCCATAATCACATCATAACACCATCACATCATCACATCATAATATATATATATATATATATATATATATATATATATATATATATATATATACCGTACCCGGCCCTCTAGTGAGGGACTCGGTGAACAATGCAGTGAAACTGTGCACGAAAACATATCCTGGCCCGGGACTCAGTGAAAGATGTATTGAGGCATGCACGAGTAGAGTAGTGAGCAACCATATGCAAGTTAAATCATATCTGAGACTCAATAGAATAATCAAAATGAACCATCATTTGAAAATCAAGACAATAGCTATATCAAGTGCCCTTTGAATGTCACTATGGATTATATCAAAATAGAACTTCTGGAATCATAGATGCATATCAAGACATAATGAAATAGCTTCTGGAAATCAAGAACATTAGCCATCCTAGTGGCTCTAAGAATAGGAGCTTCTTTTGAGTCATATATATATACGTCGTCTGTTTGTTTCATAAAGATCATGCCAAAAGGAAAGAAGGGTTAACTTTACATACCTTGAACTCTATCTAAACGTCCAACGTCTAATTCTTGAGCTCGTACGTCTAAAATTAAGATAACATAGGCCACAGTTAGATTATCCACATCACTTACTAACCAATCCAAGTACGAATGAAACTTAACAAAATTCGGGTAGCATTTCCCCTGCAAACTTAATAATCCTCGAAATTCCAATTTAGCCAAACATCAATCAACATACCAACAACAACAATACCAACAATTCCATATCAAAATAGAATTAAATCCATCCTTAAATTACTTCCAAAATAGCCCAATATACATTCGGATGCCAATGCTTGTATACACTTCTTTATTTCCGTATATCTATAGTATAACAACAACAACAACTACAGCCAATCCCCCGATATTCCAGCACACAAAATAGTTCATAACAACCACCAAACAGTCCCCAAAATATCATTGCAAAACAGCCACAAATATCATACGAAACAACCCCAAAATATCGTCACAAAACAGCCAGGAAAATCATATAAAACAGCCCGGTATACGCTTTGTATACAATATCTTCATACATTTTATTCTCCCAAATTCAAGAACAACGACTTATCAACAACATCAACAACAATATCAACAATTATCATACATCATAACTCAGGTAATTCCATTCATTTAATCCACCTAAAACAGCCCCTTAATTCATAAATCTCAACAAAACAACAAACGAGTTTATTACGCTATTTTCTCCGTTCTATCCGTTAAAACTCTAAATAAACTTCTTAACGATGAAAAAGGGACCTTAATCTTACCTTAAGTATGCAGCAACCACGTCAACACTCTTCTTCTTGGCTGAGTTTTAGCTCAAATTGAAGGCAACGCGACGTACAACACTTTTCTCTTCATGCTTCGGGATTCGGGGCTCAGATTTTGGTCAAAATGGCTTTTTCTCTCTAAGGTTCTCCTCCCTCTCACTCTAGATGTTTCTGGGTGTTTTTGGTCTGAAAATGAGGAGAGAAAGCGGAAAAATTCCCTTAAATGGCATGGGTAATGGGCCTGACCCGACTTGGAATCGGGTTGGGCCGAACCCACTGCCCAGCTCGACCTTTCTTCCTTAAAACGTCCATATCTCCTTATCCCGATGTCACAAGCAGACCCACGACCTATGGTTGGAAAGTTATTTCAATTTTCTACAACTTTCATTTTTGGGTTTTCCCAAATTCCTAAATACTGATGGGGTTATGGCCTCCCGAAGTCAGATCACCCAAAAACGTAACTTAAAATCATTTTTTTTTAGGGCTTCCACTTTGATTTGGCTCAAGGGTCCTTCTTGAATTGTGTTTAACTTAACATATATTATCCATATAACTTGTCATATGTCCTTTAAAAAAATCTCGACATGTGGAACCCACCTCAGCTTACGAATAATCCAGCTTACAAAAATACGGGATATAACATCCTTCCCCCCTTTGGATCATTCGTCCTCGAATGTTGTACCTTGCGAGATTATGATGATTTTATTAGTTTCTTGCAATGGTTGTCCCCTTTAGTTCTTGATTTCCATGCTATTATACTATGGGCTCCTTAATAATTTTCTAGTATTAGATGAATTCCCTTGTTAAGATATGGCACTCTTCGTTGCTTGCTTCTTGGTGCTATTTTGGATCGTTCCTTTTTTGTACTCGTCGACTTTTTTTTGTCTCAACTAGTCTAGAAGCCTTTCGTCCTTATCGTTACTCCTTCCCATAATCTTAATCGCATAGTCATTACCTCTATATTCACATTATTAAGTCAACCACATGAATCATCCGTGACATACTGATACCATGTCATCTCTTAACTTTTCGCGATCACTTAATAATCGGGAACCTTCTTCTTATCTTTAGAATCCTCTTCGGGTGTCCCTTCTCGCTTAACTTATAACTGAATAAAGGTTAAAATACATGATGATCGTAAGGGGTTTTAAATCTCATGTTAATCATGTCCCATAATGAATCTCTCGAGAGCACTATTTTTGAGGTAAATACTCGTCTCGCATCATGAGTGAACACTTGTATAGGTAGTTTTCCCTATAACACCCGTATCATCACATTGAGGTAATACCTCTCTTCTATCATATGCCTATCTTTCAAATCTATTTCACATTTTGCGTCACTTACGAAGTGCTATCTTAAACTTTCCGTCCCTCTTTTGTCCTTCAGTCCATACCTCTCTTCTATAAGTTACTCCCTTAAGAGGTATCGTTCACTGCATCTTACCTCTTAATCTTTACATAAGATTCTATAATGCGCTGTCCCTCGTCGATTTATTAGACTTTACAGTCTTTGGAGTATTTCATGCCTCTGGTAACCTTTAGACCCTTTGCAGGGTCGACGAATAAAACGAAATTTTCCAAGGTGTAACATTATTTACTTCAATAACATTGCATTGCTCTGCTATTCCAGTCCCTAATCTTGAATCTTCAGCCTCATGTATCGCTTCTCGACTTCTTTAAATGACTTTAACTGTCATTCTACTTTTTAGCTCTTAATCTCAATCTTTAGAGTTGACTATCAAGTAGCGCTATAGTTTCCCTCATATAGTAACTTTACATAGCTACTCCGTGCTCTGTCTATCATTAACTAGTATAATTCTGAAAGAATTTATTTTTTATTTAACATATAAATTCACTGTCTTCTAGTAACCTGTTACACCTCGGAAATTTCTCCGTACTTGTGTGATGAGTGGAATGATGAAAATTTAGTGAATGATGTTTTATTAAGTCGGGAATGGCTAATTAAGAATTTTTGGAGATAAGAAAGTTGCGGAAAATTTTTCAGCACAGTGGTCGTATAGTGCAGTCGTCCTCCAGCTTGTCAAAAATCTCAACTTTCTGTAAATGTTGAATATGGTTAAATACGACCCAGTTTACGGCCCGTAAACTGGTTTACAGACCGTAAACCAGGTCGTAAACTACCATATCCATCAGCCAAAACTTTTTGTCATTGAATGGTTAAATACGACTTGGAGGACGGCCCGTAAACTGGTTTACGGACCGTAAACCTCAGTCGTAAATTGCCATAATCCCCAGCCAACCTTTCTGTTTCTGGGATGCTTAAACACGACCACAGTGGACGGACCGTAAATCAAAACACGGTCCTTATATGGTGGTTTACGACCACTGTTCACCCCGACAAGAATTCATTAAAGATCAGATTTTGTGATTTTAAAAAGGGACTTAGGCTTCATATTACTTCATTATTCATCCAACAACTCAAGAGACCTCTAGAATATTCAAAATAATTCCTCCACAAGAATTCAAGAGAATCCAAGGAGATATCAAGATTATCAAAACCAAAATCATAAAAGTAAGTGTAAGAACACATCAAAGGATCTTCTAAGTCAAGAAATTCCCAAGAAGGTGGAACTAGGGTTTTGGCTAACTGGAGCATTTCAACTTAAGGATTGTTCAACCATCATCCAAGGTATATTTTATGATTATTCCATGTAGTTTGAAGTATTGGAAAGCTTAGACACTTGAAATGTAGAAGAACATAGAAATGGGTCATTATTGAGTGAATAGTGGCATGAATGAATGATAGTGGAATCGAACCATGAATATTGAAGTGTTGTGAGTACTAATACGTTATAAATGATGTTTTTATCATGAAACAAGCATTAAATGCATGAAAACGCAAGGATGAGCTAGAAGTAGAAATAAAGGAAAATCGGAGGAAAATGGTGGATTTTGCCAAATGTACGTAAATGACAATTGTCGATCATGATATTGCGAATAATATTATGAGTATTTGGAGTTGATATAGAAAGCGAGAAAAGTAGTATGAGAGAAGGAAGCGTTGTCCGACTTCTCCTAGAATTAGCGATGCGTTCTTATAGTTAGCTCACTAATGTTGATACGAATTCTCATATGAAGGTAACGACGTGATATCGACGGAGAACAAGTGAGCCATATCTTAGCTAAACGACCAAGGTATGTGAGGCTAGTCCTTCTTTCTAATGGCATGAATCCTTTAACTTGAATCCCTATTCCTTTAAAAAATTCTTGCATTCTAAGAAGGTAAAAGCTTATACTTATGAATGTCTATATGAGATGAGTTATACGATATGATGACCCTAGAATGAGGATGATGATATTCCTTGACTACACTCACCTTATGTACTAGTCCTTTCAAGGTGGGGCGGAATGTCCATGATGGTTTCATAATGTAATCGGGGGATCACGACCTTACGTCACCCCGATAGAGTAAAGTTGATCATGAGTCTTATATACGTATTATGATAAGATAAGTATTTTATGATAAGCATATTACTATGAGCATGTCATGAGCATTTCACACCGGGCCTAGTTGGCCGGGCAGACACCGCTTCGGCGGGCGGTGATATGGATACACCACGACCTACGGGCGTGGGCAAACACCACTAGTGGGCGGCATGAGATGGTACCCCGGACGCGGGAGGCCTGGACGCGGGCTAATATTATTGATTATCACACCGTTCCGACATGGCCGGGCAGCTTGCATATGATGTATACATGTTATGATGATGAGTATGAGTAAGATATCATGCATTACTTTCTTTATGATTATCAGTCAGATCCATATGTCGCATGTTGATGTTATTCCCATATTACTGATGCCTCCTTTCATTATGTATGCCTCTCATACTCGGTACAATATTCGTACTGACGTCCTTTCTTCGGACGCTGTGTTCATGCCCACAGGTAGACAGGGAGGAGAGCTTGGCCCAGGTCCTCAGTAGCTGTCAGCTGATAGATAGCACTCCATTGTTCGGAGGTGCTTATGACTATTCTTTTGATGTACATTCATATATGCATATTTTGGGCATGACAGAGTCTTGTTCCGTCCATGTATCCATTATGTTAGTAGAGGCTCGTAGATACGAAGTGTGGGTTAGATGGTATCACAAAATGTTTTCATATGTATGTGTATTATTTTGATGGCCGAAAGGAAAATGTATATAAAGTATTTATGTTTTGATTAAATATGATTTTCCTACAATTGGTATGTAAAATTGATAAAAGAGTATTAAATGAGCAAGATAAGCAGTAGAATGAGCGGTGCTGGGTAACTAGCTCCGGGTACCCGTCGTGGCCCGTAGCTGGGTCGTGACAGAAGTGGTATCAGAGCAGTTCTCCCTAGGAAGTGTCTACGAGCCGTGTCTAGTAGAGCCTTGTTTATGGTGTGTTGCGCGCCACGCTAATAAACAAGAGGCTACAGGGCATTTAGAAAAATGACCATCCTTCTTCCCATGAATCGTGCGATAGTGCCATGTCTAGGATTATATCATCCCTAAAAGTGCGTTATGGTTTCAGAAAAATACCACCTAAAGGAAAAGCTACAGCTGCCCAGAAGGGCAAAGCTACGACGAAGAAGCGGGTAGAAAGGGAGCCTCCGGCGGGGGTAGAGGAAAGTGAATCGCAAAGTGAGGTCGTGCCCAATGTACAAGAGCAGGGAGGAGCCTCAGCTCCGATTCCTCTACCGGGTGCTTCGGGTCAACAGGTGTCCAAGGCTATACATTTATTGACGCAGTTGGTTGCCGCTCAGGCACAACGACAGAATGCGGGCCCAAGTGATCGTTCAGCTAGTACAAGAGCTCGTGATTTCCTTACACTAAATCCTCCAGAATTTTTCGGGTCGAAGCCGGATGAGGACCCACAAGGTTTTATCGATGAAATGCTGAGGACGTTAACACTTATGCATACACTGAATCTGTAGAGTTGGCCTCATATAGACTTCGCGACATGGCGGTACTATGGTATAAGAATTGGGTGATAACAAGAGGGGAGAATGCACCACATCCCGTGTGGCAAGAGTTTGTAGATGCCTTTATTCGTCACTACTTGCCACCTGAAGTCCGCCGAGCTAGAGCGGACAGGTTCTTGAATTTGAAACAAGGAAGCATGAGTGCCCGAGAGTATAGTATGCAATTCAACTCATTGGCCCGGTATGCTCCGACTATGGTGGCTGACATGGGAGACCGAGTCTATAGATTTGTGAGTGGTTTAGGACTACACTTGTTCAGAGATTGCCTGACAGCCTCTTTGCAAGAAGGGATGGATATTTCCCGGATACAGGCCCATGCTCAGAACCTCGAGGAACGACAACGACAGCAGAGAAGTGATCGTGAGGGTGACAGAAGACAAGGTAAGAGGGCTAGATCTATGGGGGAGAGCAGTGAGTACCGAGGGGGACCGAGACAGACATATTCTAGGCACTTAGGTCAGTCAGTGACTAGTGCACCTCCTAGATTCTCAGATAGGAGGGTTGATCGTTCTACTCAGTCAGGCCAGGGGCAGTGTTCGAGGGCCTCAGATTCGCAGTCCAGGGGAGACTTTAGCCAGAGGAGGCCTCCAGTGCCGCGGTGTAGCCAGTGTGGCAAGTTACATTCCGGACAGTGTCGTCAGGGTTCGAATGCTTGTTATGCTTGCGGGCATGTTGGTCACATGATGAGAGATTGCCCCTCAGCGAGAGATAGAGTTGGGACTCAGCCTACAGGTTCTTCTTCAGCACGCCCGACAACACAGACTCCTCAGACTACGGCAGGTAGGGGTAGAGGTAGAGGGGGAGCATCTACTTCAGGTGTTGTTCAGCCCCGTGTGTGTGTTTTAGCTGGGTGACAGGATCTTGAGTCTTCCCCAGATGTTGTCACAGGTACCTTGACTATATTTTCCCGTGATGTAGATGCTCTGATCGATCCAGGTTCTACCTTCTCATATATTACTCAGTATATCGCTGATTGTGTTGGGGTGAGACCCGAGCCGATTAAACCTTTCGAGGTACTCACTCCGGTTCGTGATCCTGTAATAGCGAGGCAAGTATATAAGGATTGTGTAGTCATTATATGTGATCGCCAGACGACAACGGATTTGATTGAACTTGAGATGATAGATTTTGACGTAATTATGGGTATGGACTGGTTGGCATCGTGCTATGCTAATGTTTGTTGCCGGACAAAGGTAGTTCGATTCCAATTTCCGGGAGAGCCTATACTCGAGTGGAAGGGTAATGAAGTTTCCCCAAAGGGTAGGTTTATTTCCTACCTTAAGGCGAGAAAGATGATAGCCAAGGGTTATATTTGTCATCTTGTTCGGGTTCATGACACGGAAGCGGAAGTGCCAACTTTCCAGTCTGTCCCGGTAGTGAATGAATTCCCAGATGTGTTTCCCGACGAGTTACCAGGCCTTCCTCCAGAAAGGGAGATCGACTTTGCTATTGATGTACTACCAGACACCGAGCCTATTTCTATTCCTCCATATCGAATGGCTCCAGCAGAACTAAAAGAGCTAAAAGCACAGCTAAAGGATTTACTTGAGAAAGGGTTTATAAGGCCTAGTTCCTCGCCATGGGGATCACCAGTCTTGTTCGTAAGGAAGAAAGACGGATCGCTACGAATGTGCATCGACTACAGGTAGTTGAACAAAGTGACGGTGAAGAACAGATATCCCCTTCCTAGAATTGACGACTTGTTCGATCAGTTGCAAGGTGCTAAATGGTTTTCCAAGATAGATCTGAGATCGGGTTATCATCAGGTGAGAATTAGGGAAGCAGATATTCCCAAGACTGCCTTCAAGACAAGATATGGTCACTACGAGTTTCGAGTAATGTCATTCGGATTGACGAATGCCCCGGCAGTGTTCATGAATTTAATGAATAATGTGTTCAGGCCGTTGTTGGACCTTTTTGTGATAGTGTTCATCGACGATATTTTGGTGTACTCTCGCACAGAATCAAAACATGCAGATCATCTAAGAATTGTTCTTGGCGTTCTTCGAGATCGAGAATTTTATGCAAAGTTTTCGAAGTGGGAGTTTTGGCTTAATTCTGTCACATTCCTGGGTCATGTTATTTCAGATGATGGTGTTCGAGTTGACACTCAGAAAATAGAAGCTTTAAAGACTTGGCCAAGGCCTACGACGCCTACAGAAGTTCATAGTTTTCTGGGTTTGGCAGGTTATTATCGAAGATTCGTATAGGGCTTCTCATCTATTTCAGCCCTATTGACAAAGTTAACCCAAAAGTCGGCTAAATTCCAGTAGAGTGATGCCTGTGAGTGTAGCTTCCAAGAGTTGAAAAACAGGCTGACCTCAGCGCCAGTGGTAACACTTCGAGAAGGATCAGATGGCTATGTAGTATATTGTGACGCCTCCGGTGTGGGATTAGGATGTGTGTTGATGCAGAATGGAAAAGTTATTGCTTATGCTTCGAGACAGTTGCGAAAACATGAACAGAATTATCCCAATCATGATCTTGAGCTAGCTGCGGTCATTCATGCATTGAAAATATGGAAACACTACATATATGGTGTGCACGTGGACATCTATACGGATCACAAAAGCCATCAATATATTTTCAAACAGAAGGAGTTGAACCTGCGGCAAAGGAGATGGTTAGAATTACTGAAGGATTATGATGTGAACATTCTATATCATCCAGGGAAGGCGAATGTAGTTGCAGATGCACTTAGCCGCCAATCAATGGGTAGTTTACGTGGAGTTCCTTCGGAAAAGCGAGAAATGGTTCGTGAAGTCCATCGGTTAGCAAGTCTCAGCGTACGACCCATTGATTCAGGAAATGCAGGTATTCGCGTCAATGACCCCACAGTTTCATCATTGAATCTAGAAGTGAAGGACCGGCAGAATGAAGATCCTCAGTTAAGCCACTATCGAGATCTATCTCAGGAAAAGGAAGAGTCTCCATTCAAAGTTTCCATAGAAGGGGTTCTTAGATATCAAGGCCGGCTATGTGTACCGAATGTGGCAAACTTGCGCCAACGGATTTTAGAGGAAGCACATTATTCCCGGTATTCTATTCATCCAGGTGCAACCAAGATGTACCACGATCTCAAATTGGTATACTGGTTGGATGGCATGAAGCGAGATATAGCAGAATTTGTAGCATAGTGTCCGAATTGCCAGCAAGTGAAGGCCGAGCATCAAAAGCCAGGAGGGTTATTGCAAGCAATGGAAATTCCTACGTGGAAATGGGAAGAGATTAACATGGATTTTGTGGTAGAATTACCCCGTACGCGAGGGAAGTATGATTCTATTTGGGTGATCGTGGATAGACTCACGAAAGCAGCTCATTTTCTCCCCGTTAGAACCACATATTCAGCGGAGGATTATGCTAAATTGTATCTCAAGGAGATTGTACGACTTCACGGTATTCCTTTGGCCATTATCATAGATAGAGGGGCACAGTTCACAGCCAAGTTCTAGAAGTCCTTCCAAGAAGGTCTAGGTACCCAAGTTAAGCTCAGCACGGCGTTCCATCCGCAGACTGACGGACAGGCCGAGCGCACTATTCAGACCTTAGAGGATATGCTACGGGCATGTGTATTGGACTTTGGCGGTAATTGGGATGAGCATTTGCCTCTTATTGAATTTGCCTATAATAACAGCTATCATTCCAGCATTCAAATGGCCCCGTATGAAGCCTTATATGGAAGAAAATGCAGATCTCGAATTGGATGGTTTGAAACCGGAGAAGTACAATTGATAGGCCCCGACTTGATCCAACAAGCAGTTGAAAAGGTTAAAGTGATTCGAGACCGACTGTTAACAGCTCAAAGTCGCCAAAAGTCTTATGCAGATAATCGCCGACGAGATTTGGAATTTCATGTGGGCGATTGGGTGTTCCTGAAGGTATCGCCGATGAAGGGGGTGATGAGATTTGGCAAGAAAGGAAAACTAAGTCCCAGATATATCGGACCCTACCAAATCATTCGCAAGGTGGGTCGAGTAGCCTACGAATTGGACCTGCCTTCAGAGCTCGAATCCGTGCATCCAGTATTCCATGTTTCGATGCTCCGCAAGTGTATTGGAGACCCAACAAGAATATTCCCGATTGATGATGTGCAAGTAACAGAGGAGCTAACATACGAGGAGATTCCCATTGCCATTTTGGATAGACAAGTGCGAAGGCTTCGGAATAAACAGGTTGCTTCAGTCAAAGTTCTATGGCGGAACAATAATCGGGAAGAAATGACTTGGGAAGCGGAGGAGAAGATGAAATCCATGTACCCCCATTTGTTACAATCCCCAGAAGAGATTCAAGATGAGACGTCGATGGTGCGAGGACGAATGTTCCAAAAGGGGGGAAAATGTTACACCTCGGAAATTTCTCCGTACTTGTGTGATGAGTGGAATGATGAAAATTGAGTGAATGATGTTTTATTAAGTCGGGAATACCTAATTAAGAATTTTTGGAGATAAGAAAGTCGCGGAAATGTTTTCAGCACAGTGGTCGTATATGGCACTATACGGCCCGTAAAGTGATTTACGGACCGTATAGTGCAGTCGTCCTCCAGCTTGTCAAAAATCTCAACTTTCTGTAAATGTTGAATATGGTTAAATACGACCCAGTTTACGGCCCGTAAACTGGTTTATGGACCGTAAACCAGGTCGTAAACTACCATGTCCATCAGCCAAAACTTTTTGTCATTGAATGGTTAAATACGACTTAGAGGACGGCCCGTAAACCTCAGTCATAAATTGCCATAATCCCCAGCCAACCCTTCTGTTTCTGGGATGCTTAAACACGACCACAGTGGACGGACCGTTAATCAAAACACGGTCCGTATATGGTGGTTTACGACCACTGTTCACCCCGACAAGAATTCATTAAAGATCAGATTTTGTGATTTTAAAAAGGGACTTAGGCTTCATATTACTTCATTATTCATCCAACAACTCAAGAGACCTCTAGAATATTCAAAATAATTCCTCCACAAGAATTCAAGAGAATCCAAGGAGATATCAAGATTATCAAAACCAAAATCATAAAAGTAAGTGTAAGAACACATCAAAGGATCTTCTAAGTCAAGAAATTCCCAAGAAGGTGGAACTAGGGTTTTGGCTAACTGGAGCATTTCAACTTAAGGATTGTTCAACCATCATCCAAGGTAAATTTTATGATTATTCCATGTAGTTTGAAGTATTGAAAAGCTTAGACACTTGAAATGTAGAAGAACATAGAAATGGGTCATTATTGAGTGAATAGTGGCATGAATGAATGATAGTGGAATCGAACCATGAATATTGAAGTGTTGTGAGTACTAATACGTTATAAATGATGTTTTTATCATGAAACAAGCATTAAATGCATGAAAACGCAAGGATGAGCTAGAAGTAGAAATAAAGGAAAATCGGAGGAAAATGGTGGATTTTGCCAAATGTACGTAAATGATGATTGTCGATCATGATATTGCGAATAATATTATGAATATTGGGTGTTGATATAGAACGTGAGAAAAGTAGTATGAGCAAAGGAAGCGGTGTCCGACTTCTCCTAGAATTAGCGACGCGCTCTTATAGTTAGTTTACTAATGGTGATACGAATTCTCTTATGAAGGTAACGACGTGATATGGACGGAGAACAAGTGAGAGATATCTTAGCTAAATGACCAAGGTATGTGAGGCTAGTCCTTATTTCTAATGGCATGAATCCCTTAACTTGAATCCCTACTCCTTTCATAAGTTCTTGCATTCTAAGAAGTTAAAAGCTTATACTTATGAATGCCTATATGAGATGAGTTATACGATATGATGACACTAGAATGAGGATGATGATATTCCTTACCTACACTCACCTTATTTACTAGTCCTTTCAAGGTGGGGCGGAATGTCCATGATGGTTTCATAATGTAATCGGGGGATCACGACCTTACGTCATCCCGATAGAGTAAAGTTGATCATGAGTCTTATATACGTATTATGATAAGATAAGTATTTTATGATAAGCATATTACTATGAGCATTTATATTGAGCATGTCATGAGCATTTCACACCGGGCCTAGTTGGCCGGGCAGACACCGCTTCGGCGGGCGGCGATATGGATACACCACGACATATGGGCATGGGCAGACACCACTAGTGGGCGGCATGAGATGGTACCCCGGACGCGGGAGGCCTGGACGCGGGCTAATATTATTGATTATCACACCATTCCGACATGGACGGGCAGCTTGCATATGATGCATACATGTTATGATGATGAGTATGAGTAAGATAGCATGCATTACTTTCTTTATGATTATCAGTCAGATCCATATGTCTCATGTTGATGTTATTCCCATATTAATGATGCCTCCTTTCATTATGTATGCCTCTCATACTCGGTACAATATTCGTACTAATGTCCTTTCTTCGGACGCTGTGTTCATGCCCACAGGTAGACAGGGAGGAGAGCTTGGCCTAGGTCCTCCGTAGCTGTCAGCTGATAGATAGCACTCCATTGTTCGGAGGTGCTTATGACTATTCTTTTGATGTACATTCATATATGCATATTTTGGGCATGACAGAGTCTTGTTCCGTCCATGTATTCATTACGTTAGTAGAGGCTCGTAGATACGAAGTGTGGGTTAGATGGTCTCACAAAATGTTTTCATATGTATGTGTATTATTTTGATGGCCGAAAGGAAAATGTATATAAATTATTTATGTTTTGATTAAATATGATTTTCCTACAATTGGTATGTAAAATTGATAAAAGAGTATTAAATGAGCAAGATAAGCAGTAGAATGAGCGGTGCTCGGTAACTAGCTCTGGGTACCCGTCGTGGGCCCTACCTGGGTCGTGACATAACCAGCTCGTTCTGATCGTCTCGCTCAAACTATTTCACAATTTCCCTTAACCCAACTTGTAACACTTTGGGCATATCATCTCGTGTCGTTTCCTTACCTTTAATTCACACTCTTCTACTGCCTCTTTACTCAGATTTTTGTTCTTAATTTTTTTTTTACAAGCACCCACTTCCTAATGTCATATTATTCAAGATCTTTACAGATGTTTCTCCACACCGTCTCAAATACCATCCTGACTTCTATCCATTTATTGCTGGCTTTCAGATTTTACTACCTGTTTCAACAAGAGATCTCACTTGAAGTTTAAGCATCCATATCAAATATCTTGCAATGTCAATTGTTTCCATCTTACACTCGCATTTCTCTTACCCGCTTCCCCCCTTAAGGGTGTACTTATACCATTATCCGTTTATATTCCGCTCTACGTCTCTATTTCCGATCTTCAAATTCATCTGATCTCCATTTGTTTTTCAATTCACTTGGCACACTGTACCATACCCATATCTTTTCTTTATAATTTATGATTTTTATTATCCACGTACGAAACCTTAACAAAATCATGAAGCAACGAGAACCTTTCCACATATAGTATAAAATCTCATATGACCATCTGTACTCGAGTAATGCAACCCATGTAGCAACTCATCCAAGGCCACATTCCACTTACTCCAATCAGTAATTAATTAGTACTTATAGTCGTTCCACTTTTGTATATAAAATTTATGATAACGTAACCTCAATGAAATATTAGCCTCTGTAACTCCCAGTAGCATTATTTACCTTCTCTTGTCGACACCAATATCCCGCTGAAATCAAAGGTTAGTATATAAGGGATATCATTTCCTATCTCTTGGCTCTATCGCACGATCTAGAGTAAGAAGGAAAGGTAACATCCTAAATGTCCTGTAGCTTCCTGTTTATAGATGTGGTGCACAACACACCGATAAACAAGACTCTACTAGACACGGTCTGTAGACACTCCGAGGATGAACTGCTCTGATACCACTTTTGTCACGACCTAACCCCGTTGGTCATGACTAGTGCCCGAGTTGGACACTCGAAGACGGACCTGTTAAATATAGTCAACTGAAACTAAGGATGGAATGGAAACATATAAAAGCAACTATAGGTTCACTATGCCCTGCATCATCATAAACCTATCTCCTGAGGAGTAACAGCTGATCAAAGCATAACACAATACGCAAGCCGACAAGGCTGGCACTATATACGGGGATATCTAAAAAAAACCATATCGACACAGCTGACCAAAATCTATATACAACCCACATATGTCTACAGACCTCTAAGAGTGTAAAAGTGAAATATGAAGGGACAGGGCCCCGCCGTACCCCTTGATATGCAGAAGTCTATATCAAAAGATCTGTACCAAAAGCGTCTAGGCTCCGGAACAATGGAGCTCTCCAAAACAGCTGAGCTGAAGTCCTAGGCTGGAGGATCACCATACCGAGTGTCTGTACCTGCGGGCATGAAACGCAGCCCCCTGAAGAAAGGGGGGTCAGTACGAGATATGTACTGAGTATATAAAGCATGAAATACAATAAGGAACTTATAACTAAATAAAAGATTACAGGAGGCAAATATGATATTCAAAGATACCAATGCACCTGTGTCTTACGAGATGAGAATCATGCATGTCTATATCATATATCATACCCGGCCCATTATGGGACATGGTTAATAAAGTCATCATATACCATACTCGACACCATAATCACATCATCATCATCATCATCATCACATATATATATATATATACCGTACCCGTCTCTCTAGTGAGGGACTCGGTGAACAATGCAGTGAAACTGTGCATGAAAACATACCCGGCCCAGGACTCGGTGAAAGATATATTAACAGCATGAACGAGCAGATTAGTGAGCAACCATATACAAACTAAATCATCATCAGAGACTGAATAGAATAGGTAGTATGAACTAATACTTGAGCATCAAAGATAACAATAATATCAAGTACCCCTCGATTGTCACTATGGATTATATCAAATAGAACTTCAAGAATCATAGACACGTATCAAGATAATGTGAAATCAGTTCTAGATATCAAGAACATTAGCCATCCTAGTGTCTCTAAGAATAGGATTTTCTTTGAAGTCATATGCTCGTCGTCTATTTGTTTCATAAAGATCATGCCAAAAAGAAAGAAGGGTTAGCTTTACATACCTGTCGTAGATCAACCGTAACCAAGCTTGATTCGTCGTCCCTTTAGCCTATTTAATATGAGAGTAACACTATTGTTAATAAACTTCAACTTACCAAACTTATGAATTTACAACCAATCACTTATGGGAAACACTTCTTAGTTCATACTTCCTGATTAGTATTTTGATTAGTTAAGAACTTAACGGAAATC
The DNA here is from genome assembly GCF_019175385.1 of Lycium barbarum. NCBI lineage: Eukaryota > Viridiplantae > Streptophyta > Magnoliopsida > Solanales > Solanaceae > Lycium > Lycium barbarum. The sequence goes on from NC_083345.1 coordinate 64,358,753, forward strand.
GGGCAGCATTTCCTCTATATAACTTGCCTAACCAGAACATCCAATTAATCTCCGATTATCACAACAATACTATCACGACCCAACCCTATGGACCATGACTAGTCCCTGAGCTGGACACTCATATACGAACCTGTTAGATATAGTCAGACTGAACTAAGGACTGTATGGAAACTTGTAAAGGCAACTAAAGATTCATAATGTCACATGTCATAAACCTGTCTCCTGAGGAGTCACAGCTAACCAAGCATAATACAATACGCAAGCCGACAAGGCTGCCACTACATACGGAAATATCCAAAACAAACCATAACGACACAGCTGACCATATCCCATATACAACCCACACATGTCTACAAACCTCTAAGAGTATGAAAGTGAAATATGACGGGACAGGGCCACGCCGTACCCCTGGATATTTATATAAGTCTATATCAAAAGATCTGTACCAAAATAGTCTAGGCTCCGGAACAATGGAGCTCTCCAAACAGCTGAGCTGAAGTCCTAGGCTGGAGGATCACCAAACCGAGTGTCTGTACCTGCGGGCATGAAACGCAGCCCCCCGAAGAAAGGGAGTCAGTACGAGATATATACTGAGTATATAAGGCATGAAATACAATAAAGAGAATCATACCTAAATAGAAGATTACAGAAGGCAAGTATGATAATCAAAGATACCAATGCACCTGCGCCTTACGAGATAAGAATCATGCATGTCTATACCTATACCATATCCGGCCCATTGTGGGACTCGGTGAATAAAGTCATTATATACCATACTCGGCGCCATAATCACATCATCATTATCATATATATATATATATATATATACCGTACCCGACCCTCTAGTGAGGGACTCGGTGAATAATGCAGTGAAACTATGCATGAAAACATACCCGGCCCGGGACTCGGGGAAAGATATATTAACGGCATGGATGAGTAGAGTAGTGAGCAACCATATGCAAACTAAGTCATCATCTGAGACTCAATAGAATAATTAGAACGAACTAACACTTGAGAATCAAAGACAACAGTCATGTCAAGTACCCCTTGAATGTATGTCACTATGGATTATATCAAATAGAACTTTAGGAATCATAGACACGTATTAGGACATAATAAAATAGCTTCTGGAAATCAAGAACATTATCCATCCTAATGTCTCTAAGAATAGGATCTTCTTTGAAGTTTATGCATTCGTCGTCTGTTTGTCTCACATAGATCATGCCAAAAAGAAAGAAGGGTTAGCTTTACATACCTGTCGTAGATCAACCGTAACCAAGCTTGCTTCGTCATCCCTTTACCCTATTTAATATGAGAGTAACACTATTGTTAATAAACTACGACTTCCCAAACTCATAAATTTACAACCAATCATTTATGGGAATCACTTCTTAGTTCATACTTCCTGATTAGTATTTTGATTAGTTAAGAACTTAACGGAAATTGGGCAGCATTTCCTCTATATAACTTCCCTAACCCGAACTTCCAATTAATCTCCGATTATCACAACAATACCTACAACAACGATAACAAAAATAATCATATCAAATCCTTAAAATCCAGCCAATAAACAACTCAAACAACCCATTAAACTCTCTTAATCCTTTTTCAATCCAAATCATTAACATCTAAGACCAAACCCCAAACATACCAACATACGCTTCGTATACGATACTTATACACTTCTTTCTTCCAAATTTATGAGCCAAATCAACAATAACACGACAACAACACCAATTACTCATACATAAGAAAACTATCTTAATATCACAATAAGTTCTAAAACAGCCCATAAAATATATACAAGTTCTAGCATGATTTAAACTTTCCTTTCACAAATTCCACATCCATCAAATTGTACAAAAACCACACCAACTCTAGAACATGTAGGAAGGAATAAACCCTACAATAACATGCCCCAAGCAGCCCATCAACTACAATAAGAACAGCCCTAACCTCATGAACGTCTAATCCAATTCATATCTCAACAATTCTATATAAACAACTACAACTTTAATTATCATGATTCCTTCACTTTTAACACACAATCAACGACACCAACAACAATCAAACTCGATTAAATTGAAACAACTCTAGTTCAGCCCAACTTACAATACCAACGAATTCATGCAATTTTCTTACTTCCAATTTCGCCTAACACAAACTAATCTTTCTGTTACAACATCATTAACTCCAATTATATTATAAGAAGAAGAAATCTTACCTCGAATTAGTTAGGGCAGATCCTACAATCACTTGCACCAATTGCACCACTTCTTCTTCTCCAATTTAAATTCTAACCTGCTGCCTCCTTTGGGATGTTCAGAACACCTTTATGGAATCACAATTTCCTTTCTTCAATATCTTGGAGCTTGTCCGTGAGCTGCCATGGTAGCCATGGCTGTTGGAAATTTTCTTTCAAGCTATTAAGCTTGGCCGTGAGCTCAAGGTGGTGGTAGCCATGGCTGTTTGTAACACTCTCTCTCAAATGGAGTTTTGGTGAAGATGAAAGTGTTATTAGTTAGTCATCATATACAATGTATATATATGTAGCCCACCCTTATGACACATGTCCCACTCAGCTAAGCACCAATAAGATTCAACCATGTTTTAGTGGGGCCCACTTAGGGGCCTACTTAAGTTAATTAATCGTTAATTCTCCACTTAATAATCTAATCATGGTTAATTAATCCCTAATCTCCACTAATATTTCTACACTAATTGTAATTTACAAGAAAATCGTGCACTTTTTAAAATTGAGATAAAAAAGTTCTTGTTCCATATCTCAAAAATAATCTTGTCCTTGAAGTTATGTCGATTAGCTTACAAATAATCCAATGTGCAAAAATACGAGATATAACATCCTTACCCCCTTTGGAACATTCATCCTCAAATGTTAAACTAGTACTGCACTCCCAATACTTCCTTAAATGTTCTTTTATTGAATTATGCCCTTTACATGCCTCTTTCGCTGGTCGATTCCCTTCAATTATTATAACGCATTCCAACTCTCTAAGTAACCATTCCCGTAATATTTCTTCCTACTCTTGCCTCTCGAGGTGAGAATTCCACGTCGTTGTCTTCACTCTCCTCTTCATTTCGCAGTTGGTTGACAGTTGTATTACGAGCTCTTCTGCTGAAATCTTACTCTTCTCTCTGGTGCACTTAGTCATAACTCGACTCTTTCTTTTTCTATAAGTTACTCCCTTAAGATGTATCGTTCATTTCATCTTACCTCTTACGCGTAGACGTCCCTCATCGATTTATTAGACTTTACTCTCCCTGGAGTATTTCATGCCTCTGGCAACCTGTAGACCCTTCGCAGACTCTACGAATAAAACTGTTACATCTCGTGTTCTCATGCGTTGGAAAGTGTGCAAGTTAAAGGATATTAGTAATGGACACGAGGTTATCCCCCAAGCTTATAGGTGGTTAAAGTGATGGTACACATGTATCGTAAGGATTTGAAGTTAAACCAATTGAAGAAAATAAGATTCGTCGAGGTTCGAAATTTATTTGAATGCAATACAGCCCAAGCTATAATATCCCGTATAATGGACCAGGAAATTGAACCGTCTAACATGAGAAAATTTACCCGAGCCCGGAGAATTCGATCATATCCAAGGATGAGAATCGAGAGCTCGGTGTACAAAAAGGATGAAGTCCCGAAATGATTTAAGATGGAAGAGTATGACGAAGATGGTTGAAAATAATATTTTATGTGGTGCAAACAAGGATATGGGCTAGTGCTATACCACATGATTATGATAACGAGTATATGAAGTGTGCTTAAAAGAATCATTATTTAAGTGAATTGAGATCAAGAAATTAATTATGCGCAAATGGTTAATTGATGAACTTAGTGGGAAGTTAATAATTTAATTATGGATTAAGTGGATGAATTATTTTGGGTGTCACCCCCCCTAACGTGGCAACAACTAGGATGACAAATCTATATATATTGCTATGTGGCATCTTTAGGGAAGTCTTATTTTGGAAGTTAATCCTTAAGAGTGAGACCCATGGTCCACTAAAATAAGGTGAACATTTTCTATCTCACTAGAATGAATATATATGTGGGCAGCAACATTTCAAATCTTTTTTTTACTTCACTAAACTAGATGCTTTGCTCCTTAAGAAGCTAATTAGTGACGTACATAGGCAGCAACACTATTTTCCAATTTTTCCTTGTGCAGCAACAATATTTAGCTATGCAGCAATGTTTTCCCCTCTATTTCTTTGATAGATTATATTTCCTTCAACAAAAAGAAAGGTAGATAATGTAAATCTTGCGTTAACGATCTCGTAGTGCTAGTAAGCTTGTAGTTGCCTCGTGGTTGCGGCTGTGGGACTTGTTCCAGTTCGTGTGAGGAGTTTTTCCAAGGGATTTAAGGTAAGAATCCCCCTCTCCTTGATATATTTAATTCATCCCGTTCATAGCTAAATAGTGAGAAGAGAACTACGCGATTAATAGCGCGAAATAGTATTTTGATGTGTTGTTAGGGCTATTTGGTGGCTATTGTGGAACTTGTTATTGTTGTGTTATTGAGATAATTTCCTTTTTATGGAAAGTAGTTGATATGGTAATTGTGGGCTGTTTCGAGAGTGATCTAGAGGTGGCTTTTATTCTAGCAGATACGAAATTGGTGATATTGTTGTTGGTATGGTGATTGATATTTTGGCTAAGTTGGAATCACGAGGATTATTGTGCTTTTAGGGAAAATGCTGCCCGAATATCGTTAGATTTCTAAGTAATTAAGAGTATCCTAATTTAATTATTGGCATATTTGGTATTATTTGTAGATTGGTGTAGCCCAAGACCTAAGTTATGGTTAACTTGAGAAGCGATAAGGTATGTAAAGTTATTCCTTCTTTCATTTTTGGCATGATCTACGTGAGACAACAGACGATGAATGTATAAGCTCCAAAGAAACTCCTATTCTTAGAGACACTAAGATGGCTAATGTTCTTGATGTCCAGAACCTATTTCATATTGTCTTGATACGTGTCTATGATTCCTGAAGTTCTATTTTATATAATTTATAGTGACATTCGAAGGGTATTTGACATGACTATTGTCTTTGATTTTCAAATGATAGTTCATTTTTATTATTCTATTGAGTCTCAGATATGACTTAGTTTGCATATGGTTGGTCACTACTCTGCTCGTGCATGCCGTTAATATATCTTTCACCGAGTCCAGGACCGGGTATGTTTTCGTGCATAGTTTCACTGCATTGTTCACCGAGTCCCTCATTAAAGGGCCGGGTACGGTATATATATATATATGATGATGATGATGTGATTATGGCGCCGAGTATGGTATATGATGACTTTATTCGCCGAGTCCCATAATGGGCCGGGTATGGTATATGATATAAACATGCATGATTCTCATCTTCTAAGGCACAAGTGTATTAGTATCTTTGATTATCATATTTGCCTCCTGTAATCTTTTATTCAGTTATGAGTTCCCTTATTGTATTTCATGCTTTATATACTCAGTACATATCTCGTACTGACCCCCTATCTTCGGGGGGTTGCATTTCATGCCCGCAGGTACAGGCACTCGGTTTGGTGACTCCCCAGCTTAAGACTTCTGCTCAGCTGTTTTGGAGAGCTCTATTGTTCCGGAGCCTAGATTATTTTGGCACAGATCTTTTGATGTCGACTTATGCATATTCTAGGGGTACGACGGGGCCCTGTCCCATCATATTTCACTTTTGTACTCTTAGAGGTCTTTAGACATATGTGGGTTGTATATGGGTTACGGTCAGCTGTGTCGATATGGTTTGTTTCGGATATTCCCGTATGTAGTGGAAGCCTTGTCGGCTTGCGTATTGGGTTATGCTTTGGTTAGCTGTGACTCCTCAGGAGACAGCTTTATGATATGTGACGTTATGAATCTTTAGTTGCTTTTACAAGTTCCCATACTGTCTTTGGTTTTAGTCTGACTATATCTAACAAGTTTGTATACGAGTGTCCAGTTCGGGCACTAGTTATGGCCCATGGGGTTGGGTCGTGACAAAAATGAAATTTTCCAAGGTGTTTGTTATACCCCGTATTTTTATACGTCAAATTATTTGCAAGCAAATCGACTCAAGTTAAAGACGGGATTATTTTCGGACATGAAATAGGAACTTTTAATTTTCAATTTTAGTTAGTACACAAATTGTTTATAAATTTATTTAGTGTAAAAATATTATTGGAGATTAGGAACTAATTAATTATGATTAGATTATTAAGTAGGGGTTAGTGATTAATTAAAATTAATTAATTTAATTATTATTTGTGGGCCCCACCCGAAATAAAAAAAAATAATTCAAGAAGTCTGTGGATGAGTCATAAGGGGGGCTAGCACGTGGCAACGTGAGGGGCAACATATATATGAAAATTTGATGAACAAATTGGCAAAACTAATTTCATTTCTTCAAAGTGAAACTGTAAAAAAAAAAAAAAAAAAAAGCATTTCCATAGCTGCTCACGGCCAGCCATGGATGGAAGGAAAAAATATTTTTGTTGCATGTTGTGATCAAGTTCCAAGTGAATTACAAGTTCAAGGAGGTGATAGCAACATTGGATGTTGAATTGAGGAAGAAGAAATTGTGAAATTGGAGCAATTAAGTGTAGAAATTCGTCCGAGAAAATTAAGGGAAGATTTTCTAATTTTGTGGCATAATTGTATTAATGGTATTGTAAGAGAAGGATTAAAATTGGATTGGATGAAATTGGAAGTATGAAATTTCACGAAATCATTGTTATACGAAATTGTGGGTTGGAAAGGATTAAAAAGGGTTATTGGATTGTTAGAGTTGTTTATGGGCTGAATTGTAAGGGTTCTATATGAATATTGCTATTACTGTCATTGTTGGTATTTCTGTGATAACAGGAGGATAATTGGAAGTTCGGGTTAGGCGAATATCTAGGGGAAATGTTGCCCGATTTCCGTTAAGTCCTTAACTAATGAAAACCCTAATCGAGAAAGTATAAGTTAAAGAATAAGTTCTATAGGCGATTGGTCATAGATTTATGAGCTAGGAAGTATAGTTTACTAATGATAGCGTTACTTTTATATTAAATAGGCTAAAGGGGCGACGAAGCGAACGAGATTGCGATTAATCGTTAACAGGTATGTAAAGTTAACACTTCTTTCTTTTTGGCATGATCTTTATGAAACAAACAGACGACGTATATATGACTCCAAAGAAGCTCCTATTCTTACAGCCACTAGGATGGCTAATGTTCTTGACTCCCAGAAGCTATTTCATTATGTCTTGATACGTGTATATAATTCCAAAAGTTCTATTTTGATATAATCCATAGTGATATTCGAAAGGTACTTGATATGACTATTGCCTTGATTTTCAAATGATAGCTCGTTTTGATCATTCTATCGAGTCTCAGATGTGTTTTAACTGGGAAATGGTTTCTCACTACCATGCTCGTGCATGCCTCAATATATCTTTCACTGACTCCCGGGCCAAGACACGTTTTCGTGCACAGTTTCACTGCATTGTTCACCGAGTCCCTCACTAGAGGGCCGGGACACGTTATATATATATATATATGATGATATGATGATGTGATGATATGATGATATGGTGATATTATTATGGCACCAAGGATGACTTTATTCACCGAGTCCCTCATTAGAGGGCCGGGACACGTTATATATATATATATATATGATGATATGATTATGTCACCGAGTCCCATAATAGGCCGGGTATGATATATGATATTGAGATGCATGATTTATGTTTATAAAGGCAAGTGTTTTGGTATTCTGGATGTTATCCTTGTCTCATGTACTCCCTATATCAGTTATGATCCTCTTTACATACTCAGTACATATCTCGTACTAACCCCCTTTCTTCGGGGGTCTGCGTTTCATGCCCGCAGGTATAGATAGTCGGTTTGGTGACCCATCAGCTTAGGACTCCTACTCAGATGTCTTGGAGAGCTCCGTTGTTCCGGAGTTTAGAGTTTTGGTATAGATCTTATGATATATATATATATATGTTTATCCAGGGGTACGACGGGACCTTGTCCCGTCATATTTCACTGTTGATACTCTTAGAGGTCTGTAGACATATGTGTGGGTTGTGTATAAGTTCTTTCTAGCTGTGTCTATACGATGTGCTATGGATATTTTCGTCTGTAATGGCAGCCTTGTCGGCTTGCATATGATATGATGTTCGTATGTAGTGGCAGCCTTGTTGGCTTGCGTATCATTCTATGATTTGATCAGTTGTGACTCCTCAGGAGACAGTTTATCTAGGTATATATATGATGTCGTTTTGAACCTTCGGAGTTCTTTCGTAAGCTTCCATATTGTTTGTAGTTTCAGTTCGACTATATGTATCAGGTACGTATACGGGTGCCCAGGTCGGGCACTAGTCAGGGCCCACGGGGTTGGGTCGTGACAAAAGTGGTATCAGAGCGGTTTATCCTCGGAGTGTCTACAGACCGTGTCTAGTAGAGTCTTGTTTATCGGTGTGTTGTGCACCACATCTATAAACAGGAAGCTACAGGACATTTAGGACGTTATCTTTTCTTCTTATCCTAGATCGTGTGATAGAGCCCAGCCATAGGAAATGAAATTCCTTATTCTAACCTTTGATTTCAGCTGAAGAACGACATCGACAGAAGGAAGCGACTGATGATGTTGGAAGTTACAAAGCACACAGGTAAGTAACGACGTGAAAGAAGCATGTCGGATAAGGTAAGAATATTGAGGTATGATCGACATGTAGAGTTGAAGAATGAAAGGGGAGGTAGATCGGAAGGTATAACAGGATAGATCGTTAAAGGATCCGGTACGTCTCGAGGTGCGATATGTGAGGTAAGTTCCGACACCTTTATACTTTTTATTGGAAATTGGGAGCCCTGTGTGGCTATGATATGATATGATATATGCGTATATATGTTGGCCCTGTGAGGCATTGTTGGTATTTCCTGCGTGCAGGTTTTGGGATAGTAAGAAGTACAGAGGAAACTCTGCCTAAATTTTCCCCGAAATAGAAAAAGAAGAAAATGAGATATAAGTTCATAATATGTCTTGAAAGTCGACCCCGATAGGGAAAATTTATTATGTTGGATTAAAGCTTTAAGAGATACCCTCCATGTCATCCGTAGGAGGCACCATTGTTATTTGAAAATTTTTATTTCGAAGAAGCGTATATGAGCGGCGAATTCGCAGTTCATTTGGACGGACCAGAATATCTTCCAACCACATTTTTCCTTAGAAAAAGCTCATGTTGAAGGGCAAAAACGTCTAGCAATTAAGTTTCACTCTATTGGAACAGTACAAAGCATACAACAAGTAGTTTGTGAACTAAATAGTTCGTTCATATCCCAAAAAAATTCTGAGGATAAACTATGTGAGTTAAGCGATGGAAGTCTCGTGGTGCTTGTCGAATTCTAGTTCTTCTTGTGTAGTTTCGGAGGACGCTTCATGGTGACGTAACCTTGGAGTTGGAGTGTTTTTGTGTTCTTTGAGTTTATTAGGTTTAATCAACTAATTGGAGATGGAATTCGTGGAAGGAAAACTCAAACTTGTGAGCTGTCATGGATCATGTGTTCCACGTGTTATTGATGAGATGCTAGGATACTTTAGAAGGGCTTGTGATACTAAGGGATGGTTTAGAAAACGTGGAAAATCTTAACAGAAGGTTATATTGAGGTATCGACTGAACTGATAAGCAGGGATAAGTCACGACGAGTTTACAGTTAAAAGGAGTAGTAGTATGATTGAGATAAATGTACGGAGGAGGAAGAATTATGACAAATTATGAAGGTATTAATAAGACAGCTTGTGAGACATTAAGGATAAGATTGATCAGAAAGGGTGAAGGGTTAAGTAAGCCTACTCCACAGAGTATAATTAAAACATAGTAAAAATCGTAACTAAGGTTAAGAAGTGTTACGTTATACGATGGATTACGAACAAGATGTAATCTGAATACCATAAGGATTGTGATAGAAATGAGTAAAGTCTAGTGAGGAAGTGGCTAAAAGATATGACGTGATCTATGAGACTAAAGTATAAAGGCAAATGTGAAATCTGCAAGGTATGGAACGAATGAAAAGGACTTATAAGGTCCTATAGGGAAAGTTCAGAATAGAGATTATGTGATAATGAAAGTGAAGGTGAGCACAAGAAAAGAAGGAGTTGATTGAAGGAAGGAAACAAGAGGAAAGCGAGCGGGATAATAGTCTAGTAATACGTTATGATATGTATAGTCAAGGAAACGAGTAAAATATAATAACTTTACATAGCTGCTCTGTGATCTAACTATCATTAACTGGTATAATTCTGAAAGAATTTTTGATTTGACATATAAAGTCACTGTCATCCAGTAACCCGCTTGTTCTGATCGTCTCGCTTAAACCATTTCCCTTAATCCAACTTATAACACTTTAGGCATATTATCTCATGTCGTTTCTTTATCTTTAATTCAAAATCTTCTATTGCCTCTTTACCCGGATTTTTCTCTTAGTTCTCCTATCACGCATCAGAATATGCGTAACTTCTCAAATAAGCCCAAGAGATATCTTAGCGTCGTCTCAGTAGTCTTCATGCTTTACCTTGCCTTCTCCTCTCTTATCTTCTAATCGGTATCGGGATAAATCTTCGGCTCAGCCATGGCCATGTCCTATTTGCCCTTAGTATTAATTCTATCACGGTAATTTGGCTTAAACCATCTTTACATCTTCCCTTAATGTATCCAAAACATCATAACCGCATTGTTATTACTGAATCCTCACTCTTCTTATCAAGTACTCACTTGGTCTCATTCTTAGCATATAAATATTCGTAGGTTGAATAACTATTCTTGTATAACTTGCATAAAATATATCCAATCTTAATCATAGTCTTTCCTTCTCCTGGTTCATTATGCTTTACATAACTCATCCGTACTAAAACTCGCTTGTAGCCTATCTTGTCATACTCCTTTCCCTTTATTTTCCTCATATCCTACTATAAGAGATTTTCTATCCCTTCCCTTTGCTACTTGTAAGTCGCAATATCATTAACGCACAACTCAATTGCCAAATCTTAGCCTCTAATCTAGTATAGCGTTGCTATCCTTTACAATATCTCTTAAATTACTCGTTACCATTCTCTTGTCGTACTCTTTCTTTTTATAAGTACCCACTTTTAATGTCATACAATTCAAGACCTTTACAAATGATTCTCAGCACCGTCTCAAATATCATCTTGACTTCTATCCGTTTATTGCTGGCTTTCAGATCTTACTAACTTGTTTCAGCAAGGGATCTCACTTGAAGTTTAAGTATCCATATCAAATATATTGCAGTGTCAATTTTTTCCATTTTACACTTGCTTTTCTCTCACCCGCTTCCCCCCTTTAGGGTGTACTTATATCATTATCTATTTATATTCTGCTCTATGTTCCCACTTTCAATCTCAAATTCATTTGACCCTTTTTCCAATTCACTTGGTATACTGTACCATATCCATGTCTTTTCCTTATAATTTGTAAGTTTGATTATCCACGTACGAAACCTTAACAAAATCATGAAGCGACGAGAAACTTTCCATATATAGTATAAAATCTCATCTGATAATCCGTAATCGAGTAATGCAACCCATGTAGCAACTCAACCACGACCACATTCCACTTACTCTAATCAGTAATTGATTAGTACTTATAGTCATTACAAATTCTCAATTAGGTAGCACTTATATTCCGATGATAAGTGTCCAAAGTTCTCTTGTAATATTATCCTTATCCCAACCTATATCATCTGTTTCCTTTAATAAATTCACAATACATTATTTGTTCCTCAGGCCTACAGTCATTGTCCTTTAAGGATTTCACTATTTCTGAGGTGAAGTCATATACACGCAGTACTCCTTTACGCCTTATGCTCTTTTACCCTTGTTGTGTACTCAACACTGACTTCTAACTTACTCAAAATCATATCAAGTTCGTCTTAATAATGGTCGTATCTTATCACCTTGTCGTCGTACTACACCTTTAAGTTCGTAGCTATATATTTCCTTTTTATTTTATACTAGTATTCAATTATTACGTCTATCTTGGGTGTTTCCTTTAGAATTCCCTTACCATTTCTCCAGTCTATGTCCATCTTTTATTCTATGCACAAGAAATCTCATGCTACCTATGTATCCTTCGGAAAACACTACTTCTTCATAATCCCTTTCTCATTTTCAAAACGTATTCTGTTCATCCCTATTTGTTCTTATCATCCCAGTCATTCTCTGGCACCCATTCTACCTCGTTGCTCATCTTTCTATAGTTTGGTCTTTTACAGTTCCGTCACTTATATTACTTGTGTTCTCGGCTATACATGTCATAACCTATTACTGCACTATTATCTCGCTTTCTTCTTATTTCATTCTTTCAATTAATTCCTTCTTCACTTGTGCTCGCTATCATTTCTATTATCGCATAATCTTTATTCTGAACTTTCCCTATAGAAGAACTTCATAGGTCTTTCTTATTCCTTCTATAGCTCGCCTTTATACTTTAATCACATAGATCACGTCATATCTTTTAGTCACTTCCTCGCTAGGCTTTACTCATTTTCATAACAATCCTTATTATATTAACATGACATCCTGTTCATAATCAATCCTATAGTGTAACACTTCTTAACCTTTTTCCCTTTCTGGTCAATCTTATCCTTAATACCTCACAATCTCTCTTATCAATACATTCATATTCGTCACAATTCTTCTTCCTCTGTACTCTTGTCTCAATCATACTATTACATCTTCTAACTATAAACTCGTCATAATTTATCCCTGCTTGTCAATTCAGTTCATACCTCAATACAACACTCTATTAAAATTTGCCAGCCTTTCCTAAATCATCTTTTATTATCACAAGCCCTTCCAAATTGTCCAAGCATTCCCTTTTTACCATATTGATATCGACCTCATAATTACTATTACCATCAATTCAACGGTTAACTTATTTCTCGAAGTCAGCCGTACTCGCAACTTAGTCAAATCTTATCATTACTGTTGACATGACCTTTCAAGACTTTTTTTACGAACCTATATCTCATTCTCTTTTTATACCTAGGAAAATTTTGGCAGAGTTTCCTCTGTATTTCTTACTATCCTAAAACCTGCACGCAGGAAATACCAACAACGCCTCACAGGGCCAACATATATATATATATCATATGATAGCCACACAGGGCTCCCAGTATCAACAACCGTATGAAATTGATGAACTTACCTCGTATGTCCAATTCAAAATATACCTGTTATACTTTCCTATTTACTTTCCCTTTCAATCTTTAACTACAGGTTCCAATCATACCTGCAACATTCATACCGTATCTAACATATACCCTGCTTACCTATTGTTTTACTGATTCGTTCAGCTTCTTCTGTTCCCACTTTATAACTGAACTTATCATCAATATATATACATTCAATCCATCTTCTTACTATATTTACAATTACTAACCTTGATGATGTCCAGTCACCCTTCTATATATACAATTTCTGATAACGTAACCTCAATGAAATATTAGCCTTTGTAACTCCCAGTAGCATTATTTACCTTCTCTTGTCGACACCACTATCCCACTGAAATCAAAGGTTAGTACATAAGGGATATCATTTCCTATCTCTTGGCTCTATCGCACGATCTAGAGTAAGAAGGAAAGGTAACATCCTAAATGTCCTGTAGCTTCCTGTTTATAGACGTGGTGCACAACACACCGATAAACAAGACTCTACTAGACACGGTCTGTAGACACTCTGAGGATGAACTGCTTTGATACCACTTTTGTCACGACCTAACACCATGGGTCATGACTAGTGCCCGAGTTGGACACTCGTATACGGACCTATTAAATATAGTCAACTGAAACTAAGGATGGAATGGAAACATATAAAAGCAACTATATGTTCACAATGCCCTACATCATCATAAACCTATATCCTGAGGAGTCACAGCTGATCAAAGCATAACACAATACGCAAGCCGAGAAGGCAGGCACTATATACGGGGATATCTAAAACAAAGCATATCGAAACAGCTGACCAAAATCTATATACAACCCACATATGTCTACAGACCTCTAAGAGTGTAAAAGTGAAATATGACGGGACAGGGCCCCGCCGTACCCCTGGATATGCAGAAGTCTATATCAAAAGATCTATACCAAAAGAGTCTAGGCTCCGAAACAATGGAGCTCTCCAAAACAGCTGAGCTGAAGTCCTAGGCTAGAGGATCACCTTACCGAGTGTCTGTACCTGCGGGCATGAAACGCAGCCCCCTGCAGAAAAAGGGGTTAGTACGAGATATGTACTGAGTATATAAAGCATGAAATACAATAAGGAACTCATACCTGAATAAAAGATTACAGGAGGCAAATATGATAATCAAAGATACCAATGCACCTGTGTCTTATGAGATGAGAATCATCCATGTCTATATCATATACCATACCCGGCCCATTATGGGACTTGGTGAATAAAGTCATCATATACCATACTCGGCGCCATAATCACATCATCATCATCATATATATATATACCATACCCGGCCCTATAGTGAGGGACTCGGTGAACAATGCAGTGAAACTGTGTAAGAAAACATGCCCGGTCCGGGACTCGGTGAAAGATATATTAACAGCATGCACGAGCAGAGTAGTGAGCAACCACATACAAACTAAATCATCATCAGAGACTCAATAGAATAGGTAGTATGAACTAATACTTGAGCATCACAGATAACAATCATATCAAGTACCCCACGAATGTCACTATGGATTATATCAAATAGAACTTCAAGAATCATAGACACGTATCAAGATAATGTGAAATAGGTTCTGGATATCAAGAACATTAGCCATCCTAGTGTCTCTAAGAATAGGAGTTTCTTTGAAGTCATATGCTCGTCGTCTGTTTGTTTCATAAAGATCATGCCAAAAAGAAAGAAGGGGTTAGCTTTACATACCTGTCATATATCAACCGTAACCAAGCTTGCTTCGTCGTCCCTTTAGCCTATTTAATATGAGAGTAACACTATTGTTAATAAACTACAACTTCCCAAACCTATAAATTTACAACCAATCACTTATGGGAAACACTTCTTAGTTCATACTTGCTGATTGGTATTTTGATTAGTTAAGAACTTAATGAAAATCGGGCAGCATTTCCTCTATATAATTTTCCTAACCAGAACATCCAATTAATCTCCGATTAGCACAACAATACTGTCACGACCCAACCCTATGGGCCATGACTAGTCCCTGAGCTGGACACTCATATACGAACCTGTTAGATATAGTCAGACTGAACTAAGGACTGTATGGAAACTTGTAAAGGCAACTAAAGATTCATAATGTCACATGTCATAAACCTGTCTCCTGAGGAGTCACAACTAACCAAGCATAATACAATACGCAAGCCGACAAGGCTGCCACTACATACGAAAATATGCATAACAAACCATATCGACACAGCTGACCATAACCCAAATACAACCCACACATGTCTACAGACCTCTAAGAGTATGAAAGTGAAATATGACGGGACAGGGCCCCGCCGTACCCCTGGATATATATATAAGTCAATATCAAAAGATCAGTACTAAAATAGTATATGCTCCGAAACAATGGAGCTCTCCAAACAGCTGAGCTGAAGTCCTAGGCTAGAGGATCACCAAACCGAGTGTCTGTACCTGCGGGCATGAAACGCAGCGCACCGAAAAAAGGGGGTTAGTACGAGATATGTACTGAGTATATAAAACATGAAATACAATAAATAACCTCATAACTGAATAAAAGATTACAGGATGAAAATATGGTAATCAAAGATACCGATGCACCTATGCCTTACGAGATGAGAATCATGCATGTCTATATCATATACCATACCCGACCCATTATGAGACTCGGTGAATAAAGTCATCATATACCATACTCGGCGCCATATTCACATCATATATATATATATATATATATATATACCGTACCCGGCCCTCTAGTGAGGGACTCGGTGAACAATGCAGTGAAACTGTGCACGAAAACATACCCGGCCCGGGACTCGGTGAAAGATATATTAACGGCATGCACGAGCAGAGTAGTGAGCAACCATTTGCAAACTAAGTTATCATCTGAGACTCAATAGAATAATTAGAATGAACTAACACTTGAGAATGAAAGACAACAGTCATGTCAAGTTCCCCTCGAATATCACTATGGATTATATCAAATAGAACTTTAGGAATCATAGGCACGTATTAGGACATAATAAAATAGCTTCTAGAAATCAAGAAGTTTTGCCATCCTAGTGTCTCTAAGAATAGGAGCTTCTTTGAAGTTTATACATTCATCGTCTGTATGTCTCACATAGATCATGCCAAAAAAAAAGAAGGGTTAGCTTTACATACCTGTCGTAGATCAACCGTAACCAAGCTTGCTTCGTCGTCCCTTTAGCCTATTTAATATGAGAGTAACATTATTGTTAATAAACTACGACTTCCGAAACTTATAAATTTACAACCACTCATTTATGGGAATCACTTCTTAGTTCATACTTCCTGATTAGTATTTTGATTAGTTAAGAACTTAACGGAAATCGGGCAGCATTTCCTCTATATAACTTGCTTAACCTGAAGTTCCAATTAATCTCCAATTATGACAACAATACCAACAACAACGATAACAAAAATAATCATATCAAATCCTTATAATCCTTCCCATAAACAACTCAAACAACCCATTAACCTCTCTTAATCCTTTTTCAATCCAAATCATTAACATCTAAGATCATACACCAAACAGGCCAACATACGCTTCGTATACAATACTTATACACTTCTTTCTTCCAAATTTATGAGCCAAATCAACAATAACACGACAACAACACCAATTACTCATACACAAGAAAACTTTCTTAATATTACAATAAGTTCTAAAACAGCCCATAAAATATATACAAGTTCTAGCATGATTTAAACTTTCCTTTCACAAATTCCACATCCATTAAAATTGTACAAAAACCACACCAACTCTAGAAGATGTAGGAGGGAATAAACCCTACAATAACATGCCCCAAGCAACCCATCAACTACAACAAGAACAGCCCCTAACCTCATGAACGTCTAATCCAATTCATATCTCAACAATTCCATACAAACAACTACAACTTTAATTATCATGATTGCTTCACTTTTAACACACAATCAGCGACACCAACAATAATCAAACTCGATTAAATTGAAACAACTCCAGTTCAGCCCAACTTACAATACCAACGAATTCATGCAATTTTCTTACTTCCAATTTCGCCTAACGCTAACTAATCTTTCCATTACAACATCATTAACTCCAATTACATTATAAGAAGAAGAAATCTTACCTCGAATTAGTTAGGGAAGATCCTACAATCACTTGCACCAATTGCACCACTTCTTCTTCTCCAATTTAAATTCTAACTTGCTGCCTTCTTTGGGACGTTTAGAACACCTTTATGGAATCATAATTTCCTTTCTTCAATATCTTGGAGCTTGGCCGTGAGCTGCCATGGCTGTTGAAAATTTTCTTTCAAGCTATTAAGCTTGGTCGTGAGCTCAAGGTGGTGGTAGCCATGGCTGTTTGTAACATTCTCTCTCAAATGGAGTTTTGGTGAAGATGAAAGTGTTATTAGTTAGTCATCATATACAATATATATATGCAGCCCACCCTTATGACATGTGTCCCACTCAACTAAGCACCAATCAGATTCTACCCTATTTTAGTGGGGCCCACTTAGTGGCCTAATTAAGTTAATTAATCATTAATTCCCCATTTAATAATCTAATCATGGTTAATTAATCCCTAATCTCAACTAATATTTCAACACTAATTTTAATTTACAAGCAAATCGTGCACTTATTAAAATTGAGATTAAAAAGTCCTTGTTCCATATCTCAAAAATAATCTTGTCCTTGAACTTATGTCGATTAGCTTACGAATAATCCAACATGCAAAAATATGGTATATAACAATCAAAAGCAAATCATATAGACACAGCTGACCAAAACCTATATACAGCCCACATATGTCTACAGACCTCTAAGAGTACAAAAGTGAAATATGACGGGACAGGGCCCCGCCGTACCCCTAGACATATACATAAGTCTATATCAAAGGATCTGTACCAAAATAGGCTGGGCTCCGGAACAATCGAGCACTCCAAACAGCTGAGCAGAAGTCCTAAGCTGGAGGATCACCAAACCGAGTGTCTGTACCTGTGAGAATGAAAGGCAGCCCCCCTGAAGATAGGGGGTCAGTACGAGATATGTACTAAGTATATAAAGCATGAAATACAATAAGGAAACACATAACTGAATAAAATATTACAGGAGGCAAATATGATAATCAAAGATACCAATACACCTGTGCCTTACGAGATGAGAATCATGCATGTTTATATCATATACCATACCCGGCCCATTATGGGACTCGACGAATAAAGTCATCATATACCATACTCGGCGCCATAATCACATTATCATTATATATATATATATATATATACCGTACCCGGTCCTCTAGTGAAGGACTCGGTGAGCTATGCGGTGAAACTGTGCACGAAAACATACCCGGCCTGGGACTCGGTGAAAGATATATTAACAGCATGCACGAGCAGAGTAGTGAGCAACCATATACAAACTAAATCATCATCTGAGACTCAATAGAATAGGTAGAATGAACTAATACTTGAGCATCAAAGATAACATTCAAATCAAGTACCCCTCGAATGTCACTATGGATTATATCAAATAGAACTTTAAGAATCATAGACACGTATCAAGATAATGTGAAATAGGTTCTGGATATCAAGAACATTAGCCATCCTAGTGTCTCTACGAATAGGAGTTGCTTTGGAGTTATATGCTCATCGTCTATTTGTTTATAAAGATCATGCCAAAAAGAAAGAAGGGTTAGCTTTACATACCTGTTATAGATCAATCGCAACCAAGATTGCTTCGTCGCCCCTTTAGCCTATTAATATGAGAGTAACACTATTGTTAATAAACTACGACCTTCCAAACTTATAAATCTACAACCAATCACTTATGGGAATGACTACTTAGTTCATACTTCTTGATTCGTATTTTAATTAGTTAAGAACTTAACGGAAATCGGGTAGCATTTCCTCTTTATAATTCGCCTAACCCGAACTTCCAATAAATCTGCAATTGGCACAACAATACCAACAACAACGATAACAACTCAATAAACTCTCTTAATCCTTTTTCAATTCACATCGTTAACACCTAAGACTATACACCAAACAAGACCAACATACGCTTCGTATACGATACTTATACACTTCTTTCTTCCAAATTTATGAGCCAAATCAACAATAACACGACAACAACACCAATTACTCATATCATACGCAAGAAAACTATCTTAATATCACAATAAGTTCTAAAACAGCCCATAATATATATATATAAGTTCTAACATGATTTAAGCTTTCCTTTCACAAATTGCGCAATAAGGGCTGGGCTGGTCGCTTGAAAGAAAAAAGATGCGTACTCCACATCACGCAGCTAATGTTGTTTTTGTTAGCAGGTTCCGTGGCCTAGCAAGTGGATAGTAAGTAGCTTTCTCCTAATATCTCCTTCCCCGTCGGTCAGTCGGTTTAAGATACAACTTCTATCTCAGTCTTGTCTTGCGACAAATGTTTTCCTAGTGCCTTTTGTTCGCAGAAGGTTACACATCCATCAAATTGTAAAAAGACCACACCAACTCTAGAACATGTAGGAGGGAATAAACCTTACAATAACATGCCCCAAGCAACCCATCAACTACAACAAGAACAGCCCCTAACCTCATGAGCGTCTAATCCAACTCATATCTCAACAATTCCATATAAACAACTAAAACTTAATTATCACGATTCCATCACTTTTAACACACAATCAACGACACCAACAACAATCAAACTCGATTAAATTGAAAAAATCCAATTCAGCCCAACTTACAATACCACGAATTCGTGCAATTTTCTTACTTCCAATTTCGCCTAATACAAACTAATCTTTCCATTACAACATCATTAACTCCAATTAAACTACAATCACTTGCACTAATTACACCGCTACTTCTTCCTTAATTCAATATCCTTATGTTGCTGCCTCCTTGAACACGTAAAGCACCTTTGGGATTTAATTTTAAAAAAATAATTCAAAGCCAAGGCTGGCCGTGAGCTTGGCAGCCATGGCTGCTCATGCTCCTTGCTTCAAATGAACTTGTTGTGAAGATGAATGTGTATTGGTGAGTCATCAACGTGTATATATAAGCATCCAGCCTCTTTGACACATACCCCCCACTTGGCATGTCATCATTCATGCTATTTTTTTAATTATTAAGTCTGGTAGGGCCCACTCAATGGTGTAATTGACTTAATTAATCCTTAATTGTCACGACCCAACCCCATGGGTCATGACTAGTGCCCGAACTGGACACTCGTATACGAACCTGTCGAATATAGTCAAACTGAAACTAAGGACAATATGAAAAATTATAAAAACAAACGAAGGATTCACAACGCCATATATCATAAACCTGTCTCCCCTGGAGTACCACAGCATAACAATAACACAATACGCAAGCCGACAAGGCTGCCACTATACACGGGGATATCCAAAGCAAACCATATAGACACAGTTGACCAAAACTTATATACAACCCACACATGTCTACAGACCTCTAAGAGTATAAACGTGAAATATGACGGGACAGGGCCCCGCCGTACCCCTGGACATATACATAAGTCTATATCAAAAGATCTTTACCAAAATAGTCTAGGCTCCGGAACAATGGAGCTCTCCAAACAGCTGAGCAGAAGTCCTAAGCTGGAGGATCACCAAATAGAGTATCTGTACCTGCGGGCATGAAAAGTAGCCCCCCCACCCCCGCGAAGAAAAGGGGTCAGTACGAGATATGTATTGAGTATATAAAAATCATGAAATACAATAAAGAGAATCATAACTAAATAGAAGATTACAGAAGGCAAGTATAATAATCAAAGATACCAATGCACCTGTGCCTTACGAGACAAGAATCATGCATGTCTATATCATATACCATATCCGGCCCATTATGAGACTCGGTGAATAAAGTCATCATACACCATACTCGGCGCCATAATCACCTCATATATATATATATATATATATATATATATACCGTACCCGGCCCTCTAGTGAGGGACTCGGTGAACAATGCAGTGAAACTGTGCACGAAAACATACCCGGCCCGGGACTCGGTGAAAGATATATTAACAGCATGCACGAGCAGAGTAGTGAGCAACCATATACAAACTAAATCATCATCTGATACTCGATAGAATAGGTAGAATGAACTAATACTTGAGCATCAAAGATAACAATCATATCAAGTACCCCTCGAATGTCACTATGAATTATATCAAATAGAACTTCAAGAATTATAGACACGTATCAAGATAATGTGAAATAGGTTCTGGATATCAAGAACATTAGCCATCCTAGTGTCTCTAAGAATAGGAGTTTCTTCGAAGTTATATGCTCGTCGTCTATTTTTTTCATAAAGAGCATGCCAAAAGAAAGAAGAATTAGCTTCACATACCTGTTATAGATCAACCGTTACCAAGCTTGCTTCGTCGCCCCTTTAGCCTATTAATATGAGTGCAACACTATTGTTAATAAACTACGACTTCCCAAACTTATAAATCTACAACCAATCACTTATGGGAATCACTCCTTAGTTTATACTCCTTGATTAGCATTTTGATTAGTTAAGAACTTAACGGAAATCGGGCAGCATTTCCTCTATATAACTCGTCTAACCCGAACTTCCAATTAATCTCCGATTAGCACAGCGACACCAACAACAACGATAATAAAAATAATCATATCGAATCCTTAAAATCCAGCCCATAAACAACTCAAAAAACCCAATAACCTCTCTTAATCCTTTTTCAATCCAAATCATTAACATCTAAGACTATACACCAAACAGACCAACATACGCTTCGTATACGATACATTATACACATGTTTTCTTCCAAATTTATGAACCATATCAATAACAACACGACAACAACATCAACTACCATCTATGTACAAGAAAATTACTGCAATATCGTTTCAATAACAAGCTCGAAACAGTCCATCGAAACTACAACATCGAAATACAATCTTCGACCTTTACTTCGGAAAATCACAAACACATGGAAGAGAGTATAATATTACCATGAACAACAGCACCCATACGTATCTACAATTATATTTCCAGCCCTTTAACTTAAACAAATTACCTTCAAATACAGTACAACAATAACAACAACACTAATCAAACTTAATCCACCATTATTAATTTAAAACAACCCCAACACTGTCCAAACAGAACCTTAACACTAACGTGTACAATTTCTTGCATCCAATTCCAATTAATAAAACTTAATCTCTCATTTACAACATCATCTACTCCAATTACACCATAAGAAGAGAAAATCTTACCTAATTTAGTTAGGACAGATCCTATAATCACTTGCACCAATTGCACCACTTCTTCTTCCTCAATTCAATATTCTTATATTGCTGCCTCCTTGCACACGTAATGCACCCTTGGGATTTAATTTTTTTGCTATCAAAATCTAAAGTTTGATTGTGGACTGCCATGGCCGTGAGCTGCCATGGCTTGTGTTATAAATTTTTGCTTCAAGAAATTGTGAAGATGGAGTTGTGATCAGATGAGTCATCAAATGACTTATATATGCAACCATCCCATTAAACACGTGTCCCACTATGGCATGGACCAATCAGATTTGGCCATGCTATAGTGGGGTCCATTCAGCACATTAATTAGTTTAATTAACCATTAATTCCCCACTTAATAATGTAATCATGGTTAATTAATCCATAATCTCCACTAATATTTCTACACTAATTATAATTTATAAGCAAGTCGTGCACTTATTAAAATCGGGATTAAAAAGTCCTTGTCTCATATCTCAAAATAATCTTGTCCTTTGAACTTATGTCGATGAACTTACGAATAATCCAACGTACAAAAATACGGGGTATAACACCCTTCCCCCTTTAGAACATTCGTCCTCGAATGTTAAACTAGTCTTATAGTGTCTTATTAAAGTTTCGGGAAAGTCTCCTCTATCGCTATACCTACCAACCTGCATTTAGCAACCCACAGATGCCTCACAGGGCCACAATAACATATAGTTTTATCTATCAATCAATATAGTCAAGTAGGGATTTATGTTACCTGTAGGCATAGGAAACAAGTTATGATACTTATTCTTCATCTCGTCTTCGGCTTCCCAGGTCATCTCTTCTCTATTGTTGTTTCGCCACAATACCTTGACGGAAGCCACATCCTTAGTACGTAACCTTCTGACTTGGCGATCAAGTATAGTTACAAGGCTCTCCTCATAAGACAACTCCTCCATTACCTGGACATCGTCTACAGGGAATACTCTAGAAGGGTCACCAATACACTTACGAAGCATTGATACGTGAAAAACTGGATGTACTACTTCCAAATCAGATGGTAGGTCCAACTCATAGGCAATCTTGCCTACCCTACGAATAATCTGATAAGGCCCAATGTAACTCGGGCTAAGCTTCCCTTTCTTGCCGAATCTCATCACACCATTCATGGGCGATACCTTCAAGAACACCCAATCACCAATCTGAAATTCTAAGTATCGACGTCGGTTATCTGGATATGACTTCTGTCGACTCTGGGCTGCCAATAGTCTTTCCTGAATAAGCTTCACCTTATCGACAGCTTGCTAAATCATGTCTGGGCCTATCAATTTAGTCTCACCAACATCAAACCAACCGATAGGTGACCTGCACTTCCTCCCATATTGTTACATCCCGTATTCTCATGCGTTGAAAAGTGTGTGAGTTAAACGATATTAGTAACGGACACGAGGTTATCCCCCAAGCTTATAGGTTATTAAAGTGATAGTACAGATGTACCATAAGGATTAGAAGTTAAACAAATCGAAGAAAATAAGTTTCATCGAGGTTTGAAATTTATTTGAATGAAATACGGTCCAAGCTATAATATCCTGTAATTTGGGCCAGGAAATTGAACCGTCCAATATGAGCAAATTTACCCAAGCCGGGAGAATTTGGTCATATTCAATCATGAAAATTATGAACTTGCTGTATACAAGGAATGAAGTCCCGAAATGATTTAGGACTTAAAAGTTTGATGACGGTGAATGAAAATAATATTTTTATGGGTGGTAAATGAGACTATGGACTAGTGCTATATCACATGGTCATGATAATGGATATATGGAGTATGTTAAAAATGATTATTATTTAAGTGCATTGAGTTCAAGAAATTAATTACATGGGAAGTTGGAAAATGTTGGAATAAATTGGGAACGTAAAGAATTAATTGTGGTTGTAATTGAGTTAAAAGGATAAGTATTTCGGTTGGGTTGCCACATGGAATTAATTGGGCCACTAGGTGGCATTAAATTGGCCTTAATGTAGTTAAATGAGTCAATGGTACCCCTCTTTACTAAGGACACGTGCAGTGACAAAAGTCACTTAAAATTTCATTATGTATCACATTCTTGGCTTTGGATTAAGGAAAAAAAAGGATGCTGCAACATTGACATACTCATATGAATATAGAATTGGAACGTGTATTTGTATTACTATAGCAGCAACATGAATTGTAATTTCACGGACATGAAGTGTAATTCTTATCAAGGATAACATACGGGTTTTTACATACCCCTTCAATCTCGTTGTTCTATTTTGTCGTGTTGTTAAATTCGGGCTTTCTTCGAAGTGAAGTAAGGTGGAAGAAAAATAGTTCTTCGCATATAAGGTAAGAATTCTCCTACTCTTAATATATTTAAGTTCATCCGGGTCATGGCTAAATTGTGGAATAAGAAATATGTAGTTAATAGCTAGAAACCATATTTTGACGGATTGGAATGATGGAAATGACGTTATAACTATGATATGTTTATTGAGTTGATATTGTAATTGTTGGATGTTTTGAGAGTGATCTAAAGGTGGGTTTGATTCTAGTTTGATATGATATTGTTGGTATTATTGTTGTTGTTATCATTGATACGTATTTTGAAGGAAAGAAAAATTGGAGAAGTGTGTTTGGTAATCGTATCCGGACTCATCGCTCGTCGTGAAATGTTTGTGGTTTGTTGTTACTACATGGTACCTTGTTATTGATGTATATATACTTGCTGGATTGTCTGGTTGTTGTTATTGATATATGGAGTTTTGGAAAATGAGAAGAACGGGGGAGATGTTGCCCATTTTATTTTAGGATAAGTTAAAGTTTCATTATACGATTAAGAGAATCGTTTCTATAATTAACGATAGTATCATTGTTTTTATCATATAGATCGTGGAGCCAATACGAGTTGAGTTCTTGAGCCGTTGAGCCAAGACCAGGTATGTAAAGCTAACCTTTCTTTCTTTTTGCCATGACCTTTATGAAACAAATAGACGACGAGCATATGACTCCAAAGAGACTCCTATTCTTTGAGACACTAGGATGGCTAATGTTCTTGATATCCAGAACCTATTTTACATTATCTAGATGCGTGTCTACGATACTTGAAGTGATATTTGATATAATCCATAGTGACATTTGAGGGGTACTTGATATGATTGTTATCTTTGATGCTCAAGTATAAGTTCATTCTACCTATTCTATTGAGTCTCAGATGATGATTTAGTTTGTATATGGTTGCTCACTACTCTGCTCGTGCATGCTATTAAAATATCTCTCACTGAGTCCCGGGCTGGGTATGTTTTCGTGCACAGTTTCACTGCATTGTTCACCGAGTCCCTCACTAGAGGGCCGGGTACGGTATATATATATATATATATAATGATGTGATTACCGACGCCGAGTATGGTATATGATGAGTTTATTCACCGGGTCCCATAATGGGCCGGATATGGTATATGGTATAGACATGCATGATTCTTATCTCGTAAGGAACAAGTGCATTGGTATCCTTGATTATCATACTTGCCTTCTTCAATCTTCTATTTAGTTATGATTCTCCTTATTGTATTTCATGCTTTATATACTCAGTACATATCTCGTACTGACCTCCTTTCTTCGGGGGGCTGCGTTTCATGCCCGCAGGTACATATACTCGGTTTGGTGATCCTCCAGCTTAGGACTTCTGCTTAGCTATTTGGAGAGCTCCATTGTTCCGGAGCCTAGACTATTTTGATACAAATCTTTTGATATAGACTTATGTATATGTCCAGGGGTACGGCGGGGCCCTGTCCCGTCATGTTTCACTTTTATACTCTTAGAGGTCTGTAGACATGTGTGGGTTGTAAATAAGTTTTGGCCAGCTGTGTCTATATGGTTTGCTTTGGATATCCCCATGTATAGTGGCAGCCTTGTCAGCTTGTGTATTGTGCTATTGTTATGTTGTGGTTAGCCGTGACTCCAGGGGAGACAAGTTTATGATATTGGGCGTTGTGAATCCTTCATTTGTTTTTATAAGTTTTCATATTGTCCTTAGTTTCAGTTTGACTATATTTAACAGGTCGTATACGACTGTCCAGTTCGGGCACTAGTCATGGCCCATAGGGTTGGGTCGTGACAAAAGTGGTATCAGAGCAGTTCATCCTTAGAGTGTCTACAGACCGTGTCTAGTAGAGTCTTGTTTATCGATGTATTATGCACCACATCTATAAACAGGAAGCTACAGGACATTTAGGATGTTGCCTTTCCTTCTTACTCTAGATCGTGCGATAGAGCCAAGAGATAGGAAATGATATCCCTTATATACTGACCTTTGATTTTAGCAGGAGAGTGGTGTCGACAAGAGAAGGTAAATAATGCTACTGGGAGTTACAGAGGCTAATATTTTATTAAGGTTACGTTATTAGAATTTGTATACACAAAGGGCGACTGGTCATCATCAAGGTCAGTAATTGTAAATATAGTAAGAAAATGGATTGAATGTATATATATTAATGATAAGCTCATTTATGAAGTGTGAATAGAAGAAGCTGAAGGAATCAGTAAAAATATAGGTAAGCAAGGTTTATGTCAGATACGGTATGAATGTTGCAGGTATGATTGAAACCTGCAGTTAAAAGATCGAAAGGGAAAGTAAAATATAACAGGTATAGTTTGAGTTGCACATATGAGGTAAGTTCATCATTTCCATACGATTGTTGATATTGAGAGCCCTGTGTGGCTATCATATGATATATATATATATATATACATATATATGTTGGCCCTATTAGGCATTGTTGGTATTTCCTGCGTGTAGGTTTTGGGATAGTAAGAAATACAGAGGAAACTCTGCCAAAATTTTCCTAGAAATAAAAAGAGAAGGAGATATAGGTTAGTAAAAAAAAAAGAAAAAAAAAGATTCTTGAAAGGTTATGTCAACAGTAATGATAAGGTTTGACTAAGTTGTGAGTACGGCTGAATTCGAGAAATAAGTTAACCGTTGAATTGATGATAATAGTAATTATAAGGTCGATATCAATATGGTAAAAAGGAAATGCTAGGAAAATTTGGAAGGGCTTGTGATAATAAGAGATGATTTAGAAAAGGCTGGCAAATTTTAATAGAGTGTTATATTGAGGTATCAACTGAATTGACAAGCAAGGGTAAATTACGACGAGTTTATAGTTAAAAGAAGTAATAGTATGATGGAGACAAGAGTACAGAAGAAGAAGAATAATGACGAATATGAATATATTGATAAGACAGCTTGTGAGGTAGTAAGGATAAGATTGACCAGAAAGGGTAAAAGGTTAAGGAGTGTTACACTATAGGATTGATTACAAACAGGATATAATGTGAATATAATAAGGATTGTTATGAAAATGAGTAAAGCCTAGCAAGGAAGTGACTAAAGCATATCTATGTGACTAAAGTATATAGGCGAGCTATAGAACGAATAAGAAAGACTTATAAAGTTCTTCTATAGAGAAAGTTCAGAATAAGGATTATGCGATAACGGAAATGATAGCAAGCACAAGAGAAGAAGGAGTTAATTGAAAGAAGGAAATAAGAAGAAAGCGAGATAACAGTGCAATAATTGGTTATGATATGTATAGTCGAGAACACGAGTAATATAAGTTATGGAACTGTGAAAGACCAAACTATAGGAAGATGAGCAACGAGGTAGAACGAGTGATAGAAAATAACTGGGATGATAAGAATACGTTTTGAAAATGAGAAAGGTATTATGCAGGAGTAGTGTTTTCCGAAGGATACAGAGGTAGCATGAGATTCCTCGTGCATTGAATAAAAGATGGACATAGACTGGAGAAATGGTAAGGGAATACTAAAGGAAGCACCCAAGATAGACGTAATTAATTGAGTACGAGTATAAACTAAAAGGGAAATATATAGCTATGAACTTAAAGGTGTAGTACGACGACAAGGTGATAAGATAAGACTATTATTAAGACGAACTTGATATGATCTTGAGTAAGTTAGAAGTCAGTGTTGGGTACATAGCAAGAGTAAAAGAGTGTAAGGCATAATGGAGTACTGCGTGTATATGACTTCACCTCGGAAATAGCGAAATCCTTAAAGGACAAGGACTGTAGGCCTAAGGAACAAATAATGTATTGTAAATTTATTAAAGCAAACAGACGACATGGGTTGGGGTAAGGATAATATTACAAGAGAACTTTGGACACTTATCATCGGAATATAAGTGCTATCTAATTGGGAATTTGGAACGACTATAAGTACTAACTAATTATCGATTGGAGTGAGTGGAATGTTGTTATATCCCGTGTTTTCATACGTTTGGAAAAAATTTGATAAATATTGGATTCTTGAGATATAAGGTCAAATTTGATATTTTGTTGACCATAGGAGTTATGCATGAAAGAATAGAGTCATGGAAGTGTGGGACAAGGCTAAGGGCAATTTTGGAATTTTGGAAATTTGTTTCGGGAATTACAAAATATGATTCATAAGCTATTGGGCTCAAAAATTGAATTGAAATTGAGGCCCAAATTAGGGACCTTGGCCGGCCACTTAAGGCCTTGATCCAAGCCCATTTTAGTTGGTCATGTGCTTGGTCATGTGACCAAGCACTTCAATTATATATCTAGAAGATGAACACTTAGGATAAGCATAGAAAAAAAAATCAAGAATAAGAGCTAGAGAGAGGGAGGTTTTGGGTTTGCCATGGAAATTAGGCTAGCAAAAATCTTGCTTCAAAAATTTATTTCTTGTTGATTTCCTACTAAGTCAAGGTTCCTTTGTAACTTGGTATAGTTGTTTTGGAGTGGGAAGCATTAGAATCACCAAAGTGATCATATCTCTAAGTGAAGAAGACTTGAAGAAAAGGTAACAATTTCTACCTTTTTATTGTGTTATGAAGTTTTGATTGTGTTGTGGTATATAGAAATGTGTTGATTGTATGGAAAAATGGATGTTTGCAAAGTGGGTTTGGAATATGAGGTGTAGCCGTGTGTATATATAGGTGGTATACCCACAATGTGTTGAATTCATGTTATATTCTAATTGTGATTGTGATGAAATGCATATTGGGATTGAAAGTTGAATGATTTAGTTGAAGTTGACAAAGAGGGTTCTTGGCCGTGTGGTATGTTGGATTTGGAATAAAAATGAATTAAGTTGTTTAGTGTGTTAGTGTGTTATTGTGATGTTTGTAATGTAAATGAAGTTAAAATGATATAAGTTTGTATTGAATTGGAATGTAGAAACTTATGTCGTTTTAGTATGATTGGCCGACAGTAAGGAAATGAAGTTGTTTGGTTGATAATTGTGATGATCATTGATGAATTTGGAAGTTGGAAACATGTTATGAAGTTGTATGCCAAAGATTTGATGTTTTGCATAAGATATGACTTTGACGGAAGGTTGTAAATTATGTATATCGAGTGTATAACTTGAGGAAAACGATATGAAATATTTCTAGAACTATATGGTGATGATCTTGATTGTTGATGAATGTGAAATTATTGATATTAGTTGAAAGTTGGGTTGAAATGAAGATTATGTCAACTTGTTAGAAAAATGACTAGTTGAAGGATATTTGTGTTTTTAATGATTCATTGTTGATATTGATGTTGTCGTTTGGGTTGTTGTTGATGATTTATAGCCGAGTTGAATTCTCGGGGTGCTATATGTATAGGGGAAGTGCTGCCGAAATTTCGGTAGACAATTATGCCTTAAGTTGAAACTTTGGTATTCATAGCTTACAATTGGTAAACTTGACCAATTGCAGTTTTTCGACGAAACGGGAAGTGAGTTTGGAAAGGCGTAAGGAGCGTGAAAGGTATGTAAAGCAACCCTAATTCTTCCCTTGGCATGCCCTTAGTGTGTTAGGGTCGGATCCGGGCCTCGAAGGACCTCTTGGCCCTCGGAATCCGCAAGAGAAAATTTCAGTTTTTCCTTCAGTAGAATTGAACTACTTTGGTACACTTTTCTTGAAATAATGCAACTTTGCTCCAAATTACTTGGAAAGTCATAGAATGCTTGTAGAACCTTCTTAGGTGATACCATAAGCTTAGAGGGCATAATTTGAGCCCGTCGCCTTATTTGTCCTGAGGCGGGCCCACTATTCCCGGTTTTGCCCTTAATGTGCTAAAGCTTCCTTTTTAAGCGATTTTTGAAAGAAATGTTTTGATTACCCTACTAATCGCATAACGAATATTGTTTTAAATATTCTATTAAATCTTATAAATTATTTTGACACTCGGAATGAATTCAGGGAGGTTATATTTCTGTAATTTATTATGATACCCGAAATGCATCTATTATGATTCCGTCCGACTTCATTGGATTTGTTTATCTTTGATATGCCTCTTCGAGTCTTTGAAAACAATTATGGTATTTTTAAATTGCATTAGTCTCTCACTACTCCATTCGTGGATGCCCCAATGTTTCCCACACTGAGCCCGGGCCAGGATATGTTATCAAGCGTGATTCTCTGCATTGTTCGCCGCGTCCCGATGTGAGGGGGCAGGTATACGCGTACATGGGTCTGTGGAGTTTGATGTGCCATGTCCGCTTATTCTGATCTGATCTGCTATGGCCATTTTGATATGACATTTTATGATACGGGGTCACGCCCCTTTTTCTGATTCCTCTGTATTGTGGCACCAGCGTCGGGAAGGTGGCCACGTTCTGTCTGCTGAGTCCCGTGGCAGGGACCGGATATGATATGACATATGTTTCTGTACACATTCTATCTGTTTTGGAAATATGCATTTGACACTCTGGATTTTGTACTCATTTTCTGAAATCATTATGATTTGACTTCTGTGATTCCGCTTTACATATTCAGTACATATTTCGTACTGACCCCCTTTCTTCGGGGGGGGGGGGGGGGGGCTGCGTTTTCATGCCGCGCAGGTACAGACGACAGGTTCGCTGATCCATCTGTTTAGGATCCCACTTCTGCTATTTTGGGGAGCTCTCTTCTTCAGAGCCCACTTTTTGGTACAGTCTGTCACTGCTATCTGGATATGTACATTGTTCTGGGTATGACGGGGCCCTGTCCCGTCTTATGATTATGAAATGTTCTGTAGAGGTCTGTGGATATATCTGTGTGGGTTCTGTACATATGTTTGGGATACTTTGTTCTATGATGGCCTTATCGGCCTATGTGTGCCAAGTGTGCTTTTTATGCTAAATTCTGTAGCGTCCACTAATATTATTATTATATTATTTTGTTAATATGCTAATTTGGGTATCGGGTACGTATAGGTGCCCAGCTGGGGCACTGGTCCCGGCCCACGGGGTAGGGTCGTGACAAAAGTAGTATCAGAGCGGTTCGTCCTCGGATTGTCCACAGACCGTGTCTAGTAGAGTCTTGTTTATCGGTGTGTTGTGCACCACTCCTATAAACAGGAGGCTACAGGGAATTTAGGATACTACCTTTTTTCTGTCTTAGATCGTGCGATAGAGCTGTGTTATCGGGATGACCCCTCCCTAACGAGTGGCTATATTTGCAGATATGCCTCCAAAAAAGGCAACAGCGGCCCAAAAGGACAAGTCAGCAGCCTTGGGAGAGACTAGCCGGGTCCAGAGGATTACCAGGGCCCAGGCACATATTGCTCCGGAGACTTTGCCCCAGACAGAGGGTTCTTCTACACCGCCACTCGTGGAGGAGATTGGGGCGGCCGCAGCCGCAGATCGGGGGGCGGCTCCACCGCCAGCACCAGCAGTTCCAGTACCTGAGCCTCCAGCTCCACGGCCAGGCACTGAGGATCAGTCTATGAGGGAGGCAGTCCAGTTGCTGACTAGACTTGTGGCAGGGCAGGTTCAGGGGCATGGACTGGGAGGTGACCGGGCAGTCAGACGTGATAGTTCGAGAGCCCGTGAGTTCTTGACTTGTAGTCCTCCAGAGTTCTTCGGGACAAAGCCCGAGGAGGATCCTGAGGAGTTTATCAGGAAGATGCGGCGCACTCTAGATTTGATCAATGCTTCCGAGACAGAGTCAGTCGCGTTAGCTTCGTACCGATTATATGATGTGGCGGCAAACTGGTACGAGTCATGGGGGCTATCCAGGGGGGACGGCGCTCCCCCAGCAGTTTGGGGCGATTTTTCTCAGGCATTTCTTGGACATTTTTTGCCCCCAGAGTTGCGACGAGCCAGATCTGATAGGTTCTTATTATTGAGGCAGAAGGGCCGCAGTGTCCGGGACTATAGTTTGGAGTTTGATTCCTTGGCCCGATATGCACCTACTGTGGTGGCTACTATGGCGGACCGGATTCACAGATATATTATGGGGCTGGATCGGTATTTTGTTGATAGCTGCTTAGTATTGGCTGCTCAGCCCGGTATGGACATTGCCCGTATTCAGGCCCACGCCCAGGGCATGGAGGATCGGGGCAGAGGAGGACACCAGCTTGACAGGGGCCAGGATCGGAGACAGCCCAAGAGGGCCAGGTCATCTGGAGATTTTCGGGGCAGACAGCCCCAACAGCCGCAGCAGCCTAGCAGATTTTCATCTCAGCTGGCGCAGAGCGCGCCTCCCCAGCCTACAGGTCGCAGGTTCGATAGCCCAGGGTATTCAGGAGCGGGCCAGAGCTCCAGGGCTTCAGGTTCGCGGACAGATAGGGGTTCTGGTCAGATGAGGCCACCCAGGGTTCAGTGTTCTCTTTGTGGCAGATATCATCCGGGAGAGTGCTACAGGGCCACCGGTGCATGCTTTTCTTGTGGTCGTCAGGGCCATTCTGTGAGAGATTGCCCGTATAAGGGTAGTTCGGGTGGTGCAGCGCAGCCTACCGGATCAGCCGCTGGGTCTTGAACTTCGTCAGTGGCTGTGCGCCCTACGGGGCAGGGTTTTCCAGCACCAGCGGGTCGCGGCAGAGGCCGTGGTGGAGCTTCTGGTATTAGCGGTCCTTCGAACCGCATTTATGCTTTGGCCAGCCGCCAGGATCAGGAGGCATCTCCTAATGTCGTTACGGGTACTTTATTGGTCTTCTCTCGGTCTGTGTATGCACTAATTGATCCAGGTTCAACTTTATCATATATTTCACCCCTTGTTGCTAGTAGAATTGGTATTATATCTGAACCTATAGAGCCATTTGAGGTAGCCACACCGATAGGGGACTTTATTGTAACGAAACAGGTTTATAAAGACTGTTCTGTGATTGTATGTAGCCGAGATACTAAGGCAGATCTGGTAGAGTTAGATATGACTGAATTTGATGTTATTAGGGGTATGGATTGGCTAGCTTCCTGTTACGCTAATGTTGACTGCCAGAATAAGGTGGTTCGCTTCCAGTTTCCCGGGGAGCCAGTTATAGAATGGGCTGGTAATACAGCATCGCCGAAGGGTAAGTTTATTTCGTACCTTAAGGCGAAGAAAATGTTCAGAAAGGGTTATATCTATCATCTGGTACGGGTGCAAGACTTGGGAGCAGAGATGCCGACACTTCAGTCAGTCCCCGTGGTTAATGAGTTTCCAGATGTTTTCCCCGATGAGCTTCCAGGTCTTCCTCCAGAGCGAGAGATAGATTTCTCTATTGATTTACTCCCAGACACTCGGCCTATCTCGATTCCTCCGTACAGAATGGCGCCTGCAGAATTAAAGGAGTTGAAAGAGCAGCTGAAGGATTTGTTAGATAAGGGCTTCATCAGACCCAGTACTTCGCCTTGGGGAGCCCCGGTAGTATTTGTGCGTAAGAAGGACGGGTCGCTGCGTATGTGTATTGATTATCGGCAGCTGAATAAGGTAACTATAAAGAATAAATACCCCCTCCCCAGGATTGATGATTTGTTTGATCAGCTGTAGGGCGCTAAGTGTTTTTCGAAGATAGATCTTCGATCCGGTTATCACCAGGTACGAGTACGAGAGGCCGATATCCCTAAGACAGCTTTCCGGACCCGATATGGGCATTATGAGTTCAGGGTTATGTCTTTTGGGCTTACTAATGCCCCCGCAGTGTTCATGGATTTGATGAACCGGGTATTCAGGCCATTCTTGGATATGTTTGTAATTGTATTCATTGATGATATCCTGGTTTATTCTCGGTCTGAGGCAGAGCACGCAGATCATCTGAGATTGGTGTTAGGGGTACTCCGGCATCAGAAATTATATGCAAAATTTTCTAAGTGTGAATTCTGGCTGTCTTCAGTGGCTTTCTTGGGGCATATTATTGCAGCTGATGGTGTCCGGGTGGACACACAGAAGATTGAGGCCGTGAAGAATTGGCCCAGACCTACGACGCCCACAGAGGTACGCAGTTTCCTGGGGTTAGCAGGTTATTACATGAGGTTTGTGGAGAAGTTTGCTTCAATTTCAGCGCCTTTGACAAGGCTGACTCAGAAGGGAGCTAAGTTTCAGTGGTCTGACGCTTGTGAACGGAGCTTCCAGTTGCTGAAGGAGAAGCTGACTTCAGCCCCAGTTCTGACTCTTCCAGAGGGACCGGACGGGTATGTTATTTATTGTGACGCTTCTGGCATGGGGTTGGGCTGTGTATTGATGCAGCACGGCAGAGTTATAGCGTATGCTTCCCGGCAGCTCAAAAAGCATGAGAAGAATTATCCTACCCACGATCTGGAGCTCGCAGCGGTGATTCATGCTCTGAAGATATGGAGACACTATTTATATGGTGTTCATGTGGATATCTATACTGATCATAAGAGTCTCCAGTATATTTTCAGAGAGAGAGAGCTTAATTTGCGGCAGCGGAGGTGGCTGGAGCTTCTGAAAGATTATGATGTAGATATTCTGTATCATCCGGGTAAGGCTAATGTTGTTGCAGATGCGCTCAGTCGGAAGTCTATGGGCAGTTTGGCCGATTTACAGCCAGACAGGAGAGAGATAGCCCGTGATATTCAGCAGTTGGCTAGTCTCGGGGTTCGTTTGGCCGATTCTGGAGACACCCGGATTTCTGTTCGAGGGGTTTCTGAGTCGTCCATCAGGAACGATATTAAAAGGCATCAATACGAAGATCCTGTCTTAGCCTATGATAAGGAGAGGACTCCGTTCGAGTTTTCACCGGACGACACTTTGTTATATAGAGGCAGGTTGTGTGTACCTGATATTGCAGGCCTTCGGCAGCAGGTTATGAGCGAGGCACATTATGCTCGCTATTCGGTCCATCCTGGGTCTACAAAGATGTATCATGATATCCGATGCTTATACTGGTGGGACGGTATGAAGCGGGATATTGCAGAGTTCGTCGCCCAGTGCCCTAATTGTCAGCAGGTCAAGATTGAGCATCAGAAGCCGGGTGGACTGTTGCAGGAGATGGAAATCCCGACTTGGAAGTGGGAGGTTATTAATATGGATTTCATTACAGGTTTGCCTCGCACTCCACGGAAGTATGATTCCATCCGGGTCGTTGTGGATAGGCTGACGAAATCAGCCCACTTTCTTCCCGTCAGGACTACTTATTCCGCCGAGGATTATGCCAGGCTCTATATTAAGGAGATTGTGAAGCTTCACGGAGTTCCTCTATCTATTATTTCTGACAGAGGCGCCCAGTTTACGGCGCATTTCTGGAGGTCTTTTCAGGAGGGACTAGGGACTCAGGTGAGTCTGAGCACAGCATTTCATCCTCAGAGCGACGGACAGGCCGAGCGCACTATACAGACGCTGGAGGATATGTTGCGGGCCTGCGTTATTGATTTCAGAGGCAGATGGGATGATCACTTGCCGTTGATTGAGTTTGCATATAATAACAGTTACCATTCCAGCATCCAGATGGCTCTATACGAGGCTTTATATGGCAGGAAATGTAGATCGCCGATCGGCTGGTTTGATATTGGCGAGACAGAGTTGATTGGCCCAGATATGGTCCAGCAGGCAGTGGACAAGGTGAAGCTTATTCGAGAGCGACTGTTGGCAGCCCAGAGTCGACAGAAGTCATACGCGGATAAACGGCGTCGACCGTTGGAGTTTCAGGTAGGCGATTGGGTATTTCTGAAGGTATCGCCTATGAAAGGCATGATGCGGTTCGGCAGAAAGGGTAAGCTCAGTCCGCGTTATATTGGGCCTTATCAGATTGTTCGGAAAGTTGGAAATGTCGCCTATGAGTTAGATTTGCCATCTGATTTGGAAGCGGTACATCCGGTATTCCATGTCTCTATGCTCCGCAAATGCATTGGTGACCCTTCCAGAATATTCCCTGCGGATGATATTCAGGTGTCGGAGCAACTATCGTACGAGGAGCAGCCCGTATCTATTTTGGATCGTAAGGTAAGGAGGCTCCGGAATAAAGATGTAGCCTCTGTTAAGGTACTGTGGCGGAACGATAATAGGGAGGAAATGACGTGGGAGGCCGAAGAGGAAATAAAGAAGAAATATCCTCAATTGTTCCCTATGTCCACAGGTAACCTTAAATCCCTGCTTAAATTCATTTCAATACCAAACGTATGTCCTATGTGTTGTCTATAATCAGAAACTCCCCCAAAGTATTTTCCAACCCTATAAGATTAATTTTACATTCGAGGACGAATGTTCTAAAAGGGGGGAGGATGTTATATCCCGTGTTTTCATACGTTTGGAAAAAATTTGATAAATATTGGATTCTTGAGATATAAGGTCAAATTTGATATTTTGTTGACCATAGGAGTTATGCATGAAAGAATAGAGTCATGGAAGTGTGGGACAAGGCTAAAGGCAATTTTGGAATTTTGGAAATTTGTTTCGGGAATTACAAAATATGATTCATAAGCTATTGGGCTCAAAAATTGAATTGAAATTGAGGCCCAAATTAGGGACCTTGGCCGGCCACTTAAGGCCTTGATCCAAGCCCATTTTAGTTGGTCATGTGCTTGGTCATGTGACCAAGCACTTCAATTATATATCTAGAAGATGAACACTTAGGATAAGCATAGAAAATAAAAATCAAGAACAAGAGCTAGAGAGAGGGAGGTTTCGGGTTTGCCATGGAAATTTGGCTAGCAAAAATCTTGCTTCAAAAATTTATTTCTTGTTGATTTCCTACTAAGTCAAGGTTCCTTTGTAACTTGGTATAGTTGTTTTGGAGTGGGAAGCATTAGAATCACCAAAGTGATCATATCTCCAAGTGAAGAAGACTTGAAGAAAAGGTAAGAATTTCTACCTTTTTATTGTGTTATGAACTTTTGATTGTGTTGTGGTATATAGAAATGTGTTGATTGTATGGAAAAATGGAAGTTTGCAAAGTGGGTTTGGAATATGAGGTGTAGCCGTGTGTATATATAGGTGGTATACCCACAATGTGTTGAATTCATGTTATATTCTAATTGTGATTGTGATGAAATGGATATTGGGATTGAAAGTTGAATGATTTAGTTGAAGTTGACAAAGAGGGTTCTTGGCCGTGTGGTATGTTGGATTTGGAATAAAAATCAATTAAGTTGTTTAGTGTGTTAGTGTGTTATTGTGATGTTTGTAATGTAAATGAAGTTAAAATGATATAAGTTTGTATTGAATTGGAATGTAGAAACTTATGTCGTTTTAGTATGATTGGCCGACAGTAAGGAAATGAAGTTGTTTGGTT
Organism: Lycium barbarum; assembly: GCF_019175385.1. Taxonomy (NCBI): domain Eukaryota; kingdom Viridiplantae; phylum Streptophyta; class Magnoliopsida; order Solanales; family Solanaceae; genus Lycium; species Lycium barbarum. The sequence goes on from NC_083345.1 coordinate 64,396,756, forward strand.
GTTAATTGTGATGATCATTGATGAATTTGGAAGTTGGAAACATGTTATGAAGTTGTATGCCAAAGATTTGATGTTTTGCATAAGATATGACTTTGACGGAAGGTTGTATATTATGTATATCGAGTGTATAACTTGAGGAAAACGATATGAAATGTTTCTAGAACTATATGGTGATGATCTTGATTGTTGATGAATGTGAAATTATTGATATTAGTTGAAAGTTGGGTTGAAATGAAGATTATGTCAACTTGTTAGAAAAATGACTAGTTGAAGGATATTTGTGTTTTTAATGATTCATTGTTGATATTGATGTTGTCGTTTGGGTTGTTGTTGATGATATATAGCCGAGTTGAATTCTCGGGGCGCTATATGTATAGGTGAAGTGCTGCCGAAATTTCGGTAGACAATTATGCCTTAAGTTGAAACTTTGGTATTCATAGCTTACAATTGGTAAACTTGACCAATTGCAGTTTTTCGACGAAACGGGAAGTGAGTTTGGAAAGGCGTAAGGAGCGTGAAAGGTATGTAAAGCAACCCCAATTCTTCCCTTGGCATGCCCTTAGTGTGTTAGGGTCGGATCCGGGCCTCGAAGGACCTCTTGGCCCTCGGAATCCGCAAGAGAAAATTTCAGTTTTTCCTTCAGTAGAATTGAACTACTTTGGTACACTTTTCTTGAAATAATGCAACTTTGCTCCAAATTACTTGGAAAGTCATAGAATGCTTGTAGAACCTTCTTAAGTGATACCATAAGCTTAGAGGGCATAATTTGAGCCCGTCGCCTTATTTGTCCCGAGGCGGGCCCACTATTCCCGGTTTTGCCCTTAATGTGCTAAAGCTTCCTTTTTAAGTGATTTTTGAAATAAATGTTTTGATTACCCTACTAATCGCATAACGAATATTGTTTTAAATATTCTATTAAATCTTATAAATTATTTTGACACTCGGAATGACTTCAGGGAGGTTATATTTCTGTAATTTATTATGATACCCGAAATGCATCTATTATGATTCCGTCCAACTTCATTGGATTTGTTTATCTTTGATATGCCTCTTCGAGTCTTTGAAAACAATTATGGTATTTTTAAATTGCATTAGTCTCTCACTACTCCATTCGTGGATGCCCCAATGTTTCCCACACTGAGCCCGGGCCAGGATATGTTGTCAAGCGTGATTCTCTGCATTGTTCGCCGCGTCCCGATGTGAGGGGGCAGGTATACGCGTACATGGGTCTGTGGAGTATGATGTGCCATGTCCGCCTATTCTGATCTGATCTGTTATGGCCATTTTGATATGACATTTTATGATACGGGGTCACACCCCTTTTTCTGATTCCTCTGTATTGTGGCACCAGCGTCGGGAGGGTGGCCACGTTCTGTCTGCTGAGTCCCGTGGCAGGGACCGGATATGATATGACATATGTTTCTGTACACATTCTGTCTGTTTTGGAAATATGCATTTGACACTCTGGATTTTGTACTCATTTTCTGAAATCATTATGATTTGACTTCTGTGATTCCGCTTTACATATTCAGTACATATTTCGTACTGACCCCCTTTCTTCGGGGGGGGGGGGGGGGCTGCGTTTTCATGCCGCGCAGGTACAGACGATAGGTTCGCTGATCCATCTGTTTAGGATCCCACTTCTGCTATTTTGGGGAGCTCTCTTCTTCAGAGCCCACTTTTTGGTACAGTCTGTCACTGCTATCTGGATATGTACATTGTTCTGGGTATGACGGGGCCCTGTCCCGTCTTATGATTATGATATGTTCTGTAGAGGTCTGTGGATATATCTGTGTGGGTTCTGTACATATTTTTGGGATACTTTGTTCTATGATGGCCTTATCGGCCTATGTGTGCCAAGTCTGCTTTTTATGCTAAATTCTGTAGCGTCCACTAATATTATTATTATATTATTTTGTTAATATGCTAATTTGGGTATCGGGTACGTATAGGTGCCCAGCTAGGGCACTGGTCGCGGCCCACGGGGTTGGGTCGTGACAAAAGTGTCCTTGGATGAGTTGCTACATTGGTTGGATTACTCGATTACAGATTATCAGATGAGATTTTGTACTATACATAGAAAGGTTCTCGTTGCTTCGAGATTTCATTAAGGTTTTGTACGTGGATAATCAAAGTTATAGATTATAAAGAAAATACATGGATGTCACGACCCAGCTAGGGGCCACGACGGGTACCCGGAGCTAGTTACCGAGCACCGCTCATTCTACTGCTTATCTTGCTCATTTAATACTCTTTTATCAATTTTACATACCAATTTTAGGAAAATCATATTTAATCAAAATATAAATACTTTATATACATTTGCCTCTCGGCCATCAAAATAATATACATACATATGAAAACATCTTGTGAGACCATCTAACCCACACTGCGTATCTACGAGCCTCTACTAACATAATGAATACATGGACGGAACAAGACTCCGTCATGCACAAAATATGCATATATGAATGTACATCAAAAGAATAGTCATAAGCACCTCCGAACAATGGAGTGCTATCTATCAGCTGATAGCTACTGAGGACCTGGGCCAAGCTCTCCTCCCTGTCTACCTATGGGCATGAACATAGCGTCCGAAGAAAGGACGTCAGTACGAATATTGTACCGAGTATGAGAGGCGTACATAAAGAAAGGAAACATCAGTAATATGGGAATAATATCAACATGAGACATATGGACCTGACTAATAATCATAACTGAAGTAATGCATGCTATCTTACTCATACTCATCATCAAAACATGTATGCATCATATGCGAGCTGCCCGTCCATGTCGGAACGGTGTGATAATCAATAATATTAGCCCGCGTCCAGGCCTCCCGCGTCCGGGGTACCATCTCATGCCGCCCACTAGTGGTGTTTGCCCACGCCCGTAGGTCGTGGTGTATCCATATCGCCGCCCGCCGAAGCGGTGTCTGCCCGACCAACTAGGCCCGGTGTGAAATGCTCATGACATGCTCAATATAAATGCTCATAGTAATATGCTTATCATAAAATACTTATCTTATCATAATACGTATATAAGACTCATGATCAACTTTACTATATTGGGGTGACGTAAGGTCGTGATCCCCCGATTACATTATGAAACCATCATGGACATTCCGCCCCACCTTGAAAGGACTAGTACATAAGGTGAGTGTAGTCAAGGAATATCATCATCCTCATTCTAGGGTCATCATATCGTATAACTCATCTCATATAGACATTCATAAGTATAAGCTTTTAACTTCTTAGAATGCAAGAACTTATGAAAGGAATAGGGATTCAAGTTAAAGGATTCATGCCATTAGAAAGAAGGACTAGCCTCACATACCTTGGTCGTTTAGCTAAGATATGGCTCACTTGTTCTCCGTCGATATCACGTCGTTACCTTCATAAGAGAATTCGTATCAACATTAGTGAGCTAACTATAAGAACGCGTCGCTAATTCTAGGAGAAGTCGGACAATGCTTCATTCTCTCATACTACTTTTCTCGCGTTCTATATCAACTCCCAATACTCATAATATTATTCGCAATATCATGATCGACAATCGTCATTTGCGTACATTTGGCAAAATCCACCATTTTCCTCCAATTTTCCTTTATTTCTACTTCTAGCTCATCCTTGCGTTTTCATGCATTTAACGCTTGTTTCATGATAAAAACATCATTTATAACGTATTTGTATTCACAACACTTCAATATTCATAGTTCAATTCCACTATCATTCATTTATGTCACTATTCACTCAATAATGACTCATTTCTATGTTCTTCTACATTTCATGTGTCTAAGCTTTCCAATACTTCAAACTACATGGAATAATCATGAAACGTACCTTGGATGATGGTTGAACAATCCTTAAGTTGAGATACTCCAATTAGCCACAACCCTAGTTCCACCTTCTTGGAAATTTCATAACTTAGAAGATCCTTTGATGTGTTCTTACACTTGATTCCATGAAATTAGTGTTGTTGGTCTTGATATTCTCTTTAATTCTCTTGAATTCTTGTGGAGGAATTATTTGGAATGTTCTAGAGGTCTCTTGAGTTGTTGGGTGAATAATGAAGTAATATGAAGCCTAAGTCCCTTTTTAAAATCACAAAATCTGATCTTTAATGAATTCTGGTCGGGGTGAACAGTGGTCGTAAACCACCATATACATATCGTATTTTGATTTACGGTCCGTCCACTGTGGTCGTATTTAAGCATCCCAGAAATAGAAAGGTTGGCTGGGGATTATGACAATATACGACTGAGGTTTACGGTCCGTAAACCAGTTTACGGGCCGTCCTCCAAGTCGTATTTAACCATATTCAACATTTACAGAAAGTTGAGATTTTTGACAAGCTGGAGGACGACTGCACTATACGGTCCGTAAATCACTTTACAGGCCGTATAGTGCCATATACGACCACTGTGCTGAAAACATTTCCGCGACTTTCTTATTTCCAAAAATTCTTAATTAGCCATTCCGGACTTAATAAAACATCATTCACTCAATTTTCATCATTCCACTCATCACACAAGTACGGGGTAATTTCCGAGGTGTAACATTCTTCCCCCCTTTTGGAACATTCGTCCTCGAATGTTCGACACTCGGGGATTCTGAAAATTTTTTTCCAGAGTTTCCTTTGTAATTTGGATACTACCTTTCCATTACAACACCCACAATATCAACACATTTATGGCCACACACGACCAAAAACATAAAATTAAAACATACATACCTTACACCATCGACGTCTCATCTTGAATCTCTTCTGGGGATTGGAGCAAATGGGGGTACATGGATTTCATCTTCTCCTCTGCTTCCCAAGTCATTTCTTCCCGATTATTGTTCCGCCATAGAACTTTGACTGAAGCAACCTCTTTATTCCGAAGCCTTCGTACTTGTCTATCCAAAATGGCAATGGGCATCTCCTCGTATGTTAGCTCCTCTGTTACTTGTACATCATCAATCGGGACTATTCTTGTTGGGTCTCCAATACATTTGCGGAGCATCGAAACGTGGAATACTGGATGCACGGATTCGAGCTCTGAAGGCAAGTCCAATTCGTAGGCTACTCGACCCACCTTGCGAATGATTTGGTAGGGTCCGATATATCTGGTACTTAGCTTTCCTTTCTTGCCAAATCTCATCCCTCCCTTCATCGGCGATACTTTCAGGAACACCCAATCGCCCACTTGAAATTCCAAATCTCGTCGGCGATTATCTACATAAGACTTTTGGCGACTTTGAGCTTTTAACAGTCGGTCTCGAATCACTTTAACCTTTTCAACTGCTTGTTGGATCAAGTCGGGGCCTATCAATTGTACTTCTCCGGTTTCAAACCATCCAATTGGAGATCTGCATTTTCTTCCATATAAGGCTTCATACGGGGCCATTTGAATGCTGGAATGATAGATGTTATTATAGGCAAATTCAATAAGAGGCAAATGCTCATCCCAATTACCGCCAAAGTCCAATACACATGCCCGTAGCATATCCTCTAAGGTCTGAATAGTGCGCTCGGCTTGTCCGTCAGTCTGCGGATGGAACGCCGTGCTGAGCTTAACTTGGGTACCTAGACCTTCTTGGAAGGACTTCCAGAACATGGCTGTGAACAGTGCCCCTCTGTCTGTGATAATGGCCAAAGGAATACCGTGAAGTCATACAATCTCTTTGAGATACAATTTAGCATAATCCTCCGCTGAATATGTGGTTCTAACGGGGAGAAAATGAGCTGCTTTCGTGAGTCTATCCACGATCACCCATATAGAATCATACTTCCCTCGCGTACGGGGTAATCCTACCACAAAATCCATGTTAATCCCTTCCCAATTCCACGTAGGAATTTCCATTGCTTGTAATAACCCTCCTGGCTTTTAATGCTCGGCCTTCACTTGCTGGCAATTCGGACACTGTGCTACAAATTCTGCTATGTCTCGCTTCGTGCCATCCAACCAGTATACCAATTTGAGATCGTGGTACATCTTGGTTGCACCTGGATGAATAGAATACCGAGAATAATGTGCTTTCTCTAAAATCCGTTAGTGCAAGTTTGCCACATTCGGTACACATAGCCGGCCTCGATATCTAAGAACCCCTTCTATGGAAACTTCGAATGGAGACTCTTCCTTTTCCTGAGATAGATCTCGATAGTGGCTTAACCGAGGATCTTCATTCTGCCGGTGCTTCACTTCTAGATTCAAGGATAAAACTGTGGGGTCATTGACGCTAATACCTGCATTTCCTGAATCAATGGGTCGTACGCCAAGACTTGCTAACCGATGGACTTCACGAACCATTTCTCGCTTTTCCGAAGGAACTCCCCATAAACTACCCATGGATCGGCGGTTAAGTGCATCTGCAACTACATTCGCCTTCCTTGGATGATATAGAATGTTCACATCATAATCCTTCAGTAAATCTAACCATCTCCTTTGCCACAGGTTCAACTCCTTTTGTTTGAAAATATATTGAAGGCTTTTGTGATCCGTATAGATGTCCACGAGCACACCATATAAGTAGTGTCTCCATATTTTCAATGCATGAATGACCGCAGCTAGCTCAAGATCATGAGTGGGATAATTCTGTTCATGTTTTCGCAACTGTCTCGAAGCATAAGCAATAACTTTTCCATTCCGCATCAACACACATCCTAATCCCACACCGGAGGCGTCACAATATACTACATAGCCATCTGATCCTTCTGCAAGTGTTAGCACTGGCGCTGAGGTCAGCCTGTTTTTCAACTCTTGGAAGCTACGCTCACAGGCATCACTCCACTGGAATTTAGCCGACTTCTGGGTTAACTTTATCAATGGGGCTGAAATAGATGAGAAGCCCTCTACGAATCTTCGATAATAACCTGCCAAACCCAGAAAACTACGAACTTCTATAGGTGTCGTAGGCCTTGGCCAAGTCTTCACAGCTTCTATTTTCTGAGTGTCAACTCGAACACCATCATCTGAAATAACATGACCCAGGAATGCAACAGAATTAAGCCAAAACTCGCACTTCGAAAATTTTGCATACAATTTTCGATCTCGAAGAACGCCAAGAACAATTCTTAGATGATCTGCATGTTCTGATTCTGTGCGAGAGTACACCAAAATATCGTCGATGAACACTATCACAAAAAGGTCCAAGAACGGCCTGAACACATTATTCATTAAATTCATGAACACTGCCGGGGCATTCGTCAATCCGAACGACATTACTCGAAACTCGTAGTGACCATATCTTGTCCTGAAGGCGGTCTTGGAAATATCTGCTTCCCTAATTCTCACCTGATGTTAACCCGATCTCATATCTATCTTGGAAAACCATTTAGCACCTTGCAACTGATCGAACAAGTCGTCAATTCTAGGAAGAGGATATCTGTTCTTCACCGTCACTTTGTTCAACTGCCTGTAGTCGATGCACATTCGTAGCGATCCGTCTTTCTTCCTTACGAACAAGACTGGTGCTCCCCATGGCGAGGAACTAGGCCTTATAAACCCCTTCTTAAGTAAATCCTTTAGCTGTGCTTTTAGCTCTTTCAGTTCTGTTGGAGCCATCCGATACGGAGGAATAGAAATAGGCTCGGTGTCTGGTAGTACATCAATAGCAAAGTCAATCTCCGTTTCTGGAGGAAGGCTGGTAACACGTCGAGAAACACATCTGGGAATTCATTCACTACCGGGACAGACTGGAAAGTTGGAACTTCCGCTTCCGTGTCATGAACCCGAACTAGATGACAAATATAACCCTTGGCTATCATCTTTCTCGCCTTAAGGTAGGAAATAAACCTACCCTTTGGGGAAACTGCATTACCCTTCCACTCGAGTATGGGATCTCCCGGAAATTGGAATCGAACTACCTTTGTCCGGCAACAAACATTAGCATAGCACGATGCCAACCAGTCCATATCCATAATTACGTCAAAATCTATCATCTCAAGTTCAATTAGATCACCCTTTGTCTGACGATCACCTATAATGACTACACAGTTTCGATATACTTGCCTCGCTATTACAGGATCACCAACCAGAGTGAATACCTCGAAAGGTTTAATCGGCTCGGGTCTCACCCCAACACAATCAGCGATATACGGAGTAATATATGAGAAGGTAGAACCTGGATCAATCAGAGCATATACGTCACGGAAAAATATAATCAGGGTACCTGTGACAACATCTGGGGAAGACTCATGATCCTGTCGCCCAGCTAAAACAATCACACGGGGCTGAACAACACCTGAAGTAGATGCTCCCCCTCTACCTCTGCCTCTGTCTGCTGTAGTCTGAGGAGTCTGTGCTGTCGGGCGTGCTGAACAAGAACCCGCTGCTGAACCTGTAGGCTGAGTCCCAGCTTTATCTCTTGCTGAGGGGAAATCTCTCATCATGTGACCGACTTGCCCGCAAGCATAACAAGCATCCGAACCCTGATGACACTGTCCGAAATGTAACTTGCCACACTGGCTACACCGCGGCACTGGAGGTCTCCTCTAGCTAAAGTCTCCCCTAGACTGCGAATCTGAGGCCCTCGAACTCTGCCCCTGGCCTGACTGAGTAGAATGATCAACCCTCCTATCTGAGAATCTAGGAGGTGCACTAGTCACTGACTGACCTGAGTGCCTAGAATATGTCTGTCTCGGTCCCCCTCGGTACTCACTGCTCTCCCTTATAGATCTAGCCCTCTTACCTTGTCTTCTGTCACCCTCACGATCACTTCTCTACTGTCGTTGTCGTTCCTCGAGGTTCTGAGCATGGGCCTGTATCCGGGAAATATCCATCCCTTCTTGCAAAGAGGCTGTCAGGCAATCTCTGAACAAGTGTAGTCCTAAACCACTCACAAATCTATAGACTCGGTCTCCCATGTCAGCCACCATAGTCGAAGCATACCGGGCCAATGAGTTGAATTGCATACTATACTCTTGGGCACTCATGCTTCCTTGTTTCAAATTAAAGAACCTGTCCGGTCGAGCTCGGCAGACTTCAGGTGGCAAGTAGTGACGAATAAAGGCATCTACAAACTCTTGCCACACGGGAGGTGGTGCATTCTCCCCTCTTGTTATCACCCAATTCTTATATCATAGTACCGCCACGTCGCAAAGTCGATATGAGGCCAACTCTACAGATTTAATCTCAGAAGCATGCATAAGTGTTAACGTCCACAGCATTTCATCGATAAAACCTTGTGGGTCCTCATCCGGCTTCGACCCAAAAAATTCTGGAGGATTTAGAGTAAGGAAATCACGGGCTCTTGTACTAGCTGAATGATCACTTGGGCCCGCATTCTGTCGTTGTGCCTGAGCGGCAACCAACTGCGTCAATAAATGTATAGCCTCGGACACTTGTTGACCCGAAGCACCCGGTGGAGGAATCGGAGCTGAGGCTCCGACCCGCTCTTCTACATTGGGCACGACCTCACTTTTCGATTCACTTCCCTCTACCCCCGCCGGAGGCTCCCTTTCTGCCCGCTTCTGCGTCGTAGCTTTGCCTTTCTGGGCAGCTATAGCTTTTCCTTTCAGTGGCATTTTTTTGAAACCATAACGCACTTTTAGGGATGATATAATCCTAGACATGGCTCTATCGCACGATTCATGAGAAGAAGGATGGTCATTTTCCAAAATGCCCTGTAGCCTCTTGTTTATTAGCGTGGCGCGCAACACACCATAAACAAGGCTCTACTAGACACGGCTCGTAGACACTTCCTAGGGCTAACTGCTCTGATACCACTTCTGTCACGACCCAGCTAGGGGCCACGACGGGTACCCGGAGCTAGTTACCGAGCACCGCTCATTCTACTTCTTATCTTGCTCATTTAATACTCTTTTATCAATTTTACATACCAATTGTAGGAAAATCATATTTAATCAAAATATAAATACTTTATATACATTTGGCTCTCGGCCATCAAAATAATATACATACCTATGAAAACATCTTGTGAGACCATCTAACCCACACTGCGTATCTACGAGCCTCTACTAACATAATGAATACATGGACGGAACAAGACTCCGTCATGCCCAAAATATGCATATATGAATGTACATCAAAAGAATAGTCATAAGAACCTCCGAACAATGGAGTGCTATCTATCAGCTGACAGCTACTAAGAACCTGGGCCAAGCTCTCCTCCCTGTCTACCTGTGGGCATGAACACAACGTCCGAAGAAAGGACGTCAGTACGAATATTGTACCGAGTATGAGAAGCGTACATAATGAAAGGAAACATCAGTAATATGGGAATAACATCAACATGAGACATATGGACCTGACTGATAATCATAACTGAAGTAATGCATGCTATCTTACTCATACTCATCATCATAACATGTATGCATCATATGCGAGCTGCCCGTCCATGTCGGAACGGTGTGATAATCAATAATATTAGCCCGCGTCCGGGGTACCATCTCATGCCGCCCACTAGTGGTGTCTGCCCACGCCCGTAGGTCGTGGTGTATCCATATCGCCGCCCGCCAAAGCGATGTCTGCTCGGCCAACTAGGCCTGGTGTGAAATGCTCATGACATGCTCAATATAAATGCTCATAGTAATATGCTTATCATAAAATACTTATCTTATCATAATACGTATATAAGACTCATGATAAAATTTACTCTATCGGGGTGACGTAAGGTCGTGATCCCCCGATTACATTATGAAACCATCATGGAAATTCCGCCCCACCTTGAAAGGACTAGTACATAAGGTGAGTGTAGGCAAGGAATATCATCATCCTCATTCTAGGGTCATCATATCGTATAACTCATCTCTTATAGACATTCATAAGTATAAGCTTTTAACTTCTTAGAATGCAAGAACTTATGAAAGGAATAGGGATTCAAGTTAAAGGATTCATGCCATTAGAAAGAAGGACTAGCCTCACATACCTTGGTCATTTAGCTAAGATATGGCTCACTTGTTCTCCGTCGATATCACGTCGTTACCTTCATAAGAGAATTCGTATCAACATTAGTGAGCTAACTATAAGAACGCGTCGCTAATTCTAGGAGAAGTCGGACAACGCTTCCTTCGCTCATACTACTTTTCTCGCGTTCTATATCAACCCCCAATACTTATAATATTATTCGCAATATCATGATCGACAATCGTCATTTACGTACATTTGGCAAAATCCACCATTTTCCTCCAATTTTCCTTTATTTCTACTTCTAGCTCATGATTGCGTTTTCATGCATTTAACGCTTGTTTCATGATAAAAACATCATTTATAACATATTTGTATTCACAACACTTCAATATTCATAGTTCAATTCCACTATCATTCATTTATGTCACTATTCACTCAATAATGACCCATTTCTATGTTCTTCTACATTTCATGTTTCTAAGCTTTCCAATACTTCAAACTACATGGAATAATCATGAAACTTACCTTGGATGATGGTCGAACAATCCTTAAGTTGAGATACTCCAATTAGCCACAACCCTAGTTTCACCTTCTTGGGAATTTCTTGACTTAGAAGATCCTGTGATGTGTTCTTACACTTGATTCCATGAAATTAGTGTTGTTGGTCTTGATATTCTCTTTAATTCTCTTGAATTCTTGTGGAGGAATTATTTGGAATGTTCTAGAGGTCTCTTGAGTTGTTGAGTGAATAATGAAGTAATATGAAGCCTAAGTCCCTTTTTAAAATCACAAAATCTGATCTTTAATGAATTCTAGTCGGGGTGAACAGTGGTCGTAAACCACCTTATACAGACCGTATTTTGATTTACGGTCCGTCCCTTGTGGTCGTATTTAAGCATCCCAGAAACAGAAAGGTTGGCTGGGGATTATTGCAATTTACGAATGAGGTTTACGGTCTGTAAACCAGTTTACGGGCCGTCCTCCAAGTCGTATTTAACCATTCAATGACAAAAAGTTTTGGCTGATGGACATGGTAGTTTACGACCTAGTTTACGGTCCGTAAACTGGGTCGTATTTAACCATATTCAACATTTACAGAAAGTTGAGATTTTTGACAAGCTGGAGGACGACTGCACTATACGGTCCGTAAATCACTTTACGGGCCGTATAGTGCCATATACGACCACTGTGCTGAAAACATTTCCGCGACTTTCTTATTTCCAAAAATTCTTAATTAGCCATTCCCGACTTAATAAAACATCATTCACTCAATTTTCATCATTCCACTCATCACACAAGTACGGAGAAATTTCCGAGGTGTAACAATGGATATGGTATAGTATACCAAGTGAATTGGAAAAGGATCATATGAATTTGAGATTGGAGATAGGAGCATAGAGAAGAATATATACAGATAATAAATACACCCTTAAGGGGGGAAGCGGGTGAGAGAAATGCAGGTGTAAGATGGAAACAACTGACACTGAAATATATTTGGTATAGATGCTTAAAATTCAGTTGAGATCCCTTGCTGAAACAAGTTAGTAAGATCTGAAAGCCAGCAACAAATGAATAGAAGCCAGGGTGGTATTTGAGACAATGCTGAGAATCGTTTGTAAAGGTCTTTAATTGTATGACATTATAAGGTGGGTGCTTATAAAAAGAAAGAATACGAGAAGAGAATGGAAACGAGTAACGTAAGAGATATTATAACGGATAGTAATGCTATACCGGATTAGAGGCTAAGATGTTTGCAATAGAGTTGTTTGCTAATGATATTGTGACTTACAAGTAGCAAAGGAGAAGGGACAGAAAAATCTCCTATAGTAGGATATGGGAAAATCAAAGGGGGAATAAAGGAAGGGAAAGGAGTATGACATGATGGGCTATGAGCGAGCTTTAGTACAGATGAAATATGTAAAGCAGAATGAACCAGGAGAAGGAAGGACTAAGACTAAGATTGGATATACTTATTATAAGTTGTACAAGATAGTTATGCAACCTACGAATATTTGTATGCTAAGAATGAGACCAAGTGAGTACTTGACAAGAAGAGTAAGGATTCTGTAATAACAATGTGGTTGAGATATTTTGGGTACATTAGGGAAAGGCGTAAGATGGTTTGAGCTAAATTACCGAGATAGAATTAGTACTGAGGGCAAATAGGACATGGCCATGGTTGAGCCGAAGATTTACCCCGATACCAATTGTGAGATACGAAGGGAGAATGCAAGGTAAAGCATGAAGACTAGTGAAACGATGCTAAGGCATTTATCGGGCTAATTTGAGCACCTTCGCATATTTTTGTAAAGATTGCAACATAATGTGTGACAGAAAAGCTAAGAGCAAAATCTGAGTAAAGAGGCAATAGAAGAGTTTGAATTAAAGATAACGAAACGACACGAGATAATATGCCTAAAGTGTTACAACTTGGGTTAAGAGAAATTGTGAAATGGTTTAAGCGAGACGATCAGAACGAGCTGGTTACTAGAAGACATTGAATTTATATGTCAAATGAAAAAAAAATCTTTCAGAATTATACTAGTTAATGATAGTCAGATCACAGAGAAGCTATGTAAAGTTATTACATGAGGGAACTCCAGCTCTATTTAATAGCCAACTCTAAAGATTGAGATTAAGAGCTAAAAAGTAGAGTGACAGTTAAAGTCTTTTAAAGAAGTCGAGAAGTGATACATGAGGCTGGAGATTCCAGAATATGGACTGGAACAGCAGAGCAATGTAAGGTTATTGAAGTAAAATAATGTTACATCTTAAAAAATTTCATTTTTTTCGTAGAATCTGCGAAGGGTCTACAGGTTACCAGAGGCATGAAATACTCCAAGGATTGTAAAGTCTAATAAATCGACGAGGGCCGTCTACGCGTTATAAAATCTTATGTGAAGATTAAGAGGTAAGATGAAGTGAACGATATATCTTAATGGAGTAACTTATAGAAGAAGAAAGAGTCGAGTTATGACTAAGTGCACCAGAGAGAGAGTAAGATTTCAGTAAAAGAGCTCGCAATACAACTGTCAACCAACTGCGAAATAAAGAGGAGAGTAAAGACAATGACGTGGAATTATTATCTCGAGAGGCAAGAGCAATAGGAAATATTACGGGAATGTTTACTTGGAGACTTGGAATGCGTTATAGTAAATCGAAGGGAATCGACCAACGAAAGAGGCATGTGAAGGGCATAATTCAATAAAAGAACACTTGAGGAAGTATTGGGAGTGCTGGACTAGTTTAACATTTGAGGACGAATGTTCTAAAGGGGGGAAAGATGTTACATCCTGTATTCTCATGCATTGGAAAGTGTGCGAGTTAAACGATATTAATAACGGACACGAGGTTATCCCCCAAGCTTATAGGTGATTAAAGTGATGGTACAGAAGTACCATAAGGATTAGAAGTTAAACAAATCGAAGAAAATTAGTTTCGTCGAGGTTTGAAATTTATTTGAATGAAATACGGTCCAAGCTATAATATCCTGTAATTTGGGCCAGGAAATTGAACCGTCCAACATGAGCAAATTTACCCAAGCCTGGAGAATTTGGTCATATTCAATCATGAAAATTAAGAACTCGGTGTATATAAGGAATGAAGTCCCGAAATGATTTAGGACTTAAAAGTGTGATGACGGTTGTTATGTCCCGTATTTTCGTATAACGGGAAATCGAGAAATAAAGAAGACTTGTGTGCGTTGAGGAAATATTTTGATTTTGGTGAATATGAACATGTTGGTTATGGAGTCATAAATGTCAAGACCTCGGGGAAGGCCGAGGGTAAATTTGGAATTTTGGAAATTTGTTTCGGGAATTACAAAACGGGACGTTTTATGCATTGGGCCAAGAAATTGAACAAGGAAATCAAGCCCAAGACCTTGAAGTGGCCGGCCATTGTGGAGGCCCAAAACCAATTTAAATGGTCATGTGCTATGCACATGACCTCTATGTAGTAGATATATACAAGCTTGAGTTGGAATTATCAAGATTAAGTTCAAAAAAACAAAAAAAAATCTTGAGAAAGCTCTCAAATAGCTCTCGGCCGAGAGGGTTTAGGAAAGAAAAAAAAAATTGGCAAGCTTTGATCTTGGCCTTAAAAATCTTGAGTTTTGCATAGTTATGAAGTGCTAAAGACGCTCTCCGACGTAAGACAATTAGTTTGGCGTAAGGTGCTCGTTTGCGGCAAATCGGAATTTCAAGAAAAAGGTAAGATTTTTATGTTTTAATGTCATGAAATGAATATGTATGTGTTGGTGATTGTATTAGTGTAAAGATTATGGGATGGAGTTGTGTTTGTGTGTGGCGTGTGTGTGTGAAAAGAGTGTGTTTGGCCGTGTGCCTTAAGATAGGAGAACAAGTGTGAATTGACTTTGTTTAAGGTTGTTAGTTGTGTTGTCATGACCTTTGTATCGTAAGTGAATGTTTGGAGAATCGAATGGGTGTTAGAAAATGATTTCGGACGTTATCGGAAAAATGTATACCTTTGGGATATTGGTGTATATCATAGTATATTTATGACACTAAAGACCTTAAATAAGGTTTATGGTTGATATTAACGAATTTGGAATGAAACGACGCAAGTTAGAACGCTCGTCGTAACTTTTGGTGTTTTGATTGAAAATTTGAAAGTAATGAACTTTGGGGGTGTTTGTATGTGGTTTGGGACTTGTGTGTGGTGTGTTTGAATAATGGTGAATGAATACACTAATGTGGAAATAGATTTGGACTTTTGAAGTTGAATCAAGAATTGTCAACTTATGTATTAAAGTGAAATTTTGAAGTTTATGTAGTATAATTGTGGGTTGTATGGCTTAATGACGTTTGGGTTGCTGTTGTTGTTGTATTCTGAGCCGAGCTAAGTCTCGGGGGTGTTATAATTACAGGGGAAGTGCTGCCAAAATTTCGGTAGCCAAGTTTAGCCCCAAAGATGAATATGTTAATTCTCATGAATAGTAACTGGTAAAAGTGACCATTTGCAGTTTCTGGACGAAACGGGAACTGCGATTTGAGGAGCGTAAGGCGCCAACCAGGTATGTAAAGCCTACCTCTCATTCTTTTGGCATGTCCTAGACCTACTAGGTAAATTTCAGAATCTCGGGAATAACTCTGCTCCCGGAAATCGAGGTTCAAGTTCGAGCACTATTCATTCAGCGCGATTGAAACCTTTTGGTCCCATTTGGGTAAAAGAACGCTCGTACCTCCATAACTTGTGCTGTTGAGTCCGAAACTCTTCGAAACTTTTGTAAATGACTATATGAAGCCAAAAACCTGCGATTTGTGTCCGCCGCCTCAATTTGACCCGAGGTGGGCCCGCGAGCCCCGAGGCTCCCCTTATCCAGTTTGATTGATTCGTTTGTGCCTGTTTTAATCTGCGACTGTTTGTTTATGACCCAAGGATGCGTTGGAAACTTCCTGTGCCATTAATGCACGTTCTGTACTTGGGATGATGTGAGGATTCCGAAAGAGTGACTCATGAACAGTGTTCTTACGAATTTGACGGCTCGGAACTTCGTAACCTCTATATGCCTACTTTTATCAATCCGATTCCTACTCCGAGCCTCTTGGTGTCAGTGTATACTTATATGTAAATTATATGTTGAGTTCGGTAAATTATTTTTGATATGCATATGGTTTCTGCACTACTCTGTTCGTGCTGTCGGCTATGATTTCGTTCGTCGGTACCCGGGCCGACTTTGTGATCGTGCGCACTATGTTATATTCGGGAGTTATGATGTGTTACGGTTTCCGAGGCCTCGCCATAGGGCCGGTTACCGTTTATGGAGTTATGATGTGATATGGCATTTGATATGTTCTGATGATATGATGTGTGTGTGATATGATGTGTCTGGAGATTGTACGGAGATTTGAAAACTTCTGGAGCTATGATGTGTTGTGGCACCAGCGTCGGGGGGTGACCACGTTCCTAAACCCTATACATGATTTGATTTGCATTTGTACGTTCGCCTCCCGCACAGGTTTGCTTTGTTTGCGATAACGGTGTGTTTGTTCCTTCTGACTCCCGCTGTGTTTGTGATTTCTGTACCCTCTGCTTTACATACTCAGTACTTCTCCCGTACTGACCCCCGTTTCTTCGGGGGCTATGTTTCATGCCCGCAGGTACAGAAGCCCGTCTGGGTGGTCCTCCGATTTAGGCTACTCAGTCTGCTGTGTTGAAGAGCTCCCCTTGATCCGGAGCCTACTTTTGGTACATATCTTTTGTTGTGTCTGTATTCTGTATACTTGGATGAGTGGGTACGGCGGGGCCCTGTCCCGTCCTATGTTCATATGTCTTATGTTCTGTTTGTCTAGAGGCCTGTAGTCAGATTTGTGGGTCGTGGGTCCGGTGTGTTCGCATGTGAGTCAGTTTTGTGTTCTTAAGCGGCCCGTACACTACTATGGCCAAGTCGGCCTCTGATTTTGTATGTATGTGTATGCTTCTGGGGGCGATGTGCATTCCGCCACCCTTCGGATGTGTGTGTGTGAAAATTTGGCGATGTATTTTCCGCCTCTTTTCTGATTTGTGATTTGTTTGATTTGTACGGGCGACTGCTTAGGATGAGTGTTCGGTAGATGTCTGATTACGATGATCTGGGTGTGAGTTCGTTTGGGGTGTCCCAGTAGGGCACCAGTCGCGGCCCACGGGGCTGGGTCGTGACAAAAGTGGTATCAGAGCGGTTTGTCCTCGGAATGTCTACAGGCCGTGTCTAGTAGAGTCTTGTTTATCGATGTGTTGTGCACCACATCTATAAACAGGAAGCTACGGGACATCTAGGATGTTGTGTTGCCTTTTCTTTGAAATCTTAGATCGTGCGATAGAGCTGTGTTATTAGGGTCATTCTGATCTGACCCGTTGTTGTGTTTGCAGTGATGCCTCCGAAGAAGGCAACGGCGGCCCAGAAGGGCAAGGCGAAGGTGGGAGAGACCAGTCAGGCACAACGGGCTACCCGGGCTCGTGTTTATGATTTGCCTGAGGTTACACCTCATTCTGAGGGGTCTGCTACACCCCCATTAGTACAGCCTGGAGCGGGACCTTCAGCAGCTCCAGAGGTCCATGTACCCGCTCCTGAGACTCCAGCTTCTCAGCCAGGGGCGGAGGATAGGACCCTGAGGGAGGTTGTACAGTTGTTGACCACGATTGTAGCCGGACAGGCTCGCAGGCGCGGGCGGAGGGACGATGATGATGAGGACAGGCGGGAAAGCCTGAGAGTTCGGGAGTTCTTGTTATGCGGCCCTCCAGAGTTTTTCGGGTCTAAGCCCGACGAGGACCCCCATGATTTCATTCGGGGGATGCGGCGTGCCTTAGACTTGGTCAGGGCGTCAGAGACCGAGTCAGTTGAGCTAGCTTCGCATAGACTTCGGGACGTTGCCGCGCATTGGTATGAGACTTGGGAGCTATCCCGGGGTGAGGGTGCTCCTCCAGCCATGTGGGATCAGTTTGTGACTGCTTTCACCCGCCACTTTCTGCCCCCAGAGTTACGTCGGGAGCGAGCTGATCGGTTTTTGCATCTGCAGCAGAGGGGTCGAAGCGTTCGTGAATATAACTTGGAGTTTGATTCCCTGGCCCGGTACGCCCCTGCCGTGGTGGCAGATATGACAGACCGGATGCATAGGTATGTTATGGGGCTGGATCGTTACTTGATTGACGGGTGTATGGCGGTGTCATTGCAGACAGATATGGACATCGCCCGTTTACAGGCCTACGCCCAAGGGATGGAGAACCGGCACCGGGCAGATCGGCCCAGTAGAGAGTATGATGGGAGACGGCCCAAGAGGGCCAGATCAGCAGGGTATTCTGGAGATTCCCGGGGCGGGCAGCCTCAGTATCAGTCCAGTGGGTACTTTCCTCCGTCAGGCCGGGACACACAGTTTGCGGGTAAGAGGTTTGATGGAGCGGGACCGTCCAGGGCAGACCAGAGTTCCAGAGCCCCAGGTCCTCAGGCGAGCAGGGGTCCCAGTCAGTCTAGGCCACCCATACCCCAGTGTTCGTATTGTGGAAGGTCGCACCCAGGTGAGTGCTTCAGGGCCACGGGGGCCTGTTTTGCTTGCGGCCGCCAGGGCCATATCATGCGGGATTGCCCGTGGGCAGGTGGTTCCGGTAGCGCAGCACCGCCGATGAGGTCCGCTGCTGGTTCGTCATCTACACCTTCGGCCACGCGCTCTACGGGGCGAGGTATGCCAGCACCAGCGGGCCGCGGTAGAGGCCGTGGTGGGGGTTCAGATTCTAGCGGTCCCTCGAACCGCATCTATGCTTTGACTGGTCGTCGGGGCCCAGAGGCACCCCCAGACACAGACCCAGGTATATTACTAACCCCTTTTCTGAATAAATATGTGCAATGATAGGTTTGTACCTCAGTATTATGCGGTATCCTTTTGTGTGTGTCAGTAAAAGTAGGGTAAGAATCCGAATTGATGAAAATATCCGAGGCAGTTATCTGTACATGTGGGAGGAAAATATATGAGATTTGGAAGGCTAGAACGATAGACCACTCAGCTAGAAGAGCAAACGACCTCTTTGAGTCAGAGTGGGACCCGCTATGAAAAATTTCCGAAAAATTTGCTAAGACCCCGTTTGGCCTAAAATTTCGTGACAAAGGTCGTGCGGGGCAATTGACAAAATTATATCAGCCCTAACGCGTCAAAATACGTAAAAGTTTCGAGGTTAAGCGTGCTCAAGCCAGAGCAATTCTGGGATGGGTGACCCCCTGGGAAGTAATGCAAAATTTTGCACAAGTGTAAGTATGATTAATGTAAATGATAATTTGGGGTAACCAAAGGTAAATAGAGTGTGTGGAATAATTAGTGCCCTTTCGAGAGTCGCGCGGAACGAGGCGGACTAAATGGGCAAAGAACAAAAAAAAAAGGGGGGGCACAACGCCTCTTGGGAAATTGAACAAATTTGAATAACAGCCAGAGATGTTCGCCAGTAAGGTATGAGTAAACGTGTGTATGTGTATGTGTATGTGTGTGTGTATGATTTTCATTCAGGGCCACGAGGGCTAAGAGCCGAGCCCGGAAACTAATGTTGTGATAAATAGAAGATAAGCAGTGTGAGTAAGTGGAATTTTGAAGGAAGTCGATACGTAAGACGCAAGACGAATTGTGTGATGACTTGGTGAGTGAGTTTGCAAATAAAGGGAAATTCTCATGAATTATTGGAGCCTTAATATGAATAATTTGATCCTAAATTGACAATCTATCTGTGGTGCTTCTGCACTCCCGATTCCGATGAGGCTCTGCCTAGTACGCCTCTGCATTCCTGCGTTCGACTGTGTTCCGTCCGATGAACCTTTTGTGCGTTTGATTCTGAATCCGTTTTTGTCTGGCACACCTCTGTGGGTCTGACTCTGGATATACATCCATCTGATATGCTTCGGTGTGTTTGATTTTGACCGCGCGTATGTTTGATATGTTTCGGTTTGTCTGATCACGACTCTGTATGAAACAATTCCGTATCTTTGATTCTGATTTTGGATTTGTTCGATGTGAGTCCGTACGTCTGACTTCGACTGTGAATCTGTTCGGTATGAAGTGTCTGATAGGAAGTAGAGTGAGATTACGACGATGTGGTAAGGAAACTCAGGAGTGTGAAAAGAAGATGATATTGACGATGGTGTCTGGAAAGCGTCCGTCCCTTACAAGAATATAATGCAGAGTTCGGTGATTACGTAGAGTATGAGAAAAGATACTATGAAGGTATTTGAGTCAGAGATGTGAAAAATCTACCCTAGTATTGGTAAAGAAGACATGTCAGAGAAATCAATAAAGGACAACTATCAAGTGAACCCTCCCGGAGTAGTACGACACCCATGAGTTCGATTCAACATTCGAGGACGAATGTTCTTAAGGGGGGAGGAATGTTATGTCCCGTATTTTCGTATAACGGGAAATCGAGAAATAAAGAAGACTTGTGTGCGTTGAGGAAATATTTTGATTTTGGTGAATATGAACATGTTGGTTATGGAGTCATAAATGTCAAGACCTCGGGGAAGGCCGAGGGTAAATTTGGAATTTTGGAAATTTGTTTCGGGAATTACAAAACGGGACGTTTTATGCATTGGGCCAAGAAATTGAACAAGGAAATCAAGCCCAAGACCTTGAAGTGGCCGGCCATTGTGGAGGCCCAAAACCAATTTAAATGGTCATGTGCTATGCACATGACCTCTATGTAGTAGATATATACAAGCTTGAGTTGGAATTATCAAGATTAAGTTCAAAAAAACAAAAAAAAATCTTGAGAAAGCTCTCAAATAGCTCTCGGCCGAGAGGGTTTAGGAAAGAAAAAAAAAATTGGCAAGCTTTGATCTTGGCCTTAAAAATCTTGAGTTTTGCATAGTTATGAAGTGCTAAAGACGCTCTCCGACGTAAGACAATTAGTTTGGCGTAAGGTGCTCGTTTGCGGCAAATCGGAATTTCAAGAAAAAGGTAAGATTTTTATGTTTTAATGTCATGAAATGAATATGTATGTGTTGGTGATTGTATTAGTGTAAAGATTATGGGATGGAGTTGTGTTTGTGTGTGGCGTGTGTGTGTGAAAAGAGTGTGTTTGGCCGTGTGCCTTAAGATAGGAGAACAAGTGTGAATTGACTTTGTTTAAGGTTGTTAGTTGTGTTGTCATGACCTTTGTATCGTAAGTGAATGTTTGGAGAATCGAATGGGTGTTAGAAAATGATTTCGGACGTTATCGGAAAAATGTATACCTTTGGGATATTGGTGTATATCATAGTATATTTATGACACTAAAGACCTTAAATAAGGTTTATGGTTGATATTAACGAATTTGGAATGAAACGACGCAAGTTAGAACGCTCGTCGTAACTTTTGGTGTTTTGATTGAAAATTTGAAAGTAATGAACTTTGGGGGTGTTTGTATGTGGTTTGGGACTTGTGTGTGGTGTGTTTGAATAATGGTGAATGAATACACTAATGTGGAAATAGATTTGGACTTTTGAAGTTGAATCAAGAATTGTCAACTTATGTATTAAAGTGAAATTTTGAAGTTTATGTAGTATAATTGTGGGTTGTATGGCTTAATGACGTTTGGGTTGCTGTTGTTGTTGTATTCTGAGCCGAGCTAAGTCTCGGGGGTGTTATAATTACAGGGGAAGTGCTGCCAAAATTTCGGTAGCCAAGTTTAGCCCCAAAGATGAATATGTTAATTCTCATGAATAGTAACTGGTAAAAGTGACCATTTGCAGTTTCTGGACGAAACGGGAACTGCGATTTGAGGAGCGTAAGGCGCCAACCAGGTATGTAAAGCCTACCTCTCATTCTTTTGGCATGTCCTAGACCTACTAGGTAAATTTCAGAATCTCGGGAATAACTCTGCTCCCGGAAATCGAGGTTCAAGTTCGAGCACTATTCATTCAGCGCGATTGAAACCTTTTGGTCCCATTTGGGTAAAAGAACGCTCGTACCTCCATAACTTGTGCTGTTGAGTCCGAAACTCTTCGAAACTTTTGTAAATGACTATATGAAGCCAAAAACCTGCGATTTGTGTCCGCCGCCTCAATTTGACCCGAGGTGGGCCCGCGAGCCCCGAGGCTCCCCTTATCCAGTTTGATTGATTCGTTTGTGCCTGTTTTAATCTGCGACTGTTTGTTTATGACCCAAGGATGCGTTGGAAACTTCCTGTGCCATTAATGCACGTTCTGTACTTGGGATGATGTGAGGATTCCGAAAGAGTGACTCATGAACAGTGTTCTTACGAATTTGACGGCTCGGAACTTCGTAACCTCTATATGCCTACTTTTATCAATCCGATTCCTACTCCGAGCCTCTTGGTGTCAGTGTATACTTATATGTAAATTATATGTTGAGTTCGGTAAATTATTTTTGATATGCATATGGTTTCTGCACTACTCTGTTCGTGCTGTCGGCTATGATTTCGTTCGTCGGTACCCGGGCCGACTTTGTGATCGTGCGCACTATGTTATATTCGGGAGTTATGATGTGTTACGGTTTCCGAGGCCTCGCCATAGGGCCGGTTACCGTTTATGGAGTTATGATGTGATATGGCATTTGATATGTTCTGATGGTATGATGTGTGTGTGATATGATGTGTCTGGAGATTGTACGGAGATTTGAAAACTTCTGGAGCTATGATGTGTTGTGGCACCAGCGTCGGGGGGTGACCACGTTCCTAAACCCTATACATGATTTGATTTGCATTTGTACGTTCGCCTCCCGCACAGGTTTGCTTTGTTTGCGATAACGGTGTGTTTGTTCCTTCTGACTCCCGCTGTGTTTGTGATTTCTGTACCCTCTGCTTTACATACTCAGTACTTCTCCCGTACTGACCCCCGTTTCTTCGGGGGCTATGTTTCATGCCCGCAGGTACAGAAGCCCGTCTGGGTGGTCCTCCGATTTAGGCTACTCAGTCTGCTGTGTTGGAGAGCTCCCCTTGATCCGGAGCCTACTTTTGGTACATATCTTTTGTTGTGTCTGTATTCTGTATACTTGGATGAGTGGGTACGGCGGGGCCCTGTCCCGTCCTATGTTCATATGTCTTATGTTCTGTTTGTCTAGAGGCCTGTAGTCAGATTTGTGGGTCGTGGGTCCGGTGTGTTCGCATGTGAGTCAGTTTTGTGTTCTTAAGCGGCCCGTACACTACTATGGCCAAGTCGGCCTCTGATTTTGTATGTATGTGTATGCTTCTGGGGGCGATGTGCATTCCGCCACCCTTCGGATGTGTGTGTGTGAAAATTTGGCGATGTATTTTCCGCCTCTTTTCTGATTTGTGATTTGTTTGATTTGTACGGGCGACTGCTTAGGATGAGTGTTCGGTAGATGTCTGATTACGATGATCTGGGTGTGAGTTCGTTTGGGGTGTCCCAGTAGGGCACCAGTCGCGGCCCACGGGGCTGGGTCGTGACAAAAGGTGATTGAAAATAATAATTTTATGGGTGGTAAATGAGACTATGGACTAGTGCTATATCACATGGTCATGATAATGGATATATGGAGTATGTTAAAAATGATTATTATTTAAGTGAATTGAGTTCAAGAAATTAATTACATGGGAAGTTGGTAAATGTTGGAATAAATTAGGAAAGTAAAGAATTAATTGTGGTTGTAATTAGAGTTAAAAGGATAAGTATTTTGGTGGGGCTTCCACATGGAATTAATTGGGCCACTAGGTGGCATTAAATTGGCCTTAATGTAGTTGGATGAGTCAATGGTGCCCCTCTTTACTAAGGACACATGCAGTGACAAAAGTCACTTAAAATTTTATTATATATCACATTCTTGGCTTTGGATTAAGGAAAAAAAGGGAAGCTGCAAAATTGACATACTTATATGAATATAGAATTGGAACGTGTATTTGTATTACTATAGCAGCAACGTGAATTGTAATTTCACGGACATGAAGTGTAATTCTTATCAAGGATAATGTTACACCTCGGAAATTTCTCCGTACTTTTATGATGAGTGGAATGATGAAAAGTTGAGTGAATGATGTTTTATTAAGTCGGGAATGGCTAATTAAGAATTTTTGGAAATAAGAAAGTCACGGAAAATTTTTCAGCCCAGTGGTCGTATATGGCACTATATGGCCCGTAAAGTGGTTTACGGACCGTATAGTGCAATCGTCCTCCGGCTTGTCCAAAATCTCAACTTTCTGTAAATTGTGAAAATGGTTAAAAACGACTTGGAGGACGGCCTGTAAACCTCAGTCGTAAACTGCCATGTCCATCAGCCAAAACTTTCTGTCTTTGAAATGGTTAAATACGGCCATAGAGGACGGACCGTAAATCAAAATACGGTCCGTATATGGTGGTTTGCGACCACTGTTCATCCCGACAAGAATTCATTAAAGATCAGATTTTGTGATTATTAAAAGGGACTTGGACTTCAATTCATTTCATTATTCATCCATACAACTATTACACCTCGAAAAATTTTCCGTTGGTACGCAAGTGGATAAACTAGTGATGAATATGAGTGCATGATGTCTATGAGCAAGAAACGACGTTGATAACCTTAGGCGAGATTTCGAAGGTATCCGATCTGAGACGAAGAAGTTGGCTAAGTTAAGATGAGATACAAGGTGAGCAATGCATGTGCATGGACGGCGGTGATTAAAAATGAGAAGTCTAAGAAATATGGGAAGTTGCAGAATTTCAACTGCCCAGTGGTCGTATATTGCAAAATATGGACCGTAAAGTGCAATACGGTCCGTAAACTGGCAGTCGTAAACTGCCATACAAGGCTTCGACTTTCTGCCAGCCGACGAAATGGTTAAATACGACCTGGTGGACGGACCGTAAAGTGATTTACGACCCGTAAACCATAGTCGTAAACCACCATGAAGGCAGCCCAGCTTCTGGTTCTGGAAATGGCTAAATACGCCCATGGAGGACGAGCCGTATAGTGGAATACGGTCCGTAAACCTCCATGGACGACCACTGTTCACCCAGCACAGATTTCACAAGTCATTAAATATGAGGATCAAGACTTGTCTTATTTCATTACAACATTACACCACTTCTCTCTACATTTATTATATGAGTTTTCAAGGATCATAAGCCATCAATAACATTAAGACAAGTGAATCAAGGATAAGGGAATCATCAAGGATCATCCAAGTCAAAAAAAATCCAAATGGAGAAAAACTAGGGTTTTGCTCAAAGAGGAGTATTATCAACCAAAGCTTGTCCCTACAACTTCTAAGGTAAGATTCATGATTTTTACAAGATGTTTAATGTATTGGAGAATTAAAATACATGGATTGTAGAAAATGTGGTCAACTAGGTCATGAATGATGAATAGTGACATTTTGAGAAATAGTTTGAATTGAGTTATGAATGTTGTTGTGTTGTGATATGAATGTGTTATAAATGGTGTTAAGATCATGAACTAAACACTTTAGACGAATGGACGAAGATGGGTGTTATGACCATGAATGTGGGTGAATTAGAGGCAAATTGAGGAATCTAGATAATGTGGATAATGTGAATGACTAATTGCCATTGTTATGATATTAATGAAGGTATAAACGCTAGCATTGGAAGGGAACGTGCAAGTGTAGAATAGTTCGACGGAAAGGTATGTAAGGCTAACCCTTCTTTCATAAGGCATGGTTCTTGGTCAAATTCCTAATTCCTCTACATGAGTATGTTGTCTTCACATGGTTGACATTCCGAGCTCATAAGCTCACGACCTTTGATATGTACTATGATTATACTATGTTCCTCGTATGACGAGTAAGTCTATAATGTAGATGTAACGATAATGATGAGGATAGTAATGATGATGAGAGTAAAATGAGATTAGAGATGCTTACGAGCTATGATATATGTATATGTATGCCTATGAAGGGCTATGATAAGACCCCGAGCTTATGATGCCGGGTAAGACAATATGTATATGACTATGTATAAAGTATGTATACGATTACGAAACGCGCGCATACCTCTGCAGATGGTACGGATAACCCTGACGACTTGGTAGGGCCAGGTATGTATGATCTTGAGCCTTGGTTGGCCAAGTATGTATGACACACCGATCCTACGAGGTTGGGTATGCTATGTAAATACTATGCATATGATATTACCATGTATATAATATGAATATGAGTGTGATAAGACTTAGTAAGGGCATGTATACGAATATGAGCACAAGGTGGTATGGCTATTATTATGGGATACGAATGATGATGTATGCAAGTAAACGACATGATGATGATGATGATATTACTGTCTCCCCTCCTATGCTATTTCATATGATATCTATTATGCTTCTATATTGATGTTGGTCATGCTTTACATACTCAGTACATTCTTCGTACTGACGTCCTTTTGTTTGTGGACGCTGCGTCATGCCTGTAGGTGCACAGGGAGACAGACTTGATCCATAGCTGCTTATTCAGAGATTGCATAGCAGAGCTCCATTTCTTTCGGAGCCGTAGCTTTTGGGTACTTATTCTTTTGTGTATATAATTATGGGCATAGCGGGGTCCTGTCCCGCTCATACTGTTATATCCCGTGTTTTTGCGCACTTGAAAAATTTGGAGCAATCTTGTCTTGTAGGAAATAAGACTATGTTTTTATTTTATTTAACATATGTGTGATATTCATGGAAATTATCGAAGCGAAAGTGCGGAATAAGGCCAAGGGCAAAATTGGAATTTCCGGAAATTAGTTCCGTGAATTATAAAATAAGATCTTCAATGATTTGGGCTCAAAGAAAAAAAAGGAGAAATTGAGGCCCAAGTACAAGGGGTGGCCGGCACGAGGCCTTTGGCCCAAGCCCACATTTAAGTGGTCCATGTGATTAGTTAATATAAGGGGTCCTTAGTCATCTTCTAGTAGAAGATTCAAAAAACAAAAAACAGATAAGACCATTGAGAGCTCAAGGAGACTCTCGGCCAAACCCGAAAAGAAAAAAAAATTCCTAGCCTCTAATCTTGATCCAAAAATCTTGGTTTTCTTGAAATATTGATAAGTTTAAGACGCTCTTCGATGTGGTATAATTAGTTAAGCGAGAGAACAACGTTTGTTGCAAGTTGAAGTTTGAAGAAAAAGGTAAGATTTCTATTCTTTTGTGTTATGGAATAAGTATATATGTTATGATGATGAGAATTGGATGGGAATTATGGACTTGTGATGTGTGTGTGCATAGCCGTGTGTGTGTGTGAAGTAGTGTATGGCCGTGAGCCATAGTATGGTGAAGGGGAGGTGAAGTGAAGTTCATTTAGTTGGTTAGTTGTGTCGTTGTGACATTTATGGCGTAGATAAAAGTTTAACGAGTTGAGTTATTATTGAAATTTGTTGTATGTTATTATGGGGAATTATGTGATTTGTATATGATTTTTATATAATTGTGAGAGTGAGATTCTAAATGTGAATTATGGTTGTTGTTAATGAATTTGGAAGAAAACAATGTGAGTTGGTACTGTTGTTGCATTCGTTGAAGTTTCAGATAGAATATGGAATTGGCGGAATTGTTTAAATCCTTGGGTATTGATTGGAGTGTTATTGAATTATGTTTGAATAACCTTGAGTTAGTAAATGAATATAAGAATGTTGATATTAGCTTGATATTGTGAAGTTGGAATGGAAATTGTCGCTTTAGGTAGAAAAGAGGACTATTTATGTTATAGTGCGTTTTCTGACGATTTTTGATGTTGTTGGCATTGTTGGGTTGTTGTTGTTGTTGATATATTATGGTCGAGTAACCCTCGGGGATGTTGAATTTATAGGGGAAATGCTGCCGAAATTTCGGTAGACAATATGAATTTAAGACTTGAAATTCTTAAAAGCTTGCAACTCATATTTGGCAACTATGACCAATTGTAGATTTTGGGCGAAACGGGGATTGAGCTAGGACGAGCGTAAGGCGCAAGTGAGGTATGTAAAGCTATCCCTTTTCTTCTCTTGGCATGTCCTAGATGTACTAGGTTTGAGTTTGAGCCTCGGGGATTATTCTACTCATAGAAATTCGAGTTTACTTTTAGTACTATTCCATTCAGTGAAGTTGAATTAGAAACTTATGCTTTGTTGAAAAGAAATGTTCAAACTTTCGTAACTTTCGCAAACATGATCGAATCACCCCTAAGCTTTCATAGTTGATTCCATAAGGTCAAATGTCTGAAAAATTTGTACGCCGCCTCGACTTGGACCGAGGTGGACCCACTAGCCCCGAGTCTCCTTCGTTGCCCTAGTTAACTTAACTTTGTACGATATCGGAAAGAGACTTTTGCTTATGACTCTAGTTATTAAAGAACAATGTTTTGGTTACTCCATGATATTCTGATTTACACTTTGAACTATGAATACGATTTCAGAAGTACTTTTGTGAGATAAACCCCGTATTGATCAGTTGTCCGGACTAGTTTGTCTAACGGGTTGTCATATGATTATATCCAGTTTCATAAATGTTTTGATATGTAAATTGCATTAGTTTCCGCACTACTCTGCTCGTGCCTATTATTATGATATCGTTCGCCGGTTCCCGGGCCGGTTTTGTGATCGTGCGCACTATGATATATTCGGCAGTATGCTGTGTTACGGTTCCCGAGACCTCGCCATAGGGCCGGGTTCCGTTTATGGAGTTATGTTGTGATATGGCTTATGATTTGTTGTGATGATGTGTTATGGACGGCGTTGTACGGAGATTTGAAACCTTCTGGAGTTAGGCTGTGTTGTGGCACCAATGTCGGAGTGGTGACCACGTTCCTGAGCCTTATGCATGATTTTTATTTGCATTACTTATACATATGATTTCCGTACCGGTTTTGATATACTGATTCGGTATTCCCTTCTGCACCTTATGCTTCAGTTATGGTTGGAAATCTACATCTTATGCTTTGCATACTCAGTACATATTTCGTACTGACCCCCTTTCTTCGGGGGGGCTGCGTTTCATGCCCGCAGGTACAGACGCCCAATTTGGTGATCCACCAGTTTAGGACACCCTCTTCTGCTGTTTGGAGTGCTCCTCTTATTCCGGAGCCCACATTTTGGTATATACGTCTTTTGCTATGTATATGTTTTTGTACATTTGACTATTTGGGGTACGGCGGGGCCCTGTCCCGCCATATGATTCGGTTGGTCTGTTTAGAGGTCTGTAGACGTATATCTGGGTTGTGCCTACTTCTGTACAGGTGTGTTTGTATGATCCCACTCGCCATAGCCGCGTTGGCGGCGTGCATTTGTATATGTTTTGGGCCGTTGCGCCATTTGATAGCCTTGTCGGCTTCTGATATATATATATATATATATATATATATATATATATATATATATATATATATATATATATATATATATGGTTGTGTTTGAAATGTGTCTGAGACAGTTTGATATAATTTGAGGCAGCGTGTGATATTTGTGCCCGTATACGCTATCTGTATGTGATTCAGATTGGATGAGTGTGTTCGGGTGCCCAGTTCGGGCACTAGTCACGCCCTACGGGGTTGGGTCGTGACACATACGATATGTCATACTCTTAGAGGCTCGTAGTCACGTGTATGTGGGTAGAGATGTTCGGCCATGTCGGCCCATGTTTTGTATATCTTTTGTTAGCCACGTCGGCCTTGTACTTATGATGTGGCACAGATGCCTATGATATGTTAAATGATGATGGTCGTCTAATGGGATCAATATGATTAAGGATAAGAAAAGCACGAATTGACTTATGGTTCACCTAGATGTTATGTTATGTACGATAAGGGGGTGCTCGGGTGGGGTAGCACCGGGTCCTCGGGTGGGGTAGCACCGGGTACTCGTCGCGGCCCCCTAGCCGGGTCGTGACAAAAGTGGTATCAGAGCAGTTCAGTCCTAGGATGTGTCTACGAGCCGTGTCTAGTAGAGTCTTGGTTATGGGTGTGTTGCGCGCCACACTTATAAACGAGAAGCTACGGACATTTTAGGAATATATGACCTTCTTTCTTCATAAGAATCGTGCGATAGAGCTATGATGTAAGAAATTCTTGTTCCTTAATCGTGTGTTGTGTATTTCAGAGATGCCTAAAAAGAAAAAGGCTACAGCAGCCCAAAAGGGCAAGACGGTGGCAGAAAAGCGGGCTGAAAGAGCACCGCCACCGGTAGTAGAGGAAGATGAGTCCCAGAGTGCGGCTCAATCTCAGTCCTCCTAGACAGTGCCTATTACCGAGGAGCACGTGGGAGCTTCAGCCCCAGATCCAGCTCCTCCACCGAACGCTTCGAGCCAAGACGTGAGAGAGGCCATTAATTTGTTGACTCAGTTGGTTACGGCCCAGACTCAGAGGCCAAGCGCAGGGCAAGGTGACAGGGCTGTTAGTGCAAGGGCCCGTGACTTCATTGCTTTGAAACCCCCGGAATTCTTTGGGTCGAAACCGGAGGAGGATCCCCAGGACTTTATTGATGGTATGCTAAGGACGCTCCGGTTGATACATGCTTCAGACACTGAGTCGGTAGAGCTAGCGTCCTATAGATTGAGAGATATCTCGATCCAGTGGTATACAGTATGGATGGCTTCGCGGGGAGCCAATGCACCTCCGCCGGTATGGCAAGAGTTTGTCGATGCTTTTCTCCGTCACTACATGCCTCCAGAAGTTCGGCGAGCTAGGGCCGATAAATTCTTGAATTTGAGGCAAGGTAACATGAGTGCTACAGAGTATAGTCTCCACTTTAACTCCTTGGCCAGGTATGCTTTGGCCATGGTAGCAGATATGGGCGATCGGGTGCACTAGTTTGTGAAAGGCCTAGGGCCACACTTGATGGATAAATGCTTAACTGCGTCCCTTCAGGATGGGATGGATATTGCACGCATTCAGGCACATGCTCAGGAATTAGAGGAACACCTACAGCAGCGGAGAAATGAACGTGAGCAAGATAGGGGACATAGCAAGAGAGCTAGACTTTCAGGTTCGAGGAGCGAGTCCAGGGGTGGACACAGACAGCAGCTTCCCAGCCATTCAGGCTATTCTATGACCAGTCCACCTCCACGGTTTTCAGGCCAGGGCCTTGCTAGATCTGCTCGTTCAGGGCCGAGTCCGAGTTATATAGGACCTCAGTTCAGAGGTGATTTGGGCCAGTCAAGGCCACCCGTACCACCGTGTTCCCAGTGTGGGAAGATGCATTGGGGTCGATGCCGATTTGGTTCAGATGATTGCTATTCATGTGGTCGGCCAGGCCATATTATGCGTGATTGCCCCTCAGTACATGGTAGAGGTAGGACCCAGCCATCAGGGTCGGTAGCCGGATCTTCGGCATCTGTACGCCCTACGGGGCCAGGTTCACATGCGCCAGCTGGCCATGGTAGAGGCAGAGGGAGAGCTCCCTGTACTAGCGGTTCTCAGCACCGTATTTGTGCTTTGGCTGGACGCCAAGATCTTGAGTCTTCTCCTGACGTAGTCACAGGTATATTATCGGTATTCTCTCATGATGTATATGCTTTGATTGACCCGGGCTCCATATTTTCTTATGTTACTCCATATATTGCGGGTCGGTTTATAGTCGACCCGGAGTCGATCAAACCTTTTGAGGTGTCTACGCCCGTTGGCGAATCGGTGATAGCTAGCTGAGTGTATAGAGATTGTGTAGTCGTGATATGTGACCACCGTACTATAGCTGACTTACATGAACTAAAGATGGTAGATTTTGATGTCATTATGGGCATGGATTGGTTGGCTTCTTGCTACGCCAATGTTGATTGTAGAATGAAAATGGTTCGCTTCCAGTTTCCGGGAGAACCAGTCTTAGAATGGAAAGGAAATACGGCGTCACCAAAAGGTAGGTTTATTTCCTATCTAAAGGCAAGGAAGATGATCATGAAAGGGTGCATTTATCACCTAGTACGAGTTCAAGATGTAGAAGCTGAGTCGCCGACTCTTCAGTCAGTTCCGGTAGTGAACGAATTTCCGGATATGTTCCCGGAAGAGCTTCCAGGTCTTCCTCCCGAGCGAGAGATCGATTTTGCGATTGATGTGTTGCCAGACACTAATCCCATATCTATTCCTCCCTATAGGATGACACCCGCAGAGTTGAAAGAGTTGAAGGAGCAATTAAAAGACTTTCTTGAAAAAGGCTTCATTAGGCCTAGTTCATCCCCATGGGGAGCACCCGTATTGTTCATCCGGAAGAAGGATGGCTCCTTGAGAATGTGCATTGATTATCGGCAATTGAATAAAGTGACAATTAAGAACAAGTATCCCCTCCCGAGGATTGATGATTTATTTGATCAAGTGCAAGGTGGCAAATGGTTTTCAAAGATTGATTTGAGGTCCGGGTATCACCAAGTAAGAGTTAGGGAGAAAGATATCCCTAAGACAGCTTTCAGAACAAGATATGGCCATTTCGAGTTCCGAGTAATGTCGTTTGGGCTAACTAATGCACCGGCAGTGTTTATGGACTTAATGAACAATGTATTCAGGCCTTTTCTGGATCTATTCGTGATTGTATTCATCGATGATATCCTAGTGTATTCTAGATCCGAGGCAGAACATGCGGATCACTTACGTATTGTCCTTGGAGTTCTTCGAAACCGAGAGTTATTCGCGATGTTTTCCAAATGCGAGTTTTGGTTGAACTCAGTGGCATTTCTGGGCCACATTGAGGCAGTGAAGACTTGGCCAAGGCCCACGACCCCTACGGAGGTTCATAGCTTTTTGGGCTTAGCTGGTTATTACAGAAGATTTGTTGAGGGTTTCTCTTCTATTTCTGCACCGCTCACCAAGTTGACTCAGAAGTCAGCTAAGTTTCAATGGACAGACGCTTGCGAGCGTAATTTCCAAGAGTTGAAAGACTGACTGACTTCAGCCCCAGTCTTGACAGTTCCAGAGGGATTGGAAGGATATGTTATTTATTGTGATGCTTCAGGCGTCGGGCTAGGCTGTGTATTGATGCAAAATGGTAAGGTGATTGCGTATGCTTCTAGACAATTACGGAAACATGAGCAGAGTTATCCTACCCATGACTTAGAATTGGCCGCGGTGGTCCATTCTCTAAAGATATGGAGACATTACTTATATGGTGTCGACGTGGATATTTATACAGATCATAAGAGTCTCCAGTACATCTTCAAGGAGAAAGAGTTTAATTTGCGGCAACGACGATGGCTAGAGTTGCTAAAAGACTATGATGTTGAAATCCTGTACCACCCCGGAAAGGCAAATGTTGTGGCTGATGCTCTTAGCCGTAGGTCGATGGGAAGTATAAGTGATGTACGACCAGAAAAGAAAGAGATGGCCCGTGATCTTCAGCAGTTAGCTAGCCTAGGAGTCCGAGTGGTGGACTCAGGTAGCAGCGGAGCTACTATTCAGAATTCAGCAGTTTCATCGTTAGTAGCGGAAGTAAAAGAGCGACAATATGAGGATCCCATGCTAATGCAGTACAGAGATACACTCCCTCAAAAGGAGGAGTCATCATTTGACATTTCGGAAGACGGAGTTCTCCGATGTCGAGGCAGGTTATGTGTTCCCGATGTGGCAGGTCTACGCCATCAGATTTTGAGAGAAGCTCATTGTTCCCGTTACTCCGTTCACCCCGGAGCGACGAAAATGTATCATGATCTTAATACTATATATTGGTGGAATGGGATGAAGAAAGACGTAGCGGAATTCGTAGCTCAGTGTCCTAATTGCCAACAAGTGAAGATAGAACACCAAAAGCCGGGTGGCTTATTGCAAGCTATAGAAATCCCAACTTGGAAGTGGGAAGTGATTAATATGGATTTCATTACAGGGTTACCCCGTTCTCGACGTAAATATGATTCTATATGGGTGATCGTGGATAGACTCACAAAGTCAGCGCATTTCTTACCGGTCAGAACGACCTATATGGCAGAAGATTATGCCAAGCTTTATCTTGAAGAGATAGTGAGACTCCATGGCGTTCCGGTATCTATTATCTCCGATAGAGGAACTCAGTTTACAGCCATGTTTTGGGGGTCTTTCCAAGAAGGTTAAGGGACCCAAGTGCGCCTAAGCACGACATTTCACCCACAGACCGATGGGCAAGCTGAACAGACTATTCAGACTCTTGAAGATATGTTACGGGCATATATGATAGATTTTGGAGGAAATTGGGATGACCATTTGCCACTCATTGAGTTTGCTTACAATAACAGTTACCATTCTAGCATTCAAATGGCACCGTATGAGGCTCTATATGGGCGAAAGTGTAGATGCCCAATTGGGTAGTTTGAAACCGGAGAAGCTAAGTTGATAGGGCCAGACTTGGTCCAGCAAGCAATAGAGAAAGTCAAGCTCATACAAGATCGGCTGTTAGCGGCTCAAAGTCGCCAGAAGTCCTATGCGGATAATCGTCGAAGGGACTTAGAGTTCCAAGTTAAGGATTGGGTATTCTGGAGAGTGTCGCCAATGAAAGGCGTTATGAGATTTGGCAAAAAGGGGAAGCTCAGTCCCCGGTATATCGGACCCTATGAGATTGTGCGCAAAATAGGCAAAGTGGCCTATGAGCTAGATCTACCTCCAGATTTGGAGTCAGTCCATCCAGTATTTCATGTCTCGATGCTTCGGAAGTGTGTTGGAGATCCTACGAGGATCGTCCCAGTAAATGATATTCAGGTGACAGAAAAGCTAACTTATGATGAAATACCAATTGCCATATTAGATAGGCAAGTACGGAGGCTTAGAAACAAAGAAGTGGCCTCAATTAAAGTTCTGTGGAGAAATAACAATCGAGAGGAAATGACACGGGAAGCAGAAGAGAATATGCGATCCAAATACCCACATTTATTTCAGCCCTTGGAAGAAGTCCAAGAGGAGACGTCAAAATCATAAGGTATGTATGTTTTCCTTTTATACATTCAGGTCGTGTGTGGCCAAATTTCTAGTGCTGTTGTATTATTGCCTTGTGAGGCATTGTTATTGTGGGTTGTTGTGACAGGGTGGTAGTGCCACATTACAGAGGAAACTCTGGCGAAATTTTTATAGAATTCCCCAAGCCTTTAACATTCGAGAACGAATGTTCCTAAGGGGGGTAGAATGTTACACCTCGGAAAATTTTCCGTTGGTACGCAAGTGGATAAACTAGTGATGAATATGAGTGCATGATGTCTATGAGCAAGAAACGACATTGATAACCTTAGGCGGGATTTCGAAGGTATCCAATGTGAGACGAAGAAGTTGGCTAAGTTAAGATGAGATACAAGGTGAGCAATGCATGTGCATTGACGGGGGTGATTAAAAATGAGAAGTCTAAGAAATATGGGAAGTTGCAGAAATGCAACTGCACAATGGTCGTATATTGCAAAATACGGACCGTAAAGTGCAATACGGTCCGTAAACTGGCAGTCGTAAACTGCCATGCAAGGCTTCGACTTTCTGCCAGCAGAGGAAATGGTTAAATACGACCTGGTGGACGGACCGTAAAGTGATTTACGGCTCGTAAACCATGGTCGTAAACCACCATGAAGGCAGCCCAGCTTCTGGTTCTGGAAATGGCTAAATACGCCCATGGAGGACGAGCCGTATAGTGGAATACGGTCCGTAAACCTCCATGGACGACCACTGTTCACCCAGCACAGATTTCACAAGTCATTAAATTTGAGGATCAAGACTTGTCTTATTTCATTACAACATTACACTACTTCTCTCTAAAACTTCTCTCTACATTTATTATATGAGTTTTCAAGGATTATAAGCCATCAATAACATTAAGACAAGTGAATCAAGTGAATCAAGGATAAGGGAATCATCAAGGATCATCCAAGTCAAAAAAAATCCAAATGGAGAAAAACTAGGGTTTTGCTCAAAGAGGAGTATTATCAACCAAAGCTTGTCCCTACAACTTCTAAGGTAAGATTCATGATTTTTACAAGATGTTTAAGGTATTGGAGAATTAAAATACATGGATTTTAGAAAATGTGGTCAACTAGGTCATGAATGATAAATAGTGACATTTTTAGAAATAGTTTGAATTGAGTTATGAATGTTGTTGTGTTGTGATATGAATGTGTTATAAATGGTATTAAGATCATGAACTAAACACTTTAGACGAATGGACGAAGATGGGTGTTATGACCATGAATGTGGGTGAATTAGAGGAAAATTGAGGAATCTAGATAATGTGGATAATGTGAATGACTAATGGCCATTATTATGATATTAATGAAGGTATAAACGCTAGCATTGGAAGGAAACGTGCAAGTGTAGAATAGTTCGACGGAATGGTATGTAAGGCTAACCCTTCTTTCATAAGGCATGGTTCTTGGCCAAATTCCTAATTCCTCTACATGAGTATGTTGTCTTCACATGGTTGACATTCCGAGCTCATAAGCTCACGACCCTTGATATGTACTATGATTATACTATCTTCCTCGTATGACGAGTAAGTCTATAATGTAGATGTAACGATAATGATGAGGATAGTAATGATGATGAGAGTAAAATGAGATTAGAGATACTTACGAGCTATGATATATGTATATGTATGCCTATGAAGGGCTATGATAAGACCCCGAGCTTATGATGCCGGGTAAGACTATATGTATATGACTATGTATAAAGTATGTATACGATTACGGAACACGCGCACACCTCTGCAGATGGTACGGATAACCCTGACGCCTTGGTAGGGCCAGGTATGTATGATCTTGAGCCTTCGGTGGCCAAGTATGTATGACACACCGATCCTACGAGGTTGGGTATGCTATGTAAATACTATGTATATGATATGACCATGTATATAATATGAATATGAGTGTGATAAGACTTAGTAAGGGCATGTATACGAATATGAGCACAAGGTGGTATGGCTATTATTATGGGATACGAACGACGATGTATGCAAGTAAGCGACATGATGATGATGATATTACTGTCTCCCCTCCTATGCTAGTTCATATGATATATATTATGCTTCTATATTGATGTTGATCATGCTTTACATACTCAGTACATTCTTCGAACTGACGTCCTTTTGTTTGTGGACGCTGCGTCATGCCCGCAGGTGCACAGGGAGACAGACTTGATCCATAGCTGCTTATTCAGAGATTGCATAGCAGAGCTCTATTTCTTTCGGAGCCGTAGCTTTTGGGTACTTATTCTTTTTTGTATATAATTATGCGCATAGCGGGGTCCTGTCCCGCTCATACGATATGTCATACTCTTAGGGCTCGTAGTCATGTGTATGTGGGTAGAGATATTCGGCCATGTCGGCCAAATGTTTTGTATATCTTTTGTTAGCCACGTCGGCCTTGTACTTATGATGTGGCACAGATGCCTATGATATGTTAAATGATGATGGTCGTCTAATGGGATCAATATGATTAACGATAAGAAAAGCACGAATTGACTTATGGTTCACCTAGATGTTATGTTATGTACGATAAGGGGGTGCTCGGGTGGGGTAGCACCGGGTGCTCGTCGCGGCCCCCTAGCCGGGTCGTGACAACATCTCAAGAACATTCTAGAACTCTTCAAATATTTCCTCCACAAGAATTCAAGAGAATCAACGGGAATATCAAGATCATCACCACTAAATTCATGAAAATAAGTGTAAGAACATATCAAAGGATCTTCTAAGTCAAGAAATTTCAAAGAAGGTGGAACTAGGGTTTTGGCTAATTGAAGTATTTCCACTTAAGTATTGTTCGACCATCATCCAAGGTAAGTTTCATGATTATTCAATGTTGTTTGAAGTATTGGAAAGCTTAGACACTTGAAATGTAGAAGAACATAGAAATGGGTCATTTTTGAGTGAGTAGTGACATAAATGAATGATAGTGGAATTAAACAATGAATATTGAAGGGTTGTGAGTACAAATATGTTATAAATGATGTTTATATCATGAAACAACCATTAAATGCATGAAAACGCAAGGATGAGCTAGAAGTAGAAATAAGGGAAAATTGGAGGAAAATGGTGGATTTTGCCAAATGTACATAAATGACCATTGTCGATTATGATATTACGAATAATACTATGAATATTGGGAGTTGATATAGAACGTGGGAAAAGTTGTATTAGCGAAGGAAGCGTCGTCCGAATTTTCCTAGAATTAGCGACGCGTTCTTATAGCTAGCTGCTAATGT
Source organism: Lycium barbarum (assembly GCF_019175385.1). Taxonomy (NCBI): domain Eukaryota; kingdom Viridiplantae; phylum Streptophyta; class Magnoliopsida; order Solanales; family Solanaceae; genus Lycium; species Lycium barbarum. The sequence continues at coordinate 64,435,097 of NC_083345.1, forward strand.
TGAGACGAATTCTCTTATGAAGGTAACGACGTGATATCGACGGAGAACAAGTGAGCGATATCTTAGTTAAACAACCAAGGTATGTGAGGCTAGTCCTTCTTTCTAATGGCATGAATCTTTTACCTTGAATCCCTACTCCTTTCATGAATTCTTACATTCTAAGAAGTTGAAAGCCTATACCTATGAATGTCTATATGAGATAAGTTATACGATATGATGACACTAGAATGATGATGATGTTATTCCTTGCCTACACTCACCTTATGTACTAGTCCTTTCAAGGTGAGGCAGAATGTCCATGATGGTTCCATAATGTAATCGGGGGATCACGACCTTACGTCACCCCGATAAAGTAAAGTTGATCATGAATCTTATATACGCATTATGATAAGATAAGTATTTTATGATAAGCATATTACTATGAGCATTTTCATAAGCATGTCATGATTGCATTCACACCGGGCCAAGTTGGCCGGGAGACACCGCTTCGACGGGCGGCGATACGGATACACCACGACCTACGGCCGTGGGCAGACACCACTAGTGGGCGGCATGAGATGGTACCCCGGACGCGGGCTAATATTATTGATTATCACACCATTCCGACATGGACGAGCTGCTTGCATATGATGCATACATGTTATGATGATCAGTATGAGTAAGACAACATGTATTACTTCATTTATGATTATCAGTCAGATCCAGATGTCTCATGTTGATGTTATCCTCATATTATTGATGTTCCTTTCATTATGTATGCCTCTCATACTCGGTACAATATTCGTACTGACGTCCTTTCTTCGGACGCTGTGTTCATGCCCACAGGTAGATAGGGAGGAGAGCTTGGCCCCGGTCCTCAGTAGTTGTCAGCTGATAGATAGCACTCCATTGTTCGGAGGTGCTTATGGCTATTCTTTTGATGTACATTCATATATGCATATTTTGGGCATGACGGAGTCTTGTTCCGTCTATGTATTCAATATGTTAGTAGAGGCTCGTAGATACGCAGTGTGGGTTAGATGGTCTCACAAGATGTTTTCATATGTATGTATATTATTTTGATGGCCAAGAGGCAAATGTATATAAAGTATTTATGTTTTATATAATATGATTTTCCTACAATTGGTATGTAAAATTGATAAAAGAGAAATAAACGAGCAAGACAAGCAGTAGAGTAAGCGGTGCTCGGTAATTGCTCCGGGTACCCGTCGCGGCCCCCAGCTGGGTCGTAACAGAAGTGGTATCAGAGCAGTTCACCCTAGGAAGTGTCTACGAGCCGTGTCTAGTAGAGTCTTGTTTATGGTATGTTACGCGCCACGCTAATAAACAAGAGGCTACAAGGCATTTAGGAAAATGACCATCTTTCTTCTCATGAGATCGTGCAATAGAGCCATGTCTAGGATTATATCATTCCTAAAAGTGTGTTATGGTTTCAGAAAATGCCGCCGAAAGGAAAAGCTACAGCTGCCCAGAAAGGCAAAGCTTCGACAAAGAGGCAGGCGGAAAGAGAGCCTCCGGCAAATGTAGAGGAAAGTGAATCGCAAAGTGAGGCCGCGCCCAATGTAGAAGAGCAGGGGGGAGCCTCAGCTCCGAATCCTCCACCGGGTGCTTCGGGTCAAGTAGTGTCCGAGGCCATAAATTTATTGACGCAGTTGGTTGCCGCTCAGGCACAATGACAGAATGCGGGCCCAAGTGATCGTTTGGCTAGTACAAGAGCTCGTGATTTCCTTACTCTAAACCCTCCAGAATTTTTCGGGTCGAAGCCGGATGAGGACCCACAAGGTTTTATCGATGAGATGTTGCGGACGCTGAAACTTATGCATGCTTCTGAGACCGAATCCGTGGAATTGGCCTCATATATACTTCGCGACGTGGCGGTGCAATGGTATAAGAATTGGGTGATAACAAGAGGAGAGAATGCTCCATCTCCCGTTTGGCAAGAGTTTGTGGATGCCTTTATTCGTCACTACTTGCCACCTGAAGTCCGCCGAGCTAGAGCGGAAAGGTTCTTGAATTTGAAACAGGGAAGCATGAGTGCCCGAGAGTATAGTATGCAATTTAACTCATTGGCCCGGTATGCTCCAACTATGGTGGCTGACATGGGAGACCGAGTCTATAGATTTGTGAGTGTTTTGGGGCCACATCTGTACAGAGATTGTTTGACAGCCTCTTTGCAAGACGGGATGGATATTTCCAGGATACAGGCCCATGCTCAGAACCTCGAGGAACAACAACGACAGCAGAGTAGTGTTCGTGAGGGTGACAGAAGACAAGGTAAGAGGGCTAGATCTATGGGGGAGAGCAGTGAGTACCGAGGGGGACCGAGACAGACGCATTCCAGGCACTCAGGTCAGTCAGCGACCAGTGCACCTCCCAGATTCTCGGATAGGATATTTGATAGTTCTTTTCAGTCAGGCCAGGGGCAGAGTTCGAGGGCCTCAGATTCGCAGTCTAGGGGAGACTTTAGCCAGAGGAGACCTTCAGTACCACGGTGTAGCCAGTATGGCAAATTACATTCCGGACAGTGTCGTCAGGGTTCGGATGCTTGCTATGCTTGCGGGCAGGTTGGTCATATGATGAGAGATTGCCCTTCAGCGAGAGATAGAGCGGGGACTCAGCCCACAGGTTCAGCAGCGGGTTCTTCTTCAGCGCGCCCGACAACCCAGACACCTCAGACTACAGCAGGCAGAGGCAGAGGTAGAGGGGGAACATCTACTTCGGGTGCTGTTCAGCCCCGTGTATATGCCTTAGCTGGGCGACAGGATCTTGAGTCTTCCCCAGATGTTGTCACAGGTACCTTGACCATATTTTCCCATGACGTATATGCTCTGATTGATCCGGGTTCTACCTTCTCATATATTACTCCGTATATTGCTGATTGTGTTGGGGTGAGACCTGAGCCAATTAAACCTTTCGAGGTATTCACTCCGGTTGGTGATCCTGTAATAGCGAGGCAAGTATATAAGAACTATGTAGTCATTATATGTGATCGTCAGACAAGGGCTGATTTGATTGAACTGGAGATGATAGATTTTGACGTAATTATGGGTATGGACTGGTTGACATCATGCTATGCTAATGTTTGTTGCCGGAAAAAGGTAGTTCGATTCCAATTTCCGGGAGAGCCCATACTTGAGTGGAAGGGTAATGCAACTTCCCCAAAGGGTAGGTTTATTTCCTACCTTAAGGCGAGAAAGATGATAGCCAAAGGTTATATTTATCATCTAGTTCGGGTACATGACACGGAAGCGGAAGTGCAAACTTTCCAGTCTGTCCCGGTAGTGAATGAATTCCCAGATGTGTTTCCCGACGAGTTACCAGGCCTTCCTCCAGAAAGGGAAATCGACTTTGCCATTGATGTATTACCAAACACCGAGCCTATTTCTATTCCTCCGTATCGAATGGCTCCAGCAGAACTGAAAGAGCTAAAAGCACAGCGAAAAGATTTACTTGAGAAGGGGTTTATAAGGCCTAGTTCCTCGCCATGGGGAGCACCAGTCTTGTTCGTAAGGAAGAAGGACGGTTCATTACGAATGTGTATTGATTACAGACAGCTGAACAAAGTGACGGTGAAGAAAAGATATGCCCTTCGGTGAATGAAATCATATCGTACCCGGCCCATTCAGGGACTCGGTGGATAAAATCATGCATGTGAACATCATATATCATATACATACCGTACCCGGCCCTCTAGTGAGGGACTCGGTGAATCAAATCATCATATGCCCTCCTGGCCGCCATAACACATCATCATCTCATTATATCATCATTTATATATACCGTACCCGGTCCTCTAGTGAGGGACTCGGTGAACAATGCAGTGGAGTGCGCACGATAACATACCCGGCCCGGGACTTGATGAAAGATACATTGAGGCATGCACGAGCAGAGTAGTGAGAAACCATATGCATATAAATCAAGACTCGATAGACAAGTATACTTACCGACACTTGAAGGCTCAGAAACAAGTTTCGGGTCAATCCGATTTAGTATAAGAAAGTTATGAGCGTTTGAAGTAGAGAACCTTCTACGAACGTTTCAGAAGCCATTTTTGGAAAATCAAAGAAACAATCATATCAAGTACCTTTCGGATATCGTTACGGATCAAATCAAACAGAGCTTTTGGAACCATATGTACGTATCAAAATATATCACAGACTCAATGGAATACTCAAACGTGCTATCATTTGAAAATCAAGATATTAGTCATATCACTTATCTCTCGAATGCTATTCGGAAACATATCAAACAGATCTTCAGACATCATAGATACGCATCAAAATCATATGAAATAGCTTATGGAAATCTAGAACGTTAGCCATCCTAGTGGCTCTAAGAATGGGAGTTTCTTTGGAATCATACATATACTTTGTCATGTTGGTTTCACAAGATCATGCCAAAAGAAAGAAAGGGTAAGCCTTACATACCTTTCCTGCTTCCTAAGCTAATCCGAACTTAAGTCTTTGGCTTTCGCAAGATCTACAACAATATTAATAGATACCAACATTAGCTATAGATACTTAAAAGTCCAATCCTAAACTAGCACCTCATTTTTTACAGAAATTTCGACAGCATTTCCCCTGTAAATACAACAAACCCCGAGAATCCAACTCGGCCAAATTATCAACAACAATCCGAGAATTCAACTCGGCCAAATTATCAACAACAATACGAACAACTACACTAACAACTTCAACAATTAATTCAAAGCGCATTCTAACGTTAGTAACTCCTTTTACATAATCCGACGACATTTCATTTACATTCAATTTAGTCACATACAATCCCAAGTATCAATTTAAACTCTTTTATATTCTACCGAAAATCGGGCAGCATCTCCCTTGTTTATATGCCTAGCCCGAGATTCCAACTCAACAACCAACAACATCAACAACAATACCAATAATATTAACATCATTTACAATACCGACGTATGCCATAAAACAGCCCACACACTGTTTTCTAAATTTCTCAACCAACCAAATTTGCGATATAGCTATTTCAGAATTTTATTTCCGCAAAGACGTCGAAGTTAATACCAATAACATCAATACTTACATCCTACAAGATAAATACATAAATATACATTTTATCCAAAATTCTCCTCACGCCTCAAACCATAATCCAGCCACCACGTCCAACCTCTTCTTTTTGGTTGATTTTTAGTTCAAATTGAAGACAACGCGACGTACAACACTTTTCTCTTCATGAGCTTCGGGATTCGGGGCTCAGATTTCGATCAAAAATGGTTTTTCTTCTCCAAAACTCTTTTTCTCTCTCTCTCCATAATTTTCTGGGTGTTTTGGTCTGAAAAATGAGGAGAAAGGGCTGAAATGTCATTTAAATAGGCATGGGTCATGGGCCTAACCCGGTTGGGCCCGGATTGGGCCTAGCCCACTGACCTTTCTTCCTTAAAAAGTTCATATCTCCTTATCCTGACGTCACCTGTGGACGCACGACCTATGGTTGGAAATATAATTCAATTATCTACAACTTTCATTCTGGGAGCTTTCCCAAATTCCCAAACACTGATGGGGTTATGGCCTCCCGAAGTCAGATCACCCAAAAACGTAACTTAAAAATATTTATTTCGAGGGTTTCCACTTTGATTTGGCTCGTGGGTTCTTCTTGAGTTGAGTTTAACTTCACATATGTGGTTCATATAACTTGTCACGTGTTCGAAAAAAAATCTCAATGTGTGGGCCCCACCTCCGCTTACGACTAATCCGACGTGCAAAAATACGAAATATAATACTATCAACCTGAGTTTAAATTATGTAGTAACAACGTGATTGTCAATGTCTGAGGAAGCACGTGTCACGCTCAGGCTCTGAAAATGCAGGGTATAACAGTTACGATATGTGTCGGGGTTGTACGGAGATTTTAAACCTTCTGGAGTATGATGTGTTGTGGCGCCAGCGTCGGAGTGGCGACCACGTTCCTGAGCCTTATGCATGATTTTTATTTGCATTATTTTTGTTTTCAGAACAAGCTTTGATATACTGATTCTGTAATCATTTTCCATACTCCTTATTTCAGTTATGTTTCTATATATATATATGACTATTTGGGGTACGGCGGGGCCCTGTCCCGTCATATGTTTCTGTTGTGGTTTGTAGAGGCCTGTAGACATATATATGGGTCATGGGTCATCATTATGTGGTCATGTCTGTGATTTGTGTCTTAAGCGGTCCTGTTTGCTGTGATGGCCGAAACGGCCCATATGTGTGTGTATGGATGTATATATATTCGGGCTTTGTGTTTTCCGCCAGCCTTGCCGGCTTCTGTGTGATATTTTGCTATATATGACCGCTTAAGACGACATCTGATTTCAATATCTGCATAACTTAATGTATGCTGAATACGGATAAGTCCTTGATATATCGATTTGGTAAGTGAGTGTGTATGGGTGTCCAACTAGGGCACTAGTCACGGCCCACGGGGTTGGGTCGTGACAAGTCGTCACTTCTATACCATACAACACCCATACGGCTTCACTCCCACATATATAATTCTATGAATTTCATCCATTTCTACATACTATAACATGCATAAATCATCCATAACACATGTAAAAGAAGATTGAACCTTACCCTTACTCTTCCATTTCTCAACTTGGCTAAGGTTGGTAAATTGCACAAATGAATGTTTTGCTTGATCCAACCACTGCTCCACGTTGTTAGGGACGTTCTAATTGCTTGGAATACTAGAAGAAAATTATTTTTCTTGATTAATCTCATGGCATCATTTCCTCTAGCCATGGCCGAATATGGCTCTTTCTTTTTCTTGAGGTTTCTCCAAACTTCTTGAGTTGTGAAGATGAATAAGTTTTAGTTTGTCATCACTTCTCTCTCCATATATATATATACACATAGCCCATACAAGGTGAACACATGCCCCACCTCATGGCTTAAGGCAATTGCCCAAGCCATGGGTGGGGACCACACAGCCATGTGCCTTATCATGAACTTTTTTTTTTTTTTTTTTTTTTTTATTTCCCATTTTTCCCCTAGCCTTCCACAATATTACCATGAACCACCTTGTGAATTTTCCTTTTTACCCTTAGCCTTTCTCAACATTTCCATACTAATGAACAACTTGTATATTAAATAACTTTGGAAAATAGTCTTGCCCTCAACTCACCACAACTATCTTGAAATATCTGAATGTACAAAATACGGGCTATTACAGGGCTCGGCCCAACCCGACTCAAGGTCGGTGGGAACCGACCCAAGACCCATCTATAAGGTCTAAATGCATACAAATTAGTTCATTTACAAATCAAACAATCCACAAACTTTTAGAGAGAGAGAGGAAGAGGAGCGTTAGAAAGAGAAAGTGGAGAATCGAGCAAGATCGAGGCCCCGAATCCCCAGGCTCGTGAAGGATAAAGTGTAGTAATAGTTGTTGTCATCGTTTTAATCTAATTATTGAGCTTGGGGGATGATATTTCGTGATTGATCTGCTGCTAAGCTATGTATAAGATTCCTCTTATGATATTAAAGTGTTTATTTAGAGTTTTAACTGATTAGAACGGAGGAAATAATGTTAAAAGCTCGTTTGGCATTTTTGGGAGGTTTATGAAGGTGGGGTTGTTTCAGTGGAGTTAAATGGATGGAAATATCTGAGTTATGATGTATATTGATTGTCGATATTGTTGTTTGATGTTTTTACTGATAATTTAGCTGAATTGAATTTTCGGGTTTATCCAGTTTATAAAGGAAATTCTATCGAAATTCCGTTAGAAATAGAAATATAGTTTAAGGGATTGATTTTAAGGATATATATTGGATGGATTGTTGCAGTAAGTTAAGTATATTGTTGTGATTGTCATTGATATGTATTCTGAAGGAAGGAAAAAAATTGGAGAAGTGCGTTTGATAATCGTATTCGAGCTTGTCGCTCCTTAGAAAGTATTATGAAGCTGTTATGAATATATATACCTATTGTATTGCTGAAATTTACAATGTTGTTGGGCTGTGGTGATGATAGGTAGAATTGGGATGTAATAGTGATATAAGGGAGATGCGGTCCATTTCGTTTTAGAGTCATAATTATCAATTCATATACGCGATATACGAAATCCCTCTAAAGTTGTGTATGTATTCCTATGATTATAGGTTTGACATACTAATTGTGGAAAGTTCGTGATTAAGTTGAGTTCCTTGGACGACGTAAGGTATGTAAAGCTATGCCTTCTTTCTTTTTGGCATGATCTATGTGAGATAAACAGACGACGAATGTATAAACTCCAAAGAAGCTCCTACTCTTAGAGACACCAGGATGGCTAATGTTCTTGATTTCCAGAAGCTATTTCATTATGTCATGATACGTGTCTATGATTCCTGAAATTTTATTTGATATAATCCATAGTGACATTCGAGGGGTACTTGACATGACTATTGTCTTTAATACTCAAGTGTTGGTTCATTCTACTTATTCTATTGAGTCTCAGATGATGTGTTACACCTCGGAAATTTCTCTGTGAACGTACCACGAGTAGACCAACGAAGTGTATGAGTGTGCGATGTTTTACTAAGTAGGGAATGACTATTTATGAATTTTGGAAATGAGAAAGTTACAGATTTGCACTTCGACCCAGTGGGTCGTAAAATAGAATACGACCCGTAAAGTGGTTTACGGATCGTTAACTGCCATCGTCGTTCAACATTCCAAAAAAAAACTTCAAATTTCTGCCAAATGACGAAATGGTTAAATACGACTCAGAATACGGACCGTAAATCGAAATACGGCCCGTAAACTGTGATCGTAAACCACCATGACTCCAGCAAACCTTTCTGTTTCTGATATGCTTAAATAAGGTCGTGAATGAAGGACCGTAAACCAGAATACGGCTCGTAAATTGGGTTTATGGCCACTGTGCACCCGACTACTGTTCATTAAAAATCAGGTTTTGAGTTATTAAAAGGGACCCTAAGCTCATTTATTCATTTCTCATCTACACGACTCAAGAAGTCTCTAGAACACTCTAAACACTTCATTCACAAGAATTCAAGAGGACCAAAAGAAAATCAAGGTCAATAACATCAAATCCATGAAATCAAGTGTAAGAATCACATCAAAGTTCATCTACACCAAGAAATTGCAAAGGAAGTGAAATAAGGTTTTTGGTATTGAAGAGTATTGCTACTCAAGGCTCGTTCCTACAACATCTAAGGTAAGTGTTGATGACCTTCTCATGATGATTGAAGTATTAAAACGTTGAAACACTTGGATTATGGAAGAGTGTAGTAAATGGGTCATAAAATGTGAATAGTGCCATAATTGAATGATAGTTGGATTGAATTATGAATGTTTGGTAGTTGATATAGAATATGGAAAAAGTAGTATAACCAAAGGAAGTGCCACCCAATTTTCCCTAGAAATAGTTGCGCGTTCTTATATTCGATTAACTAACATAAATGTGAATTCTCTTTGAAGGTAGAAACGCGATATCGAAGGAGAACAAGAGAACGATAGCTTAGTTAAACGTCAAAGGTATGTGAGGCTAGTCACTTCTTTCTAATGGCATGATTCTTCTAGCATGAATTTCCTTCCTCTTCATGAGTTCCTATATTCCGGAAAGCTCAAAGCCTATATCTATGAATGGCAACATAAGATAAGAAATATTATATGATGATCCTAAAATGGCATGATGATATTTATTGCTCACACTCACCTTCTACGTCAGTTCCTTCAAGGTGAGGCAGGATGTCGATAATTGCTCCATAATGAAATCGGGGGAAATCACGACCTTACGTCACCCCGATAAAATAAAGTTGTTTATAAAACTTATGCATGTATTATGATAAGTATGTTATGATAAGCATATTATGATGAGTATGTATGATGATGATATAACACCGCGCCTAGTTGGGCGGGCAGTCACCGCTAAGGCGGGCAGCTATACGATACACCATGTCCAAATGGCATGGGCAGACACCACTAGGGGGCGGCATGAGATGATACCCCGGACGCGGGAGGCCTGTACGCAGGCTAATGTTATGATTATCACACCGATCCGATATGGATGGGCAGCTTATACTTTATGCATACATGATATGATGACGAGTATGAGTAAGACATCATGACTTAATTCTTTTATTCATGACAGTTAGATATAGATGTTCCATATTGGTATTTCCTTTATGTCATTGTTCTATTTCTTTGTTTATGCCTCTCATACTCAGTACAATGTTCGTACTGACGTCCGTTTTCCTTAGACGTTGTGTTCATGCCCACAGGTAGACAGGGAGGAGAGCCCGACCCAGACCAGCAGTAGCTGTCAGCCGATTGAAAGCACTCATTTGTTCAGAGGTGCTTATGACGATTCTTTTGTGTATATTCATGTATGTGTATCTTTGGGCATGACGAGGTCTTGTCCCGTCCTTATGTTTAGTACTCCAGTATAGGCTCGTAGATGCGCAGTGTGGGTTAAATGGTCTCACGAAATGCTATTATATGTATATATCATTTTGATGGCCGAGAGGCAAATGTATTTAAAAAGTATTTATGTTTCCATATAAAATATGATTTTCCTACAATTTGAGTATAAAGCTGATAAAAGACCATTAAATGAGCAAGATGAGTAGTAGCACGAGTGGTGCTCGGTGGCTAGCCCCGGGTACCCGTCACGGCCCCTAGCTGGGTCGTGACAAAAGTGGTATCAGAGCGGTTAAGTCCTAGGAAGTGTCTACGAGCCGTGTCTAGTAGAGTCTTATTTACGGTGTGTTGCGCGCCACATCAATAAACAAGAGGCTACAGGGCATTTAGGAAAAATGACCATCCTTCTTCTTATGAAATCGTGCGATAGAGCCATGTATAAGACTTTATCCTGCCTAATAGTGTGTTGTAATTTCAGAATGCCGCCAAAGGGGAAGGCTACAGCCGCCCAGAAGAGCAAGACTACGGCAAAGAGGCAGGTAGAAAGAGAGCCTCCGAAGAATATAGAAGAAGGCGAATCACATAATGAGGCCTTGTCTAACACTTCTTCTACCCCGCCTAATGTGGAAGAACAAGGAGGAGCTCCAGCTCCAATTCCTCCACCTATTGCTTCGGGTCAACAAATGACCGAGGCCATCCATTTATTGACACAGTTGGTCGCTGCACAGGCACAACGACAAAATTCAAGTTCAAGTGATCGGGCAGCAAGTACCAAAGCCCGTGATTTCATGAGTCTAAATCCTCCGGAGTTCTTCAGGTCAAAGCCGGATGAAGACCCGCAAGGTTTCATAGATGAGGTGCTGAGGACATTGAAGATTTTTCATGCCTCTGAAACTGAATCCATGGAGTTGGCATCTTATAGACTCCGGGATGTGGCTATTTTGTGGTACAACAACTGGGTATTATCAAGAGGAGAGAATGCGCCTCCTCCGGTTTGGCAAGAATTTGTGGATGTATTTATTCGTCACTATTTGCCACCCGAGGTCCGCCGAGCTAAAGCGGACAGGTTTCTAAATTCGAGGCAAGGAAATATTAGTGCCCGGGAGTATAGCATGCAATTTAATTCTTTGGCTAGATATGCCCCGGCTATTGTGGCCGACATGGGAGATCGGGTACATAGATTTGTAAGTGGCCTAGGGCCACATTTATTCAGAGATTGTTTGACGGCTTCCTTGCAAGACGGGATGGATATTTCCCGAATACAGGCCCATGCTCAGAATTTAGAGGGGCGACGACAATCACCAAGAAGTGTCCGCGATAACGAAAAAAGCAAGGCAAGAGGGATAGATCTATGGGAGCAGGTAGTAGTTATAGAGGGGGATCAAGGCAGACATATTCTGGTTACTCAGGCCAGTCGGTGACCAGTACACCTCCCTAGTTGCAGGTAGGATATTTGATCGCTCCTTCCGCTCAGGACAGGGTTAGAGCTCGAGGGCCCCAGATCCCCAAATCGGGCAAGATTATAGCCAGAGGAGACCCCCAGTACCGCGATACTGCCAGTGCGGTAGATTGCATTCCGGCCAATGTCGCTAAGGTTCGGACGCTTGTTATACTTGTGGCCAGGTGGGGCACATGATGAGAGATTGCCCGTCGATGAGTGGCAGAGTTGGAGTTCAGCCTACAGGCTCAACAGCTGGTTCTTCCTCAGCACGCCCGGCAGGACAGATTCCCCAGATGCCAGTTGGCCGAGGTAGAGGTAGAGGGGCAGCATCTACTTCAGGTGCCACTCAGCCCTGTGTATATGCTTTAGCCAGACGACAGGATCTTGAGTCCTCCCCGGATGTGGTCACAGGTACATTGTCTATATTCTCCCGTGATGTATACGCACTGATAGATCCTGGTTCTACTTTTTCTTATATTACTCCATATGTTGCTGGTTGTATTGGGGTGAAACCTGAGCCAATCGAACCTTTCAAGGTATCTACTCTGGTTGGTGATCCCGTGATAGCAAGACAAGTGTATAAAAATTGTGTAGTTGTGATATGTAATCGCCAGACCACAGCTGATTTGATTGAGTTGGAAATGTTGGATTTCGACGTAATTATGGGCATGGATTGGTTGGCCTCGTGTTATGCAAATATTCATTGCCGATTGAAAGTGGTTCGATTTCAATTTCCGGGAGAGCCAGTGCTTGAATGGAAGGGTAATGCAGCATCTCTGAAGGGTAGGTTTATTTCCTACCTTAAAGCGAGGAAAATGATAGCCAAGGGTTATATTTATCATTTAGTTCGGGTTCATGACACTGAGTCAAAGCCGCCAACTTTCCAATCAGTTCCGGTCGTGAATGAATTCCCAGATGTGTTTCCAGACGAACTTCCAGGTCTTCCTCCAGAAAGAGAAATAGATTTTGCTATAGACATGTTGCCGGACACCAAGCCTGTTTCTATTCCTCCTTATCGAATGGCTCCGGCGGAATTAAAAAAGCTAAAGCCGTAGTTGAAAGACTTGCTTGAAAAGGGGTTTATTAGACCCAGTTCATCACCGTGGGGAGCACCGGTCTTGTTTGTAAGAAAGAAAGACGGATCTCTACGAATGTGTATCGACTACAAGCAATTGAATAAAGTGACGATAAAGAACAAATATCGTCTTCTGAGGATTGATGATTTATTTGATCAGCTACAGGGTGCCAAATCGTTTTCAAAAATAGATTTGAGATCGGGTTACCATCAGGTGACAGTTAGAGAAGCGGATATTCCCAAGACGGCCTTCAAAACGAGATATAGTCACTATGAATTCCGAGTGATGTCGTTTGGGTTGACTAATGCTCCGGCCGTGTTTATGAATTTGATGAACAACGTATTCAGGCCTCTCTTGGACCTATTTGTGATAGTATTTATTGAAGATATTCTGGTGTATTCTCGCACGGAATCGGAACATACAGATCATTTGCGAATTTTTCTTGGCATTCTTCGAGCCCGAGAATTGTATGCGAAATTTTCAAAGTGCGAGTTTTGGCTAAATTCGGTGACATTTCTGGGCCATGTTATTTCAAATGATCGCATTCGAGTCGACACTCAGAAAATTGAAGCTGTGAAGACTTGGTCAAGGCCTACTACACCTATAGAAGTTCGTAGTTTTTTGGGGTTGGCAGGTTATTACAGAAGGTTCGTAGAGAGGTTCTCGTCTATTTCAGCCCCATTGACGAAGCTAACCCAGAAGTCAGCAAAATTTCAGTGGAATGATGCTTTTGAACGCAGCTTCCAAGAGTTGAAAGACAGGTTGACCTCAGCTCCGATCTTAACACTTCCAGAAGGGTCAGATGGCTATGTGGTGTATTGTGACGCTTCTGGTGTCGGATTAGGGTGCGTATTGATGCAGCATGGTAAAGTTATTGCATATGCTTCGAGACAATTACGGAAACATGAAAGGAATTATATGACTCATGATCTCGAATTGGCTGCGGTTATTCATGCCTTAAAAATATGGAGGCATTATTTGTATGGTGTGTATGTTGATATCTATACAGATCACAAAAGCCTTCAGTACATTTTCAAGCAGAAGGAGTTGAACCTGCGGCAGAGGTGGTTAGAATTATTAAAGGATTATGATGTGAACATTTTGTATCACCCCGGAAAAGCGAATGTAGTAGCCGATGCGCTTAGCCGCCGATCAATGGGCAGTTTACGTGAAGTCCCTCTGGAAAAGAAAGAGATGGTTCATGAGCTCCGTAAATTAGCTAATCTTGGAGTGCGTGTGATAGATTCGGGTAATGCAGGGATTGGCATCAATGACCCCACAACTTCGTCTTTGGATATAGAAGTGAAAGAATGGCAATATGAAGATCCTCAATTGTGTCGTTACAGGGACACATCTCATGGAAAAGAAAAATATCCATTTGAAGTTTCTATGGACGGAATTCTTAGATACCAAGGCAGGCTGTGTGTGCTGAATGTAGCGGAGTTGCGCCAACGAATTCTAGAAGAAGCACATTGTTCTCGGTATTCTATTTGTCACACCCTGACTTTACTAGGGTGTGATGGGCACCCGGCCCCATACTCGGAGCCGAGCGAACCCGCTGACTCTTATTACGTACTTAATTTCCTTAGACTCTTACATTAATAAGAAAAGAAAAACATAGTTAAGTTTTCAAAATCATTCTTTCGTTGTTCTCAAATCAAACAAAATCTGTGGTCATGTGGAATCTGTAACATAATATATAAAGATACATAGGCTGGTGAAGCTCGCCAACTTCGCTGGGCCAAATGGAGTTCGCCAACTTCGCTGGAACATCTTCTATAATAGCTTCAACTCATCTGGGTGTACCTGCGCGGCATGAAACGCAGCCCCCGAAGAAGAGGGGTCAGTACGAGCAATGTACTGAGCATGTAAGGCATAAATAATAACATGTTAATATGAACAGAACATGAACAACAATATAGTAAAGAAATATGGGAAATAAGAGAAGAGATATAACTGTGACTGCTTGCCTCTTAAGGCGGAATCATGCATGCTCACTTTTACTTTTATATATACATACATAACCTGTCTGCATCACATAACATCATTAGCCCGCGTCCGGGCCTCCTGCGTCCGGGCCTCCCGCGTCCGAGGTAATCATCTCGTGCCGCCTACTAGTGGTGATCGTGCCCGGCCCTCTAGGATCAGTGAAAACATAGTAGCCCGCCTTAGCGGTGACATGCCCGACCATCTAGGCGCGGTGAAAACATAGCAGCCCGCCGTAGCGGTGACATGCCCGGCCATCTAGGCGCGGTGTAATCATCCCTCATAAGCATGCATAAGAGCCCGACCAAAAGCTATAACTCTATCGGAGTGACGTAAGGTCGGAACCCTCCGATTACATTATGGAATAACCATGATCACTTTGTCTCCCCTTGAAGGAACGATAATTATAAGGCGAGACTATCAACGAAAGATAGCATTAAGGGAAAACATAAAATAAGATTATAAGCCTCATAAGACATTAATTCGTATACTTTGGAATCTTTAGAAAATAGAGCCGTAACAAGGAATAAAATTGAAATCAAGAATTAGCTCATTGTTCTTATATTCATATTGAATCCTTAGCTTAAGACTTTAGACTTGAAACCATTCTTGTCATAAGCATTCTAGACATATTCTCTTCTTTGACATCCTCGTTATCATTACCAAAGCATATTCATCGTTATAGTCACATAAGTTTACAAAATCGTGAAGCTTTGTTTTGGAAAAGTATAGACATTTTTGGAAAACATTTACGGGTTTTCAAGAAAGGAATCATACCTTCGAGTCATAAACAACTAACTTTTGAAAACAAGGAAAAATATGGAAATACTTATGAAATCATAAACTCGAGATCATGCCTTTGAAAGAAAGGGACGAGCTTTAACATACCTGCGCCTCGCCTTACTAGCTACACTTATTCGCCCAAACTTGTTAGTCTACATTCAAGAAGATTGATACTATCGTTAGATTCATCGGCACATATACTTGTCTTAGCCTTTCAAGTACAATCACTTATGGTCTGCCGAAATTTCGGCAGCACCTCCCCTGTAAATACACCATCCCCGAGATTCTAACTCGGCCAATTTTAATCAACAACAATCCGGGAATTCAACCCGGCCAAACTATCAACAACAATCCGGGAATTCAACCCGGCCAAACTATCAACAACAATACCAACAATTATTCTAGCAACACTTCAACATTCAATTCACATGACTTTCAAAACGATTCAATCAACATACTACTTCGTCCAACACTTTCCAATTTGAACAAGAACAATAACAACTTAATTCCTTCTTTCAAATTTAATCACCACAACCCAACTTACAACCTTCTAAAAAAATGTCTCACTTCCAAGTTCATGCATTATATTTATATCCTACACATTATCACATATAAGAAACCATACCAATGTCACACTAACTTTTTCCATAATCCACAAACAATCCCAACTTCACTTCTAGCCATTAAATTCTCATTTTACATCATGGAATTCAAAACGACATCAACTAGAATTTCAAATGAAATCAATTCATCATAGCTTACCAAAACGTGACCATTCTCGGCCACAACACTACATACATATTTCCATGAATTTTCCATCTTTTTCTATACATTACAACAACAAGAAACACACTACATAAAATTAATTCAATCTTCCCACACCACAACACATACACACGGCCACAACTCCACATCCACATTTTCATGACTTTCATTCATTTCTACGCACTTCAACATGTACCAAACATCCATGACACATAAAGGAAGATTTAATACATACCTTTTTCCTTCAACTTCTCACTTGGCTAGGGTTGTGATTTTGCAACAAGGAATGATTGTCTTGCTCCAACAATTGTACCATGTTGATGAGGACCCTTGAATTAGTAGGAATACATGAAGAAACTAATTTTTGGAACACGATTTCAAGGGGGCAAAATTGCTCTCCCTTGGCCGAATTCTCCTTCTTTCTCCTCCTTCTTTCTTTTGTTTTTGTTCTTTCTTTCTCTTGAATAAAATGATGACTTCTCCCACATATATATATATACATATATAATTCTTACACTCATGTGAGGGGCACATGCCCTTTTTCTATATTTTTCTAGAAATTTCCTCCTCTTTTTTTTTTAATTTTCTAACATGGTCAAGGAAGACCAATTGTCTTCTTATATAAACTTTAGTCCATGTATTTTTATTATTATTTATAATTAACCCCCCTTCTCCATTTTCTAGAGTTTTTTTTTTTAAAATTAACAAAGATGCCCCTTTTGTCTTCCCATGCAAGCTTTGGCCTTTTTAAGACTTTTCTTGAACTTTTGTGAGATTCCTATTTTGCCCCTAGGCTTCCACAATATTACCATGAACCATTTTGCAATTTCTCCTTTTTACCCTTAACCTTTCTCAATATTTCCATACTACCAATGTTCGTAAATAATATTTATAACCAACTTGAACATTAAAATAAATTTTGAAGATGGTCATTCCCTTAACTTACCACGACTACCATGAAATATCCGAACGCACAAAATACGGGGTATAACATCCTCCCCCCCCCCCCTTTAGAACATTCGTCCTCGAATGTTCAACTAATTTTGTGGGGTGTCATAATACTTCGGGAGGGTCCCTTTTATAGTCGTTCTTCTCTTCGTCCTCGTTCCTTGTCCTTCACCCTACTTTCTTTATGATCGAACTCCTTGGTCGTTACATGAGTCGTCATTCCGTGTCATAGGTTTTTTTTTAATCCACTGCTCCTACTTGTTTCTATGTCACGACCCAGCTCCGTGGGCCGCGACTGGCACCCTACTTGGGCACCCAGATCCATCTATCAAATGCATTCAAGTATGTAGCAGAAGCCGACAAGGCTAAATTCTAAATTTAGATAATTTCCAAAAAAATTTTGACAGAGTTTCCTTTGTTTTTCGGACTATCCAGAATAACCCTGTACACATGAAACACCAACAAAGGCCACACAGGGCTAACAAAGCAACGTATAAACATATGCGGACCGGCCGCCTCGGCGTATGGGATCGCCCAAACAACATATACACATAACCATACAGAAAGACCCTAACCCACAGACCTCTAAACAGACCGACAGAATCATATGACGGGACAGGTCCCCCGCCGTACCCAAATAGTCAGATATACAGAAACATATATACATAGCAAAAGATGTATGTACCAAAAGTGGACTACGGATCAAAGGGAATACTCCGAAATAGCAGAAAGTGGAGCCTACAGTGGAGGATCACCTGTGTCTGTACCTGCGGGCATGAAATGCAGCCCCCGAGAAAAGGGGGTCAGTACGAAAGATGTACTGAGTATGTAAAGCATAGAGTACAGAAATATGGGCCACAACTGAAAGCAAACAGATACAAAAGAGAGAAATGCCGAACAATATATCAAAATGTTTATCAAAATCATATATACATAATGCAAACAAAATCATGAAAAGCTCAGGAACGTGGTCACCACTCCGACGCTGGTGCCACACACAGCATAACACCAGAAGGTTCAAATCTCCGTACATCCCCGAGCACACACATATCAGCATATCATATCACCAGCCATATCACAGCATAACACCAAACGGAACCCGGCCCTATGGCGAGGTCTCGGGAACCGTAACACAGCAAACGGCCGAATTTATCATAATGCGCACGAATCATAACCGGCCCGGGAACCGGTGAACGAAGTCATAATAAGGGCACGAGCAGAGTCGTGAGCAAACAATGCAATTTGTATATCAAAATAGTTTTTCAAAACTTGATTACATCATAAGTCATCTTATTAGTCAAAGTAGTCGAATAATTTGTTAGTACGGAAGTTCATTTCACAAAGATGTTCTCAAAGTGGTACGTATGGCTCAAAATATAGTTTAGTACATTATAGTAATCAAAACATTCTTTCATAGACGGCAATTTCATAACCGAAGATCCCTTATCAAAACTTTTCCAAAAAGAGAGCCCAATAGAACAAATAAGGCATCTCGGGGTTAGCGGGCCCACCTCGGGTCAAGTCGAGGTGGCGAACATGAATTACGGACATTTGGGGTCTATGGGATCATACATAAAGGTTTCGAAGTAATCCGATCACATTTACATAAGTTTCAGACGTTGATTGCTTTCTAGCCAAAATAGGGTCATTAGGCTTCAATTGGATTGAATGAATAGTAGCCGTTTTCCAATTCGGATTTCGAGGAGCAGGATTGCTCCCGGGGTTCCGATAACAACCTAGCATACCTAAGACATGCCAAAGGAAGGAGTGGGTAGCCCTACATACCTTATAAACGTCTTATGCTCACCCCAAACTCAAATCCCGTTTCGTCCAGAATCTGCAAATGGTCAAAGTTACCAATTAGAGATTCTAAGGCTTAAGAATTTCCTTAACTTCATTTTTGTCTACCGAAATTTCGGCAACATTTCCCCTATATATCTAACACCCCCGAGACTTAGCTCGGCTCAATAAACATCAACACAACAACCCAAACATCACAAACTTCATAAGCCACAACTAAATCATTCTAACTTCAATATTCTTTCTTTCTACATAAATCAACAGCTTTCATTCAAACTTCGAAATACCAAACTAACATCCACATTATTGTATTCATTTACTCATTCAAGATTATTCAAACACGTCCCAATAATATTCCAAGCAATATACATAAGTTCAAACAATTCGCTACTTTCCATATTGCATTCCAAAACGTCAACAACTACGACGAACATACTAACTCGCGTTGTTTCATTCCGAATTCGTTAACAACAACCATAATTCACATTTTAAAGTCTTACTTCCATAATTATATAAAATATACAAAAATCATATAATTTCACATAAGAACCCGCAACCATTTTTCAATGCCAAATCAACTCGTTAAATATTCATTTACTTCATAAATGCCACAACGACGCAACTAACGAACTAGATAGGATTCAATTCACCTTCCCTTCCAACTCACATGGCTCACGGCCACATACCAACACACACACACTCACGGCTGCACACACATACATCACTACCACAAAATTCTCATTTTATTCCAATCATCATAACATTCATACCAATTCCATAACCCAAAAGTGGAAGAATTCTCACGTTTCCTTCAAGTTTCAACCCGCCGCAAACGTCGCTCTTGTGCCAAACCAATTATATCACGTCGGAGAGCGTCTTGCATACACTACGAATACAAGAAGAACAAGATTTTTAAGACTAAGATCAAGGCTAGAAAATTTTCTTTTCTCTTCTATGGGGTTTCGGCCGAGAGCCTTATTTTCTCCAAGGTTGATTGATTTTTTTTTGTTTCTTGAACATTCCCATGGATAAGTATGTGTATATATTTGCTTACTTATTCATTGGTCACATGAAAGTCACATGACCTATTAAATCCATGGGCTTGGACAAGCCATGGGTCATGGCCGGCCACCTTTGTGGCTTGGGCCTCAAATTTTGTTCAATTTTTTTTTCTTGGCCCAATTCGAAAAATCTCGTTTTGCATTTCCCGAAACTAATTTCCGAAATTCCAAATTTTTACCCTTGGACTTCCTTCACATTTCCACACCAATATTTCCATAAACAACATAGACATTTTAACTAAAATCAATTATTTCCTTATAACATGCAAGTCTTAATTATTTTCACGATTTCCGATTATGCGAAAACACGGGATATAACATTCTACCTCTTTCATGTGTCCTCTTGATAGGCCGATATACTTTGAACTCTGGCTCCAGGCTAATATGTTTCCTTCCTTTGAACTTGAAGCCTATAATATGTTCTCCCCCCTTTAAGGGGTTACTTATATGCCAACAGTCCTTTTATGAAGTCTTCATCTATACCTTATTCCTCACCTTCTTTCCAACTTGTACCTAAAATATCGAAAACTTCTTATCCTAAGTTTTCCGTCTATATCCTCATTTGTCCACATTTCCTATACTCTTCCATCCACTACTCGTCCTTTCACCTGCTCGGCTCACCTGCTCGTGATTCTTTTGTAACTACGTGTTGGTGTTGTAGCTATGCGTCCATGTTTCTCAAGCTTTCCGCTACTTTTGTTCTCAGCACAGAATCCTTACAATATTTACTCTCCCTATCCTTGCTCGTCGAACCTTTAACTATATTAATATAACTACACATTCATTCTTTTATATACCTCTCGCCATAACATCATCACAAGGCCTAAGACTTCTTTGTCTTACTTCACATCCCCCTATCCTAGTCACTAGTCCTTTAGCCCCATTTATCGAAATCGGTTCTCGAACCTCATACACTCCTCTCCTGTTCCCTTTTACCACACTCTATCCCTTTTTACATGCCTTCTTTGCGTTCTTACCCAAATAGTCTCGTGCTTAGCCGGTAGTTTCTCTCGGGAGATTCCCTTACTGAGGTTTCTTACCTTTCACCTCCTTCCGACACTTTGATCTCTTCGTTTTCCATCTACTCACTCTCTTTCTTTTTCAACTACCGTTATACTAGAATTTCCAAGCTTAACCTATAGTAAAAATAATAGCAAGTTACTTGGTAACACTTGTACCATATATTCTTGCTGTTACTCGAACTCCGGTACCCTTACTCGGTTGATGCCTTTTATACCGTAGCTTCGGTTGTTGGGACTCACATATCCTCCGATACAGTCATACGTGGAATACCCTACGCGTCCATATATATATTTTATTATCAACTAGCCCACAAAGTACTTCCAAACGTTGTTCAAGCCTATCCTAATTCCAAAGCTGTGATGCACTTTCTGTGTCTTCACCGATCTAGTTTGCCTCGTCCTACGCATCTTCCTATGGTCTCCAACCATCCCGTATATCCTAGTTTTCCTTAGACTACCCTAGCTTTTCATTTGTATCTTATGTCTCAATCTATAGAATTTCTTGCCAACTTCTCAGGGGGTCACCCATCATAGAATTGCTCCCACCTGAGCACGCTTAACCCAAAAACTTCACTGGAATTCAGTGTCTTAATGCTATTATTTTCGCGTCCGCTTCCTCACATGACCTTTATTACATGTTCTGGAGCAAGTCGAAGTCTTACAGATTCCGAAACATTTTCGTAACACGTCCTTTCTTTTATAATTACTATCTTACCCTTTTCTACCCTCAACCTTCACCTCTTGCTTACGTACATAACTATCTTTCGTCCTGAATCCCCAGATTCCCATGGTAGCGATCACATCTCCGTCGCCCTGCCAAATCCATAACCTTTCTGAAACAACGCATCTCACTTGTTACCTTATTTACAGTATTTCCTTCCCACGCTTCTTCCTGTTAGACGTATCTATTCTGGCAGAATCTCCTTTACCATCTTTATTTTTGAAAGTATGTACGTAGCAAATATCGACAGTACCTTACTGAACATACGGCTATATGACATATTCCAGCCGTCCAGAACTTCCAGTTCCAAGTAACAGAACAAATACCCAGACTTACCTCCGTGACTTGCCATATCGTCAGTCGCCTTCTTCCGTCGCTACTAGGCGTCTGTGGAATTCACGATTAGTATAAGAAATCTTATTTCCTATGACTTGGCTCTATCGCACGATCTAAGACAGGAAGAAGGTCAACAATCCCTAGATGCCCCGCAGCCTCCTGTTTATAAATGTGGCCGGCTTCACACTCATAAACAGGACTCTACCGGACACGACTTTGCAGACAACCCCTTAGACCGACCTGCTCTGATACCACTTTGTCACACCCCGACTTTACTAGGGTGTGATGGGCACCCGGCCCCATACTCGGAGCCGAGCGAACCCGCTGACTCTGACTACGTACTTAATTTCCTTAGACTCTTACATTAATAAGAAATGAAAAACATAGTTAAGTTTTCAAAATCTTTCTTTCGTTGTTCTCAAATCAAACAAAATCTGTGGTCATGTGGAATCTGTAACATAATATATAAAGACACATAGGCTGGTGAAGCCGCTTTTAAGACTGACATACTACACCCACGACTCTGTCTGCAAAGTCTCTAACTTCGAACAATACATCATAGCATAGTACGCTGACTCGGCTACACTCCAGGGCCAAATGGAGCACGCCAACTTCGCTGGAACATCTTCCATAATAGCTTCAACTCATCTAGGTGTACCTGCGCGGCATGAAACGCAGCCCTCGAAGAAGAGGGGTCAGTACGAGCAATGTACTGAGTATGTAAGGCATAAATAATAACATGTTAATATGAACAGAACATGAACAACAATATAGTAAGGAAATCTGGGAAATAAGAGAAGAGGTATAACTGTGACTGCTTGCCTCTTAAGGCGGAATCATGCACGCGCACTTTTACTTTTATATATACATACATAACCTGTCTGCATCACATAACATCATTAGCCCGCGTCCGGGGTAATCATCTCGTGCCGCCCATTAGTGGTGATCGTGCCCGGCCCTCTAGGCTCGGTGTAAACATAGCAGCCCGCCTTAGCGGTGACATGCCCGGCCATCTAGGCGCGGTGTAATCATCCATCATAAGCATGCATAAGAGCCCCACCAAAAGCTATAACTCTATCAGAGTGACGTAAGGTCGGAACCCTCCGATTACATTATCGAATAACCATGATTACTTTGTCTCACATTGAAGGAACGATAATTATAAGGCGAGACTATCAACGAAAGATAGCATTAAGGGAAAACATAAAATAAGATTATAAGCCTCATAAGACATTAATTCATATACTTTGGGGACTTTAGAAAATAGAGCCGTAACAAGGAATAAAATTGAAATCAAGAATTAGCTCATTGTTCTTATATTCATATTGAATCCTTAGCTTAAGACTTTAGACTTGAAACCATTCTTGTCATAAGCATTCTAGACATATTCTCTTCTTTGACATCCTCGTTATCATTACCAAAGAATATTCATCGTTATAGTCACATAAGTTTACAAAATTGTGAAGCTTTGTTTTGGAAAAGTACAGACATTTTGGAAAACATTTACGGGTTTTCAAGAAAGGAATCATACCTTCAAGTCATAAACAACTAACTTTTGAAAACAAGGAAAAATATGGAAATACTTATGAAATTATAAACTAGGGATCATGCCTTTGAAAGAAAGGGACGAGCCTTAACATACCTGCGTCGCGCCTTACTAGCTACACTTATTCGCCCAAACTTGTTAGTCTACATTCAAGAAGATTGATACTATCGTTAGATTCATCGGCACATATACTTGTCTTAGCCTTTCAAGTACATTCACTTATGGTCTGCCGAAATTTCGGCAGCACCTCCCCTGTAAATACACCATCCCCGAGATTCTAACTCGGCCAATTTTAATCAACAACAATCCGGGAATTCAACCCGGCCAAACTATCAACAACAATACCAACAATTATTCTAGCAACACTTCAACATTCAATTCAATTCAATTCAATTCACATGACTTTCAAAACGATTCAATCAACATACTACTTCGTCCAACACTTTGCAATTTGAACAAGAACAATAACAACTTAATTCCTTCTTTCAAATTTAATCACCACAACCCAACTTACAACCTTCCAAACAAATGTCTCACTTCCAAGTTCATGCATTATATTTATATCCTACACATTATCACATATAAGAAACCATACCAATGTCACACTAACTTTTTCCATAATCCACAAACAATCACAACTTCACTTCTAGCCATTAAATTCTCATTTTACATCACGGAATTAACAACGACATCAACTAGAATGTCAAATGAAATCAATTCATCATAGCTTACCAAAACGTCACCATTCTCGGCCACAACACTACATACATATTTCCATGAATTTTCCATCTTTTTCTATACATTACAACAACAAGCAACACACTACATAAAATTAATTCTATCTTCCCACACCACAACACATACACACGGCCACAACTCCACATCCACATTCTCATAACTTTCATTCATTTCTACGCACTACAACATGTACCAAACATCCATGACACATAAAGGAAGATTGAATACATACCTTTTTCCTTCAACTTCTCACTTGGCTAGGGTTGTGATTTTGCAACAAGGAATGATTTTCTTGCTCCAACAATTGTGCCATGTTGAAGAGGACCCTTGAATTAGTAGGAATGCATGAAGAAACTAATTTTTGGAACAAGATTTCAAGGGGGCAAAATTGCTCTCCCTTGGCCGAATTCTCCTTCTTTCTCCTCCTTCTTTCTTTTGTTTTTGTTCTTTCATTCTCTTGAATAAAATGATGACTTCTCCCACATATATATATATACATATATAATTCTTACACTCATGTGAGGGGCACATGCCCTTTTTCTAAATTTTTCTAGAAATTTCCTCCTTTTTTTGAATTTTCTAACATGGTCAAAGAAGACCAATTGTCTTCTTATATAAACTTTAGTCCATGTATTTTTATTATTATTTATAATTAACCCCCCTTCTCCATTTTCTAGAGTTTTTTTTTTTTAAAATTCACAAAGATGCCCCTTTTGTCTTCCCATGCAAGCTTTGGCCTTTTCAAGACTTTTCTTGAACTCAATCTCAATCTTTAGAGTTAGCTATCAAGTAGCTATCAAGTAGCTCTGGAGTTCCCTCATATAGTAACTTTACATAGCTACTCTGTGATCTGGCTATCATTAACTGGTATAATTCTGAAAGGATTTTTGATTTGACATATAAATTCACTGTCATCCAGTAACCCGCTTGTTCTGATCGTCTCACTTAAACCATTTCACAATTTCCCTTAATCCAACTTATAACACTTTAGGAAAATTATCTCATGTCGTTTCTTTATTTTTAATTCAAACCCTTTTATTTCCTCTTTACTGAGATTTGCTCTTAATTTTTCTGTCACACATTATGTTGCAATCTTTACAAGAATATGCGAAGGTTCTCAAATTAGCCCAAGAAATACCTTAGCGTCGTTTCACTAGTCTTCATGCTTTACCTTGCATTCTCCTCTCGTATCTTACAATCGGTATCGAGATAAATCTTTAGCTCAACTATAGCCATATCCTATTTTCCCTCAGTACAAATTTTATCTCAGTAATTTGGCTCAAACCATCTTACACCTTTCCTTGATGTACCCAAAATATCATAACCACATTGTTATTACTGAATCCTTACTCTTCTTATCAAGTATTCCCTTGGTCTCATTCTTAGCATACAAATATTCGTAGGTTGCATAACTATTCTTGTACAACTTGTATAAAATATATTCAATCTTAGTCATAGTCTTTCCTTCTCCTGGTTCATTATGCTTTACATAACTCATCTGTACTAAAACTCGCTCGTAGCCTATCTTGTTATACTCCTTTCCCTTCCTTTATTCACCCCTTTGATTTTCTCATATCCTACTATAGGATATTTTCCATCCCTTCCCTTTGCTACTTATAAGTCGCAATATCATTAGCACACAACACTATTTCCAAATCTTAGCCTCTAATCTAGTATAGCATTTCTATCCTTTACAATATCTCTTAAGTTACTGGTTACCATTCTCTTATCGCACTCTTTCTTTTTATAAGACCCACTTTCTAATGTCTTATCATTCGAGGTCTTTACAAATAATTCTTAGCGTTGTCTCAAATATCATTCTGACTTCTATGCATTTATTTCTGGCTTTCAGATCTTACTAACTTGTTTCGGCAAGGGATCTCACTTGAAGTTTAAGCATCCATATCAAATATATTACAATGTCAATTGTTTCCATCTTACACTTGCATTTCTCTCACCCGCTTCCCCCCTTAAGGGTGTACTTATACCATTATCTGTTCATATTCTGCTCTATGTCTGTATTTCCAATCTCAAATTCATCTGATCCTTTTTTGTCCAACTCACTTGGTATACTGTACCATATCCATATCTTTTCTTTATAATTTATAACTTTGATTATCCATGTACGAAACCTTAACAAAATCATGAAGCAATGAGAACCTTACTATATATAGTATAAAATCTCATCAGACCATCTGTACTTGAGTAATGCAACCCATGTAGCAACTTATCCAAGCCCACATTCCACTTACTCCAATCAGTAATTAATTAGTACTTATAGTCGTTCCAAATTCTGAATTAGGTAGCACTTATATTCTGATGACAAGTGTCCAAAGTTCTCTTCTAATATTATCTTTATCCCAACATATATCATCTGTTTCCTTTAATAAATTCACAATACATTATTTGTTTCTCAGGCCTACAGTCCTTGTCCTTTAAGGATTTCACTATTTCCGAGGTGAAGTCATATACACGCAGTACTCCTGTACGCCTTATGCTCTTTTACCCTTGTTGTGTACCCAACACTGACTTCTAACTTACTCAAAATCATATCAAGTTCGTCTTAATAATGGTCTTATCTTATCACCTTGTCATCGTACTACACCTTTAAGTTCGTAGCTATGTATTTCCCTTTTATTTTATACTCGTACTCAATTAATTACGTCTATCTTGGGTACTTCCTTTAGTATTCCCTTACCATTTCTCTAGTCTATGTCCATCTTTCATTCTGTGCACGAGAAATCTCATGCTACCTTTGTATCCTTCAGAAAACACTACTTCTGCATAATCCCTTTCTCATTTTCAAAATGTATTTTGTTCATCCCTGTTTGTTCTTGTCTGTTACATCTCGGAAATTTCTACATACTTGTATGATGAGTGGAATGATGAAAAGTTTGAGTGTATGGTGTTTGTTATGGCGGGAATGGCCAATTATGAAGTTTTGGAAAATAAGAAAGTCGCGGAAATTTTTTTCTGTCCAGTGGTCGTATATGGCACTATACGGCCCGTATAGTGTAATCGTCCTCCAGCTTGTCCAAAACTCAACTTTCTGTAAATTGTGAAAATGGTTAAAAACGACTTGGAGTACGGCCCGTAAACTGGTTTACGGACCGTAAACCTCGATCGTAAACTGCAATATTCTTCAGCCAACTTCTCTATTTTGGACATGCTTAAATACGACCAGGGAGGACGGCTCGTAAACTGTGGTTTACGACCACTGTTCACCCCGACTGGAATTCATTAAAGATCAAACTTTGAGTTATTAAAAGGGACCAAAGCCTCATTTTATTTCATTTTTCACCCATACAACTCAAGAAAGCTCTAGAACTCTCTCAATACTTCATCCATAGAAATTCAAGGGAGTCAAGGGAAGAAACTAGGATCATCAACACTAAACTTATGAAACAAGTGAATGAAACCTAGTTGGAAATCATCTTCTCCAAGAAATCACAAAAGAGGTAAAGGAGGGTTTTGGTGCACAAGGAAAGATTCCACTCTAAGCTTGTTCCACCACCATCCAAGGTGAGTTTTATGACTTTATCATGTGGTTTAAAGTATTAGAAGACTAAGACACTTGAAATGTAGAAGAACATAGAAATGGGTCATCATTGAGTGAATAGTGACATAAATGAATGATAGTAGAATTGAACTATGAATATTGAAGTGTTGTGAATACAAGTACGTTATAAATGATGTTTATATCATGAAACAAGCATTAAATGCATGAAAACGCAAGGATGAGCTAGAAGTAGAAATAAGGGAAAATGGTGGATTTTGCCAAATGTACGTAAATGACGATTGTCGATGATGATATTGCTAGTAATATTATGAATGTTGGGAGTTGATATAAAACATGAGAAAAATGGTATGAGCGAAGGAAGCGTTGTCCGACTGTTCCTAGAATTAGCGATGCGTTCTTGTAGTTAGTTTACTAATGTTGATACGAATTCTCTTATGAAGGTAACGACGTGATATCGACAGAGAACAAGTGAGCGATATCTTAGCTAAACGACCAAGGTATGTGAGGCTACTCCCTTTCTTTCAAAGGCATGATCCCTAGCTTATGATTTCATAAATGCTCCAATCTTTTCCTTGCTATCAAAGGTTAAAAAGTCTAAGATTCCGAAGCATGATTTCCTTCTTGATATTCCATAAATGTTTTCCAAGTACTCCTATTCTCCAAAACCAAAGGTTGTGATTATGTGAGTTCTTATGATAACGACGAAGGATATTTTTTTTCAATGACAACGATGATGTCAAAAGTGAGAATATCATTATGATGAATATGATGAGAACGATCTTATGTTTAAAAGTTTCAAGTTTACGATTTCAAGGACTATATGAGAACGTCGAGCTATTTACTGATTTCTCAATTTATTCATGGATGGTGACTTTATTTCTAAATCTTCCAGAGTATATGAATGGATGCCTTATGAAGTTCATGATTTTATTTTATGCTTTCTTTTAATGCTATTCTTCATTGATAGTCTCGCCTTATAATAATTGTTCCTTCAAGGTGAGACAAAGCGACGATGATTACTCCATAACATAATCGGATGCTTTCGACCTTACGTCACTCCGACGTACTTACAGCTTTTCCTTGGGCTCTCAAGCATGCTATGTATATTATGTATGTATATATATGATATGAAAATGTTTTCAGGGGAAATGGGGAAAGGTGAGGCGCTATAGACGCATAGCCACCTGGTCAGCTGGCGTATCATAATTCCATCCCGGACACGGGATGCCCGGACGCGGGATATAAGGGTTATGGATCGGGCCGTACGTTCCTCGGCACTAACTTATTATATTTATGGATCGGGCCGTACGTTCCTCGGCACTAACATATGATGATATATGGATCGGGCTGCGCGTTCCGCAGCAATTTACTATATGATGCTTTATGAGTATGCATGCATGGATCCGCCTTATGAGGCAAGCAGTTATCGATTATCTCCTTGTACTTACTTTACTTTCTTATTCTTACTTTATGTCACAACCCGGCTGGGGGCCGCGACGAGCGCCCGGTGCTACCCCACCCGAGCACCCCCTTATCGTACATAACATAACATCTAGGTGAACCATAATTCAATTCGTGCTTTCCTTATCGTTAATCATATTGATCCCATTAGACGACCATCATCATTTAACATATCATAGGCATCTGTGCCACATCATAAGTACAAGGCCGACGTGGCTAACAAAAGATATACAAAACATGGGCCGACATGGCCTAACATCTCTACCCACATACACATGACTACGAGCCTCTAAAAGTATGACATATCGTATGAGCAGGACAGGACCCCGCTATACCCATAATTTTATACACAAAAGAATAAGTACCCAAAATCTACGGCTCCGAAAGAAATGGAGCTCTGCTATGCAATCTCTGAATAAGCAGCTATGGATCAAGTCTGTCTCCCTGTGCACCTGCGGGCATGACGCAGCGTCCACAAACAAAAGGACGTCAGTACGAAGAATGTACTGAGTATGTAAAGCATGATCAACATCAATATAGAAGCATAATAGATATTATGAAGATAGCATAGGAGGGGAGACAGTAATATCATCATCATCATGTTGCTTACTTGCATACATCGTCGTTCGTATCTCATAATAATACTCGTACCATACTTGTGCTCATATTCGTATACATGTCCTTATTCGTATTCTTATAAAAGTCTTATCACATTCATATTCATATTATATACATAGTCATTTCATATACATAGCATTTACATAGCATACCCGACCTCGTAGGATCAGTGTGTCATATATACTTGGCCAACCAAGGCTAAAGATCATACATACCTGGCCCTACCAAGCCATCAGGGTTATCCGTACCATCTGCAGAGGTGTGCGCGCGTTTCGTAATCGTATACATACTTTATACATAGTAATATACATATAGTCTTACCCGGCATCATAAGCTCGGGGTCTTATCATAGCCCTTCATAGGCATACATATACATATATCATAGCTCGTAAGCATCTCTAATATCATTTTACTCTCATCATCATTACTATCCTCATCATTATCGTGACATTTACATTATAGACTTACTCGTCATACGAGGAACATAGTATAATCATAGTGCATATCAAGGGTCGTGAGCTTATGAGCTCGGAATGTCAACCATGTGAAGACAACATACTCATATAGAGGAATTAGGAATTTGGCCAAGAACCATGCCTTATGAAAGAAGGGTTAGCCTTACATACCTTTCCGTCGAACTATTCTACACTTGCACGTTCCTTTCCAGTGCTAGCGTTTATACCTTCATTAATATCATAACAATGGCCATTAGCCATTCACATTATCCACATTATCTAGATTCCTCAATTTGCCTCTAATTCACCCACATTCATGGTTATAACACCCATCTTCGTCCATTCGTCTAAAGTGTTTAGTTCATGATCTTAATACCATTTATAACACATTCATATCACAACACAACAACATTCATAACTCAATTCAAACTATTTCTCAAAATGTCACTATTCATCATTCATGACCTAGTTGACCACATTTCCCACAATCCATGTATTTTAATTCTCCAATACCTTACCATCTTGTAAAAATCATGAATCTTACCTTAGAAGTTGTAGGAACAAGCTTTGGTTGATAATACTCTTCTTTGAGCAAAACCCTAGTTTTTCTCCATTTGGATTTCTTGACTTGGATGATCCTTGATGATTCCCTTATCCTTGATTCACTTGTCTTAATGTTATTGATGGCTTATAATCCTTGAAAACTCATATAATAAATGTAGAGAGAAGTTCTAGAGAGAAGTCGTGCAATGTTGTAATGAAATAAAATAAGTCTTGATCATCATATTTAATGAATTGGAAAATCTGTGTTGGGTGAACAGTGGTCGTCCATGGAGGTTTACGGTCCGTATTCCACTTTACGGACCGTCCCTCGTGGTCGTCTTTAAGCTTAAGCAGGACCAGAGACTTTGGCCTGCATGCATGGTGATTTACGACCATGGTTTACGGGCCGTAAATCACTTTACGGTCCGTCCACCAAGTCGTATTATACCTCTTCCTCAGCTGGCAGAAAGTTGAAGTTTGGCATGCCAGTTTACGACCTTACAGTTTACGAACCGTATACCAGTTTACGGTCCGTATTTGCACTTTACGACCACTGGCATAAAGCTGAAGCTTTTGCATGGCAGTTTACGACTGCCAGTTTACTGACCGTATTGCACTTTACGGTCCGTATTTTGCAATATACGACCACTGGGCAGTTTTACCAACTTTCAATTTTTCTCATTTCTCGACTTTTCATTCTAATCATCCACATCCCTTTACATACATTTCCCATGAAACATTATACACTCGCACTCCTCGCACACATCATTAGTTCATTTACTTGCGTACCAACGGAAAATTTCTGAGGTGTAACATTCTACCCCCCTTAGGAACATTCGTCCTCGAATGATAAAGGCTCGGGGAATTCCATAAAAATTTCGCCAGAGCTTCCTCTGTAATGTGGCACTACCACCCTGTCACAGCAACCCACAATAACAATGCCTCACAGGGCAATAATACAACAGCACTAGAAATTTGGCCACACACGACCTGAATGTATAAAAGGGAAAACATGCATACCTTATGATTTTGACGTCTCATCTTGGACTTCTTCCAAGGGTTGAAATAAATGTGGGTATTTGGATCGCATATTCTCTTCCGCTTCCCATGTCATTTCCTCTCGATTGTTATTTCTCCACAGAACTTTAATTGAGGCCACTTCTTTGTTTCTAAGCCTCCGTACTTGCCTATTTAATATGGCAATGGGTATTTCATCATAAGTTAACTTTTCTGTCACTTGAATATCATTCACTGGGTCGATCCTTGTAGGATCTCCAAAACACTTCCGAAGCATCGAGACATGAAATACTGGATGGACTGACTCCAAATCTGGAGGTAGATCTAGCTCATATGCCACTTTGCCTATTTTGCGCACAATTTCGTATGGCCCAATATACCGGGGACTGAGCTTCCCCTTTTTGCCAAATCTCATCACGCCCTTCATCGGCGACACTTTCAAGAATACCCAATCCTTAACTTGGAACTCTAAGTCCCTTCGACGATTATCTGCATAGGACTTCTGGCGACTTTGAGCCGCTAACAATCGATCTTGTATAAGCTTGACTTTCTCTATTGCTTGCTGGACCAAATCTGGTCCTATCAACTTGGCTTCTCCGGTTTCAAACCACCCAATTGGGGATCTACACTTTCGCCCATATAGAGCTTCATACGGTGTCATTTGAATGCTAGAATGGTAACTGTTATTGTAAGCAAACTCAATGAGTGGCAAATGGTCATCCCAATTTCCTCCAAAATCTATCATACATACCCGTAACATATCTTCGAGAGTCTGAATAGTACGTTCAGCTTGCCCATCAGTCTGGGGGTGAAATGCCGTGCTAAGGCGCACTTGGGTCCCTAGACCCTCTTGGAACGACCTCCAACACATGGTTGTAAACTGAGTTCTTCTATCGGAGATAATATATACTGGAACACCGTGGAGTCTCACTATCTCTTTAAGATAAAGCTTTGCGTAATCTTCAGCCACATAGGTCGTCCGGACCGGTAAGAAATGAGCTGATTTAGTGAGTCTATCCACGATCACCCATATAGAATCATATTTACGTCGAGAATGGGGTAACCCTGTAATGAAATCCATATTAATCACTTCCCACTTCCAAGTTGGGATTTCTATATCTTGCAATAAGCCACCCGGCTTTTGGTGTTCTATCTTCACTTGTTGGCAATTAGGACACTGAGCTACGAATTCCGCTACGTCTTTCTTCATCCCATTCCACCAATATATAGTCTCAAGATCATGATACATTTTCGTCGCTCCGGGGTGAACGGAGTAACGGGAACAATGAGCTTCTCTCAAAATCTGATGGCGTAGACCTGCCACATCGGGAACACATAACCTGCCTCGACATCGGAGAATTCCATCTTTCGAAATATCAAATGATGACTCCTCCTTCTGAGGGAGTGTATCTCTGTACTGCATTAGCATGGGATCCTCGTATTGTCGCTCTTTTACTTCCGCTACTAACGATGAAACTGCTGAATTCTAAATAGTAGCTCCGCTGCTACCTGAGTCCACCACTCGGACTCCTAGGCTAGCTAACTGCTGAAGATCACGGGCCATCTCGTTCTTTTCTGGTCGTACATCACTTAGACTTCCCATCGACCTACGGCTAAGAGCATCAGCCACAACATTTGCCTTTCCGGGGTGGTACAGGATTTCAACATCATAGTCTTTTAGCAACTCTAGCCATCGTCGTTGCCGCAAATTCAACTCTTTCTGCTTGAAGATAAACTGGAGACTCTTATGATCTGTATAAATATCCACGTGGACACCATATAAATAATGTCTCCATATCTTTAAAGCATGGACCACCGCGGCCAATTCTAAGTCATGGGTAGGATAATTCTGCTCATGTTTCCGTAATTGTCTAGAAGCATACGCAATCACCTTACCATTTTGCATCAATACACAGCCTAGCCCGACGCCTGAAGTATCACAATAAATAACATATCCTTCCAATCCCTCTGGAAGTGTCAAGACTGGGGCTGAAGTCAGTCGGTCTTTCAACTCTTGGAAACTACGCTCGCAAGCATATGTCCATTGAAACTTAGCTGACTTCTGAGTCAACTTGGTGAGCGGTGCAGAAATAGAAGAGAAACCCTCAACAAATCTTCTTTA
This sequence comes from Lycium barbarum, assembly GCF_019175385.1. NCBI lineage: Eukaryota > Viridiplantae > Streptophyta > Magnoliopsida > Solanales > Solanaceae > Lycium > Lycium barbarum. Next base: position 64,469,439 of record NC_083345.1, read on the forward strand.
ATAACTGGCAAAGCCCAAAAAGCTACGAACCTCCGTAGGGGTCGTGGGCCTTGGCCAAGTCTTCACTGTCTCAATCTTTTGGCTATCCACTCGAATACCGTCAGCTGCAACAATGTGGCCCAGAAATGCCACTGAGTTCAACCAAAACTCGCATTTGGAAAACGTCGCGAATAACTCTCGGGTTCGAAGAACTCCAAGGACAATACGCAAGTGATCTGCATGTTCTGCCTCAGATCTATAATACACTAGGATGTCATCGATGAATACTATCACGAATAGATCCAGAAAAGTCCTGAATACATTGTTCATTAAGTCCATAAACACTGCCGGGGCATTAGTTAGCCCAAATGACATTACTCGGAACTCAAAATGGCCATACCTTGTTCTGAAAGCCGTCTTAGGGATATCTTTCTCCCTAACCCTCACTTGGTGATACCCGGACCTCAAATCGATCTTTGAAAACCATTTGGCACCTTGCAATTGATCAAATAAATCATCAATCCTCGGGAGGGGATACTTGTTCTTAATCGTCACTCTATTCAATTGCCAATAGTTAATGCACATTCTCAAGGAGCCATCCTTCTTCCGGACGAACAATACGGGTGCTCCCCACGGGGATGAACTAGTCCTAATGAAGCCTTTTTCAAGCAAGTCTTTCAATTGCTCCTTCAACTCTTTCAACTCTGCGGGTGCCATCCTATAGGGAGGAATAGATATGGGTTTTGTGTCTGGCAACACATCAATCACAAAATCAATCTCCCGCTCGAGAGGAAGGCCTCGAAGCTCTTCCGGGAACACATCCGGAAATTCATTCACTACTGGAACTGACTGAAGAGTCGGCGACTCAGCTTCTACATCTTGAACTCGCACTAGGTGATAGATACACTCTTTCGTGATCATCTTCCTTGCCTTTAGATAGGAGATAAACCTACCTTTTGGTGATGCCGAATTTCCTTTCCATTCTAAGACTGGTTCTCCCGGAAATTGGAAACGAACCATCTTCATTCTACAATCAACATTGGCATAACAAGAAGCCAACCAATCCATGCCCATAATGACATCAAAATCTACCATCTTTAGTTCATGCAAGTCAGCTATAGTACGGTGGCCACATATCACGACTACACAATCTCTATACACTCGGCTGGCTATCACCGATTCGCCAACGGGCGTAGACACCTCAAAAGGTTTGATCGACTCCAGCTCGACTATAAACCGACCCGCAATATATGGAGTAACATAAGACAATGTGGAGCCCGGGTCAATCAAAGCATATACATCATGAGAGAATACCGATAATATACCTGTGACTACGTCAGGAGAAGACTCAAGATCTTGGCGTCCAGCCAAAGCATAAATACGGTGCTGAGAACCGCTAGTACTGGGAGCTCTCCCTCTGCCTCTACCATGGCCAGCTGGCGCATGTGAACCTGGCCCCGTAGGGCGTACAGATGTCGAAGATCTGGCTACCAACCCTGATGGCTGGGTCCTACCTCTACCATGTACTCAGGGGCAATCACGCATAATATGGCCTGGCCGACCACATGAATAGCAATCATCTGAACCAAATCGGCATCGACCCCAATGCATCTTCCCACACTGGGAACACGGTGGTACTGGTGGCCTTGACTGGCCCAAATCACCTCTGAACTGAAGTCCTGTATAACACGGACTCGGCCCTGAACGAGCAGATCTATCAAGGCCCTGGCCTGAAAACCGTGGAGGTGGACTGGTCATAGAATAGCCTGAATGGCTGGGAAGCTGCTGTCTGTGTCCACCCCTGGACTCGCTCCTCGAACCTGAAGGTCTAGCTCTCTTGCTATGTCCCCTATCTTGGTCACGTTCATTTCTCCGCTGCTGTAGGTGTTCCTCTAATTCCTGAGCATGTGCATGAATGCATGCAATATCCATGCCATCTTGAAGGGACGCAGTTAAGCATTTATCCATCAAGTGTGGCCCTAGGCCTTTCACAAACCGGTGCACCCGATCGCCCATATCCGCTACCATGGCCGAAGCATACCTAGCCAAGGAATTGAAGCGGAGACTATACTCTGTAGCACTCATGCTACCTTGCCTCAAATTCAAGAATTTATCAGCCCTAGCTCGCCGAACTTCCGGAGGCATATAATGACGGAGAAAAGAATCAACAAACTCTTGCCATAACGGTGGAGGTACATTGGCTCCCCGCGAAGCCATCCAAACCGTATACCACTGGATTGAGACATCCCTCAATCTATATGACGCTAGCTCCACCGATTCGGTGTCTGAAGCATGTATCAACCGGAGCGTCCTTAGCATACCATCAATAAAGTCCTGGGGATCCTCCTCCAGTTTCGACCCAAAGAATTCCGGGGGTTTCAAAGCAATGAAGTCACGGGCCCTTGCACTAACAGTCCTGTCACCTTGCCCTGCACTTGGCCTCTGAGTCTGGGCCACAACCAACTGAGTCAACAAATTAATGGCCTCTCTCACGTCTTGGCCCGAAGCATTTGGTGGAGGAGCTGGGGCTGGGGTTGAGGCTCCCACGTGCTCCTCAGTAATAGGCACTGTCTGGGAGGACTGAGATTGAGCCGCACTCTGGGACTCATCTTCCTATACTACCGGTGGCGGTGCCCTTTCAGCCCGCTTTTCTGCCACCGTCTTGCCCTTTTTGGGCTGTTGTAGCCTTTTTCTTTTTAGGCATCTCTGAAATACACAACACACGATTTAGGAACAAGAATTCCTTACATCATAGCTCTATCGCACGATTCTTATGAAGAAAGAAGGTCATATATTCCTAAAATGTCCGCAGCTTCTCGTTTATAAGTGTGGCGCGCAACACACCCATAACCAAGACTCAACTAGACACGGCTCGTAGACACATCCTAGGACTGAACTGCTCTGATACCACTTTTTGTCACGACCCAGCTAGGGGCCGGGACGAGCACCCGGTGCTACCCCACCCGAGCACCCCCTTATCGTACATAACATAACATCTAGGTGAACCATAAGTCAATTCATGCTTTCCTTACCGTTAATCATATTGATCCCATTAGACGACCATCATCATTTAACATATCATAGCCATCTGTGCCACATCATAAGTACAAGGCCGACGTGGCTAACAAAAGATATACAAAACATGGGCCGACATGGCCGAACATCTCTACCCACATACACATGACTACGAGCCTCTAAGAGTATGACATATCGTATGAGCGGGACAGGACCCCGCTATGCCCATAATTTTATACAAAAAAGAATAAGTACCCAAAAGCTACGGCTCCGAAAGAAATGGAGCTCTGCTATGCAATCTCTGAATAAGCAGCTATGGATCAAGTTTGTCTCCCTGTGCACCTGCGTGCATGACGCAGCGTCCACAAACAAAAGGACGTCAGTACGAAGAATGTACTGAGTATGTAAAGCATGATCAACATCAATAGAGAAGCATAATAGATATCATATGAAGATAGCATGGGAGGGGAGACAATAATATCATCATCATCATGTCGCTTACTTGCATACATCGTCGTTCGTATCCCATAATAATACTCGTACCATACTTGTGCTCATATTCGTATACATGTCCTTATTCGTATTCTTATATATAGTCTTATCACATTCATATTCATATTATATACATAGTCATTTCATATACATAGCATTTACATAGCATACCCGACCTCGTAGGATCGGTGTGTCATACATACTTGGCCAACCAAGGCTCAAGATCATACATACCTGGCCCTACCAAGGCATCAGGGTTATCCGTACCATCTGCTGAGGTGTGCGCGCGTTTCGTAATTGTATACATACTTTATACATAGTCATATACATATAGTATTACCCGGCATCATAAGCTCGGGGTCTTATCATAGCCCTTCATAGGCATACATATACATATATCATAGCTCGTAAGCATCTCTAGTGTCATTTTACTCTCATCATCATTACTATCCTCATCATTATCGTTACATTTACATTATAGAATTACTCGTCATACGAGAAACATATTATAATCATAGTACATATCAAGGGTCGTGAGCTTATGAGCTCGGAATGTCAACCATGTGAAGACAGCATACTCATATAGAGGAATTAGGAATTTGGCCAAGAACCATGCCTTATGAAACAAGGGTTAGCCTTACATACCTTTCCGTCGAACTATTCTACACTTGCACGTTCCTTTCCAATGCTAGCGTTTATACCTTCATTAATATCATAACAATGGCCATTAGTCATTCACATTATCCACATTATCTAGATTCCTCAATTTGCCTCTAATTCACCCACATTCATGGTTATAACACCCATCTTCGTCCATTCGTCTAAAGTGTTTAGTTCATGATCTTAATACCATTTATAACACATTCATATCACAACACAACAACATTCATAACTCAATTCAAACTATTTCTCAAAATGTCACTATTCATCATTCATGACCTAGTTGACCACATTTCCCACAATCCATGTATTCTAATTCTCCAATACCTTAACATCTTGTAAAAATCATGAATCTTACCTTAGAAGTTGTAGGAACAAGCTTTGGTTGATAATACTCTGCTATGAGCAAAACCCTAGTTTTTCTCCATTTGGATTTCTTGACTTGGATGATCCTTGATGATTCCCTTATCCTTGATTCACTTGTCTTAATGTTATTGATGGCTTATAATCCTTGAAAACTCATATAATAAATGTAGAGAGAAGTTCTAGAGAGAAGTCGTGTAATGTTGTAATGAAATAAAATAAGTCTTGATCCTCATATTTAATGAATTGGAAAATCTGTGTTGGGTGAACAGTTGTCGTCCATGGAGGTTTACGGTCCGTATTCCACTTTACGGACCATCCCTCATGGTCGTCTTTAAGCTTAACCAGGACCAGAGACTTTGGCCTGCATGCATGGTGATTTACGACCATGGTTTACGGGCCGTAAATCACTTTACGGTCAGTCCACCAGGTCGTATTATACCTCTTCCTCAGCTGGCAGAAAGTTGAAGTTTGGCATGCCAGTTTACGACCTTGCAGTTTACGGACCGTATACCAGTTTACGGTCCGTATTTGCACTTTACGACCACTGGCATAAAGCTGAAGCTTTTGCATGGCAGTTTACGACTGCCAGTTTAAGGACCATATTGCACTTTACGGTCCGTATTTTGCAATATACGACCACTGGGAAGTTTTACCAACTTTCAATTTTTCTCATTTCTCGACTTTTCATTCTAATCATCCACATCCCTTTACATACATTTCCCATGATACATTATACACTCGCACTCCTCGCACACATCATTAGTTCATTTACTTGCGTACCAACGGAAAATTTCCGAGGTGTAACACTTTATTTCTTGGTGTATGTCTTACATACTCAGTACAATGCTCGTACTGACATCCTTTTCTTTGGATGCTATGTTCATGCCCACAGGTAGACGGGAAAGCGGTCCAGACTGATAGGAGTCACTAGCCGAGCTGAAGAGCACTCCATCTTCCGGAGGTGCTAATTTGTTGTTCCCTTTGTGTATATATTTGTATGTCACTCAATAGAGGCTCGTAGATGCTCAATGTGGGTTGTGTGGTTCCACAACGTGGGTAGTATGCATGTGTATAAGTATATTGAAATATGTTTTTTTTGTATCAACGCGTTATATTTTTGTAATGAAAAGCAAATCCTCTTTTTAAAGCTAACCAGAAATAGATGAATGATTGTTAAATGGGTTAGGTAAATGATAGTACGGGTGGTGCTCGGTGGTTAGCCCCGGGTACCCGTCGCGGCCCCTAGCCGGGTCGTGACAGATGTGGTATCAGAGCAGTTCGTCCTAGAAAGTGTCTACGAGACGTGTCTAGTAGAGTCTTGTTTAGCGGTGTGTTGTGCACCACATCTATGAACAGGAGGCTACCGGACATTTAGGAAACATGACCATCTTTCTTCTCAATAGATCGTGCGATAGAACTGTGTTATAGGACTATCTCTCCCCTAACGGTGCGTTGTCATTTCAGCAAAACCGATGAAGCGAAAAGCTACGGCGGCCCAGAAGGGCAAGATGGTGGTTGGAGAAGGGTTTGATCGCGAGCCGTCTACGGATATGGAGGAGGGCGAACCCCAGAATAACGACCCACTTCGATTCTATCATACCTCGCCCACTTTTAAGGATCAGAGGGAAGCCTCGATCTTAGCTCCAGTACCCCCCGTTCCTTCGCAAGATACCGCGGGCCAAGAGATGAGACAGGCCATTCTTTTACTGACTCAATTGGTAGCCGCTCAGACTCAGCGGCAGAATGCGAGTCACGATAACAGGGATTGGAGAAAGGGAGTTAATTCCTTTGGGTCTGACCGTGAGATTAGAGATGCGCCTCCACAGTTTCCCAGGCCCAGATTTGATGGACCTGCTTATTCAAGGTCGTCCCAGAGTCTCAGAGTTTCTCGTTCTCGGGTTCAGAGTGATTCCGGTCAGAAGAGGTCACCAGTACCACGATGTATTCAGTGTCGCAGGTTACATTGGGGACCGTGTCGCCGGGGCTCTGATGTTTGTTATGCCTGCGCTAGGCCAAGCCATTTAAAGCGAAATTGTCCATCGCTACGTGGTAAAAGTGAGGTTCGGACTACGGAAATGGTAACGGGCTCTTCATCATCGACACGCCCTCCAAGGTCAGGGCCACAGGGGCTAGTAAGCAGTGGTATAGACCGAAGAACGCCTAGTCCCAGCGGATCCCAGCATTATACCCAGGCGTTAGCTGAACGACAGGATCCTGAGTCTTCCCCTGATATTACTCCAGGTATATTGCTAGCACCCTTTTATGATTAATGTGAATACGTGTGCAAGTAAGCCATATGGTAAATGTAATGTGACTGACAAAAAGGGATAACAGGTTGGGTATGCCTGCTTCATGAGGTTACCCCATGTTATGAGCAGGTTTGCAAACGAGATCAAGAAGTGTTACTCTATAGGGTGGATTATGATCTGGGTACAGTGAGCCGTAACAAGAATTGTTATGTAAAGTATAGCGAGAAGACGCCTAAGGGCATGGATGATATCTTTAGCTGGGCGTATAAGGCCGAGACTACGGTAAAGATAAATAATGAAAGTAGGATAATTAGTAGGAGGAAAGTCAACGCGATGGGAACGAGATAGGGGGGATGATCAGGACGGATAGAATTAGTTTTAGGAAGCAAGGGACGGATTGACACAGGTGGTGTAGATTAAAGCACAAAGCGGTACTAAGTTAAGAATATGGTTCCTCATATGAAGAGTCAAGGATCGATTATTAAGTGGGAGGAGATAAGATAGCAAAGAGGAAATGTATGAAGTACGAGTGCCTAAAGAATAGTGGCGTGGTAGTTAAAGGAGAACATATCTCCTACAAATATCCCATACCAAGTTAGAACGAGTGAAGTGAATGCGGTAAAGAGTTGAAGAGGAAAAGATGATCATGAGTTATGGGTATACTGTACGACGATGAAGAGATGGAGTAGAGTTATAACTAATAATGATAGTGGTACAATGAGGATATGAAATCGGTTCCAAGCGCAAACAAGAGTAAGAGAATAAGGAGGCATGGGGCGCATTAGCGGCGTAAGAGAGACCTAAGCCCTAGGGAAACGAAGGTGGCGTTACAAGCAATTTTGAGCGCCGAAGAAGAGGGCGAGTGACATTAGATAGGTGGCATGGATAGCTAGACTCACTATTAATGTAATCATCCCTATGGGGCAGGAAGTTGTTAATCGCGTTTTTGCTCGGAGTGTTATATCGGGTGCATTTCTTGGTTATAAGATTGTAAGGCGAGCACGCTAAGACTCCACGACTCCACGTATGAATTGTTATAGCCATAGACTGTAGGGGACGGAATAAGTGAGGCGTAGTGTAGCCAGGAGTACGTGGATTCGAGATTTAAAGGTACGAGTAAAACCCTTAAAAGGGGGAAGCAAATAGAGAGGACGCCAGTGTGAGGGTTGAAATGATGAACCCTACGGGAGTGTATTGACTAAAAGTGGCAGAATAAGGTCATGCAAAAGCAAGAAGAAGGGGGAAGAAGAAGAGTCGTGAGTCGGCAAAGATAGTAAAAGACTAGTGACGGGCAGAGGTGGACCCACAATTCTCTAAGATTATACCACCTCATCGTCCCTCTAAATTATAAATCTTAGATGAATTTGTAGCAAAGTATAAGGCCGATCTGTGAGACGTTCCGTCCCATAAGGTCCCAAGTGGCGCAAAACAAGGAATAAAATTGCGAAACTCTAATCGCGTGACATGGTTGGAGGAGAGTTGGAATTAGTTTAGGGAGTACTGATTAGTTACTATTGCTCTTCCAGCAGAATGGAAACTCTCGTTTCTCTGCCCTTATATTGGTTTAATGACTTCCGGGATTGAATACTCTTTTAGCCCACATGAAAATATAACCCCTGAGAATGTTGTGAATATAGTGGGTGACGGTAGCCCCAAGAAGAAGGCATGCAGGCCTGAGACACAGAATAATTCATGAAATTAACATGGGTCTTATTGTAAAGCCACCCCGTTCTCGAGGTAAGGGCGTTAGCGAAAAAGGGCATTGAGAAGGATATTGAAACTTAGATGAATATGACCATGGATAAGGAATACAGATGAATATGACTATGGATGCGAAGACAAACATGGATACAGGTATACGGATGGATGGGTACAAATGCGAATCGCGCGAAAAGAGTATGTAATTCGTAGATATTTACGCGTCGCCAATGAGACCAAGTGAACACTTAGGAGAGGAGTAAGAGGTAAAGTAAGGGTGAGAGAGTCATGATGCCCGGGGTAAGTTGAAGGAGGGTATATGGTAAACGGAACTGAAATGTCGAGTTGGAATTGCTGTGAGAGACAAATGGAATAATTGCTTGGGGCATAGTATAAGTACAGGTTACATACTCACCATAGAGGCCCGAGGATGTGACAACCTGCGAGAGCGATAGAATCATGGAATAAAGGTGGAGAGTTAGGTTCCGATGCATTAGATCCTATAAGATCGTATGCAACAAGCAAGGTGGCTTATAAATATGTTAGAACTCCCACTAGGAGCATGTCAATAAAATGATGATCAAATGACAAGAGAGTTGATGTATGAGAAAGTACCCTTTGCAAAATTAGATAGGTAAGTGCGAGGACTTCGAAATAAGGAGGTTGCTTAAATCAGAGTTTGATGGCAGAAACAATAATCGGGAAGAAATACTAGGGAAGCCAAAGTGAATGCGGAAGCCAAGTATCCGCACCTAGTCGAATCTCCAGGAAAAGTCCATGATGGTATGTATGTTTTAATTTTATGTTTTTGGTCGTGTGTGGCCATAAATGTGTTAATATTGTGATATGGACCTGTGAAGCGCAGATATTGTGGGTTATTGTAATGGAAGAAGTAGTGTCCAAATTACAAAGGAAACTCTAGCAAATTTTCTTCGAATCCCCGCTGATTTAACATTCGAGGACGAATGTTCCAAAATGGGGGAAGAATTTTACATCTCGGAAATTTCTCCATACTTGTATGATGAGTGGAATGATGAAAAGTTTGAGTGTATGGTGTTTGTTAAGGCGGGAATGGATAATTATGAAATTTTGGAAAATAAGAAAGTCGCGGAAAATTTTTTCTGTCCAGTGGTCGTATATGGCACTATACGGCCCGTAAAGTGATTTACGGTCGTATAGGGCAATCGTCCTCCAGCTTGTCCAAAATCTCAACTTTCTGTAAATTGTGAAAACGGTTAAAAACGACTTGGAGGACGGCCCGTAAACCTCGATCGTAAACTGCAATATTCTTCAACCAACTTCTCTGTTTTGGACATGCTTAAATATGACCAGGGAGGACGGCTCTTAAACCAGTTTACGGCTCGTAAACTGTGGTTTACGACCGCTGTTCACCCCGACTGGAATTCATTAAAGATCAAACTTGGAGTTATTAAAAGGGACCAAAGCCTCATTTTATTTCATTTTTCACCCATACAACTCAAGAATGCTCTAGAACTCTCTCAATACTTCAACCATAGAAATTCAAGGGAGTCAAGGGAAGAAACTAGGATCATCAACACTAAACTTATGAAACAAGTGAATGAAACCTAGTTGGAAGTCATCTTCTCCAAGAAATCACAAAAGAGGTAAAGGAGGGTTTTAGTGCACAAGGAAGGATTCCACTCTAAGCTTGTTCCACCACCATCCAAGGTGAGTTTTATGACTTTGGCATGTGGTTTAAAGTATTAGAATACTAAGACACTTGAAATGTAGAAGAACATAGAAATGGGTCATCATTGAGTGAATAGTGACATAAACGAATGATAGTGGAATTGAACTATGAATATTGAAGTGTTGTGAATACAAGTACGTTATAAATGATGTTTATATCATGAAACCAGCATTAAATGCATGAAAACGCAAGGATGAGCTAGAAGTAGAAATAAGGGAAAATTGGAGGAAAATGGTGGATTTTGCCAAATGTACGTAAATGACGATTGTCGATGATGATATTGCTAGTAATATTATGAATGTTGGAAGTTGATATAAAACATGAGAAAAATGGTATGAGCGAAGGAAGCGTTGTCCGACTGTTCCTAGAATTAGCGATACGTTCTTGTAGTTAGTTTACTAATGTTGATACGAATTCTCTTATGAAGGTAACGACGTGATATCGATGGAGAACAAGTGAGCGATATCTTAGCTAAACGACCAAGGTATGTGAGGCTACTCCCTTTTTTTCAAAGGCATGATCCCTAGCTTACGATTTCATAAATGCTCCAATCTTTTCCTTGCTATCAAAGGTTAAAAAGTCTAAGATTCCGAAGTATGATTTCCTTCTTGATATTCCATAAATGTTTTCCAAGTACTACTATTTTCCAAAACCAAAGGTTGTGATTATGTGAGTTCTTATGATAACGACGAAGGATATTTTTTTTCAATGACAACGATGAAGTCAAAAGTGAGAATATCATTATGATGACTATGATGAGAACGATCTTATGTTTAAAAGTTTCAAGTTTACGATTTCAAGGACTATATGAGAACGTCGAGCTATTTACTGATTTCTCAATTTATTCATGGATGGTGACTTTATTTCTAAATCTTCCAGAGTATATGAATAGATGCCTTATGAAGTTCATGATTTTATTTTATGCTTTCTTTTAATGCTATTCTTCATTGATATTCTCGCCTTATAATAATTGTTCCTTCAAGGTGAGACAAAGCGACGATGATTACTCCATAACATAATCGGAGGCTTTCGACCTTACGTCACTCCGACGTACTTACAGCTTTTCCTTGGGCTCTCAAGCATGCTATGTATATTATGTATGTATATATATGATATGAAAATGTTTTCAGGGGAAATGGGGAAAGGTGAGGCGCTATAGACGCATAGCCACCTGGTCAGCTGGCGTATCATGATTCCATCCCGGACGCGGGATGCCCGGACGCGGGATATATGGGTTATGGATCGGGCCGTACATTCCTCGGCACTAACTTATTATATTTATGGATCGGGCCGTACGTTCCTCGGCACTAACATATGATGATATATGGATCGGGCTGCGCGTTCCACAACAATTTACTATATAATGCTTTATGAGTATGCATGCATGGATCCACCTTATGAGGCAAGCAGTAATCGATTATCTCCTTGTACTTACTTTACTTTCTTATGCTTACTTTATTTCTTGGTGTATGCCTTACATACTTAGTACAATGCTCGTACTGACATCCTTTTCTTTGGATGCTGTGTTCATGCCCACAGGTAGATGGGAAAGCGGTCCAGACTGATAGGAGTCACTAGCGGAGCTGAAGAGCACTCCATCTTCCGGAGGTGCTAATTGGTTGTTCCCTTTGTGTATATATTTGTATGTCACTCAATAGAGGCTCGTAGATGCTCAATGTGGGTTGTGTGGTTCCACAACGTGGGTAGTACGCATGTGTATAAGTATATTGAAATATGTTTTTTTTTGTATCAACGCGTTATATTTTTGTAATGAAAAGCAAATCCTCTTTTTAAAGCTAACCAGAAATAGATGAATGATTGTTAAATGGGTTAGGTAAATGATAGTACGGGCGGTGCTCGGTGGTTAGCCCCGGGTACCCGTCGCGGCCCCTAGCCGGGTCGTGACGTTGTCATACTAGTAATTTTCTAGCACTCATTCTACCTCATCGCTCATCGCTCATCTTTTTGTAGTTTGGTCTTTGACAATTCCGTCACTTATATTTCTCGTGTCCTCAGCTATGTCATAACCTGTTACTACACTGTTATTTCGCTTTCTTCTTATTTCCTTCCATCAATTAACTCTTTCTTCTCTTGTGCTCACTATCATTTCCGTTATCGCATAATCTTTATTCTGAACTTTCCCTATAGAAGAACTTCATAATTCTTTCTTATTCGTTCTATAGCTCGCTTTTCTGTTTCACATTGATCACGTCATATCTTTTAGTCACTTCCTCACTAGGCTTTACTCATTTTCATAACAATCCTTGTTATATTCACATAATATCCTGTTCGTAATCAATCCTATAGTGTAACACTTCTTAACCTTATTCACGATTCTTACTATGGTTTAGTTACACTCTGTGGAGTAGGCGTACGTAACCTTTTACCCTTTCTGATCAATCTTATCCTTAATACCTCACAAGCTGTCTTATCAACACATTCATATTCGTCACAATTTTTCCTCCTCCGTACTCTTGTCTCAATCATACTATTACTCCTTTTAACTATAAACTCGTCGTAATTTATCCCTGCTTATCAATTAAGATTTGCCAGCCTTTTCTAAATAATCTCTTAGTATCACAAGCCCTTCCAAATTATCCTAGCATTTCTTTTTACCATATCGATATCGACCTCATAATTACTATTACTATCAATTCAATAGTTAACTTTATTTCTCGAAGTCATACTTGCAACTTGGTCAAATCCTATCATTACTGTTGACACGAACTTTCAAGACATATTATGATTATATCTCATTCCCTTTTTATTTCTAGGAAAATTTTGGCAGAGTTTTCTCTGTATTTCTTACTATCTCAAAACCTGCACGCAGGAAATACCAATAATGCCTCACGGGGCCAACATATATACATATATATTATCTCGTATCATAGCCGCACAGAGCTCCCCATATCAATAACAATATGAAAATGATGAACTTACCTCGTATGTCCAAATCAAACTGTACCTGTTACACATTCCTGTTTATTTTCCCTTTCAATCTTTAACTGCAGGTTTTAAATCATACCTGCAACATTCACACTATATCTGACATATATTCTGCTTACCGTTACTGATTCCTCCAGCTTCTTCTGTGCGCACCTTATAACTGAAATTATCAACAATATATATACATTCAATCCATTTTCTTGCTATACTTACAGTAACTTACCTTGATGATGGCCAATTTGCCATTCTGTATATACAAATTCTGATAATGTAACCTCAATGAAATATCCTACCTCTATAACTCCCAGTACCATTTTTTACCTTCTCTTGTCGACACCATTCTCCTGCTGAAATCATAGGTCAATATATATGTCACACCCTCATCTTGATAGGGCATGATGGGCACCCGACTCTCATCAGAGTCTAGCGAACCCTTAAACGTTCGCTTTACCAAAACCTGTCATTTCAAAAACCTTTAAAAACATGAAACTTTTTCACATAGAGATCATTATCTTTATAACGAGTATGAAAACTTTCAATCAATAAGTACTTTAAACCAACTGAAATCATCTGAAAATACATACTCTTTTAACATCTACAAATGATTCGCACTTCTCGACGCCCTATCCACAGGACACTGTCTGCAAAGTCTCTAACATATACAAAATACCATGACATAAGTACTTTGACCCGGTAACACTCCGAACTGAGATGGAGCTCGCCAATCTCGCGGGAACACCTTCTAGCAAAGTCTTCTACTCATCTAGGTGTACCTGCGTGGCATGAAACTGTTATATCCCGTATTTTTGAACGTCAGATTATTTGCTGAGGTGGGACCCACACATCGAGATTTTTTTTTTGGGACATCTAAAAAAATTCATATGAATCACATATGAGAAGTTAAACACGACTCAAGAAGGACCCTTAGGCCAAATCAAAGTGGAAGTCCTCCAAACGAATATTTTTAAGAAAACGTTTTCGGGTGATCTGACTTCAAGGGGAAAAAACGGTATTATAAGTTTGGAATTTGGAAAAGTACCAAGAAATAGAAATTGTAGATAATTGAATTAGCTTTCCAACCATAGGTCGTGGGTCCCCAGGTGACGTCGGTACAAGGAGATATGAACGTTTTAAGATCGAAAGGTCAGTGGGCTAGGCCAACTCGGGACCAAACCGAGTTGGCCCAAAAAAATCAAAAAAACATAATAAGGCCCATATTTGTGAGGCCCAACCGGCCATGGTTATGGCCCAAGCCAATATTAAATAAAATTTGGTCAATAAAAGGATGACTAAGTCATCCTTATCACAATAAGTTCTAGAGGATTCAAGAAAAGAAGAACAAGAGAAAGAAGAGAGAAAAGCTTAAGGCCATTTCGGCCATAGAGAAAGTCCATGAGAAACATTGATAAAAATTCTTCAAAAATCAATCCCTACCAAGTAAAGGGTGCTTAACAAGGTGGAGTTGTTGTTGGAGCAAGAAAGATTCAAAATCATACAAGTTGCCAAGTTGTAGTCAAGTGAGAAGTTGAAGAAGAAAGGAGAGTTTTGATCTTTCTTTATGTGTTATGAATGGTTTATATGTGTTGTAGTATGTTAAAATGGATGAAATTCATGAAAGAGATAAAAATAGGGGTGTGGCCGTGAGGTATGGAACATGTATATGTGTGTAGAAATTGTGTTTTAATTAATTTATCTAGTGTTTGGTTGTTATTGTTGTGAATGATATGTGGAAAATGGAAGTTGAATAAATTTGGAGAGGTTGTAGTGTGTATGCTTGATGTTGGCCGTGTAGTTGTAGAGTAATATGGAAGAAAATGAGTCAATTCTATTTAATGTTTTGGTTGTAGTTGAATTGTGGATGCTAGATTGCTAATGAATGCATAATAATCTTGTGAAGTTGAAGTAGGTGAAGGTTTGTTTTAGAAGTTATGTGAATTGAATGTAATGTTCTTGCATGCATGGAAGGTAATGTGGTTAGTATGATGTTGTTGGAATATAGATCATAAGGTTGTGATTGTTTTCATTAAAGTTAGAAAGTTTTTGGAAGAAGTAGTAAGTTGATTGAATATGGAAGTTGTTAGTATTGTTTTTGTTGGAATTGTGGTTGATATTTTGGCCGGGTTTGAATTCCCGGGATTGTTGTTGATTGAAATTAACCAAGTTGAACTTGGTGGGATGGAGTATTTATAGGGGAAGTGCTGCCGAAATTTCGGTAGCCAAATGTTTCCTTAAGAATTCAACTCTAAGTATCCTAATAAGAGTTTTGGTAAACATGACCAATTTGCAGATTTTGACGAGATTGCAACGTGAATTCGGAATAGCAAAAGAAGCGGAAAGAGGTATGTAAGGTTTCACCCTTCTTTCTATGGCATGTCTTAGACGGAATAAGTTGGGTACGCGCCTCGGGGACAACTCTCTTCCCCGGAATCCGCATCCAAAGTTTTCCACTTTTTGTTCAATAGAATTGAACTAGAAAGTGTGCAAAGGATGGAAAGACCTCTTAAACCCCTAGAACTTGCATAAGTGGGACCCGATTACCCTAGGACCCTCACAAGTAATGACATGACACGTAATATATGTAAATCATATACGTCACCCCATCCGGCCCGAGGTGGGCCCGCTACTCTCGGATTTTTCCTTACAGTCTTGCTTGACTTACTTGAAGTGAATCCAAAGGGAACCTTTGATCCCGATTTCGTTACCAAATGATAAATACTATGACTCCTCTAACGAGGGCACTTCCATGACGATAATGATAACAATGATGTTAGATAAGAGAATATGCCTATGATACGTACTACCGGAACGACTCTATGACTAAGATGACTAAGTTAAGTATCTTATGTAAACATGAAAATGATAAACTAATTTTTGAATCATATTTATATTTCCTAGCTATGACTTTATTTTCTAAAAGATTTCAAAGTCTATGAACTGTCATCTATGATGCCTCGATTTCATTCTACGTTTACTTTAATATTATTCCCCGTTGGTAGTCTCACCTTAAAATACTCGTTCCTTCAAGGTGAGACAAAGCGATCACGAGTATTCTATAATATAATTGGAGGTCACCGACCTTACATCACTCCGATGACTACATGATTCTTCTTTGGGCTTTCCTGCGTGCCTATGAGACATATGTATATAGGATACGTAAATGCATATAAGACATGTAAATGTATGTAAGATATGTGTATATATTTTTAAAACATGCACATGACGAAAGAGCTAGAGCGCTATAGACGCTGATGTACCTACACGACACACGTATATGTATATGATAAAAGAGCTAGAGCGCTATAGACGTTGATATATGTACATGATATATGCATGTGTATACGGGGAAAATGGAGGTAAGGGCAGAGCGTTATGAACGCATATCCACCTGATCAGTTGGCATTACATGATATGATATCGTCCCGGACGCGAGATGTGTATATTTATGGTTAAATGGATCGGCTGCCAACGCCTCGGCAATATGAGATGTCCTATTTTATATGTATATGTATATGAACAAGGAAAGATTCTTAAAGGAAAGCTAAGTACGCATAGCACCTGCCAAGGGTATATATATATACAGGTTATGTTTCTACCTCAGGACATGTGCTATTATTCTCTTATGTCGTTATTTCGGTTTTATACTTTCCGTATGCTACTATTCATGCCTTACATACTCGGTACACTATTCGTATTGACGTCCCTTCTTGTGGACGCTGCGTTTCATGCCGCGCAGGTCAGCAGACATGTAGATTTCATCCTTAGAAGCTCTACCAGCAGTGTTGACAGTGCTCCAGTTATTCCGGAGCCTCACTTCCTTGGTACTATTTTGTGTATATATATTCGGGCACGGCAGTACTCAGCCCTTTCTATGTATAAACGTACTATGTCTAGAGGCTCGTAGACAGATATGTACAGTCAGTTAAGTATAGTTAGGTATATGGTGTTTTGGCATGCTAATGTTGATGTATAAGTGATAACGAAGTTTATTAGTCTATGTTCAGAATGACGCCGCTAATGTTAATGTTCAAAAAAAAAATGGCTCTGTTTACCTGGCTTGCTAAGAGGTAAAGGTAAAACGATAGACAAGGGGTGCTCGGTACAAGTATCGGGTACTCGTCACGGCCCCTAGACGGGTCGTGACAGAAGTGGTATCAGAGCAGTTCGGTCCTAGGAGTTTGTCTACGAGCCGTGTCTAGTAGAGTCTTGTTTATGGGTGTGTTGCGCGCCACACTTATAAACAGGAGGCTACAGGGCATTTAGGAAATATGACCTTCTTTGTACTCAAGATCGTGCGATAGAGCTATGATACCAGGTTTCCACATTCCTTTCCTAATCCTGTGTTATGGTTTCAGTAATGCCGCCGAAAAGGAAGGCTACGACGGCCAGAAGGGCAAGAGGGTGGCTGGCAGCAGAGTTGAACGGGAGCTAGAAGAAGGAGAATCTCATAATGAAGCTCCCCCTCAGACCTTTCCTGCTCCCCCTGCACCAGCAGAGCAGGAAAGAGTTTCAGCTCCAGCCCCCGCACCTCCAGTTCCACCACCAGCAGCTCCGGGCCAACAGATGGCCAAGGCCATTCAATTACTGACCCAGTTAATTGCCGCACAGGCTCAGCGGCAAGATGTAGACCTAGGAGACAGGGCGGTAAGTGCAAGAGCCCGCGAATTTATCACCCTGAAGCCTCCAGTGTTTTACGGATCCAGACCAGAGGAGGACCCACAGATTTTTATAGATGAGATGCTGAGGACTCTAAGGATCATACATGCTTCGGATACGGAGTCCGTAGAGTTGGCTTCATACAGGCTGCGGGATGTGGCAGTTTTGTGGTATAGTAGTTGGATATCCTCGAGGGGAGCGAATGCACCTCCCCCGGTTTGGCAGGAGTTTACCGAGGCATTTCTGCGACATTTCTTACCGCCAGAGGTTCGACGAGCACGAGCCGAGATGTTCTTGAACCTTAAACAAGGAAATATGAGTGTTCGGGAGTACGGCCTTCGTTTCAACTCACTAGCCAGGTATGCCCCAGCCCTGATAGCAGATAGGGGAGATCATGTGCACCGATTCGTGAGTGGGCTAGGGCCACATTTAGTTAAGGAGTGCCTGACGGCTTCACTCCAGGATGGGATGACTATTACCCGCATTCAGGCCCACGCCCAAAATTTGGAAGAGCAGTACCAGTCACAGAGAGGGGAGCGGTATCCAGATAGGGGTTCCAGAAAAAGGGGCAGATTTTCCAGGGCTAGAAGCGAGTATAGAGGGGGACAGGCACCAGAGCAATTTAGGTAATCAGACCAATCGACGGCCAGTGCACCTCCTCGATTTGCGGATATGGGGCTTGACCGTTCTACTCACTCGAGACCAGATCAGGGTACTAAGGCGTCAGGATCCCAGTATAGAGCTGATTCTAGCAGGATGATGCCACCCCCGCCACGGTGTGCGCGATGTGGTAGACCACACTCTGGAGAGTGTCGCGCAGGTACAGGTGCATGTTATACTTGTGGGCGGGTTGGCCATTTGATGCGTGATTGCCCACTGAGGTATGAGGGAGACCAAGCCCGGCCCGTCGGGCCCGCGGTTGGTTCATCGTCGACCGTACGCCCTCTTGGACAGACTTCCCAAGCTCCAGCGGGCCGCGGCCGAGGTAGAGGAGGGACACCTAGTTTAGCTGGTCCTCCGCACCGCCTATATGCATTGACAGGACGACAGGACTCTGAGCCTTCCGCAGACGCGGCCACAGGTACTTTTTCGGCACCTTCTATGATATGTATGTTAATTGATTCGGATTCTATCCTATCCTACGTTGCCTTTATATTGTTGATCATATTAAGAATTAAGAAATTAGGACGAAAGGTAGCCATACGCATAGGTAAAAAGACGAATACTAGAGATTGCGGAGGTTAGAACTGTAAATAAAAGAAAAGATGTGTTACGCGGCGTTTCAAAAACTGCTAAGACCCCAACTCGTTCCATAATATGTGATATAAGTAGTGCGAGGGAGTGGGGGCGAAAATACTAACGCTAAGACGCTGAAATGCACTAAAGTTTCAAGGTTAAGCGTGCTAGGGTGAGAGTAATTTCATGATGGGTGACCCCCTGGGAAATATGCTGAAATTTTCACAAATGTGGGAACAAGAGACGAATGTGAAGCTAGGTAGTCCAATGTAAATTAGAGTGTGTGGAGTGGTTACAAACCCTATAAAAGTCATGTAGGCTGAGACGGACAAGACTAACGGAAGAGGAGAAAGCGTGACAGAAAGGGGACTTATTAACGTAGGGCCAACGTTCGGATCTTACTCAATGGACTTACGACATAAAAGTGACCGAAACGAAATGTGAGATGTCTACGAAGGAGACCTCCCCGAAGTATTATGATACACTATGAGGCCAGTTTAACATTCGAGGACGAATGTTCTAAAGGGGGGGAGAATGTTATATCCCGTATTTTTGAACGTCAGATTATTTGCTGAGGTGGGACCCACACATCGAGATTTTGTTTTTTGGGACATCTAAAGAAATTCATATGAATAACATATGAGAAGTTAAACACGACTCAAGAAGGACCCTTGGGCCAAATCAAAATGGAAGTCCTCCAAACGAATATTTTTAAGAAAACGTTTTCGGGTGATCTGACTTCAAGGGGCAAAAACGGTATTATAAGTTTGGAATTTGGAAAGGTACCAAGAAATAGAAGTTGTAGATAATTGAATTAGCTTTCCAACCATAGGTCGTGGGTCCCCAGGTGACGTCGGTACAAGGAGATATGAACGTTTTAAGGTCGAAAGGTCAGTGGGCTAGGCCCAACTCGGGACCAAACCGAGTTGGCCCAAAAAAATCAAAAAAAAAAAATAATAAGGCCCAAATTTGTGAGGCCCAACCGGCCATGGTTATGGCCCAAGCCAATATTAAATAAATTTTGGTCAATAAAAGGATGACTAAGTCATCCTTATCACAATAAGTTCTAGAGGTTTCAAGAAAAGAAGAACAAGAGAAAAAAGAGAGAAAAGCTTAAGGCCATTTCGGCCATAGAGAAAGTCCATGAGAAATATTGATAAAAATTCTTCAAAAATCAATCCCTACCAAGTAAAGGGTGCTTAACAAGGTGGAGTTGTTGTTGGAGCAAGAAAGATTCAAAATCATACAAGTTGCCAAGTTGTAGTCAAGTGAGAAGTTGAAGAAGAAAGGTGAGTTTTGATCTTTCTTTATGTGTTATGAATGGTTTATATGTGTTGTAGTATGTTAAAATGGATGAAATTCATGAAAGAGATAAAAATAGGGGTGTGGCCGTGAGGTATGGAACATGTATATGTGTGTAGAAATTGTGTTTTAATTAATTTATCTAGTGTTTGGTTGTTATTGTTGTGAATGATATGTGAAAAATGGAAGTTGAATAAATTTGGAGAGGTTGTAGTGTGTATGCTTGATGTTGGCCGTGTAGTTGTAGAGTAATATGGAAGAAAATGAGTCAATTCTATTTAATGTTTTGGTTGTAGTTGAATTGTGGATGCTAGATTGCTAATGAATGCATAATAATCTTGTGAAGTTGAAGTAGGTGGAGGTTTGTTTTAGAAGTTATGTGAATTGAATGTAATGTTCTTGCATGCATGGAAGGTAATGTGGTTAGTATGATGTTGTTGGAATATAGATCATGAGGTTGTGATTGTTTTCATTAAAGTTAGAAAGTTTTTGGAAGAAGTAGTAAGTTGATTGAATATGGAAGTTGTTAGTATTGTTGTTGTTGGAATTGTGGTTGATATTTTGGCCGGGTTTGAATTCCCGGGATTGTTGTTGATTGAAATTAGCCAAGTTGAACTTGGTGGGATGGAGTATTTATAGGGGAAGTGCTGCCGAAATTTCGGTAGCCAAATGTTTCCTTAAGAATTCAACTCTAAGTATCCTAATAAGAGTTTTGGTAAACATGACCAATTTGCAGATTTTGACGAGATTGCAACGTGAATTCGGAATAGCAAAAGAAGCGGAAAGAGGTATGTAAGGTTTCACCCTTCTTTCTATGGCATGTCTTAGACTGAATAAGTTGGGTACGCGCCTCGGGGACAACTCTCTTCCCCGGAATCCGCATCCAAAGTTTTCCACTTTTTGTTCAATAGAATTGAACTAGAAAGTGTGCAAATGATGGAAAGACCTCTTAAACCCCTAGAACTTGCATAAGTGGGACCCGATTACCCTAGGACCCTCACAAGTAATGACATGACACGTAATATATGTAAATCATATACGTCACCCCATCCGGCCCGAGGTGGGCCCGCTACTCTCGGATTTGTCCTTACAATCTTGCTTGACTTACTTGAAGTGAATCCAAAGGGAACCTTTGATCCCGATTTCGTTACCAAATGATAAATACTTTGACTCCTCTAACGAGGGCACTTCCATGACGATAATGATAACAATGATGTTAGATAAGAGAATATGCCTATGATACGTACTACCGGAACGACTCTATGACTAAGATGACTAAGCTAAGTATCTTATGTAAACATGAAAATGATAAACTAATTTTTGAATCTTATTTATATTTCCTAGCTATGACTTTATTTTCTAAAAGATATCAAAGTCTATGAACTGTCATCTATGATGCCCCGATTTCATTCTACGTTTACTTTAATATTATTCCCCGTTGGTAGTCTCACCTTAAAATACTCGTTCCTTCAAGGTGAGACAAAGCGATCACGAGTATTCTATAATATAATTGGAGGTCACCGAACTTACGTCACTCCGATGACTACATGATTCTTCTTTGGGCTTTTCCTGCTTGCCTATGAGACATATGTATATAGGATACGTAAATGCATATAAGACATGTAAATGTATGTAAGATATGTGTATATATTTTTAAAACATGCACATGACGAAAGAGCTAGAGCGCTATAGACGCTGATGTACCTACACGACACACGTATATGTATATGATAAAAGAGCTAGAGCACTATAGACGCTGATATATGTACATGATATATGCATATGTATACGGGGAAAATGGAGGTAAGGGCAGAGCGTTATGAACGCATATCCACCTGATCAGTTGGCATTACATGATATGATATCGTCCCGGACGCGGGATGCCCGGACGCGGGATGTGTATATTTATGGTTAAATGGATCGGCTGCCGACGCCTCGGCAATATGAGATGTCCTATTTTATATGTATATGTATATGAACAAGGAAAGATTCTTAAAGGAAAGCTAAGTACGCATAGCACCTGCCAAGGGTATATATATACAGGTTTTGTTTCTACCTCAGGACATGTGCTATTATTCTCTTATGTCGTTATTTCCGTTTTATACTTTCCGTATGCTACTATTCATGCCTTACATACTCGGTACACTATTCATACTGACGTCCCTTCTTGTGGACGCTGTGTTTCATGCCGCGCAGGTCAGCAGACAGGCGGATTTGATCCTTAGAAGCTCTATCAGCAGAGTTGACAGTGCTCCAGTTATTCCGGAGCCTCACTTCCTTGGTACTATTTTGTGTATATATATTCGGGCATGGCAGTACTCAGCCCTTTCTATGTATAAACGTACTATGTCTAGAGGCTCGTAGACAGATATGTACAGTCAGTTAAGTATAGTTAGGTATATGGTGTTTTGGCATGCTAATGTTGATGTATAAGTGATAACGAAGTTTATTAGTCTATGTTCAGAATGACGCCGCTAATGTTAATGTTAAAAAAAAAATGGCTCTGTTTACATGGCTTGCTAAGAGGTAAAGGTAAAACGATAGACAAGGGGTGCTCGGTACAAGTATCGGGTACTCGTCACGGCCCCTAGACGGGTCGTGACAGAAACGCAGCCCCCGATGAAAGGGGTTCAGTACGGAATATGTACTGAATATGTAAAGCATTACTGAATCATAGCACAAGGAAGGTGCAGCAGTAAACAAGTTTAGAAATCAAACTGTAAGTAACCTGAAACAGCATTTTGAACCAAGTCCTGTGGCCTTTACCCAAACTCTACCATGCACAATATAAATACAGCATACGCAAATTCTAGAATACACAATATAAATTTAGTATCACAATAGTCCCTTCGGACGGCCGCTTCCGGCATAATAATGGTGATGGCCCCTTCGGGCATGCCGCTTCCGGCATAATAATAATGATGATGGCCCCTTCGGGCATGCCGGTCCCGACATAATAATAATGATGGCCCCTTCGGGCATGCCAGTCCGACATAATAATAATGATGGCCCCTTCGGGCATGCCGCTTCCGGCATAATAATAATGATGGCCCCTTCGGGCATGCCGGTCCCGACATAATAATAATGATGGCCCCTTCGGGCATGCCGATCCCGACATAATAATAATGATGGCCCCTTCGGGCATGCCGGTCCGACATAATAATAATGATGGCCCCTTCGGGCATGCCGCTTCCGGCATAATAATAATGATGATGGTGTAAACACAACTTAATCCACGAATATCAATACAAAGAAATGATGTTATGGAGTGTAAACATAAATCATAAATGAAATGAAATAGTAAAATCTCGCACCCCCCTTCGGAGTGGTTTTGAAAAGATAAATAGTAAAATCTAGCACCCTCTTCGGAGTGGTTTTGAAAATCTAACTTTATGTTTCCTTCAGTATAAAACTAATTTTCTCGAGATCATTAGTGAAACCATATGCACAACTCAATTGGCATAACATAAACTGAGGCCATATGTTATATAACACGCTCAGACATAAGCTGAGGCCATAGCACACTCAGAGATAAGCTGAGGCCATAGCACACTCGGACTTATGCCGAGGCCATATGTTATATAGCACGCTCAGTCGCATCATGAAATCATCTAGAAAAAAACTATTATGGACTTCATGTATGAAATCAAACCCTTTTCATTTGTCTCCTTCGAGACTCACAAATTTAAATGTAAAATGTATAGGTAAGAGAAAGACCTTATGAATGTCCCCTTCGAGATTTAGACAGCATTATGAAGTCGCACAACTTGAGAATGCCCCTTCGGGCTTAAGAGGTCAAAGAACTCATGATATCCTACATCTAGGAATGGATTCATTATGGATATCGTTACGCTACATTTCCAAAACAATCCGAGTTAGCATATGAAAGTTAGGAACGTTATTCATTTATAGAAACCTCTACGAACGTTTTAAAGCAATCCGAGACTGTCTACGAAAGTTAGGGATATTAATACTTATAGAACTCTTTAAAAAAAACAAGAACTCTTTATGCTTTGCTCGTTATTCAATCATATGATAATCTCGACTATAATAAGCATACTCACATCAAGAAGTGAATAAGAATCATTAACAAGCTCGGAATCAAGAATAGAGTTACCCCAAGATACGTATCATAGCTTACTTAGCTCTAGGACATGCCAAAAGAAAGAAAGGGTAAGCCTTACATACATTGCCCGCTTCCTACGCTAATCCGAACTTAAGTCTTTGGCTTCGCAAGATCTACAACAATATTAATGTGTACCAAACATTAGTTATAGATACTTAGAAGTTCAATCTTCAACCAACACTTTATTTACAGAAATTTTGGCAGCATTTCCCCTGCACATTCAACAACCCCGAGAATTCAACTCGGCCAAATCATCGACAACAAATCCAAGAATTCATCTTGGCTAAATTATCAACAACAATACCAACAGTCATTCTAACAATATCAACAATCAATTCAAAACGCATTCAACATTAGCAACTTCTTTCTACAAATTTCGACGGCGTTTCATTTATGTTCAATTCATAATTGCTCACATATTCAAGTACTAATCCGAACCCTTTCAAACAATATTCAAAATAATCTAACCAATATGCCCCTCCACCCGAAACCTTCCAAATGCAACAAGAACAATAACAACACATTTCCTTCTTTCAAATTCATGAACTACACCAACAATTCACACACTAACAACATTATTTTCCATAAATACAAGAAACTACATTCAAATCACATTGACTTCGAAAACAACTCTCCAACACCTACAACTTCAACTAGAATCATCAAACTTTCATTTTCATCATAGATTCCATTACAACAACAACCAAAATACTAAGAAAATTTGATTCATTATTCCTACACAACACACATATGCACGGCCAAGCCTCACACCACACGGCTCAACCTCCAACACACAAAATATAACAAATTTCATTCATTTCCACATACTACAACATACACAATTATCCATAACATATAAGAAGAGGATTAAACCTTACCTTTTCCACTTAACTCCACACTTGGCTAGGATTTGTAGCTTGCAAGAATAGATGTTTTACTTGCTCCAATGACTACTTCACCTTGCTAGGGACCTTCCAATTGGTTGTTTAGCTAAAAGAAAATAATTTTTTGGAGCAAGATTTTTGGACCTTAGTTTTTCTCCTTCTTGGCCGAATGGCCCTTCTTGTTTTTCTCCTTCTCCAAGTTTCTTGAGTCTTCTAAGTGAAGATGAATAATATGACTAATAAGTCATCTTTTAGCTTATTTATTTTATGCATCCATGTGGGCCTTGGCCCACACCATACTTGGACGGCCACTTGGCCCAGGTATTTCAAGACTTATCTTTTTTTTTTTTGTGTTGTAATTCATGACATATTATTTCCCTAATTTCAAATTTTCCCTTAGCCTTCCTCAATATTACCATGAACCATCTTGTGAATTTCCCTTTTGCTCCAAGCCTTTCTTAATATTTCCACATCAATAATTTTCATAAACAACTTGTGTGTTAAACAAGATAAAAAATATAGCCTTGCTCTTAACTTCCCGCAATTGTCTTGAATTGTCCGAATGTACAAAATGCGGGATATAACAATATAAAGGATATCATTTCCTATCTCTTGGCTCTATCGCACGATCTAGAGTAATAAGGAAAGGTAACATCCTAAATGTCCTGTAGCTTCCTGTTTATGCTGTGTTATGATGTGTGACGGGGATACGGAGATTTGAAACCTTCTGGTGTTATGCTGTGTTATGGCGCCATCGACGGGCGGGCGACCATATTTTCTGTGCCCTATGCATGACTTATATTTCGAAAGTAAACATTTTGATATTTTGGGCTTGCACTTATTTTCTGTACTTCTATTTCGTTTATGCCTCAGATTTATTTTCTGTATCTTCTGCTTTGCATACTCAGTACATATTTCGTACTGACCCCCTTTCTTCGGGGGGCTGCGTTTCATGCCCGCAGGTACAGACACACAGTTTGGAGATCCACCAGTTTAGGACACCCTCTTCTGCTGTTTGGAGTGTTTCTCTTATTCCGTAGCTTACATTTTGGTATATATATTCGTTCGTTGCATATGTATATATTTGTTTAGGGGTATGGCGGGGCCCTATCCTGCCATATGATTCGGTTGGTCTGTTTAGAGGTCTGTAGACGTATATGTGGGTTTGTGCCTACTTCTGTACAGGTGTGTTTGTATGATCCCACTCTCCATGGCAACCTTGTCGGCGTGCATTTGTATATGTTTTTGGCCGTTGCGCCATTTGATAGCCTTGTCGGCTTCTGATATATATATATGGTTGTGTTGAAATGTGTCAGAGACAGTTTGATATAATTTGAGGGCAGCGTGTGATATTTGTGCCCGTATACGCTATCTGTATGTGATTCGGATTAGATGAGTGTGTTCGGGTGCCCAGTTCGGGCGCTAGTCACGGCCTACGGGGTTGGGTCGTGACAGAAGTGGTATCAAAGCAGTTCGTCCTCGGAATGTCTACAGGCCGTGTCTCGTAGAGTCTTGTTTATAGGTGTGTCGTGCACCACATCTATAAACAAGAGGCTACAGGACATTTAGGGTATTACCTTTCTTTGAATCTTAGATCGTGCGATAGAGTTGTGCTATTAGGATGACTCTTTTCTGACCGGGTGTTATGTTTTTCAGTGATGCCTCCAAAGACGGCAACGGCTGCCCAGAAGGGTAAGGCGGTGGTAGGAGAGACTAGTCAGGTGCAGAGAGTTACCCGGGCTCGTGCTCAGGATTTGCCCGATGTTGTGCCCCAGTCGGAGGGTTCTGCTACACCACCGGAGGAGCCTGGAGCAGGTCCATCATTAGCTCCAGACGCTCCAGCGCCCGAGCCTCCAACTCCTCAGCCAGGGGCGGAGGATAGGACGTTGAGGGAGGCCGTACAGTTGTTGACGACTTTGGTGGCGGGACAGGCTCGCAGACACAGGCCGAGAGGTGATGATGATGATGACAGGCGTGATACCCTGAGGGTTCGTGATTTTCTGATATGTAGTCCCCCAGAGTTTTTCGGGTCTAAGCCCGAGGAGGACCCCCACGACTTCATTCGGGGGATGAGGTGCTCATTGGGGCTGGTCAGGGCTTCAGAGACCGAGTCCGTTGAGTTAGCCTCGCACAGATTAATAGATGTTGCGGCTAATTTGTATGAGTCCTGGGAGTTGTCCAGAGGTGAGGGTGCTCCCCCAGCTACATGGGACGAGTTTGTGGCCGCTTTTCTCCGCCACCTTTTGCCCCCGGAGTTGCGCAGGACGAGGGTTGACAGATTTTTGCAGCTGCGGCAGAGAGGTCGGAGTGTTCGTGAGTATAATTTGGAGTTTGATTCTTTGGCTCGATATGCACCTGCTATAGTAGCGGATATGGCCGACCGGATGCACCGGTACGTGATAGGGTTGGACCGCTACCTGGTTGACAGCTGTATGGCGATGGCATCGCAGACTGATATGGATATCGCCCGGTTACAGGCCTACGCGCAGGGTATGGAGGACCAGCACAGAGAGGACCGGTCGGGCAGAGATCGTGATAGGAGGCCGCCCAAGCGGGCAAGATCAGCAGGGTGTTCTGGAGATTTTCGAGGCGGACAGCCTCAGTCACAATAGTCGGGCAGATATCCTCCTCCGTCCGGCCGGGGTACACAGTCCGCTGGTAGACGATTTGATGGTGCAGGACCTTCTAGGGCCGGTCAGAGTTCCAGAGCATCAGGTTCGCAGACGACCAGGGGTTCCAGCCAGTCCAGACCATCCAGGCCCCGTTGTTCTTATTCTGGGAGATCGCACCCAGGGGAGTGCTACCGAGCCACATGAGCTTGTTTTTCCTGCGGCCGTCAGGGCCATGTTATGCGAGATTGTCCGATGGCGAGTGGTTCTGGTAGTACAGTTCAGCCGACGGGATCAGCCGCTGGTTCATCTTCTACTCCCTTAGCTATGCACCCTGCAGGGCGGGGTTTGTCGGCACCGGCGGGCCGCGGTCGAGGCCGTGGCAGTGTTTCAGATTCTAGCGGTCCTTCGAACCGCATATATGCATTGGCTAGCCGCCAGGATCAGGAGGATTCGCCAAATGTTGTCACAGGTACCTTACTGGTTTTCTCCCGATCTGTATATGCATTGATTGATCCGGGCTTTACTTTATCGTATATCTCTCCGCTCGTTGCTAGTAAAATTGGAATAACACCCGAACCTATAAAACCATTTGAAGTGGCCACACCGGTTGGGGACTTTATTATAGCGAGGCAGGTATATAAATATTGTTTTGTTATCATATATGACCGTTGCACTAAAGCTGATTTGGTAGAGTTAGATATGTTGGAATTTGATGTCATTATGGGTATGGATTGGTTAGCTTCCTGCTATGCTAATGTTGACTGCCAGAAAAAGGTAGTTCGTTTCCAGTTTCCAGGGGAACCAGTCATAGAGTGGTCAGGGAGTACAGCATCGTCGAGGGGTAAGTTTATTTCATACCTCAAGGCTAAGAAGATGATTCAGAAAGGTTATATCTATCATTTGGTCCGTGTGCACGATACTAAGGCCGAGACACCTACTCTTCAGTCAGTTCCGGTTGTTAATGAATTCTCAGATGTATTCCCAGATGAGCTTCTAGGCCTCCCGCCTGAGCGGGAGATAGACGTCAGTATAGATTTGTTGCCAGATACGCAGCCCATATCTATTCCTCCGTACAGAATGGCACCTGCAGAATTGAAGGAATTAAAGGAGCAGCTGAAAGATCTATTGGATAAAGGCTTCATCAGACCCAGTACATCGCCCTGGGGAGCGTCGGTATTATTTGTTAGAAAGAAAGATGGGTCACTGCGAATGTGTATTGATTATCGACAGCTGAATAAGGTGACTATAAAGAATAAATATCCCCTCCCCCGGATTGACGATTTATTTGATCAGTTGCAGGGTGCTAAATATTTTTCGAAGATAGATCTACGTTCGGGCTATCATCAGGTGCAAGTACGAGAGGCAGATATTCAGAGTGATGTCAGGACCCGGTACGGGCATTATGAATTCAGAGTGATGTCTTTTGGGCTAACTAATGCTCCAGCGGTATTCATGGATTTAGTGAATCGGGTATTCTGACCATTTCTTGATATGTTCGTGATTATTTTACTGATGATATCTTGGTTTATTCACGATCAGCAGAGGAGCATTCAGATCATTTGAGGACAGTACTTGGCACACTTCGGCAACAGAAATTATATGCTAAATTTTCCAAATGTGAATTCTGGTTAACCTCTGTGGCTTTCTTGGGGCATATTGTCGGAGCAGATGGCATTCGGGTCGATACACAGAAGATTGAAGTTGTACAAAATTGGCCTAGGCCTACTACACCGACAGAGGTACGTAGTTTTCTGGGTTTAGCCGAGTATTATAGAAGATTTGTGGAAAATTTTGCTTCTATTGCGGCACCATTAACGAAGCTCACTCAGAAAGCAGCAAAATTTCAGTGGACTGATGCCTGTGACTGCAGCTTTCAGATGTTGAAGGAACAATTAATTACAGCTCCAGCTTTGGCTGTTCCAGAAGGGTCAGACGGGTACGTCGTTTATTGTGATGCCTCTGGTATTGGGATAGGTTGTGTGTTAATGCAGCACGGTCGAGTTATAGCTTATGCTTCCCGGTAGCTCAAAAAGCAGGAGAGAAATTATCCCACTCATGATTTGGAGCTAGCCGCGGTGATTCATGCTTTGAAGATGTGGAGACATTATTTATATGGGGTTCACGTTGATAATTATACAGATCATAAGAGCGTCCAGTACATCTTCAAGCAAAAGGAGCTGAACTTACGGCTGAGGCGGTGGTTAGAGTTGCTGAAAGATTATGATGTTGATATTTTATACCATCCTGGGAAAGCTAATGTCGTGGCAGATGCACTCAGCCGTAAGTCCATGGGCAGTTTAGCGGACACGCCTTCAGAAAAGAAAGAAATGGTTCGCGATATCCATCAGCTGGCTAGTCTTGGAGTCCGCTTGGCCGATTCTGGAGATGTTGGGATTTCTGTTCGAGGAGTGGCCGAATCCTCTATTCTGGGTGAGATAAAGCGGCGTCAGTATGAGGATCCTGTTCTGATACAGTACAGAGATGCAGCCCGTGAAAAGGAGAAGACCCCGTTTGAGATTACATCCGATGGAGTATTATTATACAGGGGCAGATTATGTGTACCTGACGTTGCGGGACTGCGGCGACAGGTTATGGGCGAGGCACATTATGCCAGATATTCTGGTCATCCAGGGTCGACGAAGATGTATCATGATCTTAGATGCCTGTATTGGTGGGACGGTATGAAAAAGGACATAGCAGAGTTCGTTGCCCAGTGCCCAAATTGCCAGCAGGTGAAAATTGAGCATCAGAAGCCCGATGGGTTATTGCAGGAGATGGAGATTCCGACGTGGAAGTGGGAGATGATTAATATAGATTTTATTGCAGGCTTGCCCCGCACTCCACGGAGGTACGACTCCATATGGGTTATCATTGATCGGCTGACAAAATCAGGCCATTTTCTTCCAGTTCGGACTACATACTCAGCTGAAGATTATGCCAGGCTATATATTAAGGAGATTGTGAGACTTCACGGAGTTTCAGTGTCTGTTATCTCCGACAGAGGTGCCCAGTTTACAGCTAATTTCTGGAGATCATTTCAGGAGGGATT
The DNA here is from genome assembly GCF_019175385.1 of Lycium barbarum. Lineage (NCBI taxonomy): Eukaryota > Viridiplantae > Streptophyta > Magnoliopsida > Solanales > Solanaceae > Lycium > Lycium barbarum. The sequence goes on from NC_083345.1 coordinate 64,500,417, forward strand.
GGGGACCCAGGTGAGTCTGAGTACAGCATTTCATCCTCAGTCCGATGGACAGGCCGAGCGCACTATTCAGACGCTGGAAGATATGTTGCGTGCCTGTGTTATGGATTTCAGGGGTAGCTGGGATGATCATTTGCCGCTTGTTGAATTTGCTTATAACAACAGCTACCACTCCAGTATTGAGATGACACCATATGAGGCTTTGTATGGCAGGAAATGCAGGTCGCCGATCGGTTGGTTTGATGTTAGGGAGACTGAATTAATTGGCCCAGATATAGTCCAGCAGGCGGTGGATAAAGTGAAACTTATCCGGGAGCGCTTGTTAGCAGCCCAGAGTCAACAGAAATCGTATGCAGATAATCGCCGTCGACCTTTAGAGTTTCAGGTTGGAGATTGGGTGTTCCTAAAAGTGTCACCTATGAAAGGTGTTATGAGATTTGGCAAGAAAGGAAAGCTCAGTCCGAGATATATTGGGCCTTATCAGATTATTCGTAAAATAGGCAAAGTTGCCTATGAATTAGATCTGCCAGCTGATTTGGGAGTGGTACACCTGGTATTCCATGTTTCTATGCTTCGTAAATGTATTGGTGACCCTTCCAGAATCTTTCCTACAGGTGATATACAGGTCACCGAGGAACTATCTTATGAAGAGCAGCCTAGAGCCATATTGGATCGTCAGGTAAGAAAATTGCGGAATAAAGATGTGGCTTCTGTTAAAGTGCTGTGGCGGAATAATAACCGAGAAGAAATGACCTGGGAAGCTGAGGAGCAGACGAAGAAAAAGTATCCTCACCTATTTCCGGTACCTACAGGTAATCCAAATCCTTTATTTGACTATGTTGATTTGTGAATGACTTTTATGTGATGGCTATAAAAGAAACTCCCCCGAATTGGTAGTAAGACCCGTAGAATTAATCCAACATTCGAGTATGAATGTTCTAAGGGGGGGGGGGGGGGGGAGGATGTTACATCCCGTATTTTATACATTGGGACAATCCGGATTAACTATGATAAGTTAGGGCCAAGACCATTCCGGGACATCAAGTCGGGACTTTTGACCTTCGATTTTATTTTGAGACATAAGTTGTACATGAAATTGTGGGCATGGAACACTTAGGAAAAGTTGGGACCAAAAGTCATATACTTGGAAGTTGAAAATCCTGCAAAAATAGGCCCTTTGGCTGTGTGGCTTTGAAATTGGTCCCACACATTTTGTGGCCAATTTTAAATGGTCCAACACATGTGTGGGCCATGGACACTCTGAGGGTTCATCTAGGAGCTTAAAAGATGACTTCTAAGTCATCTTCTATCATTCTACACTTAGAAAAAAAAATCAAGAAGTTGAAGAGCAACAACAACAACCTCTCGGCCAAACCCAAGAAAAACCAAGTCCAATTTTAGCCATCCCAAAAATATTTCTTTGGTGCAAATCCACTAATTGGAGGTCCCTAAGTAACGTGGAAGTGTTGTTGGAGCGATCAAACCATCCGTCTAGTAGATCGCAAACCCTAGCCTATTTGTGGAGTTGAAGAAGAAAGGTAAGATTTGATCTTATTTTATGTGTTGTGAATTTTTTATGCATGTTGTAGTATGTTAATATGGATGAAATTTGTGAAATATAGTAAGTTGGAGGTGAGCCGTGTATGGTGTGTATGGTCGTGTAGATGTGTGTGTTGTGATTGGGTTGATGAATTGATTCTATGTAGCATATTTAGTTGTGTAGTGTGGAGAAAAGACTAAGAATCATCAATATATGTATATGTGTAGTGTGGCCGAATGTAGGTCATATTGCATGACAAGAATGGGTTATGGTTGTGTTCTCGGGTTTGGGACTGTTTTCGGGAAAATTGGAGCAATTGTTGGATTGTTGGAAATATTGTGTAAATTGTTTAAAATGTCCTTGAATATTGTTGGTATGGGTTCGGGTTGGTATTTGAATGTATGAGCGGCGATGTGGCTTGAATGTAAGCCGTCGAATTGAATATTATGAATGTTGTTGAATGATGTAAAAGAGAGTTATTAATGTTATATTGCCTTTCGGATTGGTCATTGGGGTTGCTAGGTTGGTTATTGTTGTTGTTGTTGTTGTTGATTTGGCTGAGTTAAATTCTCGGGGTTGGCCTATTTAGAGGGGAAATGCTGCCCAAATTTCTGTAGAATTGAGTGTTAGTTTGGAATAAATTGCCTAAGTGCCTATGGCAAATGTTTGATATTCGTTGACGTATTTGTTGACCGTGGGGAGCCCGAGGCGTAGGTTGAGATTAGCTTGAGTTGGGCTAGCTTGGAGTGCGTACGAGGTATGCAAAGCTCAAACCTTCCTTCTTTTGGCATGCCTTAGTTATAAACAGGCTATGTCACGAGCCTCGAGGAAATTCTAAATTCGTAATCCGAGCACGTTATCACTCTTATATATATATTTCTTGGCATTGGTATGTTTGATGTGATGAAATACGAACCCTTATGTCTTCGAAATAATTGATTTCCAAATGTTGCACAAAAAGTTTTGTTTTAAAGAATTCTGTAACTATGGACGCCGTATCTTTCACAGAAAGGCTCAGATTGCTCCGATATTTTCGTAGGAGTTTGCATGGCGTATGATGAGTATGTTTTCCATAGGCGGGCCCGGCTCGGGTCGATACCCGTCCGTGGGTCCCGCGACTTTCCTTTATGTAATTCGGAGGACTCTTGAAACAATTTGGTATGACTATTATTTCGATTCTCAAGTATGGTCATTTTACAAATAATTGAGTCCATGATAATGATTTTGTGCATATGGTTACTCACGACTCTGCTCGTGCATTTTGTTATATCTTTCGCCGAGTCCCGGGCCGGTTCTGTTGTCGTGCGCACTTTGATATACTCCAGTGTTATGCTGTGTTTATGGTTCACCGAGCCACTCGCTAGAGGGTCGGGTTCCCCTTATATTTGGCGTTATGCTGTGTATAGCGTTATGCTGTGTTATGATGTGTGACGGGGATACGGAGATTTGAAACCTTCTGGTGTTATGCTGTGTTATGGCGCCATCGACGGGCAGGCGACCATATTTTCTGTGCCCTATGCATGACTTATATTTCGAAAGTAAACATTTTGATATTTTGGGCTTGCACTTATTTTCTGTACTTCTATTTATGCCTCAGATTTGTTTTCTGTATCTTCTGCTTTGCACACTCAGTACATATTTCGTACTGACCCCCTTTCTTCGGGGGGCTGCGTTTCATGCCCGCAGGTATAGACGCATAGTTTGGTGATCCACCAGTTTAGGACACCCTCTTCTGCTGTTTGGAGTGCTCCTCTTATTCCGGAGCCTACATTTTGGTATATATATTCGTTCGTTGCATATGTATATATTTGTTCAGGGGTACGGCGGGGCCCTGTCCCGCCATATGATTTGGTTGGTCTGTTTAGAGGTATGTCGACGTATATGTGGGTTTGTGCCTACTTCTGTACAGGTGTGTTTGTATGATCCCACTCGCCATGGCAGCCTTGTCGGCGTGCATTTGTATATGTTTTGGGCCGTTGCGCCATTTGATAGCCTTGTCGGCTTCTGATATATATATATGGTTGTGTTGAAATGTGTCTGAGATAGTTTGATATAATTTGAGGCAGCGTGTGATATTTGTGCCCGTATACGCTATCTGTATGTGATTCGGATTGGATGAGTGTGTTCGGGTGCCCAGTTCGGGCACTAGTCACGGCCTACGGGGTTGGGTCGTGACACTGATAGCTGATTGAAAGCACTCCTTTGTTCCGGAGGTGCTTGATTATCCTTTTGTGTATATTTGTATATGTTGGGCTCGACGGGGCCCTGTCCCGTCTATGCGTTTGTACTTCCTTGGAGGCTCGTAGTTACTCAATGTGGGTTATGTGGTCGGATGAAGTCACTATGGTATATTTGCATATATTATTTTTGATAGCCAAAAAGGGCTTATGAAACTATTTATGTTTACAAATGAAATATGACTTTCCTATAATGTGAGTATAAAATCGATAAAAGAAGTAGCTAATGAGCATGATGAGTGGTAGGACGAGCGGTGCTCGGTGGTTAGCCCCGGGTACCCATCGCGACCCCTAGCAGGGTCGTGACAACGACCCAATCCCATGGGCCATGACTAGTGCCCGTACTGGACACTCGTATACAGACCTGTTAAATATAGTCAAACTAAAACTAAGGACAATATGGAAACTTGTAAAAACAAACAAAGGATTCACAACACCATATATCATAAACCTGTCTCCTGAGGAATCACGGCTAACCACAGCATAACACAATACGCAAGCCGACGAGGGTGCCACTATACATAGGAATATCAAAAGCAAACCTTATAAACACAGCTGACCAAAACCTATATACAATCCACATATGTCTACAGACCTCTAAGAGTACAAAAGTGAAATATGACGGGACAGGGCCCCGCCGTACCCCTGGACATACACATAAGTCTATATCAAAATATCTGTACCAAAATAGTCTAGGCTCCGGAACAATGGAGCTCTCCAAACAGCTGAGCAGGAGTCCTAAGTTGGAGGATCACCAAATCGAGTATCTGTACCTGGGAGCATGAAACGCAACCCCCCGTAGAAAGGGGGTCAGTACGAGATATGTACTGAGTATATAAAGCATGAAATACAATAAAGAGTATCATAGCTAAATAGAAGATTACAGAAGGCAAGTATGATAATCAGAGATACCAATACACCTGTACCTTACGAGATGAGAATCATGCATGTATATATCATATACAATACCCGGCCCATTATGGGACTCGGCGAATAAAGTCATCATATACCATACTCGGCGCCATAATCACATCATCATCATCATCATCATATATATATATATATATATATATATATATATATATAAACCATGTAGTGAAACTATACACGAAAACATACCCGGCCCGGGACTCGGTGAAAGATATATTAACATCATGCACGAGCAAAGTAGTGAGCAACCATATACAAACTAAATCATCATCTGAGACTCAATAGAAAAGGTAGAATGAACTAATACTTGAGCATCAAAGATAACAATCATATCAAGTACCTCTCGAATGTCACTATAGAACTTCAAGAATCATAGACACATATCAAGATAATGTGAAATAGGGTCTGGATATCAAGAACATTAGCCATTCTAGTGTCTCTACGAATAGGAGTTACTTTGGAGTTATATGCTCGTCGTCTATTTGCTTATAAAGGTCATACCAAAAAGAAAGAAGGGTTAGCTTTACATACCTGTTATAGATCAACCGTAACCAAGCTTGCTTCGTCGCCCCTTTAGCCTATTAATATGAAAGTAACACTATTGTTAATAAACTACGACCTTCCAAACTTATAAATCTACAACCAATCACTTATGGGAATGACTGCTTAGTTCATACTTCTTGATTTGTATTTTAATTAGTTAAGAACTTAACGGAAATCGGGCAGCATTTCCTCTATATAATTCGCCTAACCCAAACTTCCAATAAATCTCCAATTAGCACAACAATACCAACAACAACGATAACAACTCAATAACATCTCTTAATCCTTTTTCAATTCAAATCGTTAACACCTAAGACTATACACCAAACAAGACCAACATACGCATCGTATACGATACTTATATAGATCTTTCTTCCAAATTTATGAGCCAAATAAACAATAACACGACATCAACGTGTATATATAGGCATCCAGCCTTGTTGACACATACCCCCCACTTGGCATGCCATCATTCATGCTATTTTTTTAATTATTAAGTCTGGTGGGGCCCATTCAATGGTGTAATTGACTTAATTAATCCTTAATCCCTACTAATAATCTGATCATGGCTATTAATTAATCCCTAATCTTCCCTAATATTTCCACCCTAATTGCAATTGATTAGTAGATCGTGCATTTATTAAAATCGGGATTAAAAAGTCCTTGTCTCATATCTCAAAAATAACCTTGTCCTCGAACTTATATCGATTAGCTTACGAACAATCCAACGCACAAAAATACGGGATATAACAAAAGGGAAGAGCTACAGCCGCCCAGAAGGGCAAGACTATGACAAAAAGGCGGGTAGAAAGAGAGCCGCCAATGAATGTAGAAGAGGGCGAGTCACATAATGAGGCCCTATCTAACACTTCCTCTACCATGCCCAATGTAGAAGAACAAGGAGGAGCTTCAGCTCCAGTTCCTCCACCGGTCACTCCGGGTCGACAAGTGACCGAGGCCATTCATCTATTGACACAGTTGGTTGCCGCCCAGGCACAGCGGCAGAATGTGGGCACAAGTGATCGGTCAGCTAGTACCTGAGCCCGTGATTTTATGAGCTTGAATCCTCTGGAGTTCTTCGGGTCAAAGCCAGATGAAGACCCGCAAGGTTTCATTGATGAGATGTTGAGAACATTGAGAATCATTCAGGCCTCTGAGACTGAATCCGTGCAGTTGGCATCTTATAGACTCCGAGATATGGCAGTATTGTGGTATAATAATTGGATAGCATCAAGGAGAGAAAATGCGTCTCCTCCTATTTGGCAAGAATTCGTAGATGCTTTCATTCGCCATTATTTTCCACCCAAGGTCTGCCGAGCTAGAGCGGATAGATTTCTAAATTTGAAGCAAGGAAGTATGAGTGCCCGGGAATATAGCCTGCAATTTAACTCCTTGGCTAGATATGCCCCGACTATGGTGGCCGATATGGGAGATAGGGTGCATAGGTTTGTGAGTGGCTTAGGGCCACATTTGTTCAAGGATTGTTTGACGGCTTCGCTACAAGAAGGGATGGATATTTCCCGAATACAAAGCAAGAGGGCTAGATCTATGGGGGCAAGCAGTGATTATAGAGGGGGATCAATGCAGACATATTCTAGACATTCAGGCCAGTCGGTGACTAGTGCACCTCCTCGATTTACGGGTAGGAGATTTGATCGCTCCTTTTGTTCAGGATAGGGTCAGATATAATCAGAGCAGACCCTCAGTACCGCGATACAGCTAGTGCGGTAGACTACATTCCGGACAATGTCTCCAAGGTTCGGATGCTTGCTATGCCTATGGCCAGGTTGGGCATATGATGCGAGATTGCCCGTCGACGAGCGGTAGAGTGGGGATTCATCCCACAGGATCAGCAGCGGGTTCATCTTCAGTGCGCCCAGTAAGGAAGACTCCCCAGATTCCAGCAGGTCAAGGTAGAGGTAGAGGGGGAGCATCTTCTTTAGGTGCCCTCAGCCCCGTGTGTATGCTTTAGCCGAACGACAGGATCTCGAGTCCTCCCCAGATGTGGTTACAGGTACATTATGCATATTTTCCCATGACGTATATGCCTTAATAGATCCGTGTTCTACTTTCTCCTATATTACTCCATATGTTACTGGTCGTATTAGGGTGAAACCTGAGCCAATCAAACCTTTTGAAGTAACTACTCCGATTGGCAATCCCGTGATTGCTAGACAAGTGTATAAAAATTGTGTACTTGTGATATGCAATCGCCTGACCAAAGCTGATTTAATTGAGCTGGATATGCTAGATTTCGATGTGATTATAGGTATGGATTGGTTGGCCTCATGCTATGCTAATGTTGATTGCCGAATGAAGATAGTCCGATTGCAATTTCTGGGAGAGCCTGTGCTTAAATGGAAGGGTAATACAGCCGCTCCAAAAGGTAGGTTTATTTCCTACCTTAAGGCAAGGAAGATGATAGCTAAAGGCTATATTTATCATCTAGTCCGAGTTCATGACACCGAAGCAAAGTCACCAACTTTCCAATCCGTTCTAGTAGTGAACGAATTTCCATATGTATTTCCTGATGAGCTTCCAGGTCTTCCTCTAGAAAGAGAGATTTACTTCTCCATTGATGTGCTGCCGGATACCAAGCCTATTTCTATTCCTCCTTATCGAATGGCTCCGGCATAATTGAAAGAGCTAAAAGCGCAGTTGAAAGATTTGCTTGAGAAGGGGTTTATTAGACCCAGTTCATCACCGTGGGGAGCACCAGTCTTGTTAGTGAGAAAGAAAGATGGTTCCCTACGAATGTGCATTGATTATAGGTAGTTGAATAAGGTGACGATAAAGAACAAATATCCTCTCCCCATGATTGATGATTTATTTGATCAATTACATGGTGCCAAGTGGTTTTCTAAAATAGACTTGAGGTCGGGTTATCATCAAGTGAGGGTTAGAGAAGAAGATATTCCCAAAACAGCTTTCATAACAAGATATGGCCACTATGAATTCTGGGTGATGTCGTTTGGGCTGACTAATGCCCTGGCAGTGTTCATGAATCTAATGAATAATGTATTCAGGCAACTCTTGGATTTATTCGTGATAGTATTCATTGATGATATTCTGGTGTATTCTCGCACAGAATCAGAGCATGTAGATCATTTATGTATCGTACTTGGATTTCTTCGAGCTCGAGAATTATATGCAAAATTTTCAAAGTACGAGTTTTGGCTGATTTCCGTAACATTTCTGGGCCATGTCATATCAGATGATAGTATTCGAGTTGATACTCAGAAAATTAAAGCTGTGAAGAATTGGCCAAGGCCTACGACACCTACCAAAGTTCATAGTTTTCTGGGATTGGCAGGATACTACAGAAGGTTTGTAGAAGGATTTTCCTCTATTTCAGCTCCATAGACGAAGCTAACCCAGAAGTCAGCTAAATTTCAATGGAATGATGCTTGTGAACGCAGCTTCCAAGAGTTGAAGGACAGATTAACCTCAGCTCCAGTCTTAACACTTCCAGAAGGGTCAGATGGTTATGTGGTATACTGTGATGCTTCCGGTGTTGGGTTAGGATGTGTGTTAATGCAGCACGGTAGAGTTATTGCTTATGCTTCGAGACAGCTGCGGAAGCATGAAAAGAACAATCCAACCCATGATCTTGAATTGGCTGCAGTTATTCATGCATTAAAGATATGGAGACATTACGTGTATGGCGTACATGTTGATATCTATACAGACCACAAGAGTCTTCAATACATTTTCAAGCAGAAGGAGTTAAATCTGCAGCAGAGGCGGTGGTTAGAGTTATTGAAATATTATGATGTGAATATTTTGTACCATCCTGGAAAAGCAAATGTAGTAGCCGATGCGCTTAGCCGCCGATCAATGGGCAGTTTATGTGAAGTTCCTCCGGAAAAGAAAGAGATGGTTCACGAGCTCCATCAATTAGCTAATCTTGGAGTGCGTGTGTTTGATTCAGGTAGTGCAGGGATTGGTATTAATGATCCTATGGTATCGTCCTTGAATTGTTACACCTCGGAAATTTTTCTGTACTTGTGTGATGAGTAGAACAATAAGGACTTGAGTGCATGGTGTTTTACTAAGTCGAGAATGGCTAATTTTGCATTTTTGGAAATAATAAAGTTGCAGAAAAGTTTTCACCCAGTGGTCGTATATGGCACCATACGGCCCGCAAAGTGATTTACGGACCGTATAGTGCAATCGTCTTTCATTGCGTCAAAAATCTCAAGATTCTGTTAAGTGTTGAAATGGTTAAAGACGACCCAGAATACGGCCCGTAAACCAGGTCGTAAACCACCAGGTCCCTCAGCCAAGACTTTCTGTAAATGTTGAATATGGTTAAATACGACCCAGTTTACGGCCCGTAAACTGGTTTACGGACCGTAAACCAGGTCGTAAACTGCCATGTCCACCAGCCAAACTCTCTGTTTTTGGAATGCTTAAATACGACCACAGTGGACGACCCGTAAATCAAAATACGGTCCGTAAACTGCAGTTTACCACCACTGTTCACCCGACGAGAATTCATTAAACATCAGCTTTTGAGTTATTAAAAGGAACTTAGGCCTCATTTTATTTCATTCTTCATTCATACAACTCAAGAACACTCTAGAACTCTCCAAATACTTCCTCCATAAGAATTCAAGAGAATCAAGGGAAAGCTAAAGATCAACAACACAAAACCTATGAAATCAAGTGCAAGAACACATCAAGGGATCATCTAAGGCAAGTAATTCCCAAGAAGGTGAACTAGGGTTTTGTTTAAGTGAAGAATTTCAACTCAAGGGTTGTTCAACCACTATCCAAGGTAAGTTTCATGATCATTCTATGTTGTTTGAAGTATTGAAAAGCTTAGACACTTGAAATGTAGAAGAACATAGAAATGGACCATTATGAGTGAATAGTGCCATAAATGAATGATAGTGGGATTGAATTATGAATGTTGAAGTGTTGTGAACACAAATACGTTATAAATGATGTTTATATCATGAAACAAGCGTTAAACGCATGAAAATGCAAGGACGAGTCATAAGGCTAATTATGAGGGAAATTGAAGGAAAATGGTGGATTTTGCTAAATGTACGTAAACGACGATTGTTGATTTCGATATTGTGAGTAATGCTATGAATGTTGGGAGTTAATATAAAACATGGGAAAAATAGTATAAACAGGAGAAGCGCTGTCCGACTTCTCTTAGAATTAGCGACGCGTTCTTGTAGTTAGTATGCTAATGTTGATATGAATTCTTTATAAAGGTAACGACGTGATATTGAAGGAGAACGAGTGAGCGATATCTTAGCTAAACAACCAAGGTATGTGAGGCTAGTCCCTTCTTTCTGATGGCATGAATCCTGTAGCACGAAATTTCTATTCTCTTCATGAGTTCTTGTAGTCCGAAAGGCTAAGAGTCTAACTCCTTAATGTCTATATAAGATGAGGAATACGATATGATGATGCTAGTATAATGATGATATTAATTATCGCTTACAATCACCTTATGTACTAGTTCCTTCAAGGTGAGGCAGAGTATCAATAGTTGTTCCATAATGGAATCGGGGGATCACGACCTTACGTCACCCCGATAGAATAAAGTTGATCTTGAGCCTTATGCATGTATTACAATGAGATAAGTATTTTATGATGAGTATATTATTATTATGAGCATTTTATGATAAGCATGACATGAGCATTTCACACCGTGCCTAGTTGGCCGGGCAGTCACCGCCAAGACGGGCAGCTATACGGATACACCATGACCTTCGGCCATGGGCAGACACCACTAGTGGGCGGCATGAGATGGTACCCCGGACGCGGGAGGCCTGGACGCGGGCTAATATTATTGATTATCACACCATTCCGACATAGACGGGCAGCTTGCATATGATGCATATATGTTATGAGGATGAGTACGAGTAAGATGGCACGCATGATTTCTTTTATGATTACCAGACAGATCCAGATATTTCATGTTGATGTTATCACTATATTGTTGATGTTTTCTTTCATTGTTTGTGCTTCTCATACTCAGTACAACATTCGTACTGACGTCCTTTCTTCGGACGCTGTGTTCATGCCCACAGGTAGATAGAGAGGAGAGCTTGGCCCAGATCCTTAGTAGCAGTCAGCTGGTTGAAAGCACTCCATTGTCCGGAGGTGCTTAGGATTATCCTTTTGGTATATATGTATATTTTGGGCACGGCGGAGTTTTGTTCCGTCCAGAAGGGCAAAGCTACGACAAAGAGGCAGGCGGAAAGAGAGCCTCTGGAAAATGTAGAGGAAAGTGAATCGCAAAGTGAGGTCGCGCCCAATGTAGGAGAGCAGGGAGGAGCCTCAGCTCCGATTCCTCCACCGGGTGCTTCGGGTCAGCAAGTGTCCGAGGCCATCCATTTATTGACACAATTGGTTGCCGCTCAGGCACAACGACAGGATGCGGGTCCAAGGGATCGTTCAGCTAGTACTAGAGCCCGTGACTTTATGGCCTTAAATCCTCCAGAATTATTTGGGTCAAAGCCAGATGAAGATCCGCAAAATTTTATTGATGAGATGTTGAGGACTTTAGAGATTATCCATGCTTCCGAGACCGAATCCGTGGAGTTGGCTTCTTATAGACTCCGCGATGTGGCGGTGTTATGGTATAAGAATTGGGTGATAACAAGAGGAGGAAATGTTCCACCTCCCGTGTGGCAAGAGTTTGTAGATGCCTTTATTCGTCACTACTTGCCACCCGAAGTCCGCCGAGCTAGAGCGGACAAGTTCCTGAATTTAAAGCAAAGGGGTATGAGTGCCCGAGAGTATAGCATGCAATTCAACTCATTGGCTCGATATGCTCCGACTATGGTGGCTGACATGGGAGACAGAATCTATAGATTTGTGAGTGGTCTGGGGCCACATTTGTACAGAGATTGTTTGATGGCCTCCTTGCAAGACGGGATGGATATTTCCCGGATACAGGCCCATGCTCAAAATCTCGAGGAACGACAACGACAACAAAGAAGTGATCGTGATGGTGACAGAAGACAAGGTAAGAGGGCTAGATCTATGGGAGAGAGCAGTGAGTATAGAGAGGGATCGAGACAGACACATCCCAGGCACTCAGGTCAGTCCGCGACTAGTGCGCCTCCCAGATTCTCAGACGGAAGGTTCGATCGCTCTTTCCAGTTAGGGCAGGGTCAGAGTTCGAGGGCCCCAAGTTCTCTGTATCAGGGAGATTTTAGTCAGAGGAGACCTCCAGTACCGCGGTGTAGCCAGTGTGGCAAATTACATTCCGGACGGTGTCGTCAGGGTTCAGATGCTTGTTATGCTTGCGGGCAAGTTGGTCACATGATGAGAGATTGCCCCTCAGCGAGAGATAGAGCTGGGACTCAGCCTACAGGTTCAGCAGCGGGTTCTTCTTCAGCACGCCCGACAACACAGACTCCTCAGACTACAACAGGTAGAGGCAGAGGTAGAGGGGGAGCATCTATTCAGGTGCTGTTCAGCCCCGTGTGTATGCTTTAGCTGGGCGACAGGATCTCGAGTCTTCCCCAGATGTTGTCACAGGTACCCTGACTATATTTTCCCGTGACGTATATGCTCTGATTGATCCAGGTGAGACCCGAGCCAATTAAACCTTTCAAAGTATTCACTCCGGTTGGTGATCCTGTAATAGCGAGGCAAGTATATAAGAACTGTGTAGTCATTATACGTGATCGTCAGACAAAGGCTGATTTGATTGAACTTGAGATGATAGATTTTGACGTAATTATGGGTATGGACTGGTTGGCGTCATGCTATGCTAATGTTTGTTGCCGGACAAAGGTAGTTCGATTCAAATTTCTGGGAGAGCCCATACTCGAGTGGAAGGGTAATATAGTTTCCCCAAAGGGTAGGTTTATTTCCTACCTTAAGGCGAGAAAGATGATAGCCAAGGGTTATATTTGTCATCTAGTTCGAGTTCATGACACGGAAGTGGAAGTGCCAACTTTCCAGTCTGTCCCGGTAGTGAATGAATTCCCAGATGTGTTTCTCGACGAGTTACCAGGCCTTCCTCCAGAAAGGGAAATCGATTTTGCTATTGATGTAGTACCCAACACCGAGCCTATTTCTATTCCTCCCTATCGAATGGCTCCAGCAGAGTTGAAAGAGCTAAAGGCACAGTTGAAAGACTTACTCAAGAAGGGTTTTATTAGACCCAGTTCATCACCGTGGGGAGCACCGGTCTTGTTCGTGCGAAAGAAAGATGGGTCGCTACGAATGTGTATCGATTATAGACAGTTGAACAAGGTGACTGTGAAGAACAGATATCCCCTTCCCCGAATCGACGACTTGTTCGATCAATTACAAGGTGCTAAGTGGTTTTCTAAGATAGACCTAAGATCGGGTTATCATCTAGTGAGGATCAGAGAAGAAGACATTCCTAAGACAGCCTTCAGAACGAGGTACGGCCATTACGAGTTCCGAGTGATCTCATTTGGGTTGACAAACGCCCCAGCGGTGTTCATGAATTTAATGAATAATGTGTTCAGGTCATTCTTGGATCTTTTTGTGATAGTGTTTATCGACGATATCCTGGTATATTCTCGCACAGAGTCAGAGCATGCAGATCATCTAAGAATTGTTCTTGGCGTTCTTCGAGATCGGGAATTGTATGCAAAGTTTTCGAAGTGCGAGTTTTGGCTAAAATCCGTGGCATTTCTAGGTCATGTTATTTCAGATGATGGTATCCAAGTCGACACTCAGAAAATAGAAGCTGTGAAGGCTTGGCCAAGGCCTACGACACCTACGGAGGTTCGTAGTTTTCTTGGGTTAGCAGGGTATTACAGGAGATTTGTAGAAGGCTTCTCATCTATTTCAGCCCCATTGACGAAGTTAACTCAGAGTTGGCTAAATTCCAGTGGAATGATGCCTGCGTAGTTTCCAAGAGTTGAAAAATAGGTTGACCTCAGCGCCAGTGCTAACACTTCCAGAAGGGTCCGATGGCTATGTCGTATATTGTGATGCCTCCGGTGTGGGAATAGGATGCGTATTAATGCAGCATGGGAGAGTCATTGCATATGCCTCGAGACAGTTGCGAAGGCATGAACAGAATTATCCGACTCATGATCTCGAATTGGCCGCGGTTATCCATGCCTTAAAAATATGGAGGCACTACTTATATGGTGTACGTGTTGACATCTATACGGATCACAAAAGCCTCCAATATATTTTTAAACAGAAGGAGTTGAACCTGTGGCAAAGGCGATGGTTAGAATTACTAAAGGATTACGATGTGAACATTCTATATCATCCAGGGAAGGCGAATGTAGTGGCAGATGCACTTAGCCGCCGATCGATGGGTAGTTTATGTGGAGTTCCTTCGGAAAAGCAGGAAATGGTTCGTGAGCTCCATCAACTAGCAAGTCTCGGCGTACGTGCGACTGATGCAGGAGATGCAAGTATTAGCATCAATGACCCCACAGTTTCATCATTGAATCTAGACGTGAAGGAACGGCAATATGAGGATTCCCAGCTAAGTCATTATCGAGATCTAGCTCACGAAAAAGAAAAGTCTCCATTCGAAGTTTCCATAGAAGGGGTCCTTAGATATCGGGGCAGGTTATGCGTACCGGATGTGGCAAACGTATGCCAACGGATTTTAGAGGAAGCACATTATTCCCGGTATTCTATTCATCCAGGTGCAACCAAGATGTACCACGACCTTAAGTTGCTATATTGGTGGGATGGCATGAAGCGAGACATAGCAGGGTTTGTAGCCCAATGTTCAAATTGTCAGCAAGTGAAAGCCGAACATCAAAAGCCAGGAGGTTTATTGCAAGCAATGGAAATTCCTACGTGGAAATGGGAAGAAATTAATATGGATTTTGTTGTAGGATTACCCCGTACGCGAGGGAAGTATGATTCTATATGGGCGATCGTGGATAGGCTCACAAAAGCAGCTCATTTTCTCCCCGTCAGGACTACGTATTCAGCGGAAGACTATGCTAAATTGTATCTCCAGGAGATTGTACGACTTCATGGTATTCCTTTGGCCATTATCACGGATAGAGGGGCGCAGTTCACAGCCAAGTTCTGGAAGTCCTTTCAAGAAGGTCTAGGTACTCGAGTTAAGCTCAGCACGGCGTTCCACCCACAGACCGACGGGCAAGCCGAGCGCACTATTCAGACCTTAGAAGATATGCTACGACCATGTGTGCTGGACTTCGGTGGTAGTTGGGACGAGCATTTGCCTCTTATTGAATTTGCCTATAATAACAGCTATCATTCCAGTATCCAAATGGCCCCGTATGAAGCCTTATATGGAAGAAAATGCAGATCTCCAATTGGATGGTTTGAAACCGGAGAAGTACAATTGATAGGCCCCGACTTGGTCCAACAAGCAGTTGAAAAGGTTAAAGTGATTCGAGACCGACTGTTAACAGCTCAAAGTCGCCAAAAGTCTTATGCGGACAACCGCCGACGGGATTTAGAATTTCAAGCTAATGATTGGGTATTCCTGAAAGTTTCACCAATGAAGGGAGTAATGAGGTTCGGCAAAAAGGGGAAATTGAGTCCAAGATACATTGGACCTTATCGAATCATCCGCAAGGTGGGAAGAGTAGCCTATGAGTTGGACTTGCCTTCAGAGCTCGAATCTGTACACCCAGTATTCCATGTTTCGATGCTCCGCAAGTGTATTGGAGACCCCACGAGGATTGTTCCGATTGATGATGTACAAGTGACAGAGAAGTTGACATACGAAGAAGTGCCCATTGCTATTTTGGATAGACAAGTGCGAAGGCTTCGGAATAAAAAGGTTGCTTCAGTCAAAGTGCTATGGCGGAACAATAATCGGGAAGAAATGACTTGGGAAGCGGAGGAAAAGATGAAATCTATGTACCCCCATTTGTTCCAATCCCCAGAAGAGATTCAAAATGAGACGTCGACGATATGAGGTATGAATGTTTTAATTTTATGTTTTTGGTCGTGTGTGGCCATAAATGTGTTGATATTGTGACATAGCCCTGTGAGGCGATGATATTATGGGTCGTTGTGGTAAATTGGTACTGCCAAATTACAAAGGGAACTCTGGCAAAATTTTTCTAGAATCCCCGAGTGTCGAACATTCGAGGACGAATGTTCCAAAAGGGGGGAAGAATGTTACACCTCAGAAAGTTTTCCGTACTTGTGTGATGAGTAGAACAATGAAGGACTTGAGTGTATGGTGTTTTACTAAGTCGAGAATGGATAATTTTGCATTTTTGGAAATAATAAAGTTGCAGAAAAGTGAATTACGGACCGTATAGTGCAATCGTCTTTCATTGCGTCAAAAATCTCAAGATTCTGTTAAGTGTTGAAATGGTTAAAGACGACCCAGAATACGGCCCGTAAACTGGTTTACGGACCGTAAACCAGGTCGTAAACCACCAGGTCCCTCAGCCAAGACTTTCTATAAATGTTGAATATGGTTAAATACGACCCAGTTTACGGCCCGTAAACAGGTTTACGGACCGTAAACTAGGTCGTAAACTGCCATGTCCACCGGCCAAACTCTCTGTTTTTGGAATGCTTAAATACGACCACAGTGGACGACCCGTAAATCAAAATACGGTCCGTAAACTGCAGTTTACGACCACTGTTCACCCGACGAGAATTCATTAAACATCAGCTTTTGAGTTATTAAAAGGAACTTAGGCCTCATTTTATTTCATTCTTCATTCATACAACTCAAGAACACTCTAGAACTCTCCAAATACTTCCTCCATAAGAATCCAAGAGAATCAAGGGAAAGTTAAAGATCAACAACACAAAACCTATGAAATCAAGTGCAAGAACACATCAAGGGATCATCTAAGCCAAGTAATTCCCAAGAAGGTGAACTAGGGTTTTGTTTAAGTGAAGAATTTCAACTCAAGGGTTGTTCAACCACTATCCAAGGTAAGTTTCATGATCATTCTATGTTGTTTGAAGTATTGAAAAGCTTAGACACTTGAAATGTAGAAGAACACAGAAATGGACCATTATTGAGTGAATGGTGCCATAAATGAATGATAGTGGGATTGAATTATGAATGTTGAAGTGTTGTGAACACAAATACATTATAAATGATGTTTATATCATGAAACAAGCGTTAAACGCATGAAAATGCAAGGACGAGTCATAAGGCTAATTATGAGGGAAATTGAAGAAAAATGGTGGATTTTGCTAAATGTACGTAAACGACGATTGTTGATTTCGATATTGTGAGTAATGCTATGAATGTTGGGAGTTAATATAAAACATGGGAAAAATAGTATAAACAAGAGAAGCGTTGTCCGACGTCTCTTAGAATTAGCGACGCGTTCTTGTAGTTAGTATGCTAATGTTGATATGAATTCTTTATGAAGGTAACGACGCGATATTGAAGGAGAACGAGTGAGCGATATCTTAGCTAAACGACCAAGGTATGTGAGGCTAGTCCCTTCTTTCTGATGGCATGAATCTTGTAGCACGAAATTCCTATTCTATTCATGAGTTCTTGTAGTCCGAAAGGCTAAGAGTCTAACTCCTTAATGTCTATATAAGATGAGGAATACGATATGATGATGCTAGTATAATGATGATGTTAATTATCGCTTACACTCACCTTATGTACTAGTTCCTTCAAGGTGAGGCAGAGTATCAATAGGTGTTCCATAATGGAATCGGGGGATCACGACCTTACGTCACCCCGATAGAATAAAGTTGATCTTGAGCCTTATGCATGTATTACAATGAGATAAGTATTTTATGATGAGTATATTATTATTATGAGCATTTTATGATAAGCATGACATGAGCATTTCACACCGTGCCTAGTTGGCCGGGTAGTCACCGCCAAGGCGGGCAGCTATACGGATACACCATGACCTTCGGGCATGGGCAGACACCACTAGTGGGCGGCATAAGATGGTACCCCGGACGCGGGAGGCCTGGACGCGGGCTAATATTATTGATTATCACACCGTTCCGACATGGACGGGCAGCTTGCATATGATGCATATATGTTATGAGGATGAGTACGAGTAAGATGGCACGCATTATTTCTTTTATGATTATCAGACAGATCCAGATATTTCATGTTGATGTTATCACTATATTGTTGATGTTTTCTTTCATTGTTTATGCTTCTCATACTCAGTACAACATTCGTACTGACGTCCTTTCTTCGGACGCTGTGTTCATGCCCATAGGTAGACAGAGAGGAGAGCTTGGCCCAGATCCTCAGTAGCAGTCAGCTGGTTGAAAGCACTCCATTGTCCGGAGGTGCTTAGGATTATCCTTTTGGTATATATGTATATTTTGGGCACGACGGAGTCTTGTTCCGTCCATGTATATACAGTATGTTAGTAGAGGCTCGTAGATACGCAGTATGGGTTAGATGGTCTCACAAGACGTTTTCATATGCGTGTATATTATTTTGATGGGCGAAAGGCAATTGTATATAAAGTATTTATGTTTGTTTAATTATGATTTTCCTACAACTGGTATGTAAATTGATAAAAGAATATTAAATGAGCAAGATAAGTAGTAGAGTGAGCGGTGCTCGGTAACTAGCTCCGGGTACCCGTCGCGGCCCCTAGTTGGGTGGTGACATGAATGTGGAAGTGAAAGAGAATCAGTATGAAGATATTCAGTTGAGCCACTATAGAGACGCATTTCATGAAAAAGAGAGATCTCCATTTAAAACTTCGATGGATGAGATCCTTAGATACCAAGGTAGGCTATGTGTTCCGAATGTTGTAGAATTGCGCCGACGAATTCTGGAAGAAGCCCATTATTCTCGGTATTCTATTCACCCAGGAGCAACAAAAATGTACCACGATCTCAAATTGATATATTGGTGGGATGGCATGAAGAGAGACATAGAAGAATTTGTAGCCTAATGTTCAAATTGCCAACAAGTAAAGATCGAACATCAGAAGCCTGGAGGATTATTGCAAGCAATAGAAATCCCTACTTGGAAGTGGGAAGTGATCAATATGGATTTTATTATGGGCTTACCTTGTTCCGGAGGCAAGCATGATTCTATATGGGTGATCGTGGACAGACTCACGAAAGCAGCCCATTTTCTTCCAGTCAGAACCACACACTCCGCAGAAGATTATGCCAGGTTGTATCTCAATGAAATTATGCGACTTCATGGTGTTCCATTATCAATTATCACGGATAGAGGAGCACAATTTACAGCAGAGTTCTGGAAATATTTCTAGGAAGGTTTGGGAACTCAAGCAAGGCTCAGTACGGCATTTCATCCGCAAACCGACGGACTAGCCGAACGTACTATTCAGACTTTGGAAGATATGCTCTGAGCATGTGTGATGGATTTCGGTGGTAGTTGGTGTTATATCCCGTATTTTTGTACATTGGATTATTCGTGAGTTAATCGACATAAATTCAAGGATAAGATTATTTTTTGGGATATGAGACAAAGACTTTTAATCCCGATTTTTAATATGGCACGACTTGCTTGTAAATTTCAATTAGTGTAGAAATATTAGTGGAGATTAGGGATTAATTAACCATGATTAGATTATTAATTGGGGATTAGTGATTAATTAAGGATTAATTAGCCTAATTAAGATTAATTAAGTTATCAATGCACTAAGTGGACCACACTACAACATGGCCAAATCTGATTGGTCCATGCCATAGTGGGGCACGTATCAACCTAAGGGGCAACATATAAGACCATACTTGATGACTAATTCATTAGTCACACATTTCATTTCCAACTTCAACAAAAATTGAATTAGAGAGAGAAGCTTATGGCCATGGCAGCTCACGGCCATGGCTGTTCATGAATTAGTTCATGATTTTGATAGCAAAAATTTAGTTTCTAAGGTGTTCCAAACATTCAAAGGTGGTTATCAACGTGAATTTAATCCTTGGGGCAGCAAGAATGTTGTAACCCGTATTTCTGAACGTCAGATTATTTGCTGAGATGGGACCCACACATCGAGATTTTTTTGGGACATCTGAAAACTCATATGAATCACATATGAGAAGTTAAACACAACTCAAGAAGGACCCTTGGGCCAAATCAAAGTGGAAGTCCTCCAAACGAATATTTTAAGAAAACGTTTTCGGGTGATCTGACTTCAAGGGGCAAATACGGTATTACAAGTTTGGAATTTGGAAAAGTACCAAGAACTAGAAGTTGTAGATAATTGAATTAGCTTTCCAACCATAGGTCGTGGGTGCCCAGGTGACGTCGGTACAAGGAGATATGAACGTTTTAAGGTCGAAAGGTCAGTGGGCTAGGCCCAACTCGGGACCAAACCGAGTTGGCCCAAAAAAATCAAAAAAAATAATAAGGCCCAAATTTGTGAGGCCCAACCGGCCATGGTTATGGCCCAAGCCCATATTACATAATATTTGGTCAATAAATAAGATGACTAACTCATCTTATTCCACATAATGTTCTAGAAATTTCAAGAAAAGCAAGAACAAGAGAGAGGAGAAAAACTTAAGGCCATTTCGGCCAAGAGCAATTTTCACAAGAAACATTTGCAAAAATTCTCCAAAAATCATTTTCTACCAAGTAAAGGGTGATTAACAAGGTGGAGTTGTTGTTGGAGCAAGAAAAATTCAAAATCATACAAGTTGTCAAGTTGTAGTCAAGTGAGAAGTTGAAGAAGAAAGGTGAGTTTTGATCTTGTTTTATGTGTTATATATGGTTTATATGTGTTGTAGTATGCTAAAATGGATGAAATTCATGAAGGAGAGAAATATAGTATTTGGCCGTGTATATATATATGTGTGTGGGAGTCATGCTTCAATTATTTTAATTAGTGTTTAGTTGTTATTGTTGTGAATGATATGTGGAAAATGGAAGTTGAATGAGTTTGGAGAGATTGTAGTGGTGTATACATGTTGGAGCCGTGTGAGTGTGCATGGTATATGTGGCCGTGTATACTTGATGTATAGTCGTGTATATTGGTGAGTTGTGAAAGAATAATGAGCGAGTTGTAATTAATATCTTAATCGTTGTGTTGTAGATGTTATATCGCAAATAAAGACTTGACAAGTTTGGTGAAGTATTGGCAATTGGAAGTTTGTGTAAATTGAAAATAATATTTTTGTATGGAAGACATGTAATGGTATTACTATGATGTTGTTGGAATATATGTATTATAAGGTTATTGTTGTTTCATTGGAATTGGAGAGTATTGAAGGAGGTAGAATGTTAATTGAAGTGTTGGAATGCACCTTGAACGGAATATGTGAATTTTTAGTGTGATTGTTGAATTATGTTAATAGTTTGGCCGGGTTTGAATTCCCGGATTGTGATTGATGAGAATTTGGCTATGTTGAATGTTGAGGATGGTATATTTACAGAGGAAGTGCTGCCGAAATTTCGGTAGCCAAGTGGTTCCTTAAGATTCTAACTCTAAGTACCCTAATGAAAGTTTGGGTAAATGTGACCAATTTGCAGATTTTGACGAGATTGCGACGTGAATTTGGAATAGCAAAAGGAGCGGAAAGAGGTATGTAAGGCTTCACTCTTCTTTCTATGGCATGTCTTAGATGTAATAAGTCGGGTACGAGCCTCGGGGACAACCCTAGCCCCCGGAATCCGCATCCAAAGTTTTCCACTTTTTGTTCAATAGAATTGAACTAGAAAGTGTGCCAATTGTTGGAAAAACCTCCTACACCCTTAGAACTTGTATAAATGGGACCCGATTACCCTAAGACCCTCACAAGTAATGCTATGACACGTAACATACGTAAATCGTATACGCTACCTCATCCGGCCCGAGGTGGGCCCGCTACTCTCGGATGTTTCCTTACAGTCTTGCTTGACTTACTTGAAGTGAATCCAAAGGGAACCTTTGATCCCGATTTCAATACCAAATGATAAATACTATGACTCCTCTAACGACGGCACTTCCATGACGATAATGATAACAATGATGTTAGATAAGAGAATATGCCTATGATATGTACTACCGGAACGACTCTATGACTAAGATAACTAAGCTAAGTATCTTATGTAAACATGAAAATGATAAACTAATTTTTGAATCTTATTTATATTTCCTAGCTATGACTTTATTTTCTAAAAGATTTCAAAGTCTATGAACCGTCATCTATGATGCCCCGATTTCATTCTACGTTTACTTTAATATTATTCCCCGTTGCTAGTCTCACCTTAAAATACTGGTTCCTTCAAGGTGAGACAAAGCGATCACGAGTATTCTATAATATAATTGGAGGTCACCGACCTTACGTCACTCCGATGACTACATGATTCTTCTTTGGGCTTTCCTGCGTGCCTATGAGACATATGTATATAGGATACGTAAATGCATATAAGACATGTAAATGTATGTAAGATATGTGTATATATTGTTTTAAAACATGCACATGACGAAAGAGCTAGAGCGCTATAGACGCTGATGTACCTACACGACACACGCATATGTATATGATAAAAAAGCTAGAGCGCTATAGACGCTGATATATGTACATGATATATGCATGTGTATACGGGGAAAATGGAGGTAAGGGCAGAGCGTTATGAACGCATATCCACCTGATCAGTTGGCATTACATGATATGATATCGTCCCGGACGCGGGATGTGTATAATTATGGTTAAATGGATCGGCTGCCGACGCCTCGGCAATATGAGATGTCCTATTTTATATGTATATGTATATGAACAAGGAAAGATTCTTAAAGGAAAGCTAAGTACGCATAGCACCTGCCAAGGGTATATATATATACAGGTTATGTTTCTATCCCAGGACATGTGTTGTAACTCTCTTATGTCATTATACATGATTCATATTTTCTCTATATTACTATTCATGCCTTACATACTCGGTACACTATTCGTACTGACGTCCCTTCTTGTGGACGCTGCGTTTCATGCCGCGCAGGTCAGCAGACAGGCGGATTTGATACTTAGAAGCTCTACCAGCAGTGTTGACAGTGCTCCAGTTATTCCGGAGCCTCACTTCCTTGGTACTATTTTGTGTATATATATTCGGGCATGGCAGTACTCAGCCCTTTCTATGTATAAGTGTACTACGTCTAGAGGCTCGTAGACAGTTATGTACAGTTAGATATATGGTGTTTTGGCATGCTAATGTTGATGTATAAGTGATAACGAAGTTTATTAGTCTATGTTCAGAATGACGCCGCTAATGTTAATGTTCAAAAAAAATGGCTCTGTTTACATGGCTTGCTAAGAGGTAAAGGTAAAACGATAGACAAGGGGTGCTCGGTACAAGTATCGGGTACTCGTCACGGCCCCTAGACGGGTCGTGACAAAGAACACTTGCGATTTCAATCCATAAATTCCAGCAACGTTATGGGGCCAAGCTTGCTAAGGTAAGGTTTAATTCTCTCCTACATGTTTTAGAGATGGTTTGGTCTTTGTATAAATTGGTGGATGTGGAATTGGATGCAAGGAATTGTGTATGTTGATGTTAAGGTTCTGTTTGGGCCGTATTGGGGCTGTTCTAATCTAATAATGGTGGATTAATTTTGATTAGTGTTGTTGTTATTGTTGTCATTAATTATATGATGAAAGTGAAGGAATTAGATATTTAAAGTTATAGTTGTATTGTATTCGGAACGATCTAGTTCCGGTTTTGTTGTTGTTCTTGTTGAATTGGAGAACTAAGTGTAGTAAGATTATGCATTGCGTTGTTGTAATTGTTGGACTAGTATTGTCACGACCCAACCCCGTAGGCCGTGACTAGTGCCCGATCTGGGCACCCAAACCCATCTATCCGACGTATTCAAATATATAGCAGAAGCCGACAAGGCTATATTCCAAATACAGATAATTTCCAGAAAAATTTCGGCAGAGTTTCATTTGTTTTTCGGACTAACCAGAATAACCCTGTACACAGCAAACACCAGCAAAGGCCACACAGGGCTAACAAGGCAACGTATAAACATATGCGGACCGGCCGCCTCGGCGTATGGGATCACCCAAACAACATATACACATAAGCATACAGACTGACCATAACCCACAGACATGTCCACAGACCTCTAAACTGACCGACAGAATCATATGACGGGACAGGGCCCCGCCGTACCCAAATAGTCAGATATGCAGAAATATATACATGGCGAAAGATATGTATATACCAAAAGTGGACTACGAATCAAGGGAGTACTCCGAAATAGCAGAAGTGGAGCCTACAGTGGTGGGTCACCGGCGTCTGTACCTGCGGGCATGAAACGCAGCCCCCCCGAAAAAAAGGGGGGTCAGTACGAAAGATGTACTGAGTATGTAAAGCATGGAGTACAAAAATATAGGCCACAACTGAAAGCAACAGAATACAAAAGAGAGAAATGCCGAACAATATATCAAATGTTTATCAAAAACATATATACATAATGCAAACAAAATCATGCAAAGCTCAGGAACGTGGTCACCACTCCGACGCTGGTGCCACACACAGCATAACACTAGAAGGTTCAAATCTCCGTACATCCCCGAACACACACATATGAGCGTATCACATCACAGCCATATCACAGCATAACTCCAAACGGAACCCGGCCCTATGGCGAGGCCTCGGGGAACCGTAACACAACATACGGCCTAATCATCATAGAGCGCACGAATCATAACCGGCCCGGGAACCGGTGAACGAAATCATAATAAGGCACGAGCGGAGTCGTGAGCAAATAATGCAATTTGTATGTCAAAATAGCCTTTCAAAACTTGATTACTTCATAAGTCAGTTCATTAACCAAAATAGTTAAATAATTAGTTGGTACGAAAGTTCATTTCACAAAATGTTTCCAAAGTGGTACGTATGGCTCAAAACATAGTTTGTTACATCATAATGTTCCGAACATTATTTCATAGAGGGCAATTTCAAAATCTAAGATTCTTTGTCGAAGCTTATCCAAAAAGAGAGCCTAGTAGGACAAATAAGGCATCTCGGGGTTAGCGGGCCCACCTCGGGTCAAGTAGAGGTGGCGAACATAATTTATGAACATTTCGGGTCTATAAGATCATACATAAAGATTTCAAAATAATCCGATTGCATTTGCATAAGTTTCGGACGAAAGGTTACTTTCTAGCTAAAATAAGGTCATAGGGCTTCAATGGG
The DNA here is from genome assembly GCF_019175385.1 of Lycium barbarum. Taxonomy (NCBI): domain Eukaryota; kingdom Viridiplantae; phylum Streptophyta; class Magnoliopsida; order Solanales; family Solanaceae; genus Lycium; species Lycium barbarum. The sequence continues at coordinate 64,525,699 of NC_083345.1, forward strand.
ATTGAATGAATAGTAGCCGTTCTATAGATCGGATTTCGAGGAGCAGAATTACTCCGGGGGTTCCGATTGTCATGACCCAACCCCGTAGGCCGTGACTAGTGCCCGAATTGGACACTCATGTCACTTGTTAACTATAATCATTTATAACTAGTATGTCATGAACTTATTCGTATAAAAAGGTATGGTGTTGTTTTAAAGCTGTCAAAATATTTTTTTTGTATGTCGTAGGCACCTGTCTCCTGAGGAGTTACAATTTTTAAACAACAACATATATTTTTCTACGCAAGCCGACAAGGCTGCCACGATATGCAACATACCAAACATACATATATATGCAAGCCGACAAGGCTGCCATTACGAATGGGTACGCCCCAAACCTATGTCATAATCATAAAACGCGTCAACAACCATAAACAGACCCACACAAATGTCCACAGACCTCTAAGAGTAATGACCGTATCATATGGCGGGACAGGGCCCCGCCGTACCCAAATAAACTCATATGAATTCAACATAAGGGAGTTATACCACAAGCTAGGCTCTGGAACAAAGGAGCAGTCAAAATAGCTGAATAAGTGTCCTAAGCTGGCGGATCTCCGAAATGAACGTCTGTACCTGCGGGCATGAACGCAGCCCCCCGAAGAAAGGGGGTCAGTACGGATTATGTACTGAGCATGTAAAGCATGAAACATAGTGATAGACTCATACTGAGATAAGATGTATAGGACTCAATGCAACTAACAGAATTTCATAAAGACTTGCCTTTGAACATATTTCATCTGTATCATTCTCATATCAATGTCCATATAGTGTTTTGTAATCAAAGCTGCATAATCATTCTGTATATAACATATATACGTGTCCCGGCCCTCTAGTGAGGGGCTCGGTAATTAAAATCATAGTATCATAAACATGCACATAGACGTGTCCCGGCCCTTTCGTAAGGGACTCGGTAATAAGGAATATATATGCCCTCCTGGCCACCATCTCCATATCATCATATCATCACATCATCATATCATCATATATATATAACGTGTCCCGGCCCTCTAGTGAGGGACTCGGTGAATATAGTCATAGCATCATAAACATAAACATATACGTGTCCCGGCCCTTTAATGAGGGACTCGGTAATAATATAGTAGATGTGCGCACGAGAACGTGTCCTGGCCCGGGACTCAGTGAAGGATATAGCGATAAGCACGAGCAGAATAATAAGCAACCACATATATGCAATGCATCTTTTGAGACTCAATAGATAAGCAACTAACCAGCTCTAAAGTATTGGGATAATAATCATATTCAATTCTTTTCAACTCTCATTATAAGCCATAGCAAGGAACGTTTCAGCTTTCATGTACATGTATCAATTTTCATGATGTAGCTTTTGAAAATCAAGTATACTTCTATTCATGCCATTCTTTTAAGAGTACGAACTTCTATACATCATTCATTAGTCAATCATGTAGTAGGCTCGTGACAATAGCATTAAGGAAATATATAATCATAAGTCATGCATGGAACTAGAGAATAGAATTTACCCCAAGGTTCATATCGTTTCATACTTACGTCTAGGACATGCCAAGAAAAGAAGGAATAAGCTTTACATACCTTTAGCGTTTAGTCGTATTATAACTTGTACTTGCTGCCCAAAAACACTTATCCTATATCAAGATATCAAGAGCTACAATTAGTCTACGAGGGAATTCAATACGTACTTTAACGTCAACAATCCCTTTCAAACATTTAGACGACGTTTCGTTCGCATTCAAATCAACTACATACAACCACCCCAACATCAATAATCATATGTTCAATACCAATCCGGACAGCCCACATAACATTCCAAATATCCCACATTCACAACATTCCATAACGATTCACATATGGCTACTACATTCTCAAGTTACTCCTAATAATCCGTAGCCTTAACGTTTTCGTGTAACAACTTTACAACAACCCAAACAACGTAAAGACAATATATATTCTTAACTATCATTAGTATTTCCAATTTAAAGAATACAACATGTCCAAAACAGTTCCTAACCACAACCCGTCCAAAACATTCCCTAATCAACAACACGCCCAAAACAGTCCCTAACCAACAACATAAAGGTGCCCGGAATTCTTGCAAACGTTTACGAACATACCAAGCAAACCACATATGATTCTTACACATTATTTCATGTCTTCATTTCATATAATTTCAGTAAAATACGACCAGCAGTCACACGATAAATATATCACCAAATTCGCACGCAAATAGCTACATTGTCGACACTATAACCTTACAACGACAACAACATATTTAACAACCATTACCTTTACGATTTTTGGAACTGTTTTAGAATCATTTTCATTCTTACAACAGCCCACAATTCATTCCAATTTCGACCTAAATCGTTGCTCTTCACTTTCACTAAACGTTCACAACAAGAATCAACACTCAACACATACAAATTCATTTCTAGCACTAAAACAGTCCACTGTTTTGGACTGCTTATATGCTTCAACATAATTCATGTCTTTAACACCTTAATTCACATATTCAACATGCACACAATACACCACAATGTCCATAACAACAACAATCAAAATGACACAAAACAGTCCACAAATTCCTCTAAAACAGCCCCCTCACACGGCTTCAACACAACTACAACAACTTCATGATTTTCATTCATTTATCCATACTACAACACATTCAATCCATTTCCAATACATGTACAAGAATATTAAGCATCATTTCACCTAAGTTTATAGCACACAGCCCACTTCAACTTCAACAACAACAGTCCCTAACTTACGATAACATCTAAGTCCATATATCGCTTGTATATCAACGTTTCCTCCATGTATACACCATATTAAACCTTTAATCCAAATTAATAACATGAGTAGGAGGTTGAAATTACCTTTAACAATCAGAATCTTCAAGAATCTTGTTCCTCTTTCCAGCTTCTTGCTTACAACACAAGGAAAACTTAAGCTACAACTTCTCTTTAACTAATATCATGTCAAGGGTCTAGGATTTAGCTTATATGATGGCTCAATTAGAAAGGGGGTTTGGGAGAGAAAATAAGGGTTCTTGGATCTGTTTAAGTCGTGTGAAGTGATATAGGGAAAAGTGGTGGCTTATATATTAAGTTTAATGGGCCTCATGGGCCGAAATATAAGTGTTTGGGTCGGGTCCAAACTTGCTGCCCTGCCAGCCCAAATTTCATCGTCCATATCTCTTTATCCCGATATCATTTTGATGAGCTGTTTGTTGCGTTGGAAACTAGACTCGATGAACTTAATTTTAGGCTTTTGAAACACCTTAAAACTCCTCATATGCTAGGAGATATGCCTCCTACAATATAGGCTAAAATCGGGTCTGAAATTTTTACTGAAGTTGTTCCGATTCATTTCGTTTAACTTCTAATCCTCTTCCAACCTCATGTAACCTCTTATACATACATATACACACTCATATACATACTCATAACATGATTTCAAATCCTTTAGGTTACCATGTCACCTCGGGATACTTAAGGCAACCATATATATAACGATATTCTTACTAACTCGACTAACTTTCCTTGAACCTTCATAACTCATTTTTTTCTTGTTTTACTTCAAGTAGCACGGATTATTATGGAGTGTAACATACTTCCCCCCTTAGGAACATTCGTCCTCGAATGTTAAATTAGTGTTGTATAAGTATACTTAACCTGTTACCCTTCCTAGTCAATCTTATCCTTCACCACCTCACAGCCTGTCTTACCAATACATTCGCATCCGTCACAATTCTTTTTTTTTCTGTACTCTTGTCTTAATCATACTATTACTTCTTTTAACTATAAACTCGTCATAATTTATCCCTGCTTATCAATTCAGTCGGTACCTCATATAACACCCTAATAAGATTTTCCAGCCTTTTCTAAATCATCTCTTATTATCACAAACCCTTCCAAATTGCCCTATCATTTCCTTTTATACTTGTGGAAAATTTTAGCAGAGTTCCCTCTGTATTTCCTTACTATCCCAGAATCTGCACGCAGGAAATACCAACAATGCCTCACAGGGCCAGCATATATATATATATACACATCACATCATATCATAGCCACACAGGGCTCCCAATATTAACAACAACATGAAAATGATGGACTTACCTCGTATGTCTAATCCAAACTGCACCTGTTACACTTTCCTGTGTACCTTCACTTTCAATCTTTAACTCTACATTTCAATCGTTCTTCAAATACCTTACCCGACATGCATTCTTCATACCGCTGCTTACCTGCGTGCTTTAAACCTTCCAATATCATCAATCACTTTCTTTTATCGATGCCGTTCTTTAGCTAAAATCAAATATTAGTATAAAGAATTTCATTTCCTATGACTGGGCTCTATCGCACGATCTTATATATGAAAGAAAGGTAACATCCTAAATGTCCTGTAGCTTCCTGTTTATAAATGTGGTGCACAACACATCGATAAACAAGACTCTACTAGACACGGTCTGCAGACACTCCGAGGAAGGACCGCTCTGATACCACTTCTGTCACGACCCAACCCCGTAGGCCGTGACTAGTGCCCGAATTGGACACTCATGTCACTTGTTAACTATAATCATTTATAACTAGTATGTCATGAACTTATTCGTATAAAAAGGTATGGTGTTGTTTTAAAGCTGTCAAAATATTTTTTTTGTATGTCGTAGGCACCTGTCTCCTGAGGAGTTACAATTTTTAAGCAACAACATATATTTTTCTACGCAAGCCTACAAGGCTGCCACGATATGCAACATACCAAACATACATATATATGCAAGCCGACAAGGCTGCCATTACGAATGGGTACGCCCCAAACCTATGTCATAATCATAAAACGCGTCAACAACCATAAACAGACCCACACAAATGTCCACAGACCTCTAAGAGTAATGACCGTATCATATGGCGGGACAGGGCCCCGCCGTACCCAAATAAACTCATATGAATTCAACATAAGGGAGTTATACCACAAGCTAGGCTCCGGAACAAAGGAGCAGTCAAAATAGTTGAATAAGTGTCCTAAGCTGGCGGATATTCGATATGAACGTCTGTACCTGCGGGCATGAACGCAGCCCCCCGAAGAAAGGGGGTCAGTACGGATTATGTACTGAGCATGTAAAGCATGAAACATAGTGATAGACTCATACTGAGATAAGATGTATAGGACTCAATGCAACTAACAGAATTTCATAAAGACTTGCCTTTGAACATATTTCATCTGTATCATTCTCATATCAATGTCCATATAGTGTTTTGTAATCAAAGCTGCATAATCATTCTGTATATAACATATATACGTGTCCCGGCCCTCTAGTGAGGGGCTCGGTAATTAAAATCATAGTATCATAAACATGCACATAGACGTGTCCCGGCCCTTTCGTAAGGGACTCGGTAATAAGGAATATATATGCCCTCCTGGCCACCATCTCCATATCATCATATCATCACATCATCATATCATCATATATATATAACGTGTCCCGGCCCTCTAGTGAGGGACTCGGTGAATATAGTCATAGCATCATAAACATAAACATATACGTGTCCCGGCCCTTTAATGAGGGACTCGGTAATAATATAGTAGATGTGCGCACGAGAACGTGTCCTGGCCCGGGACTCAGTGAAGGATATAGCGATAAGCACGAGCAGAATAATAAGCAACCACATATATGCAATGCATCTTTTGAGACTCAATAGATAAGCAACTAACCAGCTCTAAAGTATTGGGATAATAATCATATTCAATTCTTTTCAACTCTCATTATAAGCCATAGCAAGGAACGTTTCAGCTTTCATGTACATGTATCAATTTTCATGATGTAGCTTTTGAAAATCAAGTATACTTCTATTCATGCCATTCTTTTAAGAGTACGAACTTCTATACATCATTCATTAGTCAATCATGTAGTAGGCTCGTGACAATAGCATTAAGGAAATATAATCATAAGTCATGCATGGAACTAGAGAATAGAATTTACCCCAAGGTTCATATCGTTTCATACTTACGTCTAGGACATGCCAAGAAAAGAAGGAATAAGCTTTACATACCTTTAGCGTTTAGTCGTATTATAACTTGTACTTGCTGCCCAAAAACACTTATCCTATATCAAGATATCAAGAGCTACAATTAGTCTATGAGGGAATTCAATACGTACTTTAACGTCAACAATCCCTTTCAAACATTTAGACGACGTTTCGTTCGCATTCAAATCAACTACATACAACCACCCCAACATCAATAATCATATGTTCAATACCAATCCGGACAGCCCACATAACATTCCAAATATCCCACATTCACAACATTCCATAACGATTCACATATGGCTACTACATTCTCAAGTTACTCCTAATAATCAGTAGCCTTAACGTTTTCGTGTAACAACTTTACAACAACCCAAACAACGTAAATACAATATATATTCTTAACTATCATTAGTATTTCCAATTTAAAGAATACAACATGTCCAAAACAGTTCCTAACCACAACCCGTCCAAAACAGTCCCTAATCAACAACACGCCCAAAACAGTCCCTAACCAACAACATAAAGGTGCCCGGAATTCTTGCAAACGTTTACGAACATACCAAGCAAACCACATATGACTCTTACACATTATTTCATGTCTTCATTTCATATAATTTCAGTAAAATACGACCAGCAGTCACACGATAAATATATCACCAAATTCGCACGCAAATAGCTACATTGTCGACACTATAACCTTACAACGACAACAACATATTTAACAACATTACCTTTACGATTTTTGGAACTGTTTTAGCATCATTTTCATTCTTACAACAGCCCACAATTCATTCCAATTTCGACCTAAATCATTGCTCTTCACCTTCACTAAACGTTCACAACAAGAATCAACACTCAACACATACAAATTCATTTCTAGCACTAAGACAGTCCACTGTTTTGGACTGCTTATATGCTTCAACATAATTCATTTCTTTAACACCTTAATTCACATATTCAACATGCACACAATACACCACAATGTCCATAACAACAACAATCAAAATGTGACACAAAACAGTCCACAAATTCCTCTAAAACAGCCCCCTCACACGGCTTCAACACAACTACAACAACTTCATGATTTTCATTCATTTATCCATACTACAACACATTCAATCCATTTCCAATACATGTAAAATAATATTAAGCATCATTTCACCTAAGTTTATAGCACACAGCCCACTTCAACTTCAACAACAACAGTCCCTAACTTACGATAACATCTAAGTCCATATATCGCTTGTATATCAACGTTTCCTCCATGTATACACCATATTAAACCTTTAATCCAAATTAATAACATGAGTAGGAGGTTGAAATTACCTTTAACAATCAGAATCTTCAAGAATCTTGTTCCTCTTTCCAGCTTCTTGCTTACAACACAAGGAAAACTTAGGCTACAACTTCTCTTTAACTAATACCATGTCAAGGGTCTAGGGTTTAGCTTATATGATGGCTCAATTAGAAAGGGGGTTTGGGAGAGAAAATAAGGGTTCTTGGATCTGTTTAAGTCGTGTGAAGTGATATAGGGAAAAGTGGTGGCTTATATATTAAGTTTAATGGGCCTCATGGGACGAAATATGAGTGTTTGGGTCGGGTCCAAACTTGCTGCCCTGCCAGCCCAAATTGCATCGTCCATATCTCCTTATCCCGATATCATTTTGATGAGCGGTTTGTTGAGTTGGAAACTAGACTCGATGAACTTAATTTTAGGCTTTTGAAACACCTTAAAACTCCTCATATGCTAGGAGATATGCCTCCTACAATATAGGCTAAAATCGGGTCCGAAATTTTTACTGAAGTTGTTCCGATTCATTTCGTTTAACTTCTAATCCTCTTCCAACCTCATGTAACCTCTTATACATACATATACACACTCATATACATACTCATAACATGATTTCAAATCCTTTAGGTTACCATGTCACCTCGGGATACTTAAGGCAACCATATATATAACGATATTCTTACTAACTCGACTAACTTTCCTTGAACCTTCATAACTCATTTTTTTCTTGTTTTACTTCAAGTAGCACGGATTATTATGGAGTGTAACACCGATATCAACCTAACATACTAAGACATGCCAAACGAAGGAGTGGGAAGCTTTACATACCTTAGAAACGTCTTATGCTCACCCCAAAATCAAATCCCGTTTCGTCCAGAATCTGCAAATGGTCAAAGTTACCTATTAGAGATTCTTAAGCTTAAAAATTCCATTAACTTCATTTTTGTCTACCGAAATTTCGGCAGCATTTCCCCTATATATCTAACACCCCCGAGACTTAGCTCGGCTCGATAAACATCAACAACAACAACCCAAACGTCACAAACAACATAAACCCTAATCAAACCATTCTAACTTCAATGTTCTACCTTACTACACAAGTTGACAACTTTCATTCAAACTTCACAATTCCAAACTTATGTCCACATTATTGTATTCATTCAATCACTCAAGATTATTCAATCACATCCAAATTATGTTCCAAACCATATACAAAATTTCCCGAAGTTCATTACTTTCCATATTTAATCCAAAACATCAAAAATTACGACGAACATTCTAACTCGCATTGTTTCATTCCGAATTCATTAACAACAACCATAAGTCTCATTTAAAGTCTTAATAACATAAATATACAATGATATACACAATATATACCGAAATCATATACTTTCCCATAACAATCCGCAACCACTTTCTAATGCCAATTCAATTCGTTAAACATTCATTTACGTCATAAATGTCACGACGACGCAACTAACGAACTAAATAGAATTCAATTCGCCTTCCCTTCCAAACCACCTAACTCACGGCCACAACACCACATACACACACACCCACGGTTTCATACTCACACCAAAACTACGAAGTTCTCGTCTATTCTCAATCCTTATCATATTCATACAAATTCCATAACATCAAAGTGGCAAAATTCTTACCTTTTCTTGAAAATCCGACTTGTCGCAAACGTGCTCCTCTCGCCAAACTAATCGTATCCCGTTGAAGAGCGCCTTGAGTACACTACAAATATGGGCAGAACAAGATTTTTAAGATTGGAAACAAGCTTGCAATTTTTTTTTCTTTCTCTAAGTAGGGGTTCGGCCGAGAGAGGGAGTATAAGCTCAAAGTTGAGTTTTGTCTTGCTTCTTGATTCTTCTATAGATATACATGGATAAATACTTGGTCAATTAGTGAGCACATGGAACTCACATGACCATTAAAGGGGCTTGGGCCTAGGCCTCTTGGCCGGCCACCCCAAGGACTTGGGCCTAAACTTTTGTTCAATTTTTCTTGGCCCAATTTGTTGAAATCCCGTTTTGCAAATTCCCGAAATTAATTTCCGAAATTTCAAATTTACCCTCGGCCTTCCCCAATGTATTTACACCAATAATTTCACAAATGACATAGGCATATTAACTAAAATCAATTTATTGCCTTGTAACCCACAAGTCTTAATTATTTTCACTATTTCCAATTATGCGAAAACACGGGATATAACATTCTCCCCCCCCTTAAGAACATTCGTCCCCGAATGTTAAATTAATCTTATAAGGCCTTATGATCATGGCGGGAGTGTCCATTTTTAATAATGGCATACATAATTCATTTTATCAATCAACACAACAAACTGAAAAGTTTAGATTACCTGTGGACGTCGGAAACAAGTGGGGGTATTTCTTCTTCATCTCGTCCTCCGCCTCCCAAGTCATCTCCTCGCGATTGTTATTGCGCCACAGGACTTTGACAGAAGGCACTTCCTTAGTGCGTAGTCTCCTGACCTACCGATCCAGAATAGTTACAGGCTGCTCTGCATAAGATAAATGCTCTGTTACCTAAATGTCATCCACTGGGAATATCCTGGAAGGGTCACCGATACATTTCCGCAGCATAGACACATGAAATACCGGGTGTACGGCCTCCAAGTCGGATGGTAAGTCTAGCTCATAGGCAACCTCGCCTATCTTCCGAACGATCTGATACGGCCCAATATACCGCGGGCTTAACTTACCCTTTTTACCGAATCTCATAACACCCTTCATAGGCGACACCTTCAGAAATACCCAGTCGCCAATCTGGAACTCTAGTGGTCGACGTCGTCTGTCTGCATATGCTTTCTGTCGACTCTGTGCAGCCAATAATCGCTCCCGAATAAGATTTACCTTATCTACAGCTTCCTGGATCACATCTGGCCCAATCAGCTTAGTCTCGCCCACGTCGAACCAACCAATCGGTGATCTGCAGTTTCTGCCATAAAGGGCCTCGTATGGCGCCATCTGAATGCTGGAGTGATAGCTGTTATTATAGGCAAACTCAATAAGTGGCAAGTGATCATCCCAGCTGCCCCTGAAATCAATAACGCAGGCCCGTAACATATCTTCCAGCATCTGAATAGTGCACTTGGCCTGCCCGTCGGACTGAGGATGAAAAGCTGTACTGAGGCTCACCTGAGTCCCCAATCCCTCCTGAAATGACCTCCAGAAATTTGCCGTAAACTGGGCACCTCGGTCGGTAATAATAGATATAGAGACTCCGTGAAGTCTGACTATCTCTCTGATATACAATCTAGCATAGTCCTCAGCCGAATACGTAGTCCGGACTGGGAGAAAGTGGGCTGATTTCGTCAATCTGTCAACAATAACCCAAATAGAATCATACCTGCGTGGAGTGCGCGGTAACCCAACAACGAAATCCATATTAATCATCTCCCATTTCCAGGCTGGAATTTCCATCTCCTGTAATAACCCACCGGGCTTCTGGTGTTCAATTTTAACTTGCTGACAATTCGGGCACTGACTAACGAACTCGGCAATATCTTTCTTCATACCGTCCCATCAATACAAACACCTGAGATCATGATACAGTTTAGTGGAACCAGGATGAACAGAATACCGTGCATTATGCGCCGCACCCATGATTTGTCGTCGTAAGCCTGCAACATCCGGAACACAGAATCTGCCTTCATATAATAATACCCCTTCAGGTGAAATTTCAAACGGAGTCTTGTCTTTATTAAGGGCCACATCTCTGTACTGAACCAGAATAGGATCTTCGAACTGACGCTGCTTTACCTCTACTATAATAGATGATTCAGCAACTGCACGAACAAAGATCCCAGAATCTCCAGAATCTGCCAAACGAACTCCAAGGCTGGCCAGCTGATGAATATCACGAACCAAATCTTTCTTACCAGATGGTACATCAGCCAAGCTGCCCAAAGACTTGCGGCTAAGTGCGTCCGCTACCACATTGGCTTTCCCAGGATGGTACAGAATATCAACATCATAATCCTTCAGTAACTCAAGCCATCTTCTCTGCCGCAAATTCAATTCTTTCTGCTTAAAAATATACTGGAGACTCTTATGGTCCGTATAAACATCGACATGGACCCCATACAAATAATGCCGCCAAATCTTCAAATCATGAATCACTGCGGCCAACTCAAGATCATGAGTGGGATAATTCTTCTCGTGCGGTCTGAGCTGCCGGGAAGCATAGGCTATGACTCGACCGTACTGCATCAGCACACAACCTATCCCAATACCAGAGGCGTCACAATAGACCACATACCCATATGATCCCTCTGGAAGAGTCAAAACTGGTGCTGAAACTAACCTTTCTTTCAACATCTGGAAGCTGCGCTCGCAGGCATCGGTCCACAGAAATTTCGCTGCTTTCTGAGTAAGCTTTGTCAGTGATGCTGCAATAGAAGAAAAGTCCTCCACGAACCTGCGATAATATCCGGCTAATCCCAGAAAACTGCGCACCTCTGTCGGTGTAGTAGGCCTGGGCCAGTTCTGTACAACCTCACTCTTCTGCGTATCGACCCGAATACCATCTGCGCCGACAATATGACCCAAGAATGCCACAGAAGTTAACCAGAATTCACATTTGGAGAATTTAGCGTATAACTTCTGTTGACGGAGAATACCAAGCACCGTCCTCAAATGATCTGAATGCTCCTCGACTGATCGCGAGTAAATCAGAATGTCATCAATAAACACAATAACGAACATATCCAGAAAAGGCCGAAATACCCGATTCATCAGATCCATAAATACCGCTGGAGCATTAGTCAGCCCGAAAGACATAACTCTGAACTCATAATGCCCTTACCGGGTCCTGAAAGCAGTCTTCGGGATATCTGACTCCCGCACTCGCACCTGATGATAACCTGAGCGCAGATCTACCTTCGAAAAATATTTAGCACCCTGCAACTGATCAAACAAATCATCAATCCGGGGGAGGGGATATTTATTCTTAATAGTCACCTTATTTAATTGCCGATAATCGATACACATGCGCAGTGACCCGTCTTTCTTTCTTACAAATAATACCGGCGCTCCCCAGGGTGATGTACTGGGTCTGATAAAGCCTTTATCTAACAAATCTTTCAGCTACTCCTTCAACTCCTTCAATTCAGCCGGTGCCATTATGTACGGAGGAATAGATATGGGCTCCGTATCCGGCAACAACTCTATGGTAAAATCTATCTCCCGCTCGGGCGGAAGACCAGGAAGCTCGTCAGGAAATACATTTGGGAACTCGCTAACGACCGGAACAGACTGAAGGGTAGGTATCTCAGCTGCAGTATCGTGCACACGAACCAAATGATAGATATAACCCTTATGGATCATTTTCTTAGCCTTGAGGTATGAAATAAACTTACCCCTCGGCGATGCTGTAGATCCGAACCACTTTATAACTGGTTCCTCTGGAAACTGAAAACGGACTACCTTTTTCTGGCAGTCAACATTAGCATAACAGGAGGACAACCAGTCCATACCCATAATGACATCAAACTCAAGCATGTCTAACTCTATCAAATCATCTTTAGTGCAACGATCATAAATAGTCACAGAACAATCCCTATAGATCTGCCTCGCTACAACAAAATCCCCCACCGGCGTGGCTACCTCAATTGGCTCTATAGGCTCAGACACTATCCCAATTTTACTAGCAACGAGCGGGGAAATATATGATAAAGTAGAACCAGGGTCAATCAATGCATATACAGATCTGGAGAAAACCAGTAATGTACCTGTGATGACATTCGGCGAAGCCTCCTGATCCTGGCGGCTGGCCAATGCGTATATGCGGTTCGAGGGACCGCTAGAACCTGAAACAGCACCGCGGCCTCGACCGCGGCCCGCCGGTGTGGGCGCACCTCGCCCTGCAGGGCGTGCAACAGATGGAACAGATGATGAACCGGCGGCTGACCCTGTCGGCTGAGCCACACTACCAGAACCGCTAGCCAACGGACAATCTCGCATAAAATGGCCCTGACCACCGCACGAAAAACAAGCTCCAGTGGCTCGATAGCACTCCCCAGGATGAGACTTCCCGCAATGAGAACAACGGGGTCTGGGTGGTCTGGCCTAGCTGGGGCCTCTAGACACCTGTGAACCTACCGCCCTAGAGCCCTGACCGGCCCCAGACGGTCCTGCACTATCAAACCTCCTGCCGCCAGACTGAGTACTCCGGCCGGACGGAGGAAGCTGTCTGCCCGTATGCTGCTGCTGAGGCTGTCCGCCTCGAGAATCTCCAGAATATCCCGCGGACCTAGCCCTCTTGGGCGGCCTCCTGTCCCGATCTCTGCTAGAATAATCAGACCTGTGACGGTCCTCCATACCCAGCGCGTAAGCCTGAAATCGGGCAATATCCATATCTGTCTGCAATGACACTGCCATACAGCCGTCGATCAAATAGCGATCCAACCCCATAACATATCTGTGCATTCGATCGGACATATCTGCTACTATGGCAGGTGCATACCGGGCCAGGGAATCAAACTCCAGATTATACTCAGGAACGCTCCGACCCCTCTGCTGCAGATGTAAAAATCGATCAGCCCGCGCCCGTCGAAACTCTGGGGGCAGAAAGTGGCGGGTGAAAGCAGTCACAAACTCGTCCCAAGTAGCTGGAGGGGCACCCTCGCCCCTAGATAGGTCCCAGAACTCATACCAGTGAGCAGCAACATCCCGAAGTCTATGCGAGGCCAAATCGACCGACTCGGTCTCTGAAGCCCTGACCAAGTCTAGTGAGTGCCACATCCCCCGAATAAAGTCATGGGGGTCCTCATCGGGCTTAGACCCGAAAAACTCTGGAGGGCCACACAATAAGAACTCTCGAACCCGCAGGCTGTCACGCCTGTCATCATCATCATCGTACCTCCGCCCGCGTCTGCGAGCCTGCCCCGCTACCAATGTGGTCAGTAACTGTACAGCCTCCCTCAGGGTCCTGTCCTCCGCCCCTGGCTGAGGAGCTGGAGTCTCGGGAACGGGTACTCGGGCCTCTGGAGCTGCTGAAGGACCTGCTCCAGGCTGTACCAATGGTGGTGTAGCGGACCCCTCAGAATGAGGCACGACCCCAGGCAAATCATAAACACGAGCCCGGGTAGCTCGCTGTGCTTGACTGGTCTCTCCCATCCTCGCCTTGCCCTTCTGGGCTGCCGTTGCTGTTATATCCCGTGTTTTCACACGTTTGGAAAAATTCGATAAATAATGGATTCTTGAGATACGAGGTCAAATTTGATATTTTGTTGAACGTAGGAGTTATGCATGAAAGAATAGAATCATGAAAGTGTGGGACGAGGCTAAGGGCAATTTTGGAAATTAGTTTCGGGAATTACAAAACATGGACTATAAGTCATTGGGCCAAAAATAATGGAATGGAATTTAAGGCCCAATGCATTGGAGTGGCCGGCCATGGTGTGGCCCAAGCCCAAAATTTGTATTAAATTTCCATGTGAATTAATTAACATAAGACCTTGATCCAAGCCCATTTTATTAGTTGGTCATGTGCTTGGTCATGTGACCAAGTCTTCTTAATATATGATTAGAAGGTTCAAGACTTTAGAAGCTAGATCAAAAAAATCAAGAACAAGAGAAAGAGCAAGGAGGCTCTCGGGTTTGGCCTAGAAAATTAGGTACCAAAAATATTGCTCCAAAAATTTATTTCTTGTTGATTCCCTACTAAGTCAAGGTTCCTTTGTAACTTGGTGTAGTTGGATTGGAGTGGGGAGCATTAGAATCACCAAAGTAATCATACCTCCAAGTGAAGAAGACTTGAAGAAAAGGTAAGAATTTCTACCTTTTTATTGTGTTATGAAGTTTTGATTGTGTTGTAGTATATAGAAATGTGTTGATTGTATGGAAAAATGGAAGTTTGCAATGTGGGTTTGGTATATGGCTTGTAGCCGTGTGTATATATATGTTGTATAGCCAAGTTGTGTTGAATTCATGTTATATTCTAGTTGTGATGGTGATGAAATGAATATTGGGATTGAAAGTTGAATGATTTAGTTGAAGTTGTTAAAATAGGCTTATGGCCGTGTGGTATATTGGATTTGGAATGGAATGGATCAAGTTTGTTTAATGTGTTAGTTGTGTTATTGTGATACTTGATATGTAAATGAAGTTAGAATGATATAAGTTTGTATTGAATTGGAATGTAGAAACTTATGTCGTTTTAGTATGATTTTTCCGACATTAAGGAAATGAAGTTGTTTGGTTGTTAATTGTGATGATCATTGATGAATTTGGAAGTTGGAAACATGTTATGAAGTTGTATGCCAAAGATTTGATGTTTTGCATAAGTTATGACTTTGACGGAAAGTTGTATATTGTGTATATCGAGTGTATAACTTAAGGAAAATGATTTGAAATGTTTCTAGAATTTTATTGGGATGGTTTTGAATGTTAATGAATGTGAAATCATTGATATTAGTTTGGAAGTTGGGTTAGAATGAAGGTTATGTCAACTTGTGAGAAAAATGACTAGTTGAAGGATGTTTGTGTCTTTAATGGTTGTTGTTGATATTGATGTTGTCGTTTGGGTTGTTGTTGATGATTTCTAGCCGAGTTGAATTCTCGGGGTGCCATATATATAGGGGAAGTGCTGCCAAAATTTCGGTAGCCAAATATGCATTAAGTTGAAACTTTGGTATTCATAGCTTACAATTGGTAAACTTGACCAATTGCAGTTTTTCGACGAAACGGGAAGTGAGTTTGGAAAGGCGTAAGGAGCGTGAAAGGTATGTAAAGCAAACCCAATTCTTCCCTTGGCATGCCCCTAGTGTGTTAGGGTCGGATCCGGGCCTCGAAGGACCTCTTGGCCCTCGGAATCCGCAAGACAAAATTTTAGTTTTTCCTTCAGTAGAATTGAACCATTTTGATACGCTTTTTCTAAAATTATGCAATTTTGCTCTAAATGATTCAGAAAGTCATAGAATGTCTGTATAACCTTTTTAGGTGATACCATAAGCTTAGAGGGCATAATTTGAGCCCGCCGCCTTATTTGTCCCGAGGCGGGCCCACTATTCCCGGTTTTGCCCTTAATGTGCTAAAGCTTCCTTTTTAAGCGATTTTTGAAAGAAATGTTTTGATTACCCTACTAATCGCCTAACGAATATTGTTTTAAATATTCTATTAAATCCTATAAATTATTTTGACACTCGGAATGACTTCGGGAAGGTTATATTTCTGTACTTTATTATGATATCCGAAATGCATATATTATGATTCCGTCCGACTTCATTGGATTTCTTTATCTTTGATATGCCTCTTCGAGTCTTTGAAAATGTTTATGATATTTTTAAATTGCATTAGTCTCTCACTACTACATTCGTGGATGCCCCAATGTTTCCCACACTGAGCCCGGGCCAGGATATGTTGTCAAACGTAATTCTCTGCATTGTTCGCCGCGTCCCGATGTGAGGGGGCAGGTATACGCGTACATGGGTCTGTGGAGTATGATGTGCCATGTCCGCCTATTCTGATCTGATCTGTTATGGCCATTTTGATATGACATTATATGATACGGGGCCACGCCCCTTTTTCTGATTCCTCTGTATAGTGGCACCAGCGTCGGGAGGGTGGCCACATTCTGTCTGCCGAGTCCCGTGGCAGGGACCGGATATGATATGATATGATATGACATATGTTTCTGTACGCATTCTGTCTGTTTTGGAAATATGCATTTGACACTCTGGATTCTGTACTCATTTTCTGTAACCATTATGATTTGACTTCTGTGATTCCGCTTTACATATTCAGTACATATTTCGTACTGACCCCATTTCTTCGGGGGGCTGCGTTTTCATGCCGCGCAGGTACAGACGACAGGTTTGCTGATCCACACGTTTAGGATCCCATTTCTGCTATTTTGGGGCGCTCCCTTCTTCAGAGCCCATCTTTTGGTACAGTCTGTCACTGCTATCTGGATATGTACTTTGTTCTGGGTATGACGGGGCCCTGTCCCGTCTTATGATTATGATATGTTCTATAGAGGTCTGTGGATACATCTGTGTGGGTTCTGTACATATGTTTGGGATGTTTTGTTTTATGATAGCCTTATCGGCTTCTGTGTGCCAAGTCTGCTCTTCTGCTAAATTCTATAGCATCTACTAATGTTATTACTATATTATTATTCTGATAATATGCTAATTTGGGTATCGGGTACGTATAGGTGCCCAGCTAGGGCACTGGTCGCGGCCCACGGGGTTGGGTCGTGACAAAAGTGGTATCAGAGCGGTTCGTCCTCGGAATGTCCACAGACCGTGTCTAGTAGAGTCTTGTTTATCGGTGTGTTGTGCACCACGCCTATAAACAGGAGGCTACAGGGCATTTACGATACTACCCTTCTTTCTGTCTTAGATCGTGCGATAGAGTTGTGTTATCAGGATGACCCCTCCCTAACGAGTGGCTATGTTTGTAGATATGCCTCTAAAAAAGGCAACAGCGGCCCAAAAGGCAGAGTCAGCAGCCTTGGGAGAGACTAGCCGGGTCCAGAGGACTACCAGGGCCCAGGCACATATTGCTCAGGAGACTTCGCCCCAGACAGAGGGTTTTTCTACACCGCCACTCGTGGAGGATATTGGGGCAGCCGTAGCTGCAGATCGGGGGGCGGCTCCACCGCCAGCTTCCGCAGTTCCAGTACCTGAGCCTCCAGCTCCACGGCCAGGCACTGAGGATCAGTCTATGAGGGAGGCAGTCCAGTTGCTGACCAGACTTGTTGCAGGGCAGGTTCAGGGGCATGGACTGGGAGGTGACTGGGCAGTCAGGCGTGATAGTTCGAGAGCCCATGAGTTTTTGACTTGTAGTCCTCCAGAGTTCTTCGGGACAAAGCCCGAGGAGGATCCTGAGGAGTTTATCAGGAAGATGTGACGCACTCTAGATTTGATTAATGCTTCCGAGACAGAGTCAGTCGCGTTAGCTTCGTACCGGTTATATGATGTGGCGGCAAACTGGTATGAGTCATGGGGGCTATCCAGGGGGGACGGCGCTCCTCCTGCAGTTTGGGGCGATTTTTCTCAGGCATTTCTTGGAAATTTTCTGCCCCCAGAGTTACGACGAGCCAGAGCTGATAGGTTCTTATTATTAAGGCAGAGGGGCCGCAGTGTC
The DNA here is from genome assembly GCF_019175385.1 of Lycium barbarum. Taxonomy (NCBI): domain Eukaryota; kingdom Viridiplantae; phylum Streptophyta; class Magnoliopsida; order Solanales; family Solanaceae; genus Lycium; species Lycium barbarum. The sequence continues at coordinate 64,544,178 of NC_083345.1, forward strand.
CGGGACTATAGTTTGGATTTTGATTCCTTGGCCCGATATGCACCTTCTGTGGTGGCTACTATGGCGGACCGGATGCACAGATATATTGTGGGGCTGGACCGGTATTTTGTTGATAGCTGTTTAGTATTGGCTGCTTAGCCCGGTATGGACATTGCCCGTATTCAGGCCCATGCCCAGGGCATGGAGGATCGGGGCAGAGGAGGACACCAGCCTGACAGGGGCCAGGATCGGAGACAGCCCAAGAGGGCCAGGTCATCTGGTGATTTTCGGGGCAGACAGCCCCAACAGCCGCAGCAGCCTAGCAGATTTTCATCTCAGCCGGCGCAGAGCGCACCTCCCCAGTCTACAGGTCGCAGATTTCATAGCCCAGGGTATTCAGGAGTAGGCCAGAGCTCCAGGGCTTCAGGTTCGCGGATAGATAGGGGTTCTGGTAAGATGAGGCCACCCAGGGTTCAGTGTTTTCTTTGTGGCAGATATCATCCGGGAGAGTGCTACAGAGCCACCGGTGCATGCTTTTCTTGTGGTCGTCAAGGCCATTCTGTGAGAGATTTCCCGTATAAGGGTAGTTCGGGTGGTGCAGCGCAGCCAACCGGATCAGTCGCTGGGTCTTCATCGTCGTCAGTGGCTATGCACCCTACGGGGCAGGGTTTTCCAGCACCAGCAGGTCGTGGCAGAGGCCGTGGTGGAGCTTCTGGTATTAGCGGTCCTTCGAACCGCATTTATGCTTTGGCCAGCCGCCAGGATCAGGAGGCATCTCCTAATGTCATCACAGGTACTTTATTAGTCTTCTCTCGATCTGTGTATGCACTAATTGATCCAGGTTCGACTTTATCATATATTTCACCCCTTGTTGCCGGTAAAATTGGTATTATGTCTGAACCTATAGAGCCATTTGAGGTAGCCACACCGATAGGAGATTTTGTTGTAGCGAAACAGGTTTATAAAGACTGTTCTGTGATTGTTTGTGACCGTGACACTAAGGCAGATCTGGTAGAGTTAGATATGACTGAATTTGATGTTATTATGGGTATGGATTGGCTAGCTTCCTGTTACGCTAATGTTGACTGCCAAAATAAGGTAGTTCGCTTCAAGTTTCCCGGGGAGCCAGTTATAAATTGGGCTGGTAATACAGCATCGCCGAAAGGTAAGTTTATTTCATACCTTAAGGCAAAGAAAATGATCAGAAAGGGTTATAACTATCATTTGGTTCGGGTGCAAGACTTGGACGCCGAGACGCCGACACTTCAGTCAGTCCCCGTGATTAATGAGTTTCCAGATGTTTTCCCCGACGAGCTTCCAGGTCTTCCTCCAGAGCGAGAGATAGACTTCTCTATTGACTTACTCCCAGACACTCAGCCTATCTCTATTCCTCCGTATAGAATGGCGTCTGCAGAGTTAAAGGAGTTGAAGGAGCAGCTGAAAGATTTGTTGGATAAGGGCTTCATCAGACCCAGTACTTCGCCTTGGGGAGCCCCGGTATTATTTGTACGTAAGAAGGACGGGTCGCTGCGTATGTGTATTGATTATCGGCAGCTGAATAAGGTAACTATAAAGAATAAATACCCCCTCCCCAGGATTGATGATTTGTTTGATCAGCTGCAGGGCGCTAAGTGTTTTTCGAAGATAGATCTTCGATCCGGTTATCACCAGGTACGAGTACGAGAGGCCGATATCCCTAAGACAGCTTTCCGGACCCGATATGGGCATTATGAGTTCAGGGTTATGTCTTTTGGGCTTACTAATGCCCCCGCAATATTCATGGATTTGATGAACCGGGTATTCAGGCCATTCTTGGATATGTTCGTAATTGTATTCATTGATGATATCCTGGTTTATTCTCGGTCTGAGGCGGAGCACGCAGATCATCTGAGATCGGTATTAGGGGTACTCCGGCATCAGAAATTATATGTGAAATTTTCTAAGTGTGAATTCTGGCTGTCTTCAGTGGCTTTCTTGGGGCATGTTATTGCAGCTGATGGTGTCCGTGTGGACACACAGAAGATCGAGGCCGTGAAGAATTGGCCCAGACCTACGACGCCCACAGAGGTACGCAGTTTCCTGGGATTAGCAGGTTATTACAGGAGATTTGTGGAGAAGTTTGCTTCGATTTCAGCGCCTTTGACAAGGCTGACTCAGAAGGGAGCTAAGTTCCAGTGGTCTGACGCTTGTGAACGGAGCTTTCAGTTGCTGAAGGAGAAGCTGACTACAGCCCCAGTTCTAACTCTTCCAGAGGGACCGGACGGGTATGTTATTTATTGTGACGCTTCTGGCATGGGGTTAGGCTGTGTATTGATGCAGCACGGCAGAGTTATAGCGTATGCTTCCCGGCAGCTCAAAAAGCATGAGAAGAATTATCCTACCCACGCTCTGGAGCTCACAGCGGTGATTCATGCTCTGAAGATATGGAGACACTATTTATATGGCGTTCATGTGGATATCTATACTGATCATAAGAGTCTCCAGTATATTTTCAGACAGAGAGAGCTTAATTTGCGGCAGCGGAGGTGGCTGGAGCTTCTGAAAGATTATGATGTAGATATTCTGTATCATCTGGGCAAGGCTAATGTTGTTGCAGACGCGCTCAGTCGGAAGTCTATGGGCAGTTTGGCCGATTTACAGCCAGACAGGAGAGAGATAGCCCGTGATGTTCAGCAGTTGGCTAGTCTCGAGGTTCGTCTGGCCGATTCTGGAGATACCCAGATTTCTGTTCGAGGGGTTTCTGAGTCATCCATCAGGGACGATATTAAGCGGCATCAGTTCGAGGATCCTGTCTTAGCTCGGTACAGGGACACAGCCTATGATAAGGAGAGGACTCTGTTCGAGTTTTCACCGGATGGCACTATGTTATATAGAGGCAGGTTGTGTGTACCTGATATTGCAGGCCTTCGGCAGCAGGTCATGAGCGAGGCACATTATGCTCGCTATTCGATCCATCCTGGGTCTACGAAGATGTATCATGATCTTCGATGCTTATACTGGTGGGACGGCATGAAGCGGGATATTGCAGAGTTCGTCGCCCAGTGCCCTAATTGTCAGCAGGTCAAGATTGAACATCAGAAGCCATGTGGACTGTTGCAGGAGATGGAAATCCCGACTTGGAAGTGGGAGGTTATTAATATGGACTTCATTACAGGTTTGCCTCGCACTCTACGGAAGTATGATTCCATCTGGGTCGTTGTGGATAGGCTGACGAAATCAGCCCACTTTCTTCCCGTCAGGACTACTTATTCCGCCGAGGATTATGCCAGGCTCTATATTAGAGAGATTGTGAAGCTTCATGGAGTTCCTCTATCTATTATTTCTGACAGAGGCGCCCAGTTTACGGCGCATTTCTGGAGGTCTTTTCAGGAGGGTCTAGGGACTCAGGTGAGTCTGAGCACAGCCTTTCATCCTCAGAGCGACGGACAGGCCGAGCGCACTATACAGACGCTGGAGGATATGTTGCGGGCCTGTATTATTGATTTCAGAGGCAGCTGGGATGATCACCTGCCGTTGATTGAGTTTGCATATAATAACAGTTACCATTCCAGCATCCAGATGGCTCTGTACGAGGCTTTATATGGTAGGAAATGCAGATCGCCGATTGGCTGGTTTGATATTGGCGAGACAGAGTTGATTGGCCCAGATATGGTCCAGCAGGCCGTGGACAAGGTGAAACTTATTCGAGAGCGACTGTTGGCAGCCCAGAGTCGACAGAAGTCATACGCGGATAAACGGCGTCGACCGTTGGAGTTTCAGGTAGGCGATTGGGTATTTCTGAAGGTATCGCCTATGAAAGGCGTGATGCGGTTCGGCAGAAAGGGTAAGCTCAGTCCGCGTTATATTGGGCCTTATCAGATTGTTCGGAAGGTTGGAAATGTCGCCTATGAGTTAGATTTGCCACCTGATTTGGAAGCGGTACATCCGGTGTTCCATGTCTCTATGCTCCGCAGATGCATTGGTGACCCTTCCAGAATTTTCCCTGCGGATGATATTCAGGTGTCAGAGCAACTATCGTACGAGGAGCAGCCCGTATCTATTTTGGATCGTCAGGTAAGGAGGCTCCGGAATAAAGATGTATCCTCTGTTAAGGTACTGTGGCGGAACGAGAATAGAGAGGAAATGACATGGGAGGCCGAAGAGGAAATGAAGAAGAAATATCCTCATCTGTTCCCTATGCCCACAGGTAACCTTAAATTCCTGCTTAATTTCATTTCAATATCAATCGTATGTCACATGTGTCGTTTATAAGCATGAACTCCCCCAAAGTATTTTCCATCCCTATAAGAATAATTTTACATTCGAGGACGAATGTTCTAAAGGGGGGAGGATGTTACATCCCGTGTTTTCACACATTTGGAAAAATTCGATAAATAATGGATTCTTCAGATACGAGGTCAAATTTGATATTTTGTTGAACGTAGGAGTTACGCATGAAAGAATAGAATCATGAAAGTGTGGGACGAGGCTAAGGGCAATTTTGGAAATTAGTTTCGGGAATTACAAAACATGGACTATAAGTCATTGGGCCAAAAATAATGGAATGGAATTTAAGGCCCAATGCATTGGAGTGGCCGACCATGGTGTGGCCCACGCCCAAAATTTGTATTAAATTTCCATGTGAATTAATTAACATAAGACCTTGATCCAAGCCCATTTTATTAGTTGGTCATGTGCTTGGTCATGTGACCAAGTCTTCTTAATATATGATTAGAAGGTTCAAGACTTTAGAAGCTAGATCAAAAAAATCAAGAACAAGAGAAAGAGCAAGGAGGCTCTCGAGTTTGGCCTAGAAAATTAGGTACCAAAAATATTGCTCCAAAAATTTATTTCTTGTTGATTCCCTACTAAGTCAAGGTTCCTTTGTAACTTGGTGTAGTTGGATTGGAGTGGGGATCATTAGAATCACCAAAGTAATCATACCTCCAAGTGAAGAAGACTTGAAGAAAAGGTAAGAATTTCTACCTTTTTATTGTGTTATGAAGTTTTGATTGTGTTGTAGTATATAGAAATGTGTTGATTGTATGGAAAAATGGAAGTTTGCAATGTGGGTTTGGTATATGGCTTGTAGCCGTGTGTATATATATGTTGTATAGCCAAGTTGTGTTGAATTCATGTTATATTCTAGTTGTGATGGTGATGAAATGAATATTGGGATTGAAAGTTGAATGATTTAGTTGAAGTTGTTAAAAGAGGCTTATGGCCGTGTGGTATATTGGATTTGGAATGGAATGGATCAAGTTTGTTTAATGTGTTAGTTGTGTTATTGTGATGCTTGATATGTAAATGAAGTTAGAATGATATAAGTTTGTATTGAATTGGAATGTAGAAACTTATGTCGTTTTAGTATGATTTTTCCGACATTAAGGAAATGAAGTTGTTTGGTTGTTAATTGTGATGATCATTGATGAATTTGGAAGTTGGAAACATGTTATGAAGTTGTATGCCAAAGATTTGATGTTTTGCATAAGTTATGACTTTGACGGAAAGTTGTATATTGTGTATATCGAGTGTATAACTTAAGGAAAACGATTTGAAATGTTTCTAGAATTTTATTTTGATGGTTTTGAATGTTAATGAATGTGAAATCATTGATATTAGTTTGGAAGTTGGGTTAGAATGAAGGTTATGTCAACTTGTGAGAAAAATGACTAGTTGAAGGATATTTGTGTCTTTAATGGTTGTTGTTGATATTGATGTTGTCGTTTGGGTTGTTGTTGATGATTTCTAGCCGAGTTGAATTCTCGGGGTGCCATATATATAGGGGAAGTGCTGCCGAAATTTCGGTAGCCAAATATGCATTAAGTTGAAACTTTGGTATTCATAGCTTACAATTGGTAAACTTGACCAATTGCAGTTTTTCGACGAAACGGGAAGTGAGTTTGGAAAGGCGTAAGGAGCGTGAAAGGTATGTAAAGCAAACCCAATTCTTCCCTTGGCATGCCCCTAGTGTGTTAGGGTCGGATCCGGGCCTCGAAGGACCTCTTGGCCCTCGGAATCCGCAAGACAAAATTTCAGTTTTTCCTTCAGTAGAATTGAACCATTTTGATACGCTTTTTCTGAAATTATGCAATTTTGCTCTAAATGATTCAGAAAGTCATAGAATGTCTGTATAACCTTTTTAGGTGATACCATAAGCTTAGAGGGCATAATTTGAGCCCGCCGCCTTATTTGTCCCGAGGCGGGCCCACTATTCCCGGTTTTGCCCTTAATGTGCTAAAGCTTCCTTTTTAAGCGATTTTTGAAAGAAATGTTTTGATTACCCTACTAATCGCCTAACGAATATTGTTTTAAATATTCTATTAAATCCTATAAATTATTTTGACACTCGGAATGACTTCGGGAAGGTTATATTTCTGTACTTTATTATGATATCCGAAATGCATATATTATGATTCCGTCCGACTTTATTAGATTTGTTTATCTTTGATATGCCTCTTCGAGTCTTTGAAAATGTTTATGATATTTTTAAATTGCATTAGTCTCTCACTACTCCATTCGTGGATGCCCCAATGTTTCCCACACTGAGCCCGGGCCAGGATATGTTGTCAAGCGTAATTCTCTGCATTGTTCGCCGCGTCCCGATGTGAGGGGGCAGGTATACGCGTACATGGGTCTGTGGAGTATGATGTGCCATGTCCGCCTATTCTGATCTGATCTGTTATGGCCATTTTGATATGACATTATATGATACGGGGCCACGCCCCTTTTTCTGATTCCTCTGTATAGTGGCACCAGCGTCGGGAGGGTGGCCACATTCTGTCTGCCGAGTCCCGTGGCAGGGACCGGATATGATATGATATGACATATGTTTCTGTACGCATTCTGTCTGTTTTGGAAATATGCATTTGACACTCTGGATTCTGTACTCATTTTCTGTAACCATTATGATTTGACTTCTGTGATTTCGCTTTACATATTCAGTACATATTTCGTACTGACCCCCTTTCTTCGGGGGGCTGCGTTTTCATGCCGCGCAGGTACAGACGACAGGTTTGCTGATCCACACGTTTAGGATCCCATTTCTGCTATTTTGGGGCGCTCCCTTCTTCAGAGCCCATCTTTTGGTACAGTCTGTCACTGCTATCTGGATATGTACTTTGTTCTGGGTATGACGGGGCCCTGTCCCGTCTTATGATTATGATATGTTCTGTAGAGGTCTGTGGATACATCTGTGTGGGTTCTGTACATATGTTTGGGATGTTTTGTTTTATGATAGCCTTATCGGCTTCTGTGTGCCAAGTCTGCTCTTCTGCTAAATTCTGTAGCATCCACTAATGTTATTACTATATTATTATTCTGATAATATGCTAATTTGGGTATCGGGTACGTATAGGTGCCCAGCTAGGGCACTGGTCGCGGCCCACGGGGTTGGGTTGTGACAGTTGCCTTCTTCGGAGGCATCACTGCAAACACAATAACTAATCAGATCATAATCGCCCTAATAGCACAGCTCTATCGCACGATCTAAGATTCCAAAGAAAAGTAACACCCTAAATGCCCTGTAGCCTCCTGTTTATAGATGTGGTGCACAACACATCGATAAACAAGACTCTACGAGACACGGCCTGTAGACATTCCGAGGACAAACCGCTCTGATACCACTTTTGTCACGACCCAACCCCGTAGGCCGTGACTAGTGCCCGATCTGGGCACCCAAACCCATCTATCCAACGTATTCAAATATAGAGCAGAAGCCGACAAGGCTATATTCCAAATATAGCTAATTTCCAGAAAAATTTCGGCAAAGTTTCCTTTGTTTTTCGGACTAACCAGAATAACCCTGTACACAGCAAACACCAGCAAAGGCCACACAGGGCTAACAAGGCAACGTATAAACATATGCGGACCGGCCGCCTCGGCGTATGGGATCGCCCAAACAACATATACACATAAGCATACAGACTGACCATAACCCACAGACATGTCCACAGACCTCTAAACTGACCGACAGAATCATATGACGGGACAGGGCCCCGCCGTACCAAAATAGTCAGATATGCAGAAATATATACATGGTGAAAGATATATATATACCAAAAGTGGACTCCGAATCAAGGGAGTACTCCGAAATAGCAGAAGTGGAGCCTACAGTGGTGGGTCACCGGTGTCTGTACCTGCGGGCATGAAACACAGCCCCCCCGAAGAATAGGGGGGTCAGTATGAAAGATGTACTCAGTATGTAAAGCATGGAGTACAAAAATATAGGCCACAACTGAAAGCAACAGAATACAAAAGAGAGAAATGCCGAACAGTATATCAAATGTTTATCAAAAACATATATACATAATGCAAACAAAATCATGCATAGCTCAGGAACGTGGTCACCACTCCGACGCTGGTGCCACACACAGCATAACACCAGAAGGTTCAAATCTCCGTACATCCCCGAACACACACATATGAGCGTATCACATCACAGCCATATCACAGCATAACTCCAAACGGAACCCGGCCCTATGGCGAGGCCTCGAGGAACCGTAACACAGCATACGACCGAATCATCATAGAGCGCACGAATCATAACCGGCCCGGGAACCGGTGAACGAAATCATAATAAGGCACAAGCGGAGTCGTGAGCAAATAATGCAATTTGTATATCAAAATATCCTTTCAAAACTTGATTACTTCATAAGTCAGTTCATTAACCAAAATAGTCAAATAATTAGTTGGTACGAAAGTTCATTTCACAAAATGTTTCCAAAGTGGTACGTATGGCTCAAAACATAGTTTGTTACATCATAGTGTTCCGAACATTATTTCATAGAGGGCAATTTCAAAATCGAAGATTCTTTGTCGAAGCTTATCCAAAAAGAGAGCCTAGTAGGACAAATAAGGCATCTCGGGGTTAGCGGGCCCACCTCAGGTCAAGTTGAGGTGGCGAACATAATTTATGAACATTTCGGGTCTATAAGATCATACATAAAGATTTCAAAATAATCCGATTGCATTTGCATAAGTTTCGGACGAAAGGTTGCTTTCTAGCTAAAATAAGGTCATAGGGCTTCAATCGGATTGAATGAATAGTAGCCGTTCTATAGATAGGATTTCGAGGAGCAGAATTACTCCGGGGGTTCCGATATCAACCTAACATACTAAGACATGCCAAACGAAGGAGTGGGAAGCTTTACATACCTTAGAAACGTCTTATGCTCACCCCAAAATCAAATCCCGTTTCGTCCAGAATCTGCAAATGGTCAAAGTTACCTATTAGAGATTCTTAAGCTTAAAAATTCCATTAACTTCATTTTTGTCTACCGAAATTTCGGCAGCATTTCCCCTATATATCTAACACCCCCGAGACATAGCTCGGCTCGATAAACATCAACAAAAACAACCCAAACGTCACAAACAACATAAACCCTAATCAAACCATTCTAACTTCAATGTTCTACCTTACTACACAAGTTGACAACTTTCATTCAAACTTCACAATTCCCAACTTATGTCCACATTATTGTATTCATTCAATCACTCAAGATTATTTAATCACATCCAAATTATGTTCCAAACCATATACAAAATTTCCCGAAGTTCATTACTTTCCATATTTCATCCAAAACATCAAAAATTACGACGAACATTCTAACTCGCATTGTTTCATTCTGAATTCATTAACAACAACCATAAGTCTCATTTAAAGTCTTAATAACATAAATATACAATGATATACACGATATATACCGAAATCATATACTTTCCCATAATAATACGCAACCACTTTCTAATGCCAATTCAATTCGTTAAACATTCATTTACGTCATAAATGTCACGACGACGCAACTAACGAACTAAATAGAATTCAATTCGCCTTCCCTTCCAAACCACCTAACTCACGGCCACAACACCACATACACACACACCCACGGTTTCATACTCACACCAAAACTACGAAGTTCTCATCTATTCTCAATCCTTATCATATTCATACAAATTCCATAACATCAAAGTGGCAAAATTCTTACCTTTTCTTGAAAATCTGACTTGTCGCAAACGTGCTCCTCTCGCCAAACTAATCGTATCCCGTTGAAGAGCGCCTTGAGTACACTACAAATATGGGAAGAACAAGATTTTTAAGATTGGAAACAAGCTTGCAAAAAAATTTTCTTTCTCTAAGTAGGGGTTCGGCCGAGAGAGGGAGTATAAGCTCAAAGTTGAGTTTCGTCTTGCTTCTTGATTCTTCTATAGATATACATGGATAAATACTTGGTCAATTAGTGAGCACATGGAACTCACATGACCATTAAAGGGGCTTGGGCCTAGGGCTCTTGGCCGGCCACCCCAAGGACTTGGGCCTAAACTTTTGTTCAATTTTTCTTGTCCCAATTTGTTGAAATCCCGTTTTGCGAATTCCCGAAACTAATTTCCGAAATTCCAAATTTACCCTCGGCCTTCCCCAATGTATTTACACCAATAATTTCACAAACAACATAGGCATATTAACTAAAATCAATTTATTGCCTTGTAACCCACAAGTCTTAATTATTTTCACGATTTCCAATTATGCGAAAACACGGGATATAACAAGTATAAGGTCATTTCGATCAAGTATTGTGGCTATAGATTATTAGGAGTAATTTGAAAATGTCGTAGTCGTTATGTTGACGATTATTGAATGTTGTAATGTGTGGGCTGATTTGAAATGGTGTGGGCTGTTTGGGGAATCGTTGGATCTTGTTTTGACTAGTTTTGATGCGATAACTTAGACGTGCCATTGTTGATGCTATTTTGGTTGTTGTATAGTTGGCTTAGATGTGAGGGGAGTGAGCGATATAGGGGAAGTGCTGCCCAATTGTCTAGAAGTAAGCTACTAACGTTGAAGTACGTTTTAAACATTTTCGTAGCTTAACCTCAGTTCTTAACATTTTAATATAGGTTGAGGTACTTCGGACAGCGTATTCGTATTGTATCGCGGATAAGCGTTAAAGGTATGTAAAGCTATCCCTTCTTTCTTTTGGCATGATTTATATGAAACGAACAAACGACGAATGCATACGCTCCTACTCTTAGAGACACTAGGATGGTTAATGTTCTTGATTTCCATAAGCCATTTCATATTGTCTTGATACGTGTCTATGATTCCTGAAGTTCTATTTGACATAATCCATAATGACCTTCAAGGGATACTTGACATGACTGTCGCCGTTGATACTCAAGTGTTAGTTCATTCTACCTATTCTATTGAGTCTCAGATGATGATTTAATTTGCATGTGGCTGCTCACTACTCTGCTCGTGCATGCTGTCATTATATCTTTCACCGAGTCCCGGGCCGGGTATGTTTTCGTGCACAGTTTCACTACATTATTCACCGAATCCCTCACTAGAGGGCCGGGTACGGTATATATATATATATGATGATTTGATGATATGATGATGGCACTGAGACCCCTGATGGGTCGGGCATGGTATACATGTATACGACTTTATTCACCGAGTCCATAATGGGCCGGATATGGTATATGATATAGCTATGCATGAGTTTCATTTCATAAGGCATAAGTACAGTGATTTCTTGATTGTCATACTTGTCTCTTGTCATCTCTATTTCAGTTATGATCCCCTTTATTATATTTCATGCTTTATATACTCAGTACATATCTCGTACTGACCCCCTTTCTTTGGGGGACTGCGTTTCATACCCGCAAGTACAGATACTCGATTCGGTGATCCTCCAGCCTAGGATTTGGTTACACCTCGGAAATTTTTCCGTACTTGTGTGATGAGTAGAACAATGAAGGACTTGAGTGTATGGTGTTTTACTAAGTCGAGAATGGCTAATTTTGCATTTTTGGAAATAATAAAGTTGCAGAAATATTTTCACCCAGTGGTCGTATATGGCACTATACGGCCCGTAAAGTGATTTACGGACCGTATAGTGCAATCGTCTTTCATTGCGTCAAAAATCTCAAGATTCTGTTAAGTGTTGAAATGGTTAAAGACGACCCAGAATACGGCCCGTAAACTGGTTTACAGACCGTAAACCAGGTCGTAAACCACCAGGTCCCTCAGCCAAGACTTTCTGTAAATGTTGAATATGGTTAAATACGACCCAGTTTACGGCCCGTAAACTGGTTTACGGACCGTAAACCAGGTCGTAAACTGCCATGTCCACCAGCCAAACTCTCTGTTTCATACAACTCAAGAACACTCTAGAACTCTCCAAATACTTCCTCCATAAGAATCCAAGAGAATCAAGGGAAAGCTAAAGATCAACAACACAAAACCTATGAAATCAAGTGCAAGAACACATCAAGGGATCATCTAAGTCAAGTAATTCCCAAGAAGGTGAACTAGGGTTTTGTTTAAGTGAAAAATTTCAACTCAAGGGTTGTTCAACCACTATCCAAGGTAAGTTTCATGATCATTCTACGTTGTTTGAAGTATTGAAAAGCTTAGACACTTGGAATGTAGAAGAACATAGAAATGGACCATTATTGAGTGAATAGTGCCATAAATGAATGATAGTGGGATTGAATTATGAATGTTGAGGTGTTGTGAATACAAATACGTTATAAATGATGTTTATATCATGAAACAAGAGTTAAACGCATGAAAATACAAGGACGAGTCATAAGGCTAATTATGAGGGAAATTGGAGGAAAATGGTGGATTTTGCTAATTATACGTAAACGACGATTGTTGATTTCAATATTGTGAGTAATGCTATGAATGTTGGGAGTTAATATAAAACATGGGAAAAATAGTATAAACAATAGAAGTGCTGTCCGACTTCTCTTAGAATTAGCGACGCGTTCTTGTAGTTAGTATGCTAATGTTGATATGAATTCTTTATGAAGGTAACGACGCGATATTGAAGGAGAACGAGTGAGCGATATCTTAGCTAAACGACCAAGGTATGTGAGGCTAGTCCCTTCTTTCTGATGGCATGAATCTTGTAGCACGAAATTCCTATTCTCTTCATGAGTTCTTGTAGTCCGAAAGGTTAAGAGTCTAACTCCTTAATGTCTATATAAGATGAGGAATACGATATGATGATGCTAGTATAATGATAATGTTAATTATCGCTTACACTCACCTTATGTACTAGTTCCTTCAAGGTGAGGCAGAGTATCAATAGTTATTCCATAATGGAATCGGGGGATCACGACCTTACGTCACCCCGATAGAATAAAGTTGATCTTGAGCCTTATGCATGTATTAAAATGAGATAAGTATTTTATGATAAGTATATTATTATTATGATCATTTTATGATAAGCATGACATGAGCATTTCACACCGTGCCTAGTTGGCCGGGCAGTCACCGCCAAGGCGGGCAGCTATACGGATACACCATGACCTTCGGGCATGGGCAGACACCACTAGTGGGCGGCATGAGATGGTACCCCGGACGCGGGAGGCCTGGACGCGGGCTAATATTATTGATTATCACACCGTTCCGACATGGACGGGCAGCTTGCATATGATGCATATATGTTATGAGGATTAGTATGAGTAAGATGGCACGCATGATTTCCTTTATGATTATCAGACAGATCCAGATATTTCACGTTGATGTTATCACTATGTTGTTGATGTTTTCTTTCATTGTTTATGCTTCTCATACTCAGTACAACATTCGTACTGACGTCCTTTCTTCGGACGCCGTGTTCATGCCCACAGGTAGACAGAGAGGAGAGCTTGGCCCAGATCCTCAGTAGCAGTCAGCTGGTTGAAAGCACTCCATTGTCCGGAGGTGCTTAGGATTATCCTTTTGGTATATATGTATATTTTGGGCACGACGGAGTCTTGTTTCGTCCATGTATATATAGTATGTTTGTAGAGGCTCGTAGATACGCAGTGTGGGTTAGATGGTCTCACAAGACGTTTTCATATGCGTGTATATTATTTTGATGGCCGAGAGGCAATTGTATATAAAGTATTTATGTTTGTTTAATTATGATTTTCCTACAACTGGTATGTAAATTGATAAAAGAATATTAAATGAGCAAGATAAGTAGTAGAGTGAGCGGTGCTCGGTAACTAGCTCCGGGTACCCGTCGCGGCCCCTAGTTGGGTCGTGACAGAAGTGGTATCAAAGCAGTTCGTCCTAGGAAGTGTCTACGAGCCGTGTCTAGTAGGGTCTTGTTTATGGCGTGTTGCGCGCCACGCTAATAAATAAGAAGCTACAGGGCATTTAGGAAAATGACCATCCCTCTTCTCATGAAATCGTGCGATAGAGTCATGCTTAGGGTTATGTTATTCCTAAAAGTGCGTTATGGTTTCAGAAAATGCCGCCAAAAGGAAAAGCTATAGCTGCCCAGAAGGGCAAAGCTACGACAAAGAGGCAGGCGGAAAGAGAGCCTCCGGGAAATGTAGAGGAAAGCGAATCGCAAAGTGAGGCCGCGTCCAATGTAGAAGAGCAGGGAGGAGCCTCAGCTCCGATTCCTCCACCGGGTGCTTCAGGTCAACAAGTGTCCGAGGCCATCCATTTATTGACACAATTGGTTGCCGCTCAGGCACAACGACAGGATGCGGGTCCAAGGGATCGTTCAGCTAGCACGAGAGCCCGTGACTTTATGGCCTTAAATCCTCCAGAATTATTTGGGTCAAAGCCAGATGAAGATCCGCAAAATTTTATCGATGAGATGTTGAGGACTTTAGAGATTATCCATGCTTCCGAGACCGAATCCGTGGAGTTGGCTTCTTATAGACTCCGCGATGTGGCGGTGTTATGGTATAAGAATTGGGTGATAACAAGAGGAGAAAATGTTCCACCTCCCGTGTGGCAAGAGTTTGTAGATGGCTTCATTCGTCACTACTTGCCACCCGAAGTCCGCCGAGCTAGAGCGGACAAGTTTCTGAATTTAAAGCAAAGGGGTATGAGTGCCCGAGAGTATAGCATGCAATTCAACTCATTGGCTCGATATGCTCCGACTATGGTGGCCGACATGGGAGACAGAATCTATAGATTTTTGAGTGGTCTGGGGCCACATTTGTATATAGATTGTTTGACGGCCTCCTTGCAAGACGGGATGGATATTTCCCGGATACAGGCCCATGCTCAGAATCTCGAGGAACGACAACGACAGCAAAGAAGTGATCGTGATGGTGACAGAAGACAAGGTAAGAGGGCTAGATCTATGGGAGAGAACAGTGAGTATAGAGAGGGATCGAGACAGATACATCCCAGGCACTCAGGTCAGTCCGCGACTAGTGCGCCTCCCTGATTCTCAGACGGAAGGTTCGATCGCTCTTTCCAGTCAGGGCAGGGTCAGAGTTCGAGGGCCCCAAGTTCTCAGTATCAGGGAGATGTTAGTCAGATGAGACCTCCAGTACCGCGGTGTAGCCAGTGTGGCAAATTACATTCCGGACGGTGTCGTCAGGGTTCGGATAGTTGTTATGCTTGCGGGCAAGTTGGTCACATGATGAGAAATTGCCCCTCCGCGAGGGATAGAGCTGGGACTCAGCCTACAGGTTCAGCAGCGGGTTCTTCTTCAGCACGCCCGACAGCACAGACTCCTCAGACTACAGCAGGTAGAGGCAGAGGTAGAGGGGGAGCATCTACTTCAGGTGCTGTTCAGCCCCGTGTGTATGCTTTAGCTGGGCGACAGGATCTCGAGTCTTCCCCAGATGTTGTCACAGGTACCCTGACTATATTTTCCCGTGACGTATATGCTCTGATTGATCCAGGTTCTACCTTCTCATATATTACTCCGTATATTGCTGATTGTGTTGGGGTGAGACCCGAGCTAATTAAACCTTTCAAAGTATTCACTCCGGTTGGTGATCCTGTAATAGCGAGGCAAGTATATAAGAACTGTGTAGTCATTATACGTGATCGTCAGACAAAGGCTGATTTGATTGAACTTGAGATGATAGATTTTGACGTAATTATGGGTATGTACTGGTTGGCGTCATGCTATGCTAATGTTTGTTGCCGGACAAAGGTAGTTCGATTCAAATTTCCGGGAGAACCCATACACGAGTGGAAGGGTAATACAGTTTCCCCAAAGGGTAGGTTTATTTCCTACCTTAAGGCGAGAAAGATGATAGCCAAGGGTTATATTTGTCATCTAGTTCGGGTTCATGACATGGAAGTGGAAGTGCCAACTTTCCAGTCTGTCCCGGTAGTGAATGAATTCCCAGATGTGTTTCCCGACGAGTTACCAGGCCTTTCTCCAGAAAGGGAAATCGATTTTGCTATTGATGTAGTACCCAACACCGAGCCTATTTCTATTCCTCCCTATCGAATGGCTCCAGCAGAGTTGAAAGAGCTAAAGGCACAGTTGAAAGACTTACTCGAGAAGGGTTTTATTAGACCCAGTTCATCACCGTGGGGAGCACCGGTCTTGTTCGTGCGAAAGAATGATGGGTCGCTACGAATGTGTATCGATTATAGACAGTTGAACAAGGTGACTGTGAAGAACAGATATCCCCTTCCCTGAATCGACGACTTGTTCGATCAATTACAAGGTGCTAAGTGGTTTTCTAAGATAGACCTAAGATCGGGTTATCATCAAGTGAGGATCAGAGAAGAAGACATTCCCAAGACAGCCTTCAGAACGAGGTACGGCCATTACGAGTTCCGAGTGATGTCGTTTGGGTTGACAAACGCCCCGGCGGTGTTCATGAATTTAATGAATAATGTGTTCAGGTCGTTCTTGGATCTTTTTGTGATAGTGTTTATCGACGATATCCTGGTATATTCTCGCACAGAGTCAGAACATGCAGATCATCTAAGAATTGTTCTTGCCGTTCTTCGAGATCAGGAATTGTATGGCAAAGTTTTCGAAGTGCGAGTTTTGGCTAAAATCCGTGGCATTTCTAGGTCATGTTATTTCAGATGATGGTATCCGTGTCGACACTCAGAAAATAGAAGCTGTGAAGACTTGGCCAAGGCCTACGACACCTACGGAAGTTCGTAGTTTTCTTGGGTTAGCAGGGTATTACAGGAGATTTGTAGAGGGCTTCTCATCTATTTCAGCCCCATTGAAGAAGTTAACTCAGAAGTTGGCTAAATTCCAGTGGAATGATGCCTGTGAGCGTAGTTTCTAAGAGTTGAAAAACAGGTTGACCTCAGCGCCAGAAGGGTCCGATGGCTATGTCGTATATTGTGATGCCTTCAGTGTAGGAATAGGATGCGTATTAATGCAGCATGGGAGAGTCATTGCATATGCCTCGAGACAGTTGCAAAAGGCATGAACAGAATTATCCGACTCATGATCTCGAATTGGCCGCGGTTATCCACGTCTTAAAAATATGGAGGAACTACTTGTATGGTGTACGTGTTGACATCTATACGAATCACAAAAGCCTCCAATTTATTTTCAAACAGAAGGAGTTGAACCTGCGGCAAAGGCGATGGTTAGAATTACTAAAGGATTACGATGTGAACATTCTATATCATCCAGGCAAGGCGAATGTAGTGGCAGATGCACTTAGCCGCCGATCGATGGGTAGTTTATGTGGAGTTCCTTCGGAAAAGCAGGAAAATGGTTCGTGAGCTCCATCAACTAGCAAGTCTCGGCGTACGTGTGACTGATGCAGGAGATGCAAGTATTAGCATCAATGACCCCACAGTTTCATCATTGAATCTAGAGGTGAAGGAACGGCAATATGAGGATTCCCAGCTAAGTCATTATCGAGATCTAGCTCACGAAAAAGAAAAGTCTCCATTCGAAGTTTCCATAGAAGGGGTCCTTAGATATCGGGGCAGGTTATGCGTACCGAATGTGGCAAACTTACGCCAACGGATTTTAGAGGAAGCACATTATTCCCGGTATTCTATTCATCCAGGTGCAACCAAGATGTACCACGACCTTAAGTTGCTATATTGGTGGGATGGCATGAAGCGAGACATAGCAGGGTTTGTAGCCTAATGTCCAAATTGTCAGCAAGTGAAAGCCGAACATCAAAAGCCAGGAGGTTTATTGCAAGCAATGGAAATTCCTACGTGGAAATGGGAAGAAATTAATATGGATTTTGTGGTAGGATTATCCCGTACGCGAGGGAAGTATGATTCTATATGGGCGATCGTGGACAGGCTCACAAAAGTAGCTCATTTTCTCCCCGTCAGGACTACGTATTCAGCGGAAGACTATGCTAAATTGTATCTCAAGGAGATTGTACGACTTCATGGTATTCCTTTGGCCATTATCACGGATAGAGGGGCGCAGTTCATAGCCAAGTTCTGGAAGTCCTTTCAAGAAGGTCTAGGTACTCGAGTTAAGCTCAGCACGGCGTTCCACCCACAGACCGACGGGCAGGCCGAGCGCACTACTCAGACCTTAGAAGATATGCTACGAGCATGTGTGCTGGACTTCGGTGGTAGTTGGGATGAGCATTTTCTGTTACATTCGGCATTTTTGCTTGTTCAAAAAAAAAATTGAGATAAATTGACTTGTAATAAATAAGGCCATATTTGGACATTACTTGGTATGAATGTGTAGGTTATGAATACAATGGTGTGGAATTACGAAAGGTGGCCAATGGAAAAAATTGGAATTTTGGAAACTTGTTCCATGAATTATGAAAATTAGCCAATTGGGCTAAAAAAAAAATGAGAAAAACAAGGCCCAAATTGGGAAGCCCAACCGGCCAAGGGGGCCTTTGACCCAAGTCCATTAATTAGTCATGTGACTAACTATATAATTGGATAATTCTCTAGAACTTTCAAGAAAAACTCAAAGCAAGAACAAAAGAAAAAGAAAGGGAGCATTTCGGGTGGAGAAAAGAAAAGAAAGAAAAAAAAATTCTTGGAGCTAATCCTTGGTTCAAAAATTAAAGTCTTGTGAGATTAGTACTAAGCTCAAGGCCCTCTACAAGTTGATATAAGTATTGTGGCAAGAAAGCAACCTTAACCCCAAGTGAAGAAAGGTAAGAATTTTATGCTTTTGACATGTTATGAGAGGTGTATGTATGTTGTAGTAAGCTGAAATGAATGAAAAACATGAAAATTTTGTGTGTTGTGGTTGTATGTATGTTGGCCGAATATATGCATATATATTGCATGATTATGGTGACTTGAATTCATGTTGAAATTTAGTTGTAGTGTGGTAGAAATTGTATTAGAAATGAATTGTGGAAGTTGGAGAAACATAGGTTGTAGCCGTGTGGTGTTGTGTGGTGATGGAATATGAATTTAATCTTGTTAATATGTTAAGTGTGTTATGGTGAAGTGAATGGAAAGATAACAATCTTTATTGTCATGGAAAAGTGGTTATTAAGTTGTTGTAGGAAAATATGCAACTTTGTTATGGTTTATGTAAAAATGGAAATGAAAGTATCAAGAGGCAAATTATGATTAATGTTGATGAATTTGGAAGATGGAAATGTATAATGAACTTGTATGTTGAAGGTTAAGAGAATTGGATAAGTAGTGGCTTTGATGGAAAGTTTGCATGTTTGTATATCTTATGTATATCTTGTGAGGATGGTATGATATACCTCCGAATCGTGTTGTAATGAATTTGATGGGTAATGAACATCAAAATAATAAGTTTGGTTTGGAAGTGTAAGGTCGGAACGGAAAATGTTAAGTTATGACGGAAAGTTGGCAAATTGTGCCTTATTATGTATTTTGAGCTACTTGTCGTTATTATGAATATTGTTGTTGGGTTGTGTTGATTGTTTGGCTGTGTTTAACTTTTGGAGATGTCATATATACAGAGGAAATGCTGCCGAAATTTTGGTAGGCAAGTATGTGTTAAGTTTGGACTATTGAAAAGTTGAAACTAACAAATGGTAAACTTGACCATTTCTAGATTTTAGACGAAATTGGAATCGACGCCAAGCGAGCGTAAGGCGCTATCGAGGTATGTAAAGCCTTCCCCTTTATTCTTAGGCATGTTCTGAATGTAATAGGCTCGGCCGCGAGCCTTGAATACGACTCCGTTGCTCGGAATTCGAGATGGAAATCCGCTCCAATTCCTTCAGTACGATTGAAACTAATTTCTCATAAAATGCCTTTAAAGTGAACTTTTGTACGAAACTTTCTCAAACGGAGGCGGAATACTTCCGAATGATTATGGATGACCTCATAAGATATTTTATCAGTAATTTACGCATGTCACCTCGAGTTGATCCGAGGTGGGCCCACGGGGCCCCGATACCTCTTGTATGGCCTAAATTGCCTTATTTTTTTGTCTGTTTCTCACAAGAAATATCTGAACTATCATTTTGACCATGATATGACCGTTGTTATATAAATCTTGCGAAATGGTTTTGGACATCTGAAAATCTGATTCTGGTAATAATCTGTCGTGCCTTCCCAAGCAGGATATAGTCGCGTTTTATGAACGCGATCCGATTACTTAGATTTGACTCGCCATTTGGCCTACTTCAGTTTGATTGGGTCTGTATAATGATCTGTATGAATGTGGTTTCTCATTAATCAGTTCGTGCATGTGCTATGATTCCTTTCACCGGTTTATATCGTGCGGACGGGCCGCCGAGTCCCTTGTCGGGGGCCGGGTCCCAAGTATGAATTCCGAAGTATGATATGTCCGGTTCCAGGGTGCTGTGGTATATGTCCGTCCCCGGTTACCGTGTATATGTTACGAAGTATGATGTGTCCGGTTTCCCGGCGTGTGATCTGTCCCCGGGGTTACCGTGGTCATGATATGTTGTGTTATGTGACGGAGATGTTCGAAGATATGAAATCTTCTGAAATATTATGTGTTGTGGCGCCAAAGGTAGGAGTGGCGACCACGTTTCTGTACCCTATGTATGATTCTGTCTGTCCGACGGATTATGATTCTGTTTGTCCGTCTGGATTCTGATTCTGTCTGTCCGTATGGATTCTGATTCTCTCTGTCTGTATGACTTATGATTCTGTCTGTCCGTCTGTCGGGATTACGATTCTGCCCGTCCGTTTGATTTATGGTTCTGTCCGCTATAATTCTGTATTCTGGTTCAGACTATGATTATGTTTGTTATGTTTCTGCTTTACATATTCGGTACATTTTTCGTACTGACCCCCGGTTCTTCGGGGGCTGCGCTACATGCCCGCAGGTACAGACGCACCAGGTGATACGCCGCCAGCGTAGGGTTCTGATTCTGTTGTTCTGAAGAGCTCCTTTGATCCGGAGCGTACACTTTTGGTATATATCTTCTGTTTTCCGTATATTTTATATGTATGGAAACTCCGGGTACGGCGGGGCCCTGTCCCGTCATATGACTCTGTAAGTCTGTTAGAGGCCTGTAGATATGTTTGTGGGTTAGGGTCTTTCTGTACGGATGTGTGTGTATGTTGTGTTTGGGGCGACCCCATTCGCCGCGGCGGCCGGTCCGCATATGTTTATATGTGGCTTTGTTGGCCGGTGTGGCCTTTGTTGGTATTTTCTGTGCGCAGGGTTATTTTGGATAGTCTGTAAAACAAAGAAAACTCTGCCAAAATTTTTCTGGAAATTATCTAAATTTGAAATATAGCCTTGACGGCTTCTGCTTTATACTTGAACGCGTTTGATAACAGTTGAGATAGCATTGGATATATGTGTTTGGGTGCCCAGATCGGGTACTAGTCATGGCCTACGGGGTTGGGTCGTAACAGAAGTGGTATCAGAGCGGTTAGTCCTCGGTATGTCTACGGGCCGTGTCTAGTAGAGTCTTGTTTATCGGTGTGTTGTGCACCACATCTATAAACAGGAGGCTACAGGACATCTAGGATTTTACCCTTCTTTGGATTCTTAGATCGTGCGATAAAGCTGTACGATTAGGATGATTCTCCCTTACGAACTGCTGTATCTACAACGAGGCTCCAAAAGAGCAGAAGTGTCAGTATTTGGGGGAAATGTTTCTGACCCTCTGCCTGCAGGTGATTGTAGATTGACAAAGGATGAAGAGGACGACTTCTGATGAGGGGGATGGGGGCGCTAAGAAGGCCCATAGGATGTCTCCAGGACCGAGTAGGCGGAGCCCCAGCTACTCGATTGAGACTGATCCGTCCGAGGACTCTACGGGGGATAGCTATGATACTGATCCTTCGGAGGACCCAGCAACAATTCCTCCGGAGATGTTGACCCCCAGAGCAGAGGATTCCGCGGAGGGCGGCTACGATACAGATCCCTCGGAAGATCCGACGATGACTCCTCCAGAGCATCTTACCTCCAGGGAGGAGGATAGTTATGGCACAGGCCCATCGGATCGTTCTTCTGGGACCACGGAGGAGAGGACTTCCTGGGGTACGCCAGTTGTTTCTGAGAGTGAGCACCATGTCAGCCCGGCTACCTCGGAGAGTACTATGGATTTCTTTTGTCCTTTGCCCTGGTCACTAGTGAGCCAGGAATCATCTAGTTCTCTATACTCCTCCGACTCAGACGCGAGTGATGGCAGGAGCCAGATAGGTGGGGGGCAGACAGATGAGGATGATGACGGACACACTTCTCACGGCAGCTCCCCAGGTCAGATCCGAGATTGATTATTTATGAGTATATGAGTTTCCTAGAATTTCCTGTGCGTATATGATTTCTGTAAAATATTATTCAATAACGACAAACGGGAAGTTTAAAAGGATTAAAGACCCAGTGGATAATAGTGAGGGCGACTGAGATGTCCCCGCCCCAGTGAATATTGAAGATTTAGAAGGGCAGCATGGTAATTGTATGGTTAGATCGGGGTGGGACCCGCTAAAAAAAAAATTCCAAAAAAAAAATTCACTAAGACCCCGATCTGCCCTAAAATTATGTGACAAAGGTCGTGCGGGGCAATCGACGAAATTATATTAGCCCTAACACGTCAAAATGCATAAAAGTCTCGAGGTTAAGCGTGCTAAGGCCAGGGCAATTCTGGGATGGGTGACCCCCCTGGGAAGTAATGCAAAAATTTTCACAAGAGTAAGTATGATAGATATAAATGGAAATTTGGGGTAACCTAAAGGAAAAGAGAATGTGCGGAGTAACTAGTGCCCTTACAGGAGTCGCGCAGGCCGGTGCGGACTAAATGGGCGAAAAGAAGAAGCGCAATACCGCTCGAGAAATTGAGCGAATTTGAATAACGGTCGGAGACGTTCGCAAGTAAGATATTAGTAAATGTATATGTATGTGTGTATTTGTATGTGTATGACCTTCGTCTGGTGCCCATATGAATCAAGAGCCGAGTCCCGGCGCTAATGTTGTGATAGACAAAAGGTTTTACTAAACCGAATACATGAAACGAAGCAGAGACGAGGATACGAATGTTGTCAAAATTATATATAATAGATAAACTCCGGTTACGTTACCACTTAGTCTAGTGCGATGATATTTGGAAAGAAAATGAGTATGGATAGTAGGAAAGATGAAGGATAAGAAATGCGAATAAGTAGAATCTTTGAAAAAGTCGATAAGCGACACGTAAGACGATTTGTATGACAACTTGGTGAACAAGGTTATGAATGAGTGAACAGGTTTCGATGAGATAATTGGTGATATAATTGTCGAGGAGAATAATGAAATGTCGACAAAGGGAAATTTCCATAACTCACTGGAGCCTTAATAGGAGTGATCTGATTCTAATCCAGATTCTTTTTGTTATACTTCTGCACTTCCGATTCTGATAAGGCTCTGCCTGTTACGCCTCTGTACTCCTGAATTCGATTATGTTCCCGTCTGATGAATCTTTGTATGTCTGATTCTGAATATGTTTCTGTTTGGCATACCTCTGTACGATTGACTCTGATTACGAATCTGTCTGACACGCCTCTGTGTGTCTGATTCTGGATATGAATCCGTCTGATACATCTCTGTATGACTGATTTTGATCACGCGTCTGTTTGATACATCTCCGTATGTCTGATTCTGATTACGACTCTGTCTGATACATTTCTGTACGTCTGATTCTGATTTCGAATCTGGCTAATACCTCTTTGTACGTCTGACTCCGATCTCAGATTTGTCTTACACACTTCCGTACGTCTGGCTTCGACTATGAATCTGTCCGATACATTTCTGTATGTCTGCTTCTGACTACGAATCCGTCTGATAAATCTCTGTACGTCTGATTCTGATCTCAGATCTGCCTGATACACTCCCATACATCGTATTTTGACCACGAATCTGTCCGCCATAGCTCGGTATACCTGACTTGATTACGAGTTGATTCAATACGCTTCTATGCGTCTGGTTCCAGTTATGAGTCCGTTTGGTATGAAGTGGGATTATGATAATGTGGCAAAGAATTGAGGGGTGTAACAAGAAATAATATTGACTATGATATCTGGAAAGCATTCGTCTGTTACGAGAATATAGTATATGGTCCGATGATTATGTGGGGTATGAGAAAATATATTATGAAGGCATTTGAATCAGCGATGTGAAGAATTACCCCATCATGTTGGTGAAGAAGCCATGTCGGAAAGTCCACGAAGGACAATTATAAAGAGAACCCTCCCGAAGTAGTATGGCGCCCCACAAGGTCAATTTAACATTCGAGGACGAATGTTTTAAAGGGGGGGAGGATGTTACATCCGACATTTTTGCTTGTTCAAAAACAATTTGAGATAAATTGACTTGTAATAAATAAGGCCATATTTGGACATTACTTGGTATGAATGTGTAGGTTATGAATACAATGGTGTGGAATTACGAAAGGTGGCCAAGGGCAAAAATTGGAATTTTGGAAACTTGTTCCATGAATTATGAAAATTAGCCAATTGGGCTAAAAAAAATGAGTAAAACAAGGCCCAAATTGGGAAGCCCAACCGGCCAAGGGGGCCTTTGACCCAAGTCCATTAATTAGTCATGTGACTAACTATATAATTGGATAATTCTCTAGAACTTTCAAGAAAAACTCAAAGCAAGAACAAAAGAAAAAGAAAGGGAGCATTTCGGGTGGAGAAAAGAAAAGAAAGAAAAAAAAATTCTTGGAGCTAATCCTTGGTTCAAAAATTAAAGTCTTGTGAGATTAGTACTAAGCTCAAGGCCCTCTACAAGTTGATATAAGTATTGTGGCAAGAAAGCAACCTTAACCCCAAGTGAAGAAAGGTAAGAATTTTATGCTTTTGACATGTTATGAGAGGTTTATGTATGTTGTAGTAAGCTGAAATGAATGAAAAACATGAAAATTTTGTGTGTTGTGGTTGTATGTATGTTGGCCGAATATATGCATATATATTGCATGATTATGGTGACTTGAATTCATGTTGAAATTTAGTTGTAGTGTGGTAGAAATTGTATTAGAAATGAATTGTGGAAGTTGGAGAAACATAGGTTGTAGCCGTGTGGTGTTGTGTGGTGATGGAATATGAATTTAATCTTGTTAATATGTTAAGTGTGTTATGGTGAAGTGAATGGAAAGATAACAATCTTTATTGTCATGGAAAAGTGGTTATTAAGTTGTTGTAGGAAAATATGCAACTTTGTTATGGTTTATGTAAAAATGGAAATGAAAGTATCAAGAGGCAAATTATGATTAATGTTGATGAATTTGGAAGATGGAAATGTATAATGAACTTGTATGTTGAAGGTTAAGAGAATTGGATAAGTAGTGGCTTTGATGGAAAGTTTGTATGTTTGTATATCTTATGTATATCTTGTGAGGATGGTATGATATACCTCCGAATCGTGTTGTAATGAATTTGATGGGTAATGAACATCAAAATAATAAGTTTGGTTTGGAAGTGTAAGGTCGGAACGGAAAATGTTAAGCTATGACGGAAAGTTGCAAATTGTGCCTTATTATGTATTTTGAGCTACTTGTCGTTATTATGAATAGTGTTGTTGGGTTGTGTTGATTGTTTGGCTGTGTTTAACTTTTGGGGATGTCATATATACAGAGGAAATACTGCCGAAATTTCGGTAGGCAAGTATGTCTTAAGTTTGGACTATTGAAAAGTTGAAACTAACAAATGGTAAACTTGACCATTTCTAGATTTTAGACGAAATTGAAATCGACGCCAAGCGAGCGTAAGGCGCTATCGAGGTATGTAAAGCCTTCCCCTTTATTCTTAGGCATGTTCTGAATGTAATAGGCTCGGCCGCGAGCCTTGAATACGACTCCGTTCCTCGGAATTCGAGATGGAAATCCGCTCCAATTCCTTCAGTACGATTGAAACTAATTTCTCATAAAATGCCTTTAAAGTGAACTTTTGTACGAAACTTTCTCAAACGGAGTCGGAATACTTCCGAATGATTATGGATGACCTCATAAGATCTTTTATCAATAATTTACGCATGTCACCTCGAGTTGGTCCGAGGTGGGCCCACGGGGCCCCGATACCTCTTGTATGGCCTAAATTGCCTTATTTTTTTGTCTGTTTCTCACAAGAAATATCTGAACTATCATTTTGACCATGATATGACCGTTGTTATACAAATCTTGCGAAATGGTTTTGGACATCTGAAAATCTAATTCTGGTAATAATCTGTCGTGCCTTCCCAAGCAGGATATAGCCGCATTTTATGAACGCGATCCGATTACTTCGATTTGACTCGCCATTTGGCCTACTTCAGTTTGATTGGGTTTGTATAATGATCTGTATGAATGTGGTTTCTCATTAATCAGTTCGTGCATGTGCTATGATTCCTTTCACAGGTTTATATCGTGCGGATGGGCCGCCGAGTCCCTTGTCGGGGGCCGGGTCCCAAGTATGAATTCCGAAGTATGATGTGTCCGGTTCCGGGGTGCTGTGGTATATGTTCGTCCCCGGTTACCGTGTATATGTTACGAAGTATGATGTGTCCGGTTTCCCGGCGTGTGATCTGTCCCCAGGGTTACCGTGGTCATGATATGGTGTGTTATGTGACGGAGATGTTCGAAGATATGAAATCTTCTGAAATATTATGTGTTGTGGCGCCAAAGGCAGGAGTGGCGACCACGTTTCTGTACCCTATGTATGATTCTGTCTGTCCGACGGATTATGATTCTGTTTGTCCGTCTGGATTCTGATTCTGTCTGTCCGTATGGATTCTGATTCTCTTTGTCTGTATGACTTATGATTTTGTCTGTCCGTCTGTCGGGATTACGATTCTGCCCGTCCGTTTGATTTATGGTTCTGTCCGCTATAATTCTGTATTCTGGTTCAGACTATGATTATGTTTGTTATGTTTCTGATTTACATACTCGGTCAGTTCTTCGGGGGCTGCGCTACATGCCCGCAGGTACAGACGCACCAGGTGATACGCCGCCAGCGTAGGGTTCTGATTCTGCTGTTCTGAAGAGCTCCTTTGATCCGGAGCGTACACTTTTGGTATATATCTTCTGTTTTCCGTATATTTTGTATGTATGGAAACTCCGGGTACGGCGGGGCCCTGTCCCGTCATATGACTCTGTAAGTCTGTTAGAGGCCTGTAGATATGTTTGTGGGTTAGGGTCTTTCTGTACGGATGTGTGTGTATGTTGAGTTTGGGGCGACCCCATTCGCCGCGGCGGCCGGTCCGCATATGTTTATATGTGGCTTTGTTGGCCGGTGTGGCCTTTGTTGGTATTTTCTGTGCGCAGGGTTATTTTGGATAGTCTGTAAAACAAAGGAAACTCTGCTAAAAATTTTCTGGAAATTATCTAAATTTGAAATATAGCCTTGACGGCTTCTGCTTTATACTTGAACGCGTTTGATAACAGTTGAGATAGCATTGGATATATGTGTTTGGGTGCCTAGATCGGGTACTAGTCACGGCCTATGGGGTTGGGTCGTGACATTTTCCTCTTATTTAATTTTCCTATAATAACAGCTATCATTCCAGTATCCAAATGGCCCAGTATGAAGCCTTATATGGAAGAAAATGCATATCTCCAATTGGATGGTTTGAAACCGGAGAAGTACAATTGATAGGCCCCGACTTGGTCCAACAAGCATTCGAAAAGGTTTAAGTGATTCGAGACCGACTGTTAACAGCTCAAAGTCGCCAAAAGTCTTATGCGGACAACCGCCGACGGGATTTAGAATTTCAAGCTAATGATTGGGTATTCCTGAAAGTTTCACCAATGAAGGGAGTAATGAGGTTCGGCAAAAAGGGGAAATTGAGTCCAAGATACATTGGACCTTATCGAATCATCCGCAAGGTGGGAAGAGTAGCCTATGAGTTGGACTTGCCTTCAGAGCTCGAATCTGTACACCCAGTATTCCATGTTTCGATGCTCCGCAAGTGTATTGGAGACCCCACGAGGATTGTTCCGATTGATGATGTACAAGTGACAGAGAAGTTGACATACGAAGAAGTGCCCATTGCTATTTTGGATAGACAAGTGCGAAGGCTTCAGAATAAAAAGGTTGCTTCAGTCAAAGTGCTATGGCGGAACAATAATCGGGAAGAAATGACTTGGGAAGCGGAGGAAAAGATGAAATCTATGTACCCCCATTTGTTCCAATCCCCAGAAGAGATTCAAAATGAGACGTCGACGATATGAGGTATGAATGTTTTAATTTTATCTTTTTGGTCGTGTGTGGCCATAAATGTGTTGATATTGTGACATAGCCCTGTGAGGCGATGATATTATGGGTCGTTATGGTAAATTGGTAGTGCCAAATTACAAAGGGAACTCTGGCAAAATTTTTCTAGAATCCCCGAGTGTCGAACATTCGAGGACGAATGTTCCAAAAGGGGGGAAGAATGTTACACCTCGGAAATTTTTCCGTACTTGTGTGATGAGTAGAACAATGAAGGACTTGAGTGTATGGTGTTTTACTAAGTCGAGAATGGCTAATTTTGCATTTTTGGAAATAATAAAGTTGCAGAAAAATTTTCACCCAGTGGTCGTATATGGCACTATACGGCCCGTAAAGTGATTTACGGACCGTATAGTGCAATCGTCTTTCATTGCGTCAAAAATCTCAAGATTCTGTTAAGTGTTGAAATGGTTAAAGACGACCCAGAATACGGCCCGTAAACTGGTTTACAGACCGTAAACCAGGTTGTAAACCACCAGGTCCCTCAGCCAAGACTTTTTGTAAATGTTGAATATGGTTAAATACGACCCAGTTTACGGCCCGTAAACTGGTTTACGGACCGTAAACCAGGTCGTAAACTGCCATGTCCACCAGCCAAACTCTCTGTTTTTGGAATGCTTAAATACGACCACAGTGGACGACCCGTAAATCAAAATACGGTCCGTAAACTGCAGTTTACGACCACTGTTCACCCGACGAGAATTCATTAAACATCAGCTTTTGAGTTATTAAAAGGAACTTAGGCCTCATTTTATTTCATTCTTCATTCATACAACTCAAGAACACTCTAGAACTCTCCAAATACTTCCTCCATAAGAATCCAAGAGAATCAAGGGAAAGCTAAAGATCAACAACACAAAACCTATGAAATCAAGTGCAAGAACACATCAAGGGATCATCTAAGTCAAGTAATTCCCAAGAAGGTGAACTAGGGTTTTGTTTAAGTGAAGAATTTCAACTCAAGGGTTGTTCAACCACTATCCAAGGTAAGTTTCATGATCATTCTACGTTGTTTGAAGTATTGAAAAGCTTAGACACTTGGAATGTAGAAGAACATAGAAATGGACCATTATTGAGTGAATAGTGCCATAAATGAATTATAGTGGGATTGAATTATGAATGTTGAAGTGTTGTGAATACAAATACGTTATAAATGATGTTTATATCATGAAACAAGCGTTAAACACATGAAAATGCAAGGACGAGTCACAAGGCTAATTATGAGGGAAATTGGAGGAAAATGGTGGATTTTGCTAAATGTACGTAAACGACGATTGTTGATTTCGATATTGTGAGTAATGCTATGAATGTTGGGAGTTAATATAAAACATGGGAAAAATAGTATAAACAAGAGAAGCGCTATCCAACTTCTCTTAGAATTAGCGACGCGTTCTTGTAGTTAGTATGCTAATGCTGATATGAATTCTTTATGAAGGTAACGACGCGATATTGAAGGAGAACGAGTGAGCGATATCTTAGCTAAATGACCAAGGTATGTGAGGCTAGTCCCTTCTTCCTGATGGCATGATTCTTGTAGCACAAAATTCCTATTCTCTTCATGAGTTCTTATAGTCCGAAAGGCTAAGAGTCTAACTCCTTAATGTCTATATAAGATGAGGAATACGATATGATGATGCTAGTATAATGATGATGTTAATTATCTCTTACACTCACCTTATGTACTAGTTCCTTCAAGGTGAGGCAGAGTATCAATAGTTGTTCCATAATGGAATAGGGGGATCACGACCTTACGTCACCCCGATAGAATAAAGTTGATCTTGAGCCTTATGCATGTATTAAAATGAGATAAGTATTTTATGATGAGTATATTATTATTATGAACATTTTATGATAAGCATGACATGAGCATTTCACACCGTGCCTAGTTGGCCGGGCAGTCACCGCCAAGGCGGGCAGCTATACGGATACACCATGACCTTCGGGCATGGGCAGACACCACTAGTGGGCGGCATGAGATGGTACCCCGGACGCGGGAGGCCTAGACGCGGGCTAATATTATTGATTATCACACCGTTCCGACATGGACGGGCAGCTTGCATATGATGCATATATGTTATGAGGATGAGTATGAATAAGATGGCACGCATGATTTCCTTTATGATTATCAGACAGATCCAGATATTTCACGTTGATGTTATCACTATGTTGTTGATGTTTTCTTTCATTGTTTATACTTCTCATACTCAGTACAACATTGGTACTGACGTCCTTTCTTCGGACGCTGTGTTCATGCCCACAGGTAGATAGAGAGGAGGGCTTGTCCCAGATCCTCAGTAGCAGTCAGCTGGTTGAAAGCACTCCATTGTCCGGAGGTGTTTAGGATTATCCTTTTGGTATATATGTATATTTTGGGCACGACGGAGTCTTGTTCCGTCCATGTATATATAGTATGTTAGTAGAGGCTCGTAGATACGCAGTGTGGGTTAGATGGTCTCACAAGACGTTTTCATATGCGTGTATATTATTTTGATGGCCGAGAGGAAATTGTATATAAAGTATTTATGTTTGTTTAATTATGATTTTCCTACAACTGGTATGTAAATTGATAAAAGAATATTAAATGAGCAAGATAAGTAGTAGAGTGAGCGGTGCTCGGTAACTAGCTCCGGGTACCCGTCGCGGCCCCTAGTTGGGTCGTGACAGATTTCTACTCAGCTGTTTGGAGAGCTCCATTGTTCCGGAGCCTAGCTTATTTTGGTACAGATCTTTTAATGTAGACTTATGTTTATCCAGGGGTACGGCGGGGCCCTGTCCCGTCATATTTCACTATCGATACTGTGAGAGGTCTGTAGACATATGTGTGGGATGTATATTGGTAGCCTTGTCGGCTTGCATATTGTGTTATTGTTATGCTGTGACTCCTCAGGAGACAGGTTTATGATATATGGTGTTGCGAACCCTTCGTTTGTTTTTGCATGTTTCCATATTGTCCTTAGTTCCAGTTTGACTATATTTACCAGGTTCGTATACGAGTGTCCAGCTCGGACACTAGTCACGGCCCATGGGGTTGGGTCGTGACAAAAGTGGTATCAGAGCAGTTCATCCTCGGAGTGTCTACAGACCGTGTCTAGTAGATTCTTGTTTATCGGTGTATTGTGCACCACATCTATAAACAGGAAGCTACAGGACATTTAGGATGTTTCTTTTCCTTCTTACTCTAGATCGTGCGATAAAGCTATATTATCAGGATAATCCCTCCCTACCAAATTATTGTGTTTACAGCTATGCCTCCAATGAAAGCGACAGCTGCCCAAAGGGCAAATCGGTAGCAGGAGATACTAGCCAGACTCGTAGAGTTACTAGGGCCCGTGCCCAATCTATGCTTGAGATTGTACTTTAGTCGGCGAGTTCTGCTACACCTCCACCTCCAGAGGAGCTTAGAGCAGCAGCAGCTCCAGATCAGGGGGCAGCTCTACCGCCAGCTCCCGAGGCCCCAGTACCTGAGCCTCCAGCTCCTCGGCCAGGGGCGGAGGATAGGGCCATGAGAGATGCAGTTCAGCTACTGACCAGATTAGTAGCAGGGCAGGCTCGCAGGCATGGACTAGGAGTTGACCATGCGAATAGATCTGATAGTTTGAGGGCTCGTGATTTCTTAAGTTGTAATCCTCCAGGGTTTTTCGGGTCAAAGCCCGAGGATGATCCACAGGAGTTTATCCGGCAGATGCAGCATACATTGAGGATAATCAAGGCTTCTGAGACTGAGTCTGTTAAGTTGGCTTCATATTAATTGCGTGATGTAGCTGTTAATTGGTATGACTCGTGGGAGTTATCTAGGGGCGAGGGTGCTCCTCCAGTAGTGTGGGATGAGTCTGTGGAGGCCTTCCTTGGCCACTTCCTGCCTCCAGAGATGAGGCGTGCCAGAGTTGATAGATTCTTACATTTGAGGCAGAGTGCCAGGAGTGTTCGAGAATACAGCCTTGAGTTTGATTCGTTGGCTAGGTATGCACCTACTGTTGTAGCTGATATGGCTGATAGAGTGCATCGTTATGTGATGGGGCTGGATCGTTATTTGATTGATGGTTGTATGGCAGTGGCTCTTCAGCCAGGTATGGATATTGCTCGGGTACAGGCATATGCACAGGGGGTAGAGGATCGACACAGAGGACGTTAGCCAGATAGAGATTACGACAGAGGCCAGCATAAGAGGGCTAGATCGGCTGGTTATCCTGGTGAGTTTCGAGGTAGGCAGCCTCCGCAGTATATTAGATATTCTTCCCAGCCAGCACGGAGTGCACCCCCACAGTTTACAGGTAGGAGATTTGACAGCACAGGGTATTCAGGAGCCGGTCAGAGCTCCAAAGCTTTAGGTTCATAGATGAACAGGGGTTCGAGTCAGTCGAGGCCACCTTTGCCTCGATGTTCTCGGTGTGGTAGGCTCTATCCTGGGAATGTCGTCTTGCTACAGGTGCTTGTTTTCTTGCGGCCGTCAAGGCCATATTATGCGAGAGTGTCTGTATGTAGGTGGTCCAGATGGTGTGGCTCAGCCTACTAGGTCGGTTGCTGGTTCATCTTCTTCTGTAGCTATGCGCCCTATGGGGCAGGGTATTCAGACACAAGCAGGCCGTGGTAGAGGTCGTGGCGGAGCTTCCAGTTCTAGCGGTCCTTCGAACCGCATGTATGCTTTGGCTAGTAGACAGGATCAGGAGGTGTCATCGAATGTGGTTACAGGTATATTATCGATTTTCTCTCGGGACGTATATGCATTGATAGATCCAGGCTCCACCTTATCATATATATCTCCCTTTGTTGCTGGTAGAATCGGAATAGAACCTGAGTTAATAGAACCATTTAAGGTAGCTACATCGGTAGGAGATTCTGTTATAGCAAAGCAAGTATATAGAGATTGTTCGGTGGGTATATATATCCGTCATGTCACGACCCAACCCCGTAGGCCGTGACTAGTGCCCGAGCTGGACACTCATATACGTACCTGTTAGATATAGTCAAATTGGATCTATGAACGATATGGAACCTCGCAAAAGAACTCCAAAGGTTCATAACGTACTCATATATATATATATATATATATATATATATATATATATATATCCAGATGAACTGTCTCCTGAGAAGTCACAACTAATCAAATCATAAAAAGATATGCAAGTCGACAAGGCTATGACTACATATCAATATCATATGCAAGCAGACAAGGCTGCCACTACATATCCATATCATAGCACATTGTATAGCCACAGCTGAACAAACATATACACAACCCACACATATGTCTACAGACCTCTAAGAGTATCGTTAGTGAAATATGACGGGACAGGGCCCCGCCGTACCCCTGGATAAACATATATATATATATATATATATATATCATAAGATCTGTACCAAATGTCTAGGCTCCGGAACAATGGAGCTCTCCAAAACAGCTGAGTAGAAGTCCTAAGCTGGAGGGTCACCAAACCGACTATCTGTACCTGCGGGCATGAAACGCAGCCCCCCGAAGAAAGGGGGGTCAGTACGAGATATGTACTGAGTATATAAAACATGAAATACAATAAGGAAGGTCATAATTGAAGTACAGATTTCAGGAGAAAAGTATGATATTCAAGAAATCACTGTACCTGTGCCTTACGAAATAAAATCATGCATATCATTATCATATACCATACCCGGCCCATTATGAGACTCAGTGAATAAAGTCGTGTGCACGTATACCATACCCGGCCCATAACGGGACTCGGTGCCATAATCATATCATCATATACATATACCGTACCCGGCTCTCTAGTGAGGGAATCGGTGAACAATGCAGTGAAACTGTGCACAAATACATACCCGGCCCGGGACTCGGTGAATGATACAATAACAGTATGCACGAGTAGAATATCATAAGCAACCATATGCAACTAAATCATTATCTGAGACTCAATAGAATAAAAAGAATAACTAACACTCGAGTATCAAAGGCGATAGTCATGTTGAGTACCCTTTAAATGTCACTATGGGCTATATCAAATAGAGCCTCAGGAATCATAGACATGTATCAAGATTATATGAAATAGTTTATAGAAGTCAAGGACATTAGTTATCGTAGAGTCTCTAAGAATAGGAGCTTATACATACTGACTACTATCCAACGTATAGAAGACTTGCGAGGCAATAGCTCAATTACCTTAAGAGTCCCAATATCAAGAAGTGAATAAGAATCATGAATCACCTCGAAACTTATAAATAGAATTATCCCAAAGCTCATATCATACGTCACTTATATCTAAGACATGCCAAGAGAAAGAAGAGATAGCTTTACATACCTGTCATAGATCAATTGTAACCAAGCTTGCTTCGTCGCTCCTTTAGCCTATTTAATATGAGAGTAACACTATTGTTAATAAACTACGACTTTCTAAACTTATAAATCTGCAACCAATCACTTCTTAGTTCATACTTCTTGATTAGTATCTTGATTAGTTAAGAACTTAACGGAAACCGGGCAGCATTTCCTCTATATAACTCGCCTATCCCGAACTTCCAGTTAATCTCCGATTATCACAACCATACCAACAACAATGATAATAGAAATAATCATATAAATCTTTAAATTCCAGCCCATAAACAACTCAATCAACCACCAACAACCTACACGACAACAACCACATCGGCAGTAACAACAACAACACGACAACACATTTACTATATCCCAACCAACAAAACCATCAACGACAACTACAATTTTCATTAGTCCTTTTTGAACTTAAATCATCATCACACAAGAGTATATACCAAAACAGTCCAATATACGCTCGTATACAATATCTTTATACACTTTCTTCGTTTAGATTCATGAAGCATAGCGCCACAATATTATGCTCCAAGGCAGCCCATTAGTTCATCAAGTCTTAATCACCAGTTTAAATTTTCTCTTCCATAATTTCCATCCCCTATTAGTCGACTAAGGACTACACAAACTTAAAACAAAATAAAGATGGAAAGGAACCTTACCTTAAGATCAAGACAAGCTGTTGCATATACGTTCTTGTAAGAAGGGGATTCGTTGCCACCATAATTACTTGAATGTTGCTGCCCGATTCCTTCCTCAAAATGAAGTGTAAATGTTTCCCTCAACCTTCCAAAGAAAAGTGTTCTTGATCAAGAATGAACTATTACTTTAGGATGCAAGTTGTCCCTTGGCAGCAACAAATACGTCCATGGCTGCTCATCAATGAGGTTCCAACGTTGCTGCTCCATGGAAAATTTGTTGCTGCTCAACAATAAAGTTTCAACGTTGCTGCTAGTCAAGCAAGGTGCTGCCCCCTTTTTCCTTTGTAAAATGCCAACAATGAGATATATAAAGCCTATGCAACCTTTAGTCCCAATTTGCACGTGTAACCATGATATGCACTCTTAATCCCCCTTTAATTTAAGATTGACACATAGCAATATATATATATATATATATATATATATATGTATGTCACCCCAGTTGCTGCCACGTTAGGGGGTGTCATCCCAAAATAATTCATCCACTTAAATCCATAATTGAATAATTAACTTTCCACTAAGTTCAACAATTAACCGTTTATGCATAATTAATTTCTTGATCTCAATTCACTTTAATAACAATCATTTTTAATACACTTCATATACTCATTGCCATGATTATGTGACATATCATTAGTCCATAGTCCCTTTTGGTACACATAATGTCACACCCTAATCTTGACAGGGCATGATGGGCACCCGACTCTCTTCAGAGTCGAGCGAACCCTTAAACGTTCGCTTTACCAAAACCTGTCATTTCAAAAACTTTTTAAAAACATGAAACCTTTTCACATAGAGATCATTTTCTTTATACAGATTATGAAAACTTTCAATCAATCACGTACTTTAAACCAACTGAAATTATCTAAAAATACATACTCTTTTAACATCTACAAATGATTCACACTTCTCGACGCCCTATCCACAGGATACTGTCTGCAAAGTCTCTAACATATACGAAATACCATGACATAAGTACTTTGACTCGGCAATACTCCGAACTGAGATGGAGCTCGCCAATCCCGCTGGAACACCTTTAGCAAAGTCTTCTACTCATCTGGGTGTACCTGCGTGGCATGAAACGCAGCCCCCGAAGAAAGGGGGTCATTACGGAATATGTACTGAATATGTAAAGCAGTAACAAATCATAACCATAGCTTAATTTAGGGGAGAAGAAATCACAGTCAAACTCAATACCTGCAACCTTCGCTGGAAGAAGCATAAATGTATACACAAGGTCTCAAAACATTCCTTAAGTAAATAATGCAAGCGAGCGCACATTCTTTAAGTAGATGATGCAATCTAACACACTTACTGCTTCCAACATGCTAACAAAATAGTCCCTTCGGACGACCGCTTCAGGCATAGTAATGATGGCCCCTTCGGGCAGCCGCTTCCGGCTTAATAACGATGATGGCCCCTTCGGGCATGCCGCCGGCATAATAATGCTAGTCCTGGCCCCTTCGAGCATGCCGGTTCCGACATAATAATAATGATGATGGACCCTTCGGGCAGCCGCTTCCGGCTTAATAACATTGGTGGCCCCTTCGGGCATGCCGCGTCCGACATAATAATGATAATGGCCCCTTCGGGCATGCCGCTCGTGACATAATAATATTAGTCCTAGCCCCTTCGGGCATGCCACTTGCAACATAATAATAATGATGGCCCCTTCGGGCATGCCGCTTCCGGCTTAATAATAATGATGTTGTGCCTGTATGTAGATATGCAAATGCATGAAAATTTTTGGAAACCATCAAAAGACTCCCTTCGGAGCAACTTTAGTTTCAAAACGGGAACTTCTTCCCTTTTTATTTCTCAAAACTATCATGTATCACCTTGAATGATCCATAACATAAACTGAGGCCACATGTTATATAGCACACCCGGCCATAAACTGAGGCCATAGCACACTCAGGCATAAGCTGAGGCCATATATTATATAACACACTTAGTCACGTCATGAAATCATCAAGTAGCTTAGGCTTGGAAATCTCGCACCCCCTTCGGAGTGGTTTTGAAAGTCTAAATAATAAAATCTCGCACCCCCTTCGGAGTGGTTTTGGAAATCGACTTTATGTTTCCTTTAGTACAAAACAAATTTTCTTGAAATCATTAGTAAACCACAAACACGTTTCAAGTAAAACCGAGTTAGCATAAGAAAGTTAACAACCATATGCACGAGCAGAGTAGTGGGAAACTAAATGCACATAAATCAACTTTTAAGACTTGATATATAAGTATACTTACTGATGCCTGAAGACTCAGAAACAAGTTTCGGGTCAATCCGACTTAGTATGAGGAAGTTATGAGCGTTTGAAGTACAGAACCTTCTACGAACGTTTCAGAAGCTATTTTTTTGGAAAATTAGAGCAACAATCATACAATAAGCTCGGCTATACTAAACATACTCACATCAAGAAGTGAATAAGAAGCATTAACAAGCTCGGAATCAAGAATAGAGTTACCCCGAGATAAGTATCGTAGCTTACTTAGCTCTACGACATGCCAAAAGAAAGAAAGGATAAGCTTTACATACTTGTCCCACGTCCAATTAGCTACGCTCATTCGTCCAAACTTGCTAGTCTACATTCAAGAGAATTGGCATAATCATTAGACTCATCGACATATGCTTGTCTTAGTCCTTCAAATGAATTCATTTATATTCTGCCGAAATTTCAGTAGCATTTCCCCTGTAAATACACCATCCCCGAGAATCTAACACGGCCAATTTATCAACAACAAATCCAAGAATTCAACTCGGCCAAATTATCAACAACAATACCAACAATCATATCTCCAACTTCAACAATTATTTCAAATGCATTCTATCACTCGCAATCCTTTCTACACAATTCGACGACATTCCTCTTATATTCAATTCAACCACACCTAGCCAAGCTAACATCGATGATTTCACATTCAAGTATTAATCCGAAATCATTTTAACATGATTCAAGAACACTTCAAACAATGCAACCAACATACCACTTCACCCGAAACCTTCCAAATTCAACAAGAACAATGACAACATATTTTCTTTCCTTCCAAATTCATAAACTACATCAACAATTCAAATGCTAGCAACATTATTCTCCATAAATACAAGAAACTACATTCAAATCACATTAACTTCTCCAACAAACCACAAACAATTTCAATACCAATTTGAAGTATTAAACCTTCATTTGCACCATATAATCTACAACAACAACCACTAAAATACTAAGTAAAATTAATTCATCACTTCTACACAAAACAACCATCCACATGGCTTCAACCCAACACTCATATTTTCATGAATTTCATTCTTTCTACACTCTATAACACATACAAACCATCCATAACATATAAAAGAGGAGTAAACCTTACCTTTTCCACTTAATTTCCCACTTGGCTAGAATCATGGTCTTGTAACAAATACTGGTTTACTTGATTCAACAACTCCTCTGTGTTAATAAGGACCTTCCAATTAGTAGAAAAGCTAGAAGAAAATATTTTTTTTGATCAAGATTTCCCAGAGTTCATTTTTTTGCTCCATGGCCGAATGGCCTTCTTTTTGCTCCATGGCCGAATGGCCTTCTCCATTTTTCTCCAAGTTTCTCCAATCTTCTAAGGTGAAAAAGATGAGTAATATGAGTAATAAGTCATCTTTTGGGGATACTTATTTTAATTCCATGTGGGCCAAGGCCCACACCCTACGGACGACCCACTTGGCCCCTTTTGCTCCAAGACCCTTTTTTCTTTTTCTTTTTTTGTTTTGGAATTCATGAAAAATTATTTCCAAATTCCAAATTTGCCCTTAGCCTTCCTCCATTCTTCTATGAGTCATCTTGCGAATTTCCCTTTTTTTTGCCCCTAGTCTTTCTTAACATTTCCACATCAAAACTTTCATAAACAACTTGTGTGCTAAACAAGTTAAAAAAAATAGCCTTTCCCTTAACTTCCCGCAATTATCTTGAATTATCCGAATACGCAAAATACGGGATATAACACATAAACTATTATTCTCAATCACCGTGGTCACACTCGTTAAGTCCTAAATTATTTCGGGACCTCAAACTCTTTGTACTCCAAGCTCTCAATTTTCATCCTTAAATATGATCGAATTCTCCGGGCTCGGGTAGTTTTTCTCATGTTGGACGATTAAATTTTTCTAGTCCAAAAATACGGAATATTATAGCTTGGACCGTATTTCATCAAATAACTTTCGAACCTCGACAAAACTTATTTTCTTCGATTGGCTTAACTTCAAATCCTTACGATACATGTGTACCATCATTTTAATCACCTATAAGCTTGGGAGATAACCTCGTGTCTGTTACTAGTATCATTTAATTCGCACACTTTCCAACGCACGAGAACACGGGATGTAACATCCTTCCCCCCTTTATAACATTCATCCTCGAATGTTAAACTAGTCCTACACTCCCAATATTTCCTAGGTGTTCTTTTATTGAATTATGCCTTTTGCATGCCTCTTTCGTTGGTCAATTCTCTTCACTTTATTATAACGCATTCCAGATCTCTAAGTAACCATTCCCGTAATATTTCCCCTTGCTCTTGCCTCTCGAGGTAATAATTCCACGTCGTTCTTTACTCTCCTCTTTATTTCGCAATTGGTTGACAGTTGCATTGCGAGTTCGTCTCCTGAAATCTTATTCTCTTTTCTGGTGTACTTAGTCATAGCTCGACTCCTCCTTCTTCTATAAGTCATTTCCTTAAGATGTATCGTTCAATTCGTCTTACCTCTTTATCTTTACATAAGATTTTATAACGCGTAGAAGTCCCTCGTTGATTTGTTAGACTTTACAATCCTTGGAGTGTTTCACACCTCTGGTAACCTGTAGACCCTTCGCAGACTCTATGAATAAAATGAAATTTCCCATAGTGTAACATTATTCTACTCCAATAACCTTTCTTTGCTCTGCTGTTACAGTCCGTATTCTGGAATCTTCAGCATCATGTGTCACTTTTCGACTTTCTTTTTTAAAGGTTTTTAACTGTCACTTTGCTTTTATCTCTTGATCCCGATCTTTAGGCTTGGCTATCAAATAGCGCTAGAGTTCCCTCATATTATAACTGCACATAGCTTCTCTGTGATCAGCCTATTATTAACTAGTATAATTTTGAAAGAAGTTTTGATTTGACGTATAAATTCACTGTCATCCCGTAACCCGCTTGTTCTGATCGTTATGCTTAGACCATTTCCCTTAATCCAACTTCTAACACTTTAAGCGTATTATCTCATGTCGTTTCTTTATCTTTAATTCAAACTCTTCTCTTATCTCTTTACTCAGATTTTACTCTTAGTTCTCTTATCACACGTCAAAATATGCGTAAGTGCTCAAATGAGCCCAAGAGATATCTTAGCGTCGTCTCACTAGTCTTTATGCATACCTTACATTCTTCTCTTGTATCCTTCAACTGATATTGGGGCTCAACTACGGTTTTTTCCCTCAGTACTTATCCTATCTCGGTAATTTTGCCTCAAACCATCTTACACATCTCCTCCGTACTAAAATTCGCTCGTAGCCTATCTTTCCTTCTCCTGGTTCATTCTGCTTTACATATCTCCTCCGTACTAAAATTCGCTCGTAGCCTATCTTTTCATACTCCTTTCCCTTCCTTTGTTTACCCTTTGATTTTCTCACTTCCTACTATAGGAGATTTTCTATTCCTTCTCATTTGTTGTTTATAGGTCGCAGTATCATTAGCGAACAACTCTATTGCCAACATCTTAGCCTTTAATCCAGTATAGCATTGCTATCCTTTATAATATCTTTTAAGTTACTCGTTACCATTCTCTTGTCGTACTCTTTCTTTTCATAAGCACCTACCTTTTAATGTCATATCATTCAAGATCTTTATAAATAATTCTCAGCACTGTCTCAAATACCATCTTGACTACTATCCGTTTATCGCTGGCTTTCAGATCCTACCAACTTGTTTTAGCAGGGGATCTTACCTGAAGTTTGAGTATCCATATCAGATATATTATAGTGTCAAAATTTTATTTTATTTTCATTTATACTTACTTTCTTTCACCCGCTTCCCCCCTTTGGGGTTGTACTTATACCATTATCTATTTATATTCCGCTCTATATCCCTATTTCCAATCTCAAATTCCCCCGATCCTTCTTCCAATTCACTCGGTATACTGTACCATGCTCATGTCTTTCTTTATGATGTATAAGTTTGATTATCCACGTACGAAACCTTAACAAAATCGTGAAGTGATGAGAACCTTTCCTTATATATTACAAAATCTCATCTGATGATCTGTACTTGAGTAATGTAACCCATGTAGCAACTTATCCACGGTCACTTTTGTTATATCCCGCATTTCGCGCATTCGGAAAATTCAAGACAAATGCAGGAAGTTAAGAGTAAGGTTATATCTTTGATCTTGTTAAGCATACGAGTTGTTTGTGAGAGTTATAGATGCGGAAATATTGAGGAAGGCTAAGGGAAAAATTGAAAATTTGGAAAATAGTTTCATGAATTACAAATATTAGCCACAAGAAAGTGAGCTTGGAAAAATTAAAAAAAAAGAAAAGAGAAAAGGCCCATGAAGTGGCCGGCCATAGTATATGGCCCAAGCCCATGGGGGATTTTAATCCAAGTAATTAAAAAGGATGACCACTCTTATTTTTCATGACAATTCAAGAACATTCAAGAAAACAAAAACTTGAAGAGCAAACTATAGGCCATTCGGCCATGACCATGAGAATTTGAAGTCTTTCAATCTTGTTCAAAAAATTTGTGTCTTCATGTATTCCTACTAATTTGAAAGCCCTATTCAATGTGGCATAATTGTTGTAGCAAGAGAATCACTCTTTGTTGCAAACTTACAACCTTAGTCAAGTGGGAAGTTGAAGGAAAAAGGTAAGAATTCATCTACTTTTATATGTTATGGAGGGTTTGTTTATGTTGTAGTATGTAGAAATGGATAAAATTTATGAAAATGTGGAGGTTGGTATGGCGTGGCCGTGTGTGTGCATGTGTTGTGTAGGCAAGATTAGTTAATTTTTATGTAGCATTCTAGTTGTGGTTGTTGTGGACTCTATATTGGAAATGAAAGTTTGATGAATTTAGTTGAAGTTGTGAGTGATGGAAGGTGGCTGTATATATATATATATATATATATATATATATATATATATATATATATATATATATATGTGTGTGTGTGTATGTGTGTGTGTGTGTGTGTGTGTGTGTGTGTGTGTTGTGTGTAGGGAGGATGGAACAATTTCTATGAAGGATGTTAGTTGATGTGGTTATGTATTTTGTGATGGAAATGACAATTTGAAAACTTAAATTGATGTTGGAATCGTTATGGGCTGATTTGGAAGTCAATATGATGTTAGTGTCGTTTCTTTAATTATGAGAATAAT
This sequence comes from Lycium barbarum, assembly GCF_019175385.1. Taxonomy (NCBI): domain Eukaryota; kingdom Viridiplantae; phylum Streptophyta; class Magnoliopsida; order Solanales; family Solanaceae; genus Lycium; species Lycium barbarum. Next base: position 64,586,874 of record NC_083345.1, read on the forward strand.
GTTGTTAGAATGTGTGTTGTTGGGATAGTTCATGAATTTGGAAGCAAGAAATGAATTAAGATTATTCCTAGAGAAGTTGGGGGAGTTTTCGGGTGAAGTATGGTTTTGGTGGAAATGTTGGAATATTGTGAAGATTGTTTAAAATATTCTTGAATCATGTTTAAACGATCTTGAATTAGTAAATGAATATGTAAGCACTGATATGGATTTGAATGTACGTAGTTGGAGTGGAAGTTGTTGCATTATGTAGAAAAGAAGACTATTTATGTTAGAATGCATTTTAAATCGATTGTTGATGTTGTTGGAATTGTTGTTGGTGTTGTTGTTGATGTTTTGACCGAGTTAAACTCTCGGGGAGGTTGAATTTATAGGGGAAATGCTGCCGAATGTTCTGTAGACAAATGTTAATTCAAGATTGAATTCCGAAGGGCCTATAATTAATATTTGGTAATTGTGACCAATTGTAGATTCTGGAGAATTCGGGACTTGAGTTTGGGAAAGCGTAAAAGGCGAATAAGGTATGTAAAGCCCTACCTTTTCTTTGGCATGTCCTAGTTATGATAGGCTATGATATGAGCCTCGGGGATAGTTCTACTCCTTAAAATCCGATCCTAGTCTTGACCCTTATTCATTCAATGTAATTGAATTATGTTTTGTTGGGAAAATAAGTTTAAACACCGTTTTACTCCTAAAAGGGTCTTGCGTCATAAAACGTTCATAACTTTCACAAAGAAAACCGGAATGCCCCGAAACTTTCGTAGACACCTCCATAAAGCCTAAAGCTCGTAATTGGTGTACGCCGCCTCAATTTGACCCGAGGTGGGGCCACAATTCCCGAAACCTTCTTGTATTGCTCTATTTGACTTATTTCCGTACGATAATGAAAAGAAACCTTTGGTTATTGTTTCGACTACTAGATGATAGTTGTTTTAATTATTCCATTGAATCTTATGATATATTTTGATATGTACAAACGATCTCAGAAGTTTTTCTTTGACATAATCCGTCGTAACATCCGAAAGGTACGTACTATGATTATCATTTGATTTTTTTCCTAAATGACCTATCGTTCGGACTATTCTGTCCATTTTATGATGCCTATTCTCTTTGGTCATGAGTATGTTTCGTATGGCTGAGCCTATTGTATGATCACTAAATGAATAAGTTACTTCATATAGTTTGATATGTATCTGTGATTCCGAGACTCTGTTCGATATGTTCCTGAGGTTGTCTATGATTCTGATTCACTTCTGATATAAGTATGTCCGATATGATCAAGATTATTACATGATCGAATAATGAGATGAGTATAAAGAGTTTGTTCTGAAAGAGTTTTGTCAGTTTTTAATGTCCCAAACGTTTGTAAAGGATATTGGATTTGCTTGAAACGTTCGTAAAAGCTCTATGGTAAAAATGTCCGTAACTTTCACATACTAATTCTGATTAACTTGAAATATGTTTATGATCCTTCAAAGGTCTGTATGTGTATGTATATATCGAGTCTTGATTTGTGTGCATATGGTTTCGCACTACTCTGTTCGTGCAAGCTTCAGTTTGGATTTCACTGAGCCCGGGCCAAGATATGTTCTCGTGCGTACTTCTCTGCATTGTTCACCGCGTCCCTCTCACTTGCGGGCCGGGGCATGTTATATATGATATGATGATACTATGTTATGATGACGGGGTGGTGGCCAGGATGGCACATTCACCGCGTCCCGCAAAAGAGGGCCGGGGTACGTTACATGCATACATGATACATGACATTTGCATACATGATACATGACATTGGCATACATGATTTCATTTACCGCGTCCCTCACCGAGGGCCGGGGCACGTTACATGATACATATGATTTACCGCGTCCCTCACTGAGGGCCGGGGCACGTTATATGCATACATGACATATGATTTACCGCGTCCCTTACTGAGGGCCGGGGCACGTTATATGTACACATGATATATGATTCACCGCGTCCCTCACGGGAGGGCCGGGGTACGTTATATGCATATGTGGTACATGATTTTGACATGCATGATCTGTGGTTGGAAAGTCAACGTTTGGACAGTCTGTACGTTCTGTATCCCTTCTGACATATGACATTATCTATGTTTGGAAAGTAATCAGTTTGGTACTCTGTACTTTCTGTACTCCTTCTGACAGATGACAGCGGTATACATGATGTGTGTATGGAAAATAAGCATTGTGGTACTCCGGGCAACGTACTTACTTTCGTACTGTCTGTTCGGTTATGGTTCTGTTTTCTATATTCCATACTTTACATACTCAGTACATCTTCCGTACTGACCACTCTTCTTCGGGGGCTGCGTTTCATGCCACGCAGGTACACCCAGATGATGTGCAGTTTTATAGAGGACGTTCCCGTGGAGATGGCAAGCTCCTTTTGTTCCCGGAGTACTGCCGAGTCAGAGTTTGTATGTTATGATTCCTGGATTAATGTTAGAGACTTTGCAGACAGCGTCGTGGGTATTGGTTGTCAGTCTGTAAGCGGCTCCATCAGCCGATATCTCATTCTGTGTTATGTAATAAATTTTATATAATTAAAGATTTTGTTTAATTTTGAGAACGATAAAAGAAAGATTTCAAAAGCTTAATATGTATTTTACTTTTATCTGATTTTCAGAGTCCGAAGAAATTACGTGTATAATAAGAATCTGTAGGTTCGCTCTGCTCCGGATATGGGGTCGGGTGCCCATCACACCCTAGGGATATTAGGGTGTGACAAAGTGGTATCAGAGCAGGTCTGTCCTAGGGGTTGTCTGCAAAGTCGTGTCCGGTAGAGTCCTGTTTATGGTGTGAAGCGCGCCACATTTATAAACAGGAGGCTACGGGACATCTAGGGATTGTTGACCTTCTTTCTGTCACAGATCGTGCGATAGAGCCAAGTCATAGGAAAGATGAAACTCTTTCTGTGAATCTTACATACGACGGAAAAAGGGAAGTGACGATATGGAAGGGTCACAAGGGTAAGTCTGGATATATTTGTTCTGTTACCTGAAACAGAATATTCTGGATGGCTAGAATGTGATATATAGTCGTATGCTCTGTAAGTTATTGTTGGTATTTGCTGCGTACCGATTTCGAATGATAAGAATTTGTAAAGGTGACTATTGAAGATCAAAAAGGGTAAAATGGTAATTGTAAAAGAAAGGACGTGTTACGAACATGCCTCGGAATCGATAAAACTTTGACTAGCCCCAAATCATGTAATAAGGGTCATATGAGAAAGCGGACGTGATTATATCAGCATTAAGGCACCGAATCCCACCAAAGTTTCTAGGTTAAGCGTGCCGAGGTGGGAGGATGGGTGACCCCCTGGGAAGTGTGCAGGAAATTCTGTATATATTCCGACATAAGAGACGAATGGAAAGCTAGAATAGCCGGGGTGAAATTAGAATATACGGGATGGTTGGAGGCCATGAAAGGCCACATAGCACGCGATAGGTTAGACTAGAGAAGAGACAGAAAGTACGTCACGGCCCGGGAATTTGGTTAGGCTTGAATAGCGTATGGAAGTATTTTGTGGGCTAGTTGATAATAATTGTATGTGCGTATATATGAATGAGTATGATATCTCATCTGTGATTGTATCAGTGGACACGTGAGTCCCAGCGACCGGTGCTCCGGTATGGAAGGCACCAATTGAACAAGGACACCGAACTCCAGGTAAGGAAAGGAATGATAAAGCTTTGTGACAATGTTAGGAGAATTAGACTCCCGAAAGGTATATAAAGAAATAAATGTGCAGTTGCAACACAAGAACATGGATAAGAAGAATCATGAGTAAGTGAGCCAAATGAGTGAAAAGATCAATAGTGGATGGAGGGGTATGGAAATACTGATAAGAATGATAATGTACATATGGTAAGAAGTTTTGATATATTGTGCGTAGAGTTGGAAAGAAAGATGAAGAGTAAGGGTATAAACGAAGATTTCACAAAAGGACTGTTGGCACATGAGGAGCCCCTTATAAAGGGGGGGGGGGGGGGGGAGAGACCATATTATATTAGAAAGGAATCACAACATCTTCAAGTGTTAAGAAAGGAAATTTATTAGCTCGGGTTAGAGTTCGAAACATATCGGTATACCAAGAGTAATAAGAAGAGCAAGAAAATGCTCACAAGCTAAGTTTACAAAGAATAATGGAGAAAATGATAGGACTCAAGGGATATTTTGGATGGTGATGATTATGGTAATAAAAGTCCCTATGATTGGCGGATTGGAAATTTTGAAAGCAAGAAAGAACGCATCGTTAGGTGAGGAGATTGTGTAATAAAGATGTGGTATCCGTTAAAGTATTATGATGGAACAATAATAGGAAGGAATTGAAGAGGAGACGAAGAAGGAATAACCCACCTATTTCCCATACCCACAGGTACTAAAAATTCCTTATTTGGCTATGTTGGTGAATGAATGAATTGTATATGATAACCATAAAAACAAACTCCCCCAAAATGTTCATAAGTCTCGATAAGGCTAGTTTAACATTCGAGGACGAATGTTTTAAAGGGGGGAGGATGTTATATCCCGCATTTCGCGCATTCGGAAAATTCAAGACAATTGCTGGAAGTTAAGAGTAAGGTTATATCTTTGATCTTGTTAAGCATACGAGTTATTTGTGAGAGTTATAGATGCGGAAATATTGAGGAAGGCTAAGGGCAAAATTGGAAATTTGGAAAATAGTTTCATGAATTACAAAAATTAGCCACAAGAAAGTGGGCTTGGAAAAATTAAAAAAAAAAAGAAGAGAAAAGGCCCATGAAGTGGCCGGCCATAGTATATGGCCCAAGCCCATGGGGGATTTTAATCCAAGTAATTAAAAACGATGACCACTCTTATTTTTCATGACAATTCAAGAACATTCAAGAAAACAAAAACTTGAAGAGCAAACTATAGGCCATTCGGCCATGACCATGAGAATTTGAAGTCTTTCAATCTTGTTCAAAAAATTTGTTTCTTCATGTATTCCTACTAATTTGAAGGCCCTCTTCAACGTGGCATAATTGTTGCAGCAAGAGAATCACTCTTTGTTGCAAACTTACAACCTTAGTCAAGTGGGAAGTTGAAGGAAAAAGGTAAGAATTCATCTACCTTTATAGGTTATGGAGGGTTTCTTTATGTTGTAGTATGTAGAAATGGATAAAATTCATGAAAATGTGGAGGTTGGTATGGTGTGGCCGTGTGTGTGCATGTGTTGTGTAGGCAAGATTAGTTAATTTTTATGTAGCATTCTAGTTGTGGTTGTTGTGGACTCTATATTGGAAATGAAAGTTTGATGAATTTAGTTGAAGTTGTGAGTGATGGAAGGTGGTTGTATATATATATATATGTGTGTGTGTGTTGTGTGTAGGGAGGATGGAACAATTTCTATGAAGGATGTTAGTTGATGTGGTTATGTATTTTGTGATGGAAATGACAATTTGAAAACTCAAATTGATGTTGGAATCGTTATGGGCTGATTTGGAAGTCAATATGATGTTAGTGTCGTTTCTTTAATTATGAGAATAATGTTGTTAGAATGTGCGTTGTTGGGATAGTTCATGAATTTGGAAGCAAGAAATGCATTAAAATTGTTCCTAGAGAAGTTGGGGGAGTTTTCGGGTGAAGTATGGTTTTGGTGGAAATGTTGGAATATTGTGAAGATTGTTTAAAATATTCTTGAATCATGTTTGAACGATCTTGAATTAGTAAATGAATATGTAAGCACTGATATGGATTTGAATGTACGTAGTTGGAGTGGAAGTTGTTGCATTATGTAGAAAAGAAGACTATTTATGTTAGAATGCATTTTAAATCGATTGTTGATGTTGTTGGTATTGTTGTTGGTGTTGTTGTTGATGTTTCGACCGAGTTAAACTCTCAGGGAGGTTGAATTTATAGGGGAAATGCTGCCGAATTTTCTGTAGACAAATGTTAATTCAAGATTGAATTCCGAAGGGCCTATAATTAATATTTGGTAATTGTGACCAATTGTACATTCTGGAGAATTCGGGACTTGAGTTTGGGCAAGCGTAAAAGGCGAATAAGGTATGTAAAGCCCTACCTTTTCTTTCTTTGGCATGTCCTAGTTATGATAGGCTATGATATGAGCCTCGGGGATAGTTCTACTCCTTAAAATCCGAGCCTAGACTTGACCCTTATTCATTCAATGTAATTGAATTATGTTTTGTGGGGAAAATAAGTTTCAACACCTTTTTACTCCTAAAAGGGTCTTGCGTCATAAAACGTTCATAACTTTCACAAAGAAAACCGGAATGCCCCGAAACTTTCGTAGACGCCTCCATAAAGCCTAAAGCTCGTAATTGGTGTACGCTGCCTCAATTTGACCCGAGGTGGGCCCACAATTCCCGAAACCTTCTTGTATTGCTCTATTTGACTTATTTCCGTACGATAATTAAAAGAAACCTTTGGTTATTGTTTCGACTACTAGATGATAGTTGTTTTAATTATTCCATTGAATCTTATGATATATTTTGATATGTACAAACGATCTCAGAAGTTTTTCTTTGACATAATCCGTCGTAACATCCGAAAGGTACGTACTATGATTATCATTTGATTTCTTTCCTAAATGACCTATCGTTCGGACTATTCTGTCGAATCTTTCTAAATATTTTATGATGCCTATTCTCTTTGGTCATGAGCATGTTTCGTATGGCTGAGCCTATTGTATGATCACTAAATGAATAAGTTACTTCATATGGTTTGATATGTATCCGTGATTCCGAGACTCTGTTCGATATGTTCCCGAGGTTGTCTATGATTCTGATTCACTTCTGATATAAGTATGTCTGATATGATCAAGCTTATTACATGATCGAATAATGAGATGAGTATAAAGAGTTTGTTCTGAAAGAGTTTTGTCAGTTTTTAATGTCCCCAACGTTTGTAAAGGATATTGGATTTGCTTGAAACGTTCGTAAAAGCTCTATGGTAAAAATTTCCGTAACTTTCACATACTAATTCTGATTAACTTGAAACATGTTTATGATCCTTCAAAGGTCGGTATGTGTATGTATATATCGAGTTTTGATTTGTGTGCATATGGTTTCGCACTACTCTGTTCGTGCAAGCTTCAGTTTGGATTTCACTGAGCCCGGGCCAAGATATGTTCTCGTGCGTACTTCTCTGCATTGTTCACCGCGTCCCTCTCACTTGCGGGCCGGGGCATGTTATATATGATATGATGATACTATGATATGATGACGGGGTGGTGGCCAGGATGGAACATTCACTGCGTCCCGCAAAACAGGGTCGGGGCACGTTACATGCATACATGATACATGACATTGGAATACATGATACATGACATTGGCATACATGATTTCATTTACCGCGTCCCTCACCGAGGGCCGGGGCACGTTACATGATACATATGATTTACCGCGTCCCTCACTGAGGGCCGGGGCACGTTATATGCATACATGACATATGATTTACCGCGTCCCTTACTGAGGGCCGGGGCACGTTATATGTACACATGATATATGATTCACCGCGTCTCTCACGGGAAGGCCGGGGCACGTTATATGCATATGTGATACATGATTTTGACATGTATGATCTGTGGTTGGAAAGTCAGCGTTTGGACAGTCTGTACGTTTTGTATCCCTTCTGACATATGACATTATCTGTGTTTGGAAAGTAATCAGTTTGGTACTCTGTACTTTCTGTACTCCTTCTGACAGATGACAGCGGTATACGTGATGTGTGTATGGAAAATTAGCATTGTGGTACTCTGGGCAACGTACTTACTTTCGTACTGTCTGTTCGGTTATGGTTCTGTTTTCTGTATTCCATGCTTTACATACTCAGTACATCTTCCGTACTGACCCCTCTTCTTCGGGGGCTGCGTTTCATGCCACGCAGGTACACCCAGATGATGTGCAGTTTTATAGAGGACGTTCCCGCGGAGATGGCAAGCTCCTTTTGTTCCCGGAGTACTGCCGAGTCAGAGTTTGTATGTTATGATTCCTGGATTGATGTGAGAGACTTTGCAGACAACGTCGTGGGTATTGGTTGTCAGTCTGTAAGCGGCTCCATCAGCCGATATCTCATTCTGTGTTATGTAATAAATTTTATATAATTAAAGATTTTGTTTAATTTTGAGAACGATAAAAGAAAGATTTCAAAAGCTTAATATGTATTTTACTTTTATCTGATTTTCAGAGTCCGAAGAAATTACGTGTATAATAAGAATCTGTGGGTTCGCTCGGCTCCGGATATGGAGTCGGGTGCCCATCACACCCTAGGGATATTAGGGTGTGACAACTTTCAATTTACTCTGATCAGTAATCAGTTAGTACTTGTAGTCGTTCCAAATTCTCAATTAGGTAGCCCTTATATTCTGATGATAAGTGTCCAAACTTTTCTTGTAATATTATCTTAATCCCAACCTATATCATCTGTTTCCTTTTGATGAATTTACAATACATTACTTGCTCCCTAGGCCTATAGTCCATGTCCTTTAAGGATGCCACTATTTCCGAGGTGAGGTCCTATACGCACAGTACTCGTTTATACCTTACGCTCTTTCACCCTTGCTGTGTACCCAATACTGACTTCTAACTTACCCCAAAATCATATCGGGTTCCTCTTAATGACAGTCTTATCTTATCACTTTGTCATCGTACTGCACCTTTAAGTTCATAGTTATATATTTCTCTTTCGTTCTATACTCGTACTCAATTAATTTTGTCTATCTTGGGTACTTCCTTTAGTATTCCCTTACCATTTCTCACTCTATGTCCATATTTTATTCTGTGCACGAGGAATCTCATGCTATCTCTGTATCCTTCGGAAAACACTACTTCTGCATAATTCCTTTCTCATTATCAAAACGTATTCTGTTCATCCCTATTTGTTCTTATCATACCAGTCATTGTCTGGCACTTATTTTACCTCGTTGCTCATCTTTCTATAGTTCTTTCATAAGTTATGCCGTTTATATTACTCGTGTTCTCGGCTGTGTCATAACCTGTTACTACACTATTATCTCGCTCGCTTTCTTCTTATTTCCTTCTTTCAATTAACTCCTTCTTCTCTCGTGCTTGCTACCATTTTCGTTATCAGATAATCTTTATCCTGAACTTTCCCTATAGAAGAACTTCATAAGTCTGAAGAACTTCATAAGTCTTTCTTATTCATTCCATAGCACACCTTTATATTTTAATCACTAGATCACGTCATATCTTTTAGTCACTTCCTCTCTAGGCTTTACTCATTTTCACAACAACCCTTAGGATACTCACATTACATCCTGTTCGTAATCAATCCTATAGCGTAACACTTCTTAACCCTATTCACGATTCTTACTACGATTTAATTACACTCTGTGAAGTAGCCGTACTTAACCTTGCACCCTTTCTGATCAATCTTACCCTTAACCTCTCACAAGCTGTTCTATCAATACTTTCATATTTGTCACCTTTTTCTAAATCATCCTTTAGTATCACAAGCCCTTCCAAATTATCCTAACATTTCATCAACAACACATGAAACACATGATCCTAGACAGCCCACAAGTTTGAGTTTTCCTTCTACAAATTCCATCTCAAATTAGTTGATTAAGAACTAATAAACTCAAGGACATAAAGATATGATGAAATGTTACCTCAAGAACACAAGAATGCTCCACTTGATTCACATAGTTTACCTTCAGATTCGTTCTTGGGTCATGAACGAACTATTTAGTTCATAAACTACTTGCTGTATGCTTTGTACTCTTCAAATAAAAGTGAAACTTAATTGTGGACGTTTTTGCTCCTCAACATGAGCCTCTTCTAAGGTAAAATGTGGCTGGTCATATATGCTTCTTCGAAATAAAATTTACCAAATAAGAATGATGCCTCTTACGGATGACATGGAGGGTATCTCTTAAAGCTTTGATCCAACATGATAAATTTACCCAATCGATGTCGACCTCATAATTACCATTACTATTAACTCAATTGTTAACTTTATTTCTCGAAGTCAGACTTGCAACTTGGTCAAATCCTATTATTACTGTTAACATAGCTTTTCAGGACATATTACAAACTTATATCTCATCCTCTTTTTATTTCTAGGAAAATTTTGGTAGAGTTTCCTCTGTATTTCTTACTATCCCAAAACCTGCACGCAGGAAATACCAACAATGCCTCACAGGGCCAACATATATATGTATATATCATATCATATCATAGCCACACAGGGCTCCCAATTTCAAGTAAAAGTATAAAGATGTCGAAACTTACCTCACATATCACACCCCGAGACGTACCTGATCCTTTAACGATCTGTTCTGTTATACCTTCCTATCTACCTTCCCTTTCATTCTTCAACTTTACATTTCAATCATACTTCAATATTCTTACCTTATCTGACATGCATCCTTCGCACCGTTGCTTACCTGTGTACTTTGTAGCTCTCAATATCATCAGTCACTTTCTTCTGTCGATGCCGTTCTTCAGCAGAAATCAAGGGTTAGTATAAGGATTTTCATTTCCTATGGCTGGGCTCTATCGCACGGTCTTAGATATGAAAGAAAGGTAACATCCTAAATATCCTGTAGCTTCCTGTTTATAGATGTGGTGCACAACACACCGATAAACAAGACTGTACTAGACACGGTCTGTAGACACTCCGAGGATGAACTGCTCTGATACCACTTTTGTGATGACCCAACCCCGTAGGCAGTGACTTGTGCCCGAGCTGGACACTCATAAACGTACCTATTAGTTATAGTCAAATTGGATCTATGAACGATATGGAAACTCGCAAAAGAACTCCAAAGGTTCATAACGTCATCATATATATATATATATATATATCCAGATGAACTGTCTCGTGAGAAGTCACAACTAATCAAATCATAAAAAGATACGCAAGCCGACAAGGCTGTTACTACATATCAATATCATATGCAAGTCGACAAGGCTGCCACTACATATCCATATCATAGCACATCGTATAGCCCCAGCTGAACAAACTTATACACAACCCACACATATGTCTACAGACCTCTAAGAGTATCGATAGTGAAATATGACGGGACAGGGCCCGCCGTACCCATGGATAAACATATATATATATATATATATATATATATATATATATATATATATATATCATAAGATCTGTACCAAAAGTCTAGGCTCCGGAACAATGGAGCTCTCCAAGACAGCTTGAGTAGAAGTCCTAAGCTGGGGGGTCACCAAACCGACTATCTGTACCTGCGGGCATGAAACGCAGCCCCCCGAAGAAAGGGGGGTCAGTACGAGATATGTACTGAGTATATAAAGCATGAAATATAATAAGGAAGGTCATAACTGAAGTAGAGATTTCAGGAGATAAGTATGATAATCAAGAAATCACTGTACCGGTGCCTTAGGAAATAAAATAATGCATATCATTATCATATACCATACCCGGCCCATTATGGGACTCGGTGAATAAAGTCGTGTGCACGTATACCATACCCAACCCATCATGGGACTCGGTGCCATAATCATATCATCATATACATATACCGTACCCGGCCCTCTAGTGAGGGACTCAGTGAACAATGCAGTGAAACTGTGCACTAATACATACCCGGCCCGGGACTCGGTGAATGATACAATAACAGTATGCACGAGTAGAATATCATGAGCAACCATATGCAACTAAATCATTATCTGAGACTCAATAGAATAAAAAGAATAACTAACACTCGAGTATCAAAGGCGATAGTCATGTCGAGTACCCTTTAAACGTCACTATGGACTATATCAAATAGAGCCTCAGGAATCATAGACATATATCAAGATAATATGAAATAGTTTATAGAAGTCAAGGACATTAGTCATCGTAGAGTCTCTAAGAATAGGAGCTTATACATACCGACTACTATCCAACGTATAGAAGACTTGCGAGGCAATAGCTCAATTACCTTAAGAGTCCCAATATCAAGAAGTGAATAAGAATCATGAATCACACTCGAAACTTATGAATAGAATTATCCCAAAGCTCATATCATACGTCACTTATATCTAAGACATGCCAAGAGAAAGAAGGGATAGCTTTACATACCTGTCATAGATCAATCGTAACCAAGCTTGCTTCGTCGCTCCTTTAGCCTATATAATATGAGAGTAACACTATTGTTAATAAACTACGACTTTCTAAACTTATAAATCTGCAACCAATCACTTCTTAGTTCATACTTCTTGATTAGTATCTTGATTAGTTAAGAACTTAACGGAAACCGGGCAGCATTTCCTCTATATAACTCGCCTATCCCGAATTTCCAGTTAATCTCCGATTATCACAACAATAACAACAACAACGATAATAGAAATAATCATATAAATCTTTAAATTCCAGCCCATAAACAACTCAATCAAGAACCAACAACCTACACGACAACAACCACATCGGCAGTAACAACAACAACACGACAACACATTTACTATATCCCAACCAACAAAACCATCAACGACAACTACAATTTTCATTAGTCCTTTTTGAACTTAAATCATCATCACACAAGAGTATATACCAAAACAGTCCAATATACGCTCGTATACAATATCTTTATACACTTTCTTCGTTTAGATTCATGAAGCATAACGCCACAATATTATGCTCCAAGGCAGCCCATTAGTTCATCAAGTCTTAATCACCAGTTTAAATTTTCTCTTCCATAATTTCCATCCCCTATTAGTCGACTAAGGACTACACAAACTTAAAACAAAATAAAGAAGGAAAGGAACCTTACCTTAAGATCAAGACAAGCTGTTGCATATACGCTCTTGTAAGAAGGGGATTCGTTGTCACCATAATTACTTGAATGTTGCTGCCCGATTCCTTCCTCAAAATGAAGTGTAAATGTGTCACGACCCGACTAGGGGGCCACGACGAGCACCCGGTGCTACCCCACCCGGGCACCCCCTTAACATGCATATCATAACATCTAGGTGAACCATAATTCATTTCATGCATTTTAAATCATTAATCAAGCTAGTCCCATTGGACGACCATCATCAATTAACATATCATGGGCATCTATGCCATGTCAAATATACTAGGCCGACGAGGCCAACAAAAGATATACAAAACATAGGCCGACATGGCCAAACATCTCTACCCACATACACATGACTACGAGCCTCTAAGAGTATGACATATCATGAGCGGGACAGGACCCCGCTATGCCCATAGTTATATACACAAAAGAATGAGTACCCAAAAGATATGGCTCCGAAGGAAATGGAGCTCTCTATGAAATCTTCAAATAGGCAGCTATGGGTCAAGTCTGTCTCCCTGTGCACCTGCGGGCATGACGCAGCGTCCACAAACAAAAGGACGTCAGTACGAAGAATGTACTGAGTATGTAAAGCATGATTAACATTTGATATACAACATAATGAACAATATATATGGAATAGCATAGGAGGGGAGACAATAATATCATCATCATCATGTCGCTTACTTACTCACATCGTCATTCGTGCCCCATAATAAAACTCGTACCATGCTTGTGCTCGTATTAGTGTACATGTCCTCATTCGTATTCTTATACATAGTCTCATCACATTCTTTTACATAATATATACATACATAATCATTTCGTATACATGGCATTTACATAGCGTACCCGACCTCATTGGATCAGTATTTCATATACATACTTGGCCAACCAAGGCTCAATGTTACTCATACCTGGCCTTACCAAGGCTTCAGGGTTATCCGTACCATCTGCAGATGTGTGCGCGCGTTTCGTAATCGTATACATATTCTATACATATTCATACACATATATTCTACCCGGCGTTATAAGCTCGGGGTTTCATTATAGCCCTTCATAGGCACGTATGAGTATAACAGCCCATAGGCACCTTTAGCATCATTATTATCACCATCATCATTACTATCATTATCGTTATTGTTACTTCTATATCGTAGTCTTACTCGTCACCTGAGGTGCGTAGCGCATTCGTAGTACCAATCAAGGATAGTGAGCTTATGAGCTCGGAAAGTGAAACATTTGTAGTCAACATGCTCATATAGAGGGATTAGGAGTTTGGCCAAAGAACCATGCCTTATGAAAGAAGGGTTAGCCTTACATACCTCTTTGTCGAATTATTCTACACTTGCACGTACTCCTTCGATGCTCACGTTTCTACCTTCATTAAGGCCATACTATCATTAGTATCGATAACTAGTGCACATGGCTAGAACTAGAGAAAATTGGACAGCATCTCCTTTATCTATACAACATTTGTCCATATCATAATTCAACCCCAAACGTCAACAACACATTTATAATATCATTTCCATGGCCATTAATCATCTACATTATCCACATTCTCAATTCACTTCCATTTGTCCCTATTTATGGTCACAACACCCAACTTCGTTCATCCATATACAATGTTTATTTCATGATCTTAACGTCATTTATAACACACTCATATCACAATACAACAACAATCATGATTCAATTCAAACTATGTCTCAAAAACATCACTATTCATCATTCATGTCCTAGTGGACCATGTTTTCTACAATCCATGCATTTTAATTCTCCATTACCGTAAACATCATATAAAAATCATGAATCTTACCTTAGAAGTTGTAGGGACAAGCTTTTGTTGATAATACTCCACTTTGAGTAAAACCCTAGTTTTTCTCCATTTGGGTTTCTTGACTTTAGATGATCCTTGATGGGTTTCTACCTTGGATTTACTTGTTTAATGTGGTTGATGGATTAATACCCTTGAAAACTTGTACAAAGGTTGTAGAGAGATGTTTTAGAGAGAGAGAGGAAATGTGGAAATGATTTTCATGAACTTGGTCTTTATTTATTAAATCATCACCGAACTGTCGGGTTCCATTATACGGTCCATTATACGGTCCGTATAATGGTTATACGGTCCGTATAATAGACCGTGAAATGGGTCTGCCCAGCACCCCTTCACTGTGACTACTTGACGGTCCGTTATACGGTCCGTAAAACAGTTTTACGGTCCGTATAACTGACCGTAAAACGTTACCAGTGAGCAACCTTTCACTGTGACTATTCGACGGTTCGTTATACGGTCCGTATAAAATTTATACGGTTCGTATAACTGACCGTAAAATTCCACCAGCAACCAACCTTCACTGTGATGGTTTTACGGTCCACTATACGGTCCGTATAATGAGCCGTAGAACTCATCAGTCACTGAACTTAGTTTCGCCACTTCGTTTGATCTCCGATCCTCATGGAACCTTCTTAACACTTGTTTAACACTTCAATACTAATCTAAGGGACGTTATAACTCTTTCCCAAAATGCCCTTAAGTCATCATTAACCCGATACTCGTATTTCGCTAGTTCATTCACTTGCGTACCAACGGAAGATTTTTCCGAGGTGTAACATTCTCCCCCCCCTTAAGAACATTCGTCCTCGAATGTCGAGAACACCCGGGATTTTATAAAAATTTCGCCAGAGTTTCCCCTATAACATGGCACTAACAACCTGTCACAACAACCCATAATATCGATGCCACACAGGGCCACATCATAACAACATGAAAAGTTTTGGCCACACACGACCCAGAAGCATAAAAGGAAAACATCCATACCTTATGATTTTTGACGTCTCATCTTGGACTTCTCCCAAGGGCTGAAATAAATGCGGGTACTTGGATTGCATATTTTCTTCCGCTTCCCATGTCATTTCCTCTCGATTATTATTTTTCCACAAAACTTTAACTGAGGCCACTTCTTTGTTTCTAAGCCTCCGTACTTGCCTATCTAATATGGCAATGGGTATTTCATCATAAGTTAACTTTTCTGTCACTTGAATATCATTCACTGGGACGACCCTCGTAGGATCTCCAACACACTTCCGAAGCATCGAGACATGGAAAACCGGGTGAACTGACTCCAAGTCTGGAGGTAAGTCTAACTCATAGGCCACTTTGCCTATCTTTCGCACAATTTCATAAGGCCCTATATACCGGGGACTAAGCTTCCCCTTTTTGCCAAATCTCATAACGCCCTTCATCGACGACACTTTCAAAAACACCCAATCCTTAACTTGAAACTCTAAGTCCCTTCGACGGTTATCCGCATAAGACTTTTGGCGACTTTGAGCCGCCAACAACCGATCTTGTATGAGCTTGACTTTCTCTATGGCTTGTTGGACCAAATCGGGCCCCATTAACTTGGCCTCTCCCGTTTCAAACCACCCAATCGGGGATCTACACTTTCGCCCATATAAAGCTTCATATGGCGCCATTAGGATGCTGGAGTGATAACTATTATTGTAAGCAAACTCAATGAGTGGCAAATGGTCATCCCAATTTCCCCCAAAATCTATCATGCATGCCCGTAACATATCTTCAAGAGTCTGGATGGTGCGATCAGCTTGCCCATCGGTCTGTGGGTGAAATGCCGTGCTAAGGCGCACTTGGGTCCCTAGACCCCCTTGAAAGGACTCCCAAAACTTGGCCGTAAACTGAGTTCCTCTATTGGAGATAATAGACACTGGGACACCATGGAGTCTCACTATTTCTTTAACATAAAGCCTTGTATAATTTTCTGCCACATAGGTCGTCCTGACCGGTAAGAAATGAGCTGATTTAGTGAGTCTATCCACAATCACCCATATGGAATCATACTTGCGTCGAGAACGAGGTAGCCCTGTAATGAAATCCATATTAATCACTTCCCACTTCCAAGTTGGGATTTCTATAGCTTGCAATAAGCCACCCGGCTTTTGGTGTTCTATTTTTACTTGTTGGCAATTGGAACATTGGGCTACAAACTCCGCTACATCTTTCTTCATCCCATTCCACCAATATATAGACTTAAGATCATGATACATCTTCGTCGTTCCAGGGTGAACGGAGTAACGGGAACAATGAGCCTCTCTCAAAATCTGGTGGCGTAAGTCTGCCACATCGGGGACACATAGCTTGCCTCGGCATCGGAGGGCTCCGTCTCCCGAAATATCAAATGGTGACCCCTCTTTCTGAGCGAGCGTATCTCTGTACTGCTTTAGCCTGGAATCCTCACCTTGCCGCTCTTTTACTTCCGCTACTAGCGACGGAACTGCCGAATTCTGAATGGTAGCTCTGCTGCTACCTGAGTCCACTACTCGGACCCCTAGGCTGGCTAGCTGCTAAAGCTCACGGGTCATTTCTCTCTTTTCTTGTCGCACATCGCATAAGCTTCCCATAGACCTGCGGCTAAGAGCATCGGCCACAACATTTGCCTTTCCGGGGTGGTACAGGATTTCGACGTCATAGTCTTTTAGCAACTCTAGCCATCGTCGTTGCCGCAAATTTAACTCTTTCTGCTTGAAGATGTACTGGAGACTCTTATGATCTGTATAAATATCCACGTGGACACCATATAAGTAATGTCTCCATATCTTTAAATCATGGACCACCGCGGCCAATTCTAAGTCATGGGTAGGATAATTCTGTTCATGTTTCCGTAATTGTCTAGAAGCATACGCGATCACCTTACCATTTTGCATCAATACACAGCCTAGCCCGACGCTTGAAGCATCACAATAAACAACATATCCTTCCACTCCCTCTGGAAGTGTCAAGACTGGGGCAGAAGTCAATCTATCTTTCAACTTTTGGAAACTACGTTCACAAGCATCTGTCCATTGAAACTTAGCTGACTTCTGAGTCAACTTTGTGAGCGGTGCTGAAATAGAAGAGAAACCCTCAACAAATCTTCTGTAATACCCGGCTAAGCCCAAAAAGCTACGAACCTCTGTAGGGGTTGTGGGCCTTGGCCAAGTTTTCACTGCCTCGATCTTTTGACTATCCACTCAAATACCATCAGCTGCAACAATATGGCCCAGGAATGATACCGCGTTCAACCAAAACTCACATTTGGAAAATTTTGCAAACAACTCTCGAGTTCGAAGAACTCCAAGGACGGTTCGCAAATGCTCCGCATGCTCAGCCTCGGATCTAGAGTACACTAGGATATCGTCGATGAATACAATCACGAATAGGTCCAGAAAAGTCCTGAATACATTGTTCATTAAGTCCATAAACACTGCCGGTGCATTAGTTAGCCCAAACGACATTACTCGGAACTCGAAATGGCCATATCTTGTTCTGAAAGCTGTCTTAGGGACATCTTTCTCCCTAACTCTTACTTGGTGATACCCGGACCTCAAATCAATCTTTGAAAACCATTTGGCACCATGCAATTGATCAAATAAATCATCAATCCTCGGGAGGGGATACTTGTTCTTAATTGTCACTTTATTCAATTGCCGATAATCAATGCACATTCTCAAGGAGCCATCCTTCTTCCGGACGAACAATACGGGTGCTCCCCACGGGGATGAACTAGGCCGAATGAAGCCTTTTTCAAGCAAGTCTTTCAATTGCTCCTTCAACTCTTTCAACTCTGCGGGTGCCATCCTATAGGGAGGAATAGATATGGGATTTGTGTCTGGCAACACATCAATCGCAAAATCTATCTCTCGCTCGGGAGGAAGGCCTGGAAGCTCTTCCGGGAACACATCCGGAAATTCGTTCACTACCGGAACTGATTGAAGAGTCGGCGACTCAACTTCTACATCTCGAACTCGCACTAGGTGATAAATACACCCTTTAGTGATCATCTTCCTCGCTTTTAGATAGGAAATAAACCTACCCTTTGGTGACGCCGTATTCCCTTTCCATTCTAAGACTGGTTCGCCCGGGAACTGGAAACGAACCATCTTCGTTCTACAATCAACATTGGCGTAGCAAGAAGCCAACCAATCCATGCCCATAATAACATCAAAATCTACCATTTTTAGTTCATGCAAATCAGCTACTGTACGGCGGTCACATATCACCACTACGCAATCTCTATACACTCGGCTAGCTATCACCGATTCGCCAACGGGCGTAGACACCTCAAAAGGCTTAATAGACTCCGGCTCAATTATAGATCGACTCGCAATATATGGAGTAACATAAGACAATGTGGAGCCCGGATCAATCAAAGCATATACATCATGAGAGAATACCGATAATATACCTGTGACCACATCAGGAGAAGACTCAAGATCTTGGCGTCCAGCCAAAGCATAAATACGGTGCTGAGGACCGCTGGAACTGGGAGCTCTGCCTCTACCTCTACCATGGCCAACCTGCGCATGTGAACCTGGCCCCATAGGGCGTGCAGATGCTGAAGACCCGGCTATCGACCCTGATGGCTGGGCCCTACCTCTACCCTGTACTGAGGGGCAATCACGCATAATGTGGCCTGGTCGACCACAAGAATAGCAAGCATCTGAACCTGATCGGCACTGACCCCAATGCAACTTCCCACACTGGGAACATCGTGGCACGGGTGGTCTAGACTGGCCTGAATCATCTCTATACTGAGGCCCTGAATAACTCGGGCTCGGCCCTGAATGAGCAGATCTATCCAATCTCTGGCCTGAAAACCGTGGGAGCGCACTGGTCATAGAGTAGCCTGCATGCCTAGGGGGCTGCTGCTGGTGCCCACCTCTGGACTCACTCATCGGCCCCGAAGATCTAGCCCTCTTGCTATGTCCCCTATCCTGTTCACGTTCATTCCTCCGCTGCTGTAGGTGTTCCTCCAATTCCTGAGCATGCGCCTGAATACGTGCAATATCCATGCCATCCTGAAGAGATGCAGTCAAGCATTTATCCATCAAATGTGGCCCTAGGCCCTTCACAAACCGGTGCACCCGATCGCCCATATCCGCTACCATGGCCGAAGCATACCTAGCCAAGGAATTGAAGCGGAGACTATACTCTGTAGCACTCATGCTACCTTGCCTCAGATTCAAGAATTTATCGGCCCTAGCTCGCCGAACTTCTGGAGGCATGTAGTGACGGAGAAAAGCATCGACAAACTCTTGCCATACCGGCGGAGGTGCATTGGCTCCCCGCGAAGCCATCCAAACCGTGTACCACAGGATTGAGACATCCCTCAATCTGTATGAAGCTAGCTCCACCGATTCGGTGTCTGAAGCATGTATCAATCGGAGCGTCCTTAGCATACCATCAACAAATTCCTGGGGATCCTCCTCTAGTTTCGACCCAAAGAATTCCGGGGGTTTCAAAGCAATGAAGTCACGGGCCCTTGCGCTAACAGTCCTGTCACCTTGCCCCGCGCTTGGCCTCTGAGTCTGGGCCGCAACCAACTGAGTCAACAAATTAATGGCCTCTCTTACGTCTTGGCCTGAAGCATTCGGCGGAGGAGCTGGAGCTGGGGCTGAGGCTCCCACGTGCTCCTCAGTAATAGGCACTGTCTGGGAGGACTGAGATTGAGCCGCACTCTGGGACTCATCTTCCTCTACTACTGGTGGCGGTGCTCTTTCAGCCCGCTTTTCTGCCACCGTCTTGCCCCTTTGGGCTGCTGTAGCCTTTTTCTTTTTAGGCATCTCTGAAATACACAACACACGATTTAAGAACAAGAATTTCTTACATCATAGCTTTATCGCACGATTCTTATGAAGAAAGAAGGTCATATATTCCTAAGATGTCCGCAGCTTCTCGTTTATAAGTGTGGCGCGCAACACACCCATAACCAAGACTCTACTAGACACGGCTCGTAGACACATCCTAGGACTCAACTGCTTTGATACCACTTTTGTCACGACCCGACTAGGGGGCCACGACGAGCACCCGGTGCTACCCCACCCGGGCACCCCCTTATCATGCATATCATAACATCTAGGTGAACCATAATTCATTTCATGCATTTTAAATCATTAATCAAGCTAGTCCCATTGGACGACCATCATCAATTAACATATCATGGGCATCTATGCCATGTCAAATATACTAGGCCGACGAGGCCAACAAAAGATATACAAAACATAGGCCGACATGGCCAAACATCTCTACCCACATACACATGACTACGAGCCTCTAAAAGTATGACATATCATGAGCGGGACAGGACCCCGCTATGCCTATAGTTATATACACAAAAGAATGAGTACCCAAAAGATATGGCTCCGAAGGAAATGGAGCTCTCTATGAAATCTTCAAATAGGCAGCTATGGGTCAAGTCTGTCTCCCTGTGCACCTGCGGACATGACGCAGCGTCCACAAACAAAAGGACGTCAGTACGAAGAATGTACTGAGTATGTAAATCATGATTAACATTTGATATACAACATAATGAACAATATATATGGAATAGCATAGGAGGGGAGACAATAATATCATCATCATCATGTCGCTTACTTACTCACATCGTCATTCGTGCCCCATAATAAAACTCGTACCATGCTTGTGCTCGTATTAGTGTACATGTCCTCATTCGTATTCTTATACATAGTCTCATCACATTCTTTTACATAATATATACATACATAATCATTTCGTATACATGGCATTTACATAGCGTACCCGACCTCATTGGATCAGTATTTCATATACATACTTGGCCAACCAAGGCTCAATGTTACTCATACCTGGCCTTACCAAGGCTTCAGGGTTATCCGTACCATCTGCAGATGTGTGCGCGCGTTTCGTAATCGTATACATATTCTATACATATTCATACACATATATTCTACCCGGCGTTATAAGCTCGGGGTTTCATTATAGCCCTTCATAGGCACGTATGAGTATAACAGCCCATAGGCACCTTTAGCATCATTATTATCACGATCATCATTACTATCATTATCGTTATTGTTACTTCTATATCGTAGTCTTACTCGTCACCTGAGGTGCGTAGCGCATTCGTAGTACCAATCAAGGATAGTGAGCTTATGAGCTCGGAAAGTGAAACATTTGTAGTCAACATGCTCATATAGAGGGATTAGGAGTTTGGCCAAAGAACCATGCCTTATGAAAGAAGGGTTAGCCTTACATACCTCTTTGTCGAATTATTCTACACTTGCACGTACTCCTTCGATGCTCACGTTTCTACCTTCATTAAGGCCATACTATCATTAGTATCGATAACTAGTGCACATGGCTAGAACTAGAGAAAATTGGACAGCATCTCCTTTATCTATACAACATTTGTCCATATCATAATTCAACCCCAAACGTCAACAACACATTTATAATATCATTTCCATGGCCATTAATCATCTACATTATCCACATTCTCAATTCACTTCCATTTGTCCCTATTTATGGTCACAACACCCAACTTCGTTCATCCATATACAATGTTTATTTCATGATCTTAACGTCATTTATAACACACTCATATCACAATACAACAACAATCATGATTCAATTCAAACTATGTCTCAAAAACATCACTATTCATCATTCATGTCCTAGTGGACCATGTTTTCTACAATCCATGCATTTTAATTCTCCATTACCGTAAACATCATATAAAAATCATGAATCTTACCTTAGAAGTTGTAGGGACAAGCTTTTGTTGATAATACTCCACTTTGAGTAAAACCCTAGTTTTTCTCCATTTGGGTTTCTTGACTTTAGATGATCCTTGATGGGTTTCTACCTTGGATTTTCTTGTTTAATGTGGTTGATGGATTAATACCCTTGAAAACTTGTACAAAGGTTGTAGAGAGATGTTTTAGAGAGAGAGAGGAAATGCGGAAATGATTTTCATGAACTTGGTCTTTATTTATTAAATCATCACCGAACTGTCGGGTTCCATTATACGGTCCATTATACGGTCCGTATAATAGACCGTGAAATGGGTCTGCCCAGCACCCCTTCACTGTGACTACTTGACGGTCCGTTATACGGTCCGTAAAACAGTTTTACGGTCCGTATAACTGACCGTAAAACGTTACCAGTGAGCAACCTTTCACTGTGACCATTCGACGGTTCGTTATACGGTCCGTATAAAATTTATACGGTTCGTATAACTGACCGTAAAATTCCACCAGCAACCAACCTTCACTGTGATGGTTTTACGGTCCACTATACGGTCCGTATAATGAGCCGTAGAACTCATCAGTCACTGAACTTAGTTTCGCCACTTCGTTTGATCTCCGATCCTCATGGAACCTTCTTAACACTTGTTTAACACTTCAATACTAATCTAAGGGACGTTATAACTCTTTCCCAAAATGCCCTTAAGTCATCATTAACCCGATACTCGTATTTCGCTAGTTCATTCACTTGCGTACCAACGGAAGATTTTTCCGAGGTGTAACAAAATGTTTCCCTCAACCTTCCTAAGAAAAGTGTTCTTGATCAAGAATGAAATATTACTTTAGGATGCAAGTTGTCCCTTGGCAGCAACAAATACGTCCATGGCTACTCATCAATGAGGTTCCAACGTTACTGCTCCATGGAAAATTTGTTGCTGCTCAACAATAAAGTTTCAACGTTGCTGCTGGTCAAGCAAGGTGCTGCCCCCTTTTTCCTTTGTAAAATGCCAACAATGAGATATATAAAGCCTATGCAACCTTTAGTCCCAATTTGCACGTGTAACCATGATATGCACTCTTAATCCCCCTTTAATTTAAGATTGACACATAACAATATATATATATGTTTTTCACCCTAGTTGCTGCCACGTTAGGGGGTGTCATCCCAAAATAATTCATCCACTTAAATCCATAATTTAATAATTAACTTTCCACTAAGTTCGACAATTAACCGTTTATGCATAATTAATTTCTTGATCTCAATTCACTTTAATAACAATCATTTTTAATACACTTCATATACTCATTGCCATGATTATGTGACATAGCATTAGTCCATAGTCCCTTTTGGTACACATAAACTATTATTCTCAATCACCGTGGTCACACTCGTTAAGTCCTAAATTATTTCGGGACCTCAAACTCTTTGTACTCCAAGCTCTCGATTTTCATCCTTAAATATGATCGAATTCTCCGGGCTCGGGTAGTTTTGCTCATGTTGGACGATTAAATTTTTCTAGTCCAAAAATACGGAATATTATAGCTTGGACCGTATTTCATCAAATAACTTTCGAACCACGACAAAACTTATTTTCTTCGATTGGTTTAACTTCAAATCCTTACGATACATGTGTACCATCATTTTGACCACCTATAAGCTTGGGAGATAACCTCGTGTCCGTTACTAGTACCATTTAATTCGCACAATTTCCAACGCACGAGAACACGGGATGTAACACGTCATACCGTGGCAGATCTGACAAAATTAGACATGACTGAGTTTGATGTTATTATGGGTATGGATTGGTTAGCTTCTTGTTATGCAAACGTTGATTATAGAGAAAAGATAGTTCAATTTCAGTTCCCAGGAGAGCCAATTATAGAGTGGATAAGGAATACGGCATCGCCGAGGGGTAAGTTTATTTCATACCTCAAGGCAAGAAAGATGGTTAGAAAGGGTTATATTTATCATCTGGTTCGGGTGCATGACTTGAAAGCAGAAGTACCGACTCTTCAATCAGTGCCAATAGTTAATGAATTTCCAGATGTATTCCCAAATGAACTTCCAGGTCTTCCTCCTGAGCAGGAGATAGAGTTCACTATAGATGTATTGCCAGATACTCAGCCCATATCTATTCCTCCTTATAGAATGGCACCTGCAGAGTTGAAGGAGTTAAAAGAGAAACTGAGGAACTTATTATAAAAGGGCTTCATTAGACCCAGCACATCACCTTGGGGAGCACCGGTACTGTTTGTGAGAAAGAAGGAAGGGTCGCTGTGGATGTGTATTGACTATAGGCAGCTGAATAAAGTAACAATAAAGAATAGGTATCCCCTCCCCAAGATTGATGATTTATTTGACCAGTTGCAGGGTGCTAAATGATTTTCGAAGATAGACTTACGGTCAGGTTCTCATCAGGAACGGGTGAAGGAGGCAGATATTCCGAAGACTGCATTCAGGACCCGATACGGGCATTATGAGTTTAGAGTGATGTCTTTTGGGCTGACCAATGCTCCAGCAGTATTTATGGATCTAATGAACCGAGTGTTCAAGCCATTCCTAGATATGTTCGTGATTGTATTTATCGATGATATTCTGGTCTATTCACGATCAGTAGAGGAGCATGCAGACCATTTGAGGACGGTACTTAGGGTGCTCCAGCACCAGAAGTTGTATGCTAATTTCTCTAAATGCGAATTCTGGTTGACTTCAATAGCATTCTTGGGGCATATTATTGGAGCTGATGGTATTCAAGTAGATACACAGAAGATTGAGGCTGTAAAGACATGGCCTAGACCTACGACACCTACTGAGGTACGCAGTTTTCTGGGGCTAGCAGGATATTACAGGAGATTCGTAGAAAAGTTTGCTTCGATTTCAGCGCCTTTAACAAGGCTAACTCAGAAGGCAGCTAAGTTCCAGTGGACTGACGCATGTGAGCAAATCTTCCAGTCGTTGAAAGACAAGCTGACTACGAGTCCAGTTCTAACTCTTCCAGAGGGGCTAGATGGCTATGTTATTTATTGTGATGCTTCAGGTGTTGGACTAGGTTGTGTATTGATGTTGCATGGCAGGGTTATAGCCTTTGCTTCCCGACAGCTCAGAAAGAACGAAAGGAATTATCCTACTCATGATCTGGAGTTAGCAGCGGTAATTCATGCCTTGAAGATATGGAGGAATTACTTATATGGCGTTCATGTTGATGTTTATACGGATCAAAAGAATCTCCAATATATCTTTAAGCAGAAAGAGCTAAATTTGCCATAGAGGCGGTGGTTAGAGTTACTAAAAGATTATGATGTTGATATTCTATACCATCCAGGGAAAGAAAATGTTGTAGCATCTGCTCTTAGCCATAAATGTATGGGTAGCTTGACAGATGTGCAACCAAAAAAGAAGGAGATGGTCCGTGAGATTTACCGACTAGCTAACCTTGGAGTCCGTTTGGCTGATTCGGGAGATGGTGGAGTTTCTGTTCGAGAAGTCGCTGAATCCTCTATCATAGAAGAGGTAAAGAGGCACCAGTACGAGGACCCTGTTATGGCACGATATAGAGATACAACTCTTCAAAAGGAGAAGACCCTATTCGAGGTTACACCTGGCGGAGTATTACGATATGGAGGCAGATTATGTGTACCTGAGGTTGCAGGGCTACGGCAACAGGTTATGGAAGAGCCACACTATGCCCATTATTCTGTTCATCCAGGGTCAACGAAGATGTATCATGACCTCAGATGTTTATATTGGGGGGATGGCATGAAGAAGGACATAGCGGAGTTTGTTGCCCAGTGCCCGAATTGTCAACAGGTTAAGGTTGAGCATCAGAAGCCTGGTGGATTATTACAGGAGATAGAGATCCCAACCTGGAAATGGGAAGTAATTAATATGTACTTCATTACAGGTTTACCTCGCACTCCACGGAAGTATGACTCTATATGGGTTATTGTAGATAGGCTGACAAAATCAACCCATTTTCTTCCAGTCAGGACTACTTATTCAGCTGAGGACTATGCAAGGTTATATATCAGGGAGATAGTGAGACTCGATGGGGTTCCCACATCTATTATCTCAGACAGAGGAGCTCAGTTTACAGCTAACTTCTGGAGATCATTCCATAAGGGATTGGGGACACAGGTGAGTCTTAGCATAGCATTTCACCCTTAGACTGATGGACAGGCCGAGCGTACCATTCAGACGCTAGAAGATATGTTGCGAGCCTGTATTATCGATTTCAGAGGTAGCTGGGATGATCATTTACCACTTATTGAGTTTTCTTATAATAATAGCTACCATTCTAGTATCCAGATGGCACCGTATGAGGCCTTATATGGGAGGAATTGCAGGTCACCTGTTGGTTGGTTCGATGTTGGTAAGACTAAATTAATAGGCCCATACATGATTTAGCAAGTTGTGGATAAAGTGAAGCTTATTCAGAAGAGGTTCTTGGCAGCCCAGAGTCGACATAAATCATATGCAGATAATCGACGTCGACACTTAGAATTTCAGGTTGGTGATTGGGTGTTCTTGAAGGTGTCACCCATGAAGGGTGTAATGAGATTCGGCAAGAAAGGGAAGCTTAGCCCGAGGTACATTGGGCCTTATTAGGTTATTCGTAGGGTAGGCAGGGTTGCCTATGAATTGGACCTACCATCTGATTTGGAAGCAGTACATCCAATCTTTCATGTGTCAATGCTTCGCAAATGTATTGGTGACCCTTCTAGAGTATTCCCCGTGGATGATGTCCAGGTGACGGAAGAGCTGTCCTACGAGGAGAACCCTATAGCTATACTTGATCGGCAAGTTAGAAGATTGCGTACTAAGGATGTGGCTTCCGTCAAAGTATTATGGCGAAATAATAATTGAGAAGAGATGATCTGGGAAGCCGAAGATGAGATGAAGGACAAGTATCCTTACTTGTTCCCTACGCCTGTAGGTACTTTAAATTCCTCACTTGATTATATTGATTAGTAGATGAGACTACATGTTATAGCAATAAAGGAGACTTCCCCGAAATTTTTATAAGACCTTATAGGACCAGTTTAACATTCGAGGACGAATGTTCTAAAGAGGGGAAGGATGTTATATCCCGTATTTTTGTACATTGGATTATTCGTGAGCTAATCGACATAAATTCAAGTATTAGGTTATTTTTTGGGATATGAGACAAAAACTTTTAATCCCGATTTTTAATATGGCACGACTTGCTTGTAAATTTCAATTAGTGTAGAAATATTGGTGGAGATTAGGGATTAATTAACCATGATTAGATTATTAATTGGGGATTAGTGATTAATTGAGGATTAATTAGCCTAATTAATAGTAATTAAGTTATCAATGCACTAAGTGGACCCCCCACTACAACATGGCCAAATCTGATTGATCCATGCCATAGTGGGGCACGTGTCAACCTAAGGGGCAGCATATAAGACCATACTTGATGACTAATTCATTAGTCACACATTTCATTTCCAACTTCAACAAAAATTGAATTAGAGAGAGAAGCTTATGGCCATGGCAGCTCACGGCCATGGCTTTCATGAATTAGTTCATGATTTTGATAGCAAAAATTTAGTTTCTAAGGTGTTCCAAACATTCAAAGGTGGTTAGCAACGTGAACTTAATCCTTGGGGCAACAAGAACACTTGCGATTTCAATCCATAAATTCCAGCAACGTTAAGGGGCCAAGCTTGCTAAGGTAAGGTTTAATTCTCTCCTACATGTTTTAGAGATGGTTTGGTCTTTGTATAAATTGGTTGATGTGGAATTGGATGCAAGGAATTGTGTATGTTGATGTTATGGTTTTGTTTGGGCCGTATTGGGGCTGTTCTAATCTAATAATGGTGGATTAATTTTGATTAGTGTTGTTGTTATTGTTGTCATTGATTGTATGATGAAAGTAAAGGAATTTGATATTTAAAGTTATAGTTGTATTGTATTGAGAATGATCTGGTTCTGGTTGTGTTGTTGTTCTTGTTGAATTGGAGGACTAAGTGTAGTAAGATTATGCATTGCGTTGTTGTAATTGTTGGACTAGTATAAGGTCATTTCGATGAAGTGTTGTGGCTATAGATTATTAGGAGTAATTTGAAAATGTCGTAGTCGTTATGTTGACATTATTGAATGTTGTAATGTGTGGGCTGATTTGAAATGGTGTGGGTTGTTTGGGGTATCCTTGGATCTTGTTTTGACTAGTTTTGATGCGATAACTTGGACGTGCCACTGTTGATGCTATTTTGGTTGTTGTATAGTTGGCTTAAATGTGAGGGGAGTGAGCGATATAGGGGAAGTGCTTCCCAATTGTCTAGAAGTAAGCTACTAACGTTGAACTATGTTTTAAACCTTTCCGTAGCTTAACCATAGTTCTTAACGTTTTAATATAGGTTGAGGTACTTCGGACAGCGTATTCGTATTGTATAGCGGATAAGCGTTAAAGGTATGTAAAGCTATCCCTTCTTTCTTTTGGCATGATTTATATGAAACGAACAAACGACGAATGTATACGCTCCTACTCTTAGAGACACTAGGATGGTTAATGTTCTTGATTTCCATAAGCCATTTCATATTGTCTTGATACATGTCTATGATTCCTGAAGTTCTATTTGACATAATCCATAATGACCTTCAAGGGATACTTGACATGACTGTCGTCGTTGATACTCAAGTGTTAGTTCACTCTACCTATTCTATTGAGTCTCAGATGATGATTTAATTTGCATATGGTTACTCACTACTCTGTTCGTGCATGCTGTTATTTTATCTTTCACCGAGTCCCGGGCCGGGTATGTTGTCGTGCACAGTTTCACTGCATTGTTCACAGAGTCCCTCACTAGAGGGTTGGGTACGGTATATATATATATGATGATATGATGATACGATGATGTGATGATGGCACCAAGACCCCTGATGGGCCAGGCATGGTATACATGTATCCGACTTTATTCACCGAGTCCATAATGGGCCGGATATGGTATATGATATAGCTATGCATGATTTTCATTTCATAAGGCATAAGTACAGTGATTTCTTGATTGTCATACTTGTCTCTTGTCATCTCTATTTCAGTCATGATCCCCTTTATTATATATCATGCTTTATATACTCAGTACATATCTCGTACTGACCCCCTTTCTTCGGGGGGCTGCGTTTTATGGCCGCAGGTACATATACTCGATTCGGTGATCCTCCATCCTAGGATTTTTACTCAGCTGTTTGGAGAGCTCCATTGTTCCGGAGCCTAGCTTATTTTGGTACAGATCTTTTAATGTAGACTTATGTTTATCCAGGGGTACGTTGGGGCCCTGTCCCATCATATTTCACTATTGATACTCTTAGAGGTCTGTAGAAATATGTGTGGGTTGTATATAAGTTTTGGTCAGCTGTGTCTATATGGTTTGCTTTGGATATCCCCGTGTATAGTGGCAGCCTTGTCGGCTTGCGTATCGTGTTATTGTTATGCTTTCGATATTCCCGTGTATAGTGGAAGCCTTGTCAGCTTGCATATTGCGTTATTGTTATGCTGTGACTCCTCAGGAGACAGGTTTATGATATGTGGTGTTGCGAACCCTTCGTTTGTTTTTGCAAGTTTCCATATTGTCCTTAGTTCTGGTTTGACTATATTTAACAGGTTCGGCTCGGGCACTAGTCACGGCTCATGGGTTCGGGTCGTGACAGTTGGGATGATCACCTACCCCTTATTGAGTTTGCATATAACAATAGCTACCATTTATGTATCCAAATGGCCCCGTATTAAGCTTTGTATGGAAGAAAGTGTAGGTCCCCAATTGGATGGTTCAAAATAGGGGAAGTACAGTTAATAGGCCCTGAATTAGATCAGTAAGCGGTAGAAAAAGTCAAAGTGATTCGAGATCGCTTGCTGACAGCCCAAAGTCGCCAAAAATCTTAAGCGGACAACCGCCGGCGGGACTTGGAATTTCAGGTTCATGATTGGGTATTTTTGAAGGTATCGCCAATGAAAGGAGTGATGAGATTTGGCAAGAAAGGGAAATTGAGTCCCCGCTACATTGGACTCTATAAAATTATCCGTAAGGTGGGCCAAGTAGCCTATGAATTAGACTTGCCTTCGGAGCTTGAATCAGTTCACCTAGTTTTTCATGTCTCAATGCTTCGCAAGTGTGTTGGAGATCCCAAGAGAATTGTCCCAATAGATGATTTGCAAGTGACAGAAAAGTTAGCAGATGAAGAAGTACCCATTGCCATCTTAGACAGGCAAGTACGAAGACTTCGAAACAAGGAAGTGGCTTCATTAAGGTCTTATGGCGGAATAACAATCGAGAGGAGATGACTTGGGAAGCGGAAGAGAAAATGAAATGCAAGTATCCACACTTATTCTAACTCCCAGGAGAGGTTCAAGATGAAACGCCAACAATATAAGGTATGTATGCAGTAAATGAAGTGTAATAATTAGAGTATCTGAACACCTCTATTTCCATCATTACTCAGATATTATATCCCCTTCTTCGGGAGCTTTCGTAAGTCCTTCTTAGAGTTTTATTGTGTTGTAGCCCTGTGAGGCAGAATTATAATGGGTTGTTGTGATAGGACGGTAGCGCCATATTACAGGGGAAACTCTGGAAAAACTTTTGTAGAATTCCCGAGTACTTAACATTCGAGGACGAATGTTCCAAAAGGGGGTGGAGAATGTTACACCCCGGAACTTTGGGTTGTTGAGCAGTGAGGGGACTAACGCAAGCTAAGGTGTACATGATGTCCCTACAAGTAAGAAGGGATACTTAATAATCCTAATTAAGATTCCAAAGAATTTAGAGGCAAGGGAGAAAAGTTCGTTAAATGAAACTTCACTGCAGTTCTGCGAAAAGGGGGTTCGACGGTCGTTCTTTGTACCGTTGGACGGGCCGACGATTCGTCGATTGTGCCGTAGAATCGAGCTAGAGCGAATACCATTCGATGAATAGATCGACGCTCCGTCGATCAGTTTGACAAACCGTCCTTCTCACCATAGAGTGAGAGGAAACGACAGATTGCTCACTGGAAATTTAACGACTTCAATGACCAGATCGACTCTCCGTCGATCCGATCGATGCTCCGTCGATCGTACCATATATCTCGATCGGGACTGATTTTGAGAATTAATATAAAGACCCCTCCTTCATTTTATGTCATTTTCATCTCACTCCTCCACACATCAAGAAACCTCTAGAACCTTCTCCATCATTCATCCACAAGAAATCAAAGGAAATCCATGATCAACTACACCAAAACCATGAAATCAAGTGTATGAAACCCATTAAAAGTTCATCTAAGCCAAGAAAACTCAAGAGAAGAAAGTTAGGGTTTTGGTGCTAGAAGAGAAGTTTCACTCAAAGGTTGTTCATACATCATCCAAGGTGAGTTTTATGGTATTTACATGTTATTTAAGGTGTTGAAAGTTGAAACACTTAGACTGTAGAAGGAGGTAGAAAATGGGTCATGAATGAGTGAATAGTGTCACTATTGAACAATAGTTGGGAGGAATTATGAATGTTAGTATGTTGTGATTGTGAATATGTTATTAATGACACTTAGAATATGGAATAAGTATTATATATGAGAAAAAAAAGATAATGAGCTATAACCATAATTGAGGAGAAATTGAAGGGAAATGGTGAATTGTGGTAAATGTAGACGAATGATGATTGTTGTTGCGATATTGTGAATATTGTTATGAATGTTTGGGAGTTGATATAGAATGTGGGGAAAGTAGTAGGAACAAAGGAAATGCTGCCCAATTTTTCCTAGAAATAGTAAAATGTTCTTATAGCCGAGTAACTAATGTTAGTGCGAATCCTCTTGAAGGTAGGAACTCGAGCATCGAAGAAGGACGATCAAGCGATAGAATAGTTAAATGACAAAGGTATGTGAGGCTAGTCCTTTCTTTCATGGCATGAATCCTATAGTATGAATTTCCTCCCTCTTCATGAATCTCTTAAATTCCGGAAAACTATGAGCCTATGTTCTTGAATAGCTACACAAGGTAAGAGTTATGTTATGAGCCCAATAATGATGTCATTTATTGCCTACACTCACCTCATATACTTTTCCCATCAAGGTGAGGCAGAATGTTAATGAGTGCTCCATAATGAAATCGGGGAATTACAACCTTACGTCACCCCGATAAAGCATAGTTATCCTGGAGTCTTTATGCATGCACTATGATGAGCATATTATGATGATGATATAACACCGCGCCTATTTGGCCGGGCAGTCACCGCTAAGGCGGGCAGCATATACACCATGGCCAGATGGCATGGGCAGACACCACTAGTGGGCGGCATGAGATGATACCCCGGACGCGGGAGGCCTGGACGCAAGCTAATGATTGTCACACCGATCCGATATGGACGGGCAGTTTATACATTTATGCATACATGATATTATGATGATTTTGAGTAAGCTAGCATGCAACTTTTCCTTTATATTTGACAGTCAGATACAGATGTTCCTTATTGATTCTTCCTTTATTTCATTGACATAATATTATTGTTTATGCCTCTCATACTCAGTACAATGTTCATACTGACGTCTGTTTTCTTTGGACGTTGTGTTCATGCCCACAGGTAGACAGGGAGGTGAGCTTGAACCAGACTCGTAGTAGCTGTTAGCGGATTTGAAGAGAACTCCATTTTTCGGAGGTGCCACTGATTATCCTTTTGGTATATATGTACATGTATGTTGTGGGCTCGACGGGGTCCTGTCCCGTCTATATGTCTAGTACTCTAGTAGAGGCTCGTAGATACGTAGTGTGGGTTGTATGGTCTCACGAGGTTGCTATATATATATATATATATATAATTTTAATGACCAAAAGGCTTGTGCATATAAAAGTATTTTGTTTCCGAATGAAAGATGATTTTCTTATAATTTGAGGGTGATTTTGATAAAAGAACGTTTGATGAGCCTGATAAGTAGTAGAACGAGTGGTGCTCGGTGGTTAGCCTCGGGTACCCATCACGGCCCCTAGCCGGTTCGTGACATATACGACCCGTGAAACTTCATCGTGGAATAGGAGCTGGTTTGGACAGTTTGTGTTACAATTTGGCCTTCAAGTACGGATGTATTATACGGACCGTACAATTTTATACGGCCCGTGAAACCTGGTCGTGAAATAGGAGCTGACTTGGAGACATTCTGTTCATTTCGTCCTTCAAATACGGACGTATTATACAGACCGTATAATATTATACGGCCCGTGTAAGTTAGCCATGAAAGGTGATATAACACTATCTTCCGCAACAATTCTAAGGCGCACGTTTCTTGATCCACCTTCGATTTCTATCACTTCTAAGTCATTCCAATTTCAAAATTTTCTTAGAAGTGCTTGTTTGCTTGTGTCCCTAATACTTTGGCAGGGAGCAAAAAAAAAAAAAAAAGTACAGAATTTTAAAAATTTTAGTTGTTTCAAATTGATACCTTAGATCACTCGGGGCTTCACGGATGCATTTTCAAGTTATCACCTACCCGGGCCTGAAATGTTATTTATTTTTCTGGTTTTAGCATTCCATTTTCTAGTGTCTCTTAACTAGTGGTCATTTAGTAGTTGTTCCTACTTGTGTCTACTAGTTCTTGTGTCCGCATTTCTTTCGTGCTAATTTCTTTTAAGATTTTCTTCATTTTATTTCGTTGAAACTTTATTGGCTCTCGTCCTTTTTGCTTTGAGTCGTCCGTCCTTCATCTAAACAAAAATTCACTCCACCACAAAGGATAAGCAACGTGTGAAAATGATTGGGCGAGCGATTCATCAATAACTTCGAAAGAGCACGGAGTGTGGTAGGGTTGAGAGTTCAATACGAGTGACGTGAGGCTTTTATTGCTAATCTTGTTTGCTAGTTTTGCAGGTCATCATGTCTAACCAAGGTGATAGGACGCAAGAGGTAGTAGATATGTCATCCATAGAAAATTCATTGGCTATGATCATGAATCAAATCTCGGGCATACAAGCGGGTATAGAAGAGATGAGAGGAGAGATGAATGGTGTGAATTGGAAGTTGAAGGGTATGGATGTAAGGATGATGAGTATTTAGAAAGTTCAAATGGAGGGTTCCACTAGAATGGGCACTCCCCGTTCTCGGAATGAAGGTGATGGGGATAAAACACAAGACACTACACCAACCATTATCCCGGGACAAGCCCATGCCTTGTGCAATCCCAACACCATAACCACCTCCACCCAAAGAGCTCCACTACCCCAAACAACCAACCTTCCATCCCAAAACTCCACTTTCCAAAACAACAATCGACAAACCTATCCCCACGTTTACCAACACAACCCGAACGAGGCAATCCCTCAAGTAACCTTACAACAAAAATCCCATGCTCCACCCCAAGTCCAAACACAAGATCCCTTTCCTAACCAAAACCAATACCAACGCCACTACTAATACCTCATGAATGAAGAGGAGTATGATGACTATCCACAAGGTCGGTGGTGGGATGATAACCGGCAAGGAGGGAGGCGTGGAGGAATGAATAACAGGGGGAGGGGAGGAAGAAGATGTCACGACCCAACTCCATGGGCCATGACCAGGGCCCGAGTTGGACACTCGTATACAAACCTGTTAGATATAGTCAGACTAAAACTGAGGACAGTATGAGGACTTGTACAAGCAACTAAAGATTCATAACGTCACATATCATAAACCTGTCTCCTGAGGAGTCGCAGCCAACCAAAGCATAACACAATACGCAAGCCGACAAGGCTGCCACTACAAACAGAAATATCCAAAACAAACCATATCGACACAGCTGACCATAACCCATATACAACCCACACATGTCTACAGACCTCTAAGAGTATAAAAGTGAAATATGACGGGACAAGGCCCCGTCGTACCCCTGGACATACACATAAGTCTATATCAAAATATCTGTACCAAAATAGTCTAGGCTCCGGAACAATGGAGCTCTCCAAACAGCTGAGCAGGAGTCCTAAGTTGGAGGATCACCAAATCGAGTATCTGTACCTGTGAGCATGAAACGCAGCCCCCCGAAGAAAGGGGGTCAGTACGAGATATGTACTGAGTATATAAAGCATGAAATACAATAAAGAGTATCATAGCTAAATAGAAGATTACAAAAGGCAAGTATGATAATCAGAGATACCAATGCACCTGTGCCTTACGAGATAAGAATCATGCATGTCTATACCATATACCATATCCGGCCCATTATGGGACTCGGTGAATAAAGTCATCATACACCATACTGTCACGAACAAACCCCATGGGCCATGACTAGTGCCCGAACTGGACACCCGTATATGAACCTGTTAAATATAGTCAAACTAGAACTATGTACAATATGGAAACTTTTAAAAACAAACGAAGGGTTCGCAACACCACATTTCATAAACCAGTCTCCCGAGGAGTCACACATAACAATAACACAATATGCAAGCCGACAAGGCTACTATACACGGGGATATCCAAAGCATAACAATAACACGATACGCAAGCCGACAAGGCTGCCACTATACACAGGGATATCCAAATCAAACCATATAGACACAGCTGACCAAAACTTATATAGAACCCACATATGTCTACAGACCTCTAAGAGTACAAGAGTAAAATATGACGGGACAGGGCCCCGCCGTACCCCTGGATATATATATAAGTCTATATAGAAGATCTGTACTAAAATATCTAGGCACCGAAACAATGGAGCTCTCCAAACAGCTAAGCAGAAGTCCTAAGCTGGAGGATCACCAAATCGAGTATCTGTACTTGCGGGCATGAAACGCAGCCCCCCGAAGAAAGGGGCTCAGTACGAGATATGTACTGAGTATATAAAGCATGTAATGCAATAAGGAAAATCACAACTACATAAACGATTACAGGAGGCAAGTATGATAATCAAAGATACCAATGCACCTGTGCCTTACGATATGAAAATCATGCATGTCTATATCATATACCATATCCGGCCCAATATAGGACTCGGTGAATAAGTCATCATATACCATACTCGACGCCATAACCACATCATCATCATCATATACATATATATATATATATATATATATATATATATATATATATATATATATATATATATATATACCGTACCCGGCCCTCTAGTGAGGGACTCGGTGAACAATGCAGTGAAACTGTGCACGAAAACATACCCGGCTCGGGACTCGGTGAAAGATATATTAACGGCATGCACGAGCAGAGTAGTGAGAAACCATATGCAAAATAAGTCGTATATGAGACTCAATAGAATAATCAAAATGAACTATCATTTGAAAATCAAGACAATAGTCATGTCAAGTACACTTCGAATGTCACTATGGATTATATCAAAATAGAACGTCTGGAATCGTAGACACGTATCGAGACATAATAAAATAAGTTCTGGAATCAAGAACATTAGCCTTCCTAGTGTCTCTAAGAATAGGAGCTTCTTTGGAGTTATATGCTCGTCGTCTGTTTGTTTCATAAAGATCATGCCAAAAAGAAGGAAGGGACAGCTTTACGTACCTGTTATAGATCAACCGTAACCAATCTTGCTTCGTCGTCCCTTTAGCCTATTAATATGAGAGTAACACTATTGTTAATAAACTACGATTTCCCAAACTTAATAAGCTACAACCAATCACTTATGGGAATCACTTCTTAATTTATACTCCTTGATTAGTATTTTAATTAGTTAAGAACTTCACGGAAATCGGGCAGCATTTCCTCTATATAACTCGCCTAACCCAAACTTCCAACTAATCTCCGGTGATCACAACAATACCAACAACAACAATAGTAGAAATAATCATATCAAATCCTTAAAATCCAGCCCATAAACAACTCAAACAACCCAATAACCTCTCTTAACCCTTTTTCAATTCAAATCATTAACATCTAAGATTATACACCAAACAGACCAACATACGCTTCGTATGCGATACCTTATACACTTCTTTCTTCCAAATTTAGGAGCCATATCAACAACAACACGACAACAACAAGAACAACAACACATAAACATACTTATAACCACACTTTTGATCTTTCAAATCAACAAGACCAGCCCACAACATTATGAATATCTAATCCAATTCATGTCTCAACAATCTCAAAAAAACAACTACAACTTAAATTATCAAGCTTCCTTCATTTTTAAGACATAATCCATAACAATAACAACAATCAAACCCAATCCGATTAGAACAACTCCAATTCTACGCACTTACACGCCAACAATAATCATGTAATTCCCATGGCCGTGAGCTGCCATGGCTGTGCTAAGCAAATGGTTTCAATAAATTATGAAGATGCTGTTGTGAATAATGAGTCATCTTATGTCTTATATATGTAGCCCATAAATTTTGCATGTGCCCCACTATAGCATGGACCAATAAGATTTGGCCATGTTGTAGTGGGGTCCATTTGACACACTAATTAGTTTAATTAACCCTTAATCACCACTTAATAATCTAATCATGGTTAGTTAATTCCTAATTTCCACTAATATTTCTACACCAACTGAAATTTACAACAAATCGTGTACTTTATTAAAATCGGGTTTAAAAAGTCCTTGTCTCATATGTCAAAAATAACCTTGTCCTTGAACTTACGTCGATTAACTTACGAATAATCCAACGTACAAAAATACGGGGTATAACATCCTTCCCCCCTTTAGAACATTCGTCCTCGAATGTTAAACTAGTCTTGTAGTGTCTTAGTAAAGTTTCGGGAAAGTCTCCTTTTGTTACACGCCGGAAAAAAAAATTCGCGTTATCAAAACTGT
Organism: Lycium barbarum; assembly: GCF_019175385.1. NCBI lineage: Eukaryota > Viridiplantae > Streptophyta > Magnoliopsida > Solanales > Solanaceae > Lycium > Lycium barbarum. Next base: position 64,624,981 of record NC_083345.1, read on the forward strand.
AGACGGCTTAGTACGGGCCAAAGGGCCAATACAGCACGAACGCGCCCCCACGTGGCGCTAACGCGCTGAACAAAAATTGAAAATCAAGTTCGGAATGAAGGTTGGGTTATAAGAAGGTAATAATAGGATATATATGACATTTGGAAGCCACATGGTGTAAATTAGTTCATATGTTAATTGACGAAAAGCCCTCGCTGCCGCGAGCTAAGTGGGACCCACATGTCAGAGTTTTTTGAAAAGACGTGAGAAGGGACATGTGAGTAGTATATGGAAAGTTGAGTAAGTCTTAAGAAGGATCCATAAGCCAAAAATGAGTATAGACCCTCCAAAGGGACGATTCAAGAAAACGTTTTTGGGTGATCCGACTTGGAGGGGCAAAAGCGGCATTATCAGTTTGAAATTTGGGAAAACCCCCAGAAGTAAAAGTTGTAGATAATTGCATTAGCTTTCCAACCATAGGTCGTGGGCCCTCATACGATATCGGGATCATGAGTTATGACCGTTTTACTGAACGAACATCCAGTCAGAAAATTTAGACCTGCGCGAACGTGCAGAAGGAATTTATTTAAACCTGCGCGAACGCGCAGAAGAAATTTTATGTCGGTTCCAGCCGAATCTGGAACGTTATTAAAAGGGGGTTATCCCCCATTTTTCAGATCAACACACACAAAAAACACTCCAATATTCCAGAAAATTCCCCAACTCCCCACCACCAAATTTTAGCCCAAACCAAGTATAATTTCCCAATTCCAGTCCGGATAGCGTATAGTTTTTGCTGCAAAATCATATAGCGGGCGTGTGGTGGCCTGAAATTAGCGTGAAAAGGTGGAGATATAGCAATATTAAAGGGAGAAAGGTATGAATCTCTTCCTATTTGTGTTAATATCAGTTTATTTACGAAGAAGACGTGATTAAATGATTGTATACTGAGTTAATTAGTTATAAAAGTTGTAAAACAGCGTGTGGGCTGTTTTATGAGATATTTTGGAGTTGAAAACATTATAATTGATGTTGGTATTGTTGTTGTTGTTGGTTGCTGAATTAAGAATTTGGGCTAGGCATATAAACAGGGGAGGTGCTGCCCGATTTTCGGCAGAAAATAAAAATAGTATAATTTGAAATATGGTACGAATGTGCGATGAAGAGGCTAATGTTTGTGTAAATCCTCTTAAATGTAGACTTGCAAGCTTGGACAAATAAGCGTAGCTTAGGAAGCGGACAAGGTATGTAAGGCTTTATCCTTCCTTCTTTGGCATGTCTTAGACATAATAGGGTTGGATACGGGCCTCGGGGACGATTCCATTCCTAGAAATCCGAGTTTGAATTTGACCCGTTTTCATTCAATAGAATTGAATCAAATTCTTTATGCCTTGTTGGAATAAGTGTTGAAACACCTATAATTTTCCCAAATGAAACCGAATGACACTAAGATCTTCAGGAGTGATTCCATAAAGTTTAATGTACGTAATTTGTGTACGCCACCTCGACTTGACCCGAGGTGGGCCCACAATCCCCGAGACCTACTTCTGTTATCCTATTTGGTTCATTCCATATAATAATTAAGGAAAAACTTTTGGCTATTGTTCCGAGTTCGTTGTGATTATGTATTTATCTGTTGAGTCTGAAACGGCGATTCGTATACTTATGATTTCTGAAGTTCGGTTTAATATGTTCCCGAGTGATACTTGGAAGAAAGTCTGATTTGACTGTTGTTCCGGTTTTGAACTAACAGTTCGTTTTGATTATCCTATTGGGTCGTGGAAAGAGATTTGTATGCATATGGTTATTTACGATTCCGCCCGTGCATTCTGTTATTACCTCTTTCGCCAAGTCCCCGGCCGGTTATATTATTGTGCGCACTATGTGATACTGACCGCTGGACCCCTGACCGCGGTGTGTGCGACATTGACCGCTGGACTCCTGACCGCGGTATACCGCATTTGTGACACTGACCGCTGGACTTATGACCGCGGTATCTGCGACATTGACCGCTGGACTCCTGACCGCGGTATGTCGGGTTTGGGATATTAACCGCTGGGTATATGGCCGCGGTATGTGTGATAGTGACCGCTGGACTTTTGGCCGCTGCAATTGTGTGTTTGATTTTCTATGTGTATGAGACGGAAATATTTTTCGAAGGAAAGCAAAGAAATTTAGCATTCTGATTGCCGTATTTGTCTTCCGGAACCTCTTATATATGATTTGTACGTCAGATGCAACACTTTGGTATTCTGGTTATTGTGCTCACCCTCTGTACATTGTACTTTTGTACTTCATGCTTTGCATACTCATTACATCTTTCGTACTGACCCCCTTTCTTCGGGGGCTGCGTTTCATGCCCGCAGGTACAGACTCACGTTTTGGTGACCCACTGGCGTAGGATTTCCATTCTGCGGTTCGGAGTGCTCCCTTTGTTCCGGAGCTGACATTTTGGGTACATACTCTTCCGATGTATATGCTTATGTTTATTCAGGGTACGGCGGGGCCCTGTCCCGCCATCTGATTCTGTTGTTCCGTATTAGAGGTCTGTAGACATAGACGTGGGTAATGTACAGTTTTGTTTGGACGCGTTGTGTGAATTGGGTTTGGGCGGCTCATCCGCCGTGGAAGCCCTATCGGCCACGTGTATGTATACTTTGGTTCGTTATGTATAGTATGATAGCCTTGCCGGCTTCTATGCAGTATATATGGTTGCAGGCACCAGTGTGGAGCCACGTCTGATATTCATTATGTACGAGTCGTCTGTATGCTGAATCTGGTACAGGAGCGCGTAGGGGTGCCCAGCTCGGGCACTAGTCACGGCCTACGGGGATGGGTCGTGACACCTTTATTGCTATTCCTATCAACTTGCATTTAGCAACCCACAGATGCCTCACAGGGCCACAATAACATATAGGTTTATCTATCAATCAATATAGTTAGGTAGGGATTAATATTACCTATAGGCATAGGAAACAAGTAAGGATACTTATTCTTCATCTCGTCTTCGGCTTCCCAGGTCATCTCTTCTCTATTATTGTTTCGCCACAATACCTTGACGGAAGCCACGTCCTTAGTATGTAATCTCCTGACTTGGCGATCAAGTATAGCTATAGGGCTCTCCTCATAAGATAACTCCTCCGTTACCTGCACATCGTCTACTGGGAATACTCTAGAAGGTCACCAATACATTTACGAAGCATTGATACGTGAAAGACCGGAAGTACTGCTTCTAAATCAGATGGTAGGTCCAACTCATAGGCAACCTTGCCTACCCTACGAATAATCTGATAAGGCCCGATGTATCTCGGGCTAAGCTTCCCTTTCTTGCCGAATCTCATCACACCCTTCATGGGTGACACCTTCAAGAACACCCAATCACCGATCTGGAACTCTAAGTGTCGACGTTGATTATCTGCATATGACTTCTGTCGACTCTGGGCTGCCAATAATCTTTCCTGAATAAGCTTCACCTTATCAACAACTTGTTGAATCATGTCTGGGCCTATCAATTTAGTCTCACCAACATCAAACCAACCGATAGGTGACCTGCACTTTCTCCTATATAAAGCCTCATACGGTGCCATCTGGATACTAGAATGGTAGCTATTGTTATAAGCAAACTCGATAAGTGGCAAATGATCGTCCCAACTACCTCTGAACCAATAATACAGGCTCGCAACATATCTTCTAGCATCTGAATAGTACGCTCGGCCTGTCCGTAAGTCTGAGGGTGAAATGCTGTGCTAAGACTCACCTGTGTCCCCAATCCCTTCTGGAATGATCTCCAGAAGTTAGTTGTAAACTGAGCTCCCCTGTCTGAGATAATAGATCTGGGAACCCCATGAAGTCTCACTATCTCCCTGATATATAACCTTGCATAGTCCTCAGCTGAATAAGTAGTCCTGACTGGAAGAAAATAGGTTGATTTTGTCAGCCTATCTACAATAAACCATATAGAGTCATACTTTCGTGCAGTGCGAGGTAAGCCTATAATGAAGTCCATATTAATTACTTCCCATTTCCAGGTTGGGATCTCTATCTCCTGTAATAATCCACCAGGCCTCTGATGCTCGACCTTAACCTGTTGACAATTCAGGTACAGCGCAACAAACTCCGCTATGATACATCTGAGGTCATGATACATCTTCGTTGACCCTGGATGAACATAACAACGGGCATAGTGTGCCTCTTCCATAACCTGTTGCCATAGCCCTGCAACCTCAGGTACACATAATCTGTCTCCATATCATAATACTCCGTCTGTTGTAACCTCGAATGGGGTCTTCTACTTTTGAAGAGCTATATTTCTATATCGTGCCATAACAGGGTCCTCGTACTGGTGCCTCTTTATGTCACGACCCAACCCCGTAGGCCGTGACTAGTGCCCGATCTGGGCACCCAAACACATTTATCAAATGCTATATCAATATTTATCCAACGCATTCAAGTATATAGAGGAAGCCGACAAGGCTGTATTTCGAAGTTAGATAATTTCCAGAAAAATTTCGGCAGAGTTTCCTTTGTTTTACAGACTATCCAAAATAACCCTGCGCACAGAAAATACCAACAAAAGACCACACAGGGCCAACAAAGCAGCATTTAAACATATGCGGACCGGCCGCCGCGGCGAATGGGATCGCCCAAACACAACATATACCCGCATCTGTACAGAAAGACCCCAACCCACAAACATGTCCACAGACCTCTAAACAGACCGACAGAATCATATGACGGGATAGGGCCCCGCCGTACCCATGAACGAGAATATATATATACAGTAGTGACAGACTATACCAAAAGATGGGCTCTGGATAAGAGAGCGCTCCAAAATAGCAGAATAAGATCCTAAGCGGACGGATCAGCAAACCTGTCGTCTGTACCTGCGCGGCATAAAAACGCAGCCCCCGAAGAAAGGGGGTCAGTACGAAATATGTACTGAATATGTAAAGCCTGAAGTACAGAAACCAAAATCATAACCGGAAACAGAACGAAATATGTACCTTCCCCCTCACCATCGAGGCAAGGCGAACAATGCAGAAGAATACGCTTGACAACATATCCTGGCCCGGGCTCAGTGGGGGAAACATTGAGGCATCCACGAACGGAGTAGTGAGAAACTAAATGCAATAAAAATACCATATATATTTCCCGAGACTCAAGGAGGCATATCGAATGACAAATCAACTCAATGAAATCGGACGGAATCATAGTAGATAGTTTCAGATGTCATGCTGAGTTACGGAGGCATAATCTTTCTAAGATCGTTTTCAAGATCCAAAACAATTTATAAGACTTAACGGAATATTTAGAACAATTCTTAGATAATAGTTAGAGGAGTAGTTAGAATATCTCTAAAGAAAATACTCGAAGACAAGTCATAACCACAAAAGGGTAAAATCGGAAATAATGGGCCCACCTCGGAACAAATGAAACGGTGGGCTCAAATTACGTATATTAAGCTTATGGGATCACCTACAGAGATCCTAAGGCATTCCATAGCTTCCTAAACAATTTTGGGGAAATTTGCATAATTTTTCAAGAAAGCATACTTAAGGAATTCAATTCTATTGAATGAAAACGCGACAATTTCAAACGCGGATTCCAATGGACGGAATATTCCCCGAGGCGTAAATCCAAGCCTAGTACATCTAGGACATGCCAAGAGAAGGATCGGGATAACTTTACATACCTTACGTGCGCCTTACGGTCGCCAAAACTCAAATCCCGTTTAGCTCAGAATCTACAAATGGTCAAAGTTACCAATTAGGCATTTGCAAACTTTAAGAATTTACTTAACTTTATATTTGTCTACCGAAATTTCGGCAGCACTTCCCCTATACATATAACATCCCCGAGGCTTAGCTCGGCTCAATATACATCAACCACAACCGCCCACAATACCACAAACATCATAAATCATAACAAAATAAATTTAACGTCAATATTCTTCCTTTCTACTTAAAGCGACAACTTTCATTCGAACTTCACAACATCAAACTAACATCAACATTATCGTATTCATTTTTTCATTCAAGGTTATTCAAACACCTTTCAATAATTTTCCAAGCGATATACATGAATTCGAGTAATCCGCCACTTTCCATATTCTATCCAAGACTTCTACGAATGCAACAAAACTTTCCAAATCACATTGTTTTCCTTCCAAACTCATTAACAACCATAATTTACATTTAGAATCTTGTTTCCACACTTACACAAAAATCATATAAAATTCACATAATTTCTTATAATTTCATACAAGCAATTTCAATGCCATTTCAATTCATTAAACCTTCATTTGCATCACAAGAGATCATCACAACACAACTAAACAATCTAAATAGATTTGAATCCACTCTTTCTCCACCTTACATGGTACACGGCCAAACACTACATTCCATACCCACTTTGAAATCTTCCATTTTTTCATACAATCAACTCATTCCCACATACTACAACACAAACAAAACTTCAAAACACAATAAATAGGGATGAATTCTTACATTTTTCTTCAATCTTCTTCACTTGAATATGTTGTCAAATTGAAGAATCAAATCCTCTTTCCTCCAAACCAACTACACCAAGTTGTAGAGGGACCTTAATTTAGTAGAAATACCACAAGAAAAATATTTTTGGATCAAGATTTTTGAGGGTTGATTTTCTATGGCCAAACCCGAGAGCTCCCTTTTTTTTTTCTTCACTCTTGTTTGCTTTGTTCTTTCTTCTATGCTTCTTGAAGGCTCTAAGGGATAAAGACCACTATATATTTTAATTGTAGCACATGGAAAATTTGTGAAGTGTGGTGGGTTTGGGCCTCACTTGGCCGGCCACCCCCTCAAGTTTTGGGCCTTGATTTTCCTCTTATTATTTTTTTTTTGGGCCAACCCGGTTGGTCACGAGTTGGGCCTAGCCCACTGACCTTTCGACCTTAAAACGTCCATATCTCCTTGTACCGATGTCAACTATAGGCCCACGACCTACCGTTGGAAATCTATTTCAATTATCTACAACTTTTATTTCTGGGCGTTTTCCCAAATTCAAAACTCATAATGCCGATTTTGCCCCTCCAAGTTAGGTCATCCGAAAACGTTTTCTTAAAAATATCCGTTTGGAGGGCTTCCACTTCGATTTGGCCCAAGGGTCCTTCATGAGTTGTGTTTAACTTTACATATGTGATTCATATAACTTGTCACATGTTCCGAAAAAACAATCTTGACGTGTGGGCCCCACCTCAGCTTACAAATAATCCGACGTTCAAAAATACGGGATGTAACATCCTCCCCCCCTTTAGAACATTCGTCCTCGAATGTTAAATTAATCTTATAGGGTCTTGTAAGAATTTTGGGGAAAATATATCACAAAGTAGAGGCTAGATCTGTCAATACACTTATATTTCAAAAAAAAGACATTAGTATACCTGTATTCGCGTTTGGTAGCGCCTCCGGGTCCTGTCGACTAGTCAAGGCATAGATGCGGTTCGAACGACCGCTTGAACTGGGAGCTCCGCCACGACCTCTGCCGCGGCCTGCTGATGTCGACGTACCCTGCCCCGCAGGGCGCATGGCTATCGAAGGAGATGATGACCCAGCGACTGATCCGGTAGGCTGCGCTGCACCTCCTAAATTACCCTTATACGGACACTCTCTCACAGTATGGCCCTGGCGGCCACAAGAATAACAAGCACCTGTAGCACGGTAGCACTCTCCAGGGTGGTATCTCCCACAATAAGAACACTGAGGCCTGGGTGGCCTCGTCTGACCGAAACTCCTGTCTACCCGCAAACCTGAAAGCCCGGAGATCTGGCCTGTTCCTAAATACCCTGGGCTATCAAATCTCCTGCCTGAGAATGCCTGCTAGACTGCTGTTGCTGCTGAGGCTGCCCACTCCGAAATTCCTCAAAATACCCAGCTGATCTGGCCCTCTTGGGCTGGCCCCTATCATCAACTCTGTCCTGTTGGCGCCCCCTGCGTCTATCCTCCATGCCCTGGGCGTGAGCCTGTATACGGGCAATATCCATACCGTGCTGGGCTGCCAATACCAGGCAACTGTCAACGTAATACAGATCCAGCCCCACTATATATCGGTGCATCCGGTCAGTCATGGTAGCTACATATGTGGGCGCATATCGGGCCAGTGAATCAAACTCTAAGCTGTACTCTCGAATCGGCCTGCCCCGCTGCTTCAACAGCAGGAATCGGTCCACCCTGGCGCGCCTCACCTCCGGAGGTAGAAAGTGGGCCATGAAGGCCTCTGTAAACTCATCCCATACAGCTGGAGGGGCACCCTCACCTCTGGACAGCATCCAAGACTCGTACCAATTGGCTACTACGTCGTGCAACCGGTATGACGCCAACTCAACTGACTCTGTATCAGAAGCACTAATCAGTCGCAGGGTCCGCTGCATCTGTCGAATAAACTCATGAGGGTCCTCTTCGGGCTTTGACCCGAAGAACTCTGGGGGGCCACAGGTCAGAAAATCACGGGCCCTCGAACTGTCGCGCCTGTCTGCCCGACCATCTCCTCCTCCCTGTCTATGAACCTGCTCTGCTACCAGAGTAGTCAATAACTATACGGCCTCCCTTAATGTCCTGTCCTCCGCCCCTGGCTGGGGTGCTGGAGGCGCGGGAGCTGGAGCCTCTGGAACTGATAGTGAAGCCGCCCCCTGATCCCTAGTGGCAGCGGCTGGTGCACCAGACTCCTCTGATGATGAAGACGTAGCAGAGTCTGTTGGCCGGGACGCAATATCACGCATCATCTGAGCAAGGGTCCGAGTACCCTTCTGAGACCGGCTGGTCTCTCCTACCACGCCCTTTTTCTTCTGGGTGGCCGTCGTCTTCTTCGGAGGCATCACTGAAAGAAAACAACAACGGATCAGAACAGAATCATCCTAATAGCACAGCTCTATCGCACGATCTAAGATAAGAAGGAAGGGTAACATCCTAAATGTCCCGTAGCTTCCTGTTTATAGATGTGGTGCACAACACACCGATAAACAAGACTCTACTAGACACGGTCTGTAGACACTCCGAGGACGGACCGCTCTGATACCACTTTTGTCACGACCCAACCCCGTAGGCCGTGACTAGTGCCCGATCTGGGCACCCAAACACATTTATCAAATGCTATATCAATAATTATCCAACGCATTCAAGTATATAGCGGAAGCCGACAAGGCTGTATTTCGAAGTTAGATAATTTCCAGAAAAATATCGGCAGAGTTTCCTTTGTTTTACAGACTATCCAAAAAAACCCTGCGCACAGAAAATACCAACAAAAGACCACATGTTACACCTCGGAAATTTTTCCGTACTTGTGTGATGAGTAAAACAATGAAGGACTTGAGTGTATGGTGTTTTACTAAGTCGAGAATGGATAATTTTGCATTTTTGGAAATAATAAAGTTGCAGAAATTTTTTTCACCCAGTGGTCGTATATGGCACTATACGACCCGTAAAGTGATTTACGGACCGTATAGTGCAATCGTCTTTCATTACGTCAAAAATCTCAAGATTCTGTTAAGTGTTGAAATGGTTAAAGACGACCCAGTTTATGGCCCGTAAACTGGTTTACGGACCGTAAAACAGGTCGTAAACTGCCATGTCCCTCAGCCAAGACTTTCTGTAAATGTTGAATATGGTTAAATAAGACCCAGTTTACGGCCCGTAAACTGGTTTACGGACCGTAAACCAGGTCGTAAACTGCCATGTCCACCAGCCAAACTCTCTGTTTTTGGAATGCTTAAATACGACCACAGTGGATGACCCGTAAATCAAAATACGGTCCGTAAACTGCAGTTTACGACCACTGTTCACCCGACGAGAATTCATTAAAGATCAGATTTTGGGATTATTAAAAGAGACTTAGACATCATGTTCTTCCATTATTCATCAACACAACTCAAGAGACCTCTAGAACTTTCCAAATATTTTCTCCACAAGAATTCAAGAGAATCACAAGGAACATCAAGATCAACACCACCAAACTTATGAAATCAAGTGTAAGAACACCATAAAAGATCATCCAGGTCAAGAAATCCCACAAAGGGTGGAACTAGGGTTTTGGCTAAGTGAAGAATCTCAACTTAAGGATTGTTCAACCTTCATCCAAGGTAAGTTTTATGATTATTCCATATTGTTTGAAGTATTGGAAAGCTTAGACACTTCAAATGTAGAAGGACATAGAAATGGGTCATTATTGAGTGAATAGTGTTGTAAATGAATGCTAGTGGAATTGAACTGCGAATATTGGAGTGTTGTGAGTACCAATACATTATGAATGATGCATCATGAAACAAGCGTTAAACGCAAAGACGAGTCATAAGGCTAAAAATGGGGAAATTGGAGGAAAATGGTGGATTTGCTAAATGTACGTAAATGACGATGGTCGATTGTGATATTATGAGTAATGTTAGGAATGTTAAGAGTTGAGATAAAGCATGAGAAAAGTAGTATGAACGAAGGAAGCGTTGTCCGACTTTCCTACAATTAGCGATACGTTCTTGTAGTTAGTTACTAATGCTGATCCAAATTCTCTTATGAAGGTAACGACGTGATATTGAAGAAGAGCAAGTGAGCGATAGTATAGCTAAACGACCAGGTATGTGAGGCTAGTCCCTACTTCCTGATGGCATGAATCTTGTAGCACGAAATTCTTATTCTCTTCATGAGTTCTTATAGTCCGAAAGGCTAAGAGTCTAACTCCATAATGTCTATATAAGATGTGGAATACGATATGATGATGCTAGTATAATGACGGTGTTAATTATCGCTTACACTCACCTTATGTACTAGTTCCTTCAAGGTGAGGCAGAGTATCAATAGTTGTTCCATAATGGAATCGGGGGATCACGACCTTACGTCACCCCGATAGAATAAAGTTGATCTTGAGCCTTATGCATGTATTACAATGAGATAAGTATTTTATGTTGAGTATATTATTATTATGAGCATTTTATGATAAGCATGACATGAGCATTTCACACCGTGCCTAGTTGGCCGGGCAGTCACCGCCAAGGCAGGCAGCTATACGGATACACTATGACCTTCGGGCATGGGCAGACACCGCTAGTGGGCGGCATGAGATGGTACCCCGGACGCGGGAGGCCTGGACGCGGGCTAATATTATTGATTATCACACCGTTCCGACATGGACGGATAGCTTGCATATGATGCATATATGTTATGAGGATGAGTATGAGTAAGATGGCACGCATGATTTCCTTTATGATTATCAGACAGATCCAGATATTTCATGTTGATGTGATCACTATATTGTTGATGTTTTCTTTCATTGTTTATGCTTCTCATACTCAATACAACATTCCTACTGACGTCCTTTCTTCGGACGCTGTGTTCATGCCCACAGGTAGACAGAGAGGAGAGCTTGGCCCAGATCCTCAGTAGCAGTCAGCTGGTTGAATGCACTCCATTGTCCGGAGGTGCTTAGGATTATCCTTTTGGTATATATATATGTATATTTTGGGCACGACGGAGTCTTGTTCCGTCCATGTATATACAGTATGCTAGTAGAGGCTCGTAGATACGCAGTGTGGGTTAGATGGTCTCACAAGACATTTTCATATGCATGTATATTATTTTGATGGCCGAAAGGCAATTGTATATAAAGTATTTATGTTTGCTTAATTATGATTTTCCTACAACTGGTATGTAAATTGATAAAAGAGTATTAAATGAGCAAGATAAGTAGTAGAGTGAGCGGTGCTCGGTAACTAGCTCCGGGTACCCGTCGCGGCCCCTAACTGGGTCGTGACAGAAGTGGTATCAGAGCAGTTCGTCCTAGGAAGTGTCTACGAGCCATGTCTAGTAGGGTCTTGTTTATGGCGTGTTGCGCGCCACGCTAATAAACAAGAGGCTACAGGGCATTTAGGAAAATGACCATCTTTCTTCTCATGAGATCGTGCGATAGAGCCACGTCTAGGATTATATTATTCCTAAAAGTGCGTTATGGTTTCAGAAAAATGCCGCCGAAAGGAAAAGCTACAGCTGCCCAGAAAGGCAAAGCTACGACGAAGAAACGGGCAGAAAGGGAGCCTCCGGCGGAGGTAGAGGAAAGTGAATCGCAAAGTGAGGTCGCACCCAATGTAGAAGAACAGGGAGGAGCCTCAGCTCCGATTCCTCCACCGGGTGCCTCGGGTCAACAAGTGTCTGAGGCCATCCATTTATTGACCCAGTTGGTTGCCGTTCAGCCACAACGAAAGAATGCGGGCACAAGTGATCGTTCTGCTAGTACAAGAGCCCGTGACTTCCTTACTCTAAATCCTCCAGAATTTTTCGGGTCAAAGCCGGATGAGGACCCACAAGGTTTTATCGATGAAATGCTGAGGACGCTAACACTTATGCATGCTTCTGAGACTAAATCTATAGAGTTGGCCTCTTATAGACTTCGCGACGTGGCGGTACTATGGTATAAGAATTGGGTGATAACAAGAGGGGACAATGCATCACCTCCCGTGTGGCAAGAGTTTGTAGATGCCTTTATTCGTCACTACTTGCCGCCCGAAGTCCGCCGAGCTAGAGCGGACAAGTTCCTGAACTTAAAGCAAAGGGGTATGAGCGCCCGAGAGTATAGCATGCAATTCCACTCATTGGCCCGATATGCTCCAACTATGGTAGCTGACATGGGAGACAGAATCTATATATTTGTGAGTGGGTTGGGGCCACATTTTTACAGAGATTGTTTGACGGCCTCCCTGCAAGACGGGATGGATATTTCTTAGATACAGGCTCAGGCCCAGAATCTTGAGGAGCGACAACAGCAGCAGAGAAGTGAGCGTGATGGTGACAGAAGTAGAAGACAAGGTAAGAGGGCTAGATCTATGGGAGAGAACAGTAAGTATAGAGAGGGATCGAGACAGACACATCCCAGGCACTCAGGTTAGTCCGCAACTAGTGGGCCTTCCAGATTCTCAGACAGGAGGTTCGATCGTTCTTTTCAGTCAGGGCAGGGTCAGGGTTCGAGGGCCCCAATTTCTCAGTATCAGGGAGATTTTAGTCAGAGAAGACCTCCAGTACCGCGGTGCAGTCAGTGTGGTAGGCTGCATTCATGACAATGCCGTCAAGGTTCAGATGCTTGTTATGCTTGCGGGCAAGTTGGTCACATGATGAGAGATTTCCCCTCAGCAAGAGATAGAGTGGGGACTCAGCCTACAGGTTCAGCAGCGGGTTCTTCTTCAGCACGCCCGACAGCCCAGACCCCTCAGACTACAGCAGGTAGAGGCAGAGGTAGAGGGGTAGCATCTACTTCAGGTGTTGTTCAGCCCCGTGTATATGCTTTAGCGGGGCGACAGGATCTTGAGTCTTCCCCAGACGTTATCACAGGTACCTTAACTCTATTGTTCCGTGATGTATATGCTCCGATTGATCCGGGTTCTACCTTCTCATATATTACTCCATATATCGCTGATTGTGTTGGGGTGAGACCTGAGAAAATTAAACCTTTCGAGGTATTCACTCCGGTTGGTGATCCCGTGATAGCGAGACAAGTAAATAAGGATTGTGTAGTGGTTATATGTGATCGTCAGACGAGAGCTAATTTGATTGAACTTGAGATGATAGATTTCGATGTAATAATGGGTATGGATTGGTTGGCATCGTGCTATGCTGATGTTTGTTGCCGGACAAAAGTAGTTCGATTCCAATTTCCGGGAAAGCCTTCAGGACAAGATATGGTCACTACGAGTTTCGAGTAATGTCGTTCGGGTTGACGAATGCCCCGGCAGTGTTCATGAATTTGATGAATAATGTGTTCAGACCGTTCTTAGACCTTTTTGTGATAGTGTTTATCGATGATATCCTGGTATATTCTCGCACAGAATCAGAACATGCAGATCATCTAAGAATTGTTCTTGGTGTTCTTCGAGATCGGGAATTGTATGCAAAGTTTTCAAAGTGCGAGTTTTGGCTAAATTCTGTTGCATTCCTGGGTCATATTATTTCAGATGATGGTATCCGAGTCGACACTCAGAAAATAGAAGCTGTGAAGACTTGGCCAAGGCCTACGACGCCCACAGAAGTTCGTAGTTTCCTTGGGTTAGCAGGATATTATAGAAGATTTGTAGAGGGCTTCTCATCTATTTCAGCCCCGTTGACAAGGTTAACCCAGAAATCAGCTAAATTCCAGTGGAGTGATGCCTGTAAGCGTAGCTTTCAAGAGTTGAAAAACAGGTTGACCTCAGCACCAGTGCTAACACTTCCAGAAGGATCAGATGGCTACGTAGTATATTGTGATGCCTCCGGTGTGGGATTAGGCTGTGTATTGATGCAGCATGGGAAAGTCATTGCATATGCCTCAAGACAGTTACGAAAGCATGAACAGAATTATTCCACTCATGATCTTGAATTAGCCGTGGTCATTCATGCATTGAAAATATGGAGACACTACTTATATGGTGTGCACGTGGACATCTATACGGATCACAAAATCCTTCAATGTATTTTCAAACAGAAGGAGTTGAACCTGCGGCAAAGGCGATGGTTAGAATTACTGAAGGATTATGATGTGAACATTCTGTATCACCCAGGAAAGGCGAATGTAGTGGCAGATGCACTTAGCCGCCGATCGATGGGTAGTTTATGTGGAGTTCCTTCGGAAAAGCGAGAAATGGTTCGTGAGGTCCATCGGTTGTCAAGTCTTGGCGTACGGCCAATTGATTCAGGAGATGCAAGTATTAGCGTTAATAACCCCACAGTTTCATCATTGAATCTAGAAGTGAAGGAACGACAATATGAAGATCCTCAGTTAAGCCATTATCGAGATCTAGCTCATGAAAAGGGAAAGTCTCCATTCGAAGTTTCCATAGAAGGGGTCCTTAGATATTGGGGCAGGTTATGTGTACCAGATGTGGCAAACTTACGCCAACGAATTTTAGAGGAAGCACATTATTCCCGATATTCTATTCATCCAGGTGCAACCAAGATGTACCACGACCTTAAGTTGCTATATTGGTGGGATGGCATGAAGCGAGACATAGCGGGGTTTGTAGCCCAATGTTCAAATTGTCAGCAAGTGAAAGCCGAACATCAAAAGCCAGGAGGTTTGTTGCAAGAAATGGGCAATCGTGGACAGGCTCACAAAAGCAGCTCATTTTCTCCCCGTCAGGACTACGTATTCAGCGGAAGATTATGCTAAATTGTATCTCAAGGAGATTGTACGACTTCACGGTATTCCTTTGGCCATTATCACAGACAGAGGGGCACAGTTCACAGCCAAGTTCTGGAAGTCCTTTCAAGAAGGTCTAGGTACCCAAGTCAAGCTCAGCACGGCGTTCCATCCGTAGACCGACGGACAAGCCGAGCGCACTATTCAGACCTTAGAGGATATGCTACGGGCATGTGTATTGGACTTTGGCGGTAGTTGGGATGAGCATTTGCCTCTTATTGAATTTGCCTATAATAACAGCTATCATTCCAGCATTCAAATGGCCCCGTATGAAGCCTTAAATGGAAGAAAATGCAGATCTCCAATTGGATGGTTTGAAACCGGAGAAGTACAATTGATAGGCCCCGACTTAATCCAACAAGCGGTTGAAAAGGTTAAAGTGATTAGAGACCGACTATTAACAGCTCAAAGTCGCCAAAAGTCTTATGCGGACAACCGCCGACGGGATTTGGAATTTCAAGCTAATGATTGGGTATTTTTGAAAGTCTCGTCAATGAAGGGAGTGATGAGATTTGGTAAAAAGGAGAAATTGAGCCCAAGATACATCGGACCTTATAAAATTATCCGTAAGGTGGGTCGAGTAGCCTACGAATTAGACTTGCCTTCAGAGCTCGAATCTGTACACCCAGTATTCCATGTTTCGATGCTCCGCAAGTGTATTGGAGACCCCACGAGGATTGTTCCGATTGATGATGTACAAGTGACAGAGAAGTTGATATACGAAGAAGGGCCCATTGCTATTTTGGATAGACAAGTGCGAAGGCTTCGGAATACAAAGGTTGCTTCAGTCAAAGTGCTATGGCGGAACAATAATCGGGAAGAAATGACTTGGGAAGCGGAGGAAAAGATGAAATATATGTACCCCCATTTGTTCAAATCCCTAGAACAGATTCAAGATGAGACGTCGACGATATGAGGTATGAATGTTTTAATTTTATGTTTTTGGTCGTGCGTGGCCATAAATGTGTTGATATTGTGATATAGCCCTGTGAGGCGAAGATATTATGGGTCGATGTGGTAAATTGGTAGTGCCAAAGTACAAAGGGAACTCGGGCAAAATTTTTTTAGAATCCCCGAGTGTCGAACATTCGAGGACGAATGTTCCAAAAGGGGGGAAGAATGTTACACCTCAGAAATTTTTCCGTACTTGTGTGATGAGTAGAACAATGAAGGACTTGAGTGTATGGTGTTTTACTAAGTCGAGAATGGCTAATTTTGCATTTTTGGAAATAATAAAGTTGCAAAATTGTTTTTCACCCAGTGGTCGTATATGGCACTATACGGCCCGTAAAGTGATTTACGGACCGTATAGTGCAATCATCTTTCATTACGTCAAAACTCTCAAGATTCTGTTTAGTGTTGAAATGGTTAAAGACGACCCAGTTTACGGCCCGTAAACCAGGTCGTAAACTGCCATGTCCCTCAGCCAAGACTTTCTGTAAATGTTGAATATGGTTAAATACGACCCAGTTTACGGCCCCGTAAACTGGTTTACGGACCGTAAACCAGGTCGTAAACTGCCATGTCCACCAGCCAAACTCTCTATTTTTGGAATGCTTAAATACGACCACAGTGGACAACCCGTAAATCAAAATACGGTCCGTAAACTGCAGTTTACGACCACTGTTCACCCGACGAGAATTCATTAAAGATCAGATTTTGGGATTATTAAAAGAGACTTAGACATCATGTTCTTCCATTATTCATCAACACAACTCAAGAGACCTCTAGAACTTTCCAAATATTTTCTCCCCAAGAATTCAAGAGAATCACAAGGAACATCAAGATCAACACCACCAAACTTATGAAATCAAGTGTAAGAACACCATAAAAGATCATCCAGGTCAAGAAATCCCACAAAGGGTGGAACTAGGGTTTTGGCTATATGAAGAATCTCAACTTAAGGATTGTTCAACCTTCATCCAAGGTAAGTTTTATGATTATTCCATATTGTGTGAAGTATTGGAAAGCTTAGACACTTGAAATGTAGAAGGACATAGAAATGGGTCATTATTGAGTGAATAGTGTTGTAAATGAATGCTAGTGGAATTGAACTGCGAATATTGGAGTATTGTGAGTACCAATACATTATGAATGATGTTTACATCATGAAACAAGCGTTAAACGCATGAAAACGCAAAGACGAGTCATAAGGCTAAAAATGGGGAAATTGGAGGAAAATGGTGGATTTGCTAAATGTACGTAAATGACGATGGTCGATTGTGGTATTATGAGTAATGTTAGGAATGTTAAGAGTTGAGATAAAGCATGAGAAAAGTAGTATGAACGAAGGAAGCGTTGTCCGACTTTCCTACAATTAGTGATATGTTCTTATAGTTAGTTACTAATGCTGATCCAAATTCTCTTATGTCACGACCCAGCCCCGTGGGCCGCGACTGGCACCCTACCTGGGTACCCAGACCGAATCACACATTCATTTTCAAATCCAAACTTATTTCATAATTTTTCGAAATCATATCGAACATAATGTTATGTCCCGTGTTTTCGTATAATTGGAAATCGAGAAATAATTACGACTTGTGTGTTATAAGGACATAATTTGATTTTAGTGAATATGACTATGTTGGTTATGGAATTATTAATGTTAAGACCTCGGGGAAGGCCGAGAATAAATTTGGAGTTTCGGAAATTAGTTTCGGGAATTACAAAACGGGACTTTTGTGAATTGGGCCAAGAACTAGAATACAAAAATTGAAGCCCAAGAATTTTGAAGGGTGGCCGGCCTTAGCCAAGCCCAAACCCACCACTTTAATGTCATGTGCTATGCACATGACTACTAATGGATATATATCACTATGCCACACTTAGTATTTTTCAAGAAAATAGATCAAATTCAAGAACACCACTAAACAAGGGCATTCGGCCGAACCCTTTGAGGAGAAAGAAAAAAAAAATCCAAGCTTGTTTATTGATCCAAAAATCCTAGTTTCTACATAGTTGTGAAGTGCTCAAGACCCTCTTCAACGGGGTATAATTAGTTTGGCGCAAGAACGACGTTTACGACAAGTCGGGTTTTCAAGAAAAGGTAAGAATTTTGCCCCTTTAAGGTTATAGAATTGATGTGAATATGTTAAGGATTGGAAATAGAGGGAAATCCCGTAATTTTGATGTAAATAGAAAGCCGTGGGTGTGTGTGTATAGTGTGTATTGGCCGTGAGCCATAGAGAGGAAAAATGATGTGAATTGATCTTGGGTAAGTTGGTATAATGTGTTGTTGTGACCCTTATGTCATAAATGATTAATTGATAAATGGAATTGGCGTTGAAAAGTGATTTTGGATATTATCGGAAAGTGTATACCTTCGGTATCATTATGTATATCATTGAATATTTAAGGTGCTAGAGACTTTAGATATGAATCTATAATGATGTTAATGAATTCGGAATGAAACGACGTTAGTTAGAATGTTCGTCGTGAATTTTGATGTTTTGAAGGATTATGGAAAATAATGGATTTTTGGTGCAATTTCGTGTATGGCTTGAATTGTAGTTAGGATGTGATTGTATAAGTTTGAATGTGGAAATGAATGCAATTATGTAGATGTAGAATTGGAGTTTTGAAAGTTTGAATGAAAGTTGCCAACTTAGATAACAAAGTAGAATTTTGAAGCTAGAATGGCTTGATTGTTGTTTGTGTTGTTTGTTGACGTGTGGGCTGTTGTGATTGATGTATTTTGAGCCGAGCTAAGCCTCGGGGATGTTAGATTTATAGGGGAAATGCTGCCGAAATTTCGGTAGGCAAAATTGGAGTTAAAGGCATTTTTAAGCCTAAGAATCTCAATTGGTAACTTTGACCATTTGCAGATTTTTGACGAAACGGGACTGGACTTTCGGGAGAGCTTACGACGTCTGTGAGGTATGTAAAGCTTTCCACTCCTTCATTTGGCATATCTTAGTGTGTTAGACGAATATGAGAACTTCCGGAGCATTTCTGCTCCTCGAAACCCGATCCACAGAAAAGTTACTATTCATTCAATTCGATTGAAGCCTAAGGGCTCTATTTTGGCTAGAATGCCACCGCTCGTCCGAAACCTATCGAAATGTGGTCGGGTAACCTAGAAACGACCATGTATGACCTTTGGCATATAAATGTTCGTAAAGATAAGTTCGCCACCTCACTTTGACTCGAGGTGGGCCCGCTACCCTGAAACGCCCTATTTGCCTTATTGGGCTATCTTTGTGAATAAAGTTGGATACGATACTTTCGATTGTGAAATTCCCTCCTATGAGATGTATTTTGAATATTATAATACGCTAAGTTACGTTTTGAGCTATACGTACTATTTGGAAATGTTTTGTGAAATGAACCTTTATATCGGCTAAGTATCCGACTATTTTGCATTATGATATGACTTATGGGTTTACTTCGTTTTGGAAAACTATTCTGAAGTACGAATTGCATTGGTTTGCTCACGACTCCGCTCGTGCCTTATTATGACTTCGTTCACCGGTTCCCGGGCCGGTTTTGATTCGTGCGCCTTATGACAATTCGGTCGTATGCTGTGTTACGGTTCCCGAGGCTTCGCCATAGGGCCGGGTTCCGTTTGGAGTTATGCTGTGATATGGCTCGTGATGCGATACGCTCACCTATGATTATGCTTGTGTTCGGGGATGTACGGAGATTTGAAACCTTCTGGTGTTATGCTGTGTGTGGCGCCAGCGTCGGAGTGGCGACCACGTTCCTAAGCGTTTGCATGATTTATTGCATTATGTATAAGTATATGATTTCGATATAGATTTTGATCTACCCATTTGTACTCCACTTTGACATTTGATTTACTTTCGGTTTTGATCCATATTTCTGTACTCCGTGCTTTACATACTCAGTACATATTTCGTACTGACCCCCTTTCTTCGGGGGCTGCGTTTTATGCCCGCAGGTGCAGATATCGGTGATCCTCCGCAGTAGGCTTCACTTCTTGCTATTCCGGAGTTCACCTAATTGATCCGGAGTCCACTTTTGGTACAGACTCTTTTTGCTTTGTATATATTTGGTATATTTGACTATTTGGGTACGGCGGGGCCCTGTCTCGCCATATGTCCTTGTTTTGAGTTCGTAGAGGCCTGTAGTCATATATGTGGGGCGAGGGTCCTATGTATGTTTGTCTGATTCTGTTTTCTGGTCTTAAGGCGGTCTGTTTGTTATGCCGGCCCCAAATGGCCCTTATGCTTATATTTGCACTTTTGACCGGCGATGTCCATTCCGCCGCTCAGTTTGTATTTGATATGATATTTTGATTTGGCACGACCGCTTAAGACATACTTGATATAAATTATGTTCGATATGATTTCGAAAAATTATGAAATAAGTTTGGATTTGAAAATGAACGTGTGATTCGGTCTGGGTACCCAGGTAGGGTGCCAGTCGCGGCCCACGGGGCTGGGTCGTGACAAAAGTGGTATCAGAGCAGTTTGTCCTCGGAATGTCTACAGGCCGTGTCTCGTAGAGTCTTGTTTATCGATGTGTTGTGCACCACATCTATAAACGGGAAGCTACAGGGCATTTAGGATGTCACTTTCTTTGGAATCTTAGATCGTGCGATAGAGCTGTGCTATTAGGGTGATTTTGACCTGACTCGCCTTTGTGTTTGCAGTGATGCCTCCGAAGAAGGCAACGGCGGCCCAGAAGGGCAAGGCGAGGATTGGAGAGACTAGCCAGGCACAGCGAGCTACCCGGGCTCGTGTCTATGATTTGCCTGAGGATGTGCCTCATTCTGAGGGGTCTGCTACACCCCCACTAGTAAAGCCTGGAGCAGGACCTTCAGCAGCTCCAGAGGTCCGTGTACCCGCACCTGAGACTCCAGCTCCTCAGCCAGGGGCGGAGGATAGGACCCTGAGGGAGGCGGTACAGCTGTTGACTACACTGGTAGCAGGACAGGCTCGCAGGCGCGGGCGGAGGGACGACGATGATGATGACAGGCGGGACAGCCTGAGAGTTCGGGAGTTTTTACTGTGTGGTACCCCCACGACTTCATTCGGGGGATGCGACGCTCACTGGACTTGGTCAGGGCTTCAGAGACCGAGTCAGTTGAGCTGGCTTCGCACAGGCTTCGAGATGTGCCTACCCACTGGTACGAGACTTGGGAGCTGTCTAGAGGAGAGGGTGCCCCTCCAGCCACTTGGGATCAGTTTGTGACAGCATTCACCCGCCACTTTTTGCCACCAGAGTTACGGCGGGCACGGGCTGATCGATTCTTACGTCCGCAGCAGAAGGGTCGGAGTGTTCGCGAGTATAACCTTGAGTTTGATTCTCTGGCCCGATATGCACCGGCCGTGGTAGCAGATATGTCCGATCGGATGCACAGATATGTTATGGGATTGGACCGGTATTTGGTTGATAGTTGTATGGCAGTGTCATTGCAGGCGGACATGGACATTGCCCGACTTCAGGCCTATGCGATGGGTATGGAGGACCGTCGCAGGTCTGATCCGGCTGGCAGAGATCGAGATAGGAGGCCGCCCAAGAGGGCTAGGTCCGCAGGTTATGCTGGAGATTCTCGAGGCGGACAGCCTCAGCAGCAGCCGTCAGACAGGCATTTTCCTCCCTCCGGCCGGGGTACTCAGTCAGGCAGCCGTAGATTCGATAGTACAGGACCGTCTGGGACCGGTCAGAGCTCCAGAGTGGCAGGTTCACAGGTACCCAGGGGTCCCAGCCAGGCCAGACCACCCAGACCCCGTTGTCCTCATTGCGGGAAGTCTCATCCCGGGGAGTGTTACCGAGCGACTGGAGCTTGCTTTTCGTGTGGTGGTCAGGGCCACTTTATGAGAGATTGTCCATTGGCTAGCGGTTCTGGTAGTGCTGCTCAGCAGACAGGGTCAGTCGCCGGTTCTTCTTCTGCTCCATCAGTTGCACGCCCTGGAGGGCGAGGTATTTCAGCACTGGCAGGACGCGGTCGAGGCCGCGGTGGCACTTCAGGTTCTAGCGGTCCCTCGAACCGCATGTATGCTTTGGCCAGCCGCCAGGATTAGGAGGCTTCGCCAAACGTCGTCACAGGTACATTGCTGGTTTTCTCCAGATCTGTATATGCATTGATTGACCCTGGCTCTACTTTATCATATATTTCCCCGCTCGTTGCTAGTAAGATTGGGATAGTGTCTGAGCCTATAGAACCATTTGAGGTAGCTACGCCAGTTGGGGATTTTATTATAGCGAGACAGATTTATAAGGATTGTTCTGTGACCATTTATGATCGTAGCACTAAGGCTGATTTGATAGAGTTAGACATGCTTGAGTTTGACGTCATTATGGGCATGGACTAGTTGTCTTCCTGTTATGCTAATGTCGACTGCCAGAAAAAGGTAGTCCGTTTTCAGTTTCCAGGGGAACCAGTCATAGAGTGGTTCGGATCTACAGCATCGCCGAGGGGTAAGTTTATTTCATACCTCAAGGCTAAGAAGATGATCCTGAAGGGGTATATCTATCATTTGGTTCGTGTGCACGATACTGCCGCGGAGGTACCTACCCTTCAGTCTGTTCCGGTCGTCAGCGAGTTTCCAGATGTTTTTCCTGACGAGCTTCCTGGCCTTCCGCCTGAGCGGGAGATTGATTTTACTATTGAGTTGATGCCGGATACGCAGCCTATATCTATTCCTCCGTACAGGATGGCACCAGCTGAGTTGAAGGAGTTGAAGGAGCAGCTGAAAGATTTGCTGGATAAGGGTTTTATCAGGCCCAGCACATCACCCTGGGGGGCGCCGATATTGTTTGTCAGGAAGAAAGATGGGTCATTGCAGATGTGTATCGACTACCGGCAGCTGAATAAGGTGACTATTAAGAATAAATATCCCCTCCCCCGGATTGATGATTTGTTTGACCAGCTGCAGGGTGCTAGACATTTTTCAAAGATAGATCTGCGTTCTGGTTACCATCAGGTGCGAGTACGGGAGTCAGATATCCCGAAGACTGCTTTCAGGACTCGGTACGGGCATTATGAGTTCAGAGTTATGTCTTTCGGGCTGACTAATGCTCCAGCAGTATTTATGGATCTGATGAACCGGGTATTTCGGCCTTTCCTGGATATGTTTGTTATTGTGTTTATTGATGATATCCTGATTTACTCGCGATCAGCCGAGGAGCATTCAGATCATTTGAGGACGGTACTTGGCATCCTCCGTCAGCAGAAGTTATATGCTAAATTCTCTAAGTGTGAGTTCTGGTTGACTTCTGTGGCATTCTTGGGCCATATTGTCGGCGCAGACGGTATTCGGGTCGACACGCAGAAGATTGAGGCTGTGCAGAATTGGCCCAGGCCTACTACACCGACAGAGGTGCGTAGTTTTCTTGGATTGGCTGGGTATTACCGCAGGTTCGTGGAGGATTTCTCTTCTATTTCAGCACCACTGACGAGGCTTACCCAGAAAGCAGCAAAATTCCAGTGGTCGGATGCCTACGAACGCAGCTTTCAGATGCTGAAGGAGAGATTGATTACAGCACCAGTTCTGGCTCTTCCAGAGGGATCTGACGGGTATGTTGTCTATTGTGACGCCTCTGGTATTGGGATAGGATGTGTATTGATGCAGCACGGTCGAGTCATAGCCTATGCTTCCCGGCAGCTCAGACCGCATCCCACTCATGATCTTGAGTTGGCCGCGGTGATTCATGCTTTGAAGATTTGGCGGCATTATTTATATGGGGTCCATGTTGATATCTATACGGACCATAAGAGTCTCCAGTATATTTTTAGGCAGAAGGAACTGAATTTGCGGCAGCGGAGATGGCTTGAGTTACTAAAGGACTACGACGTTGATATTCTGTACCACCCAGGGAAAGCCAACGTGGTAGCTGATGCGCTTAGCCGCAAGTCCGTAGGCAGTCTGGCTGATGTTCCATCTGATAAGAGGGATTTGGTTCGCGATATTCACCAGCTGGCCAGCCTCGGAGTTCGTTTGGTGGATTCTGGAGATTCTGGGATTTCTGTTTGTCCAGTTGCTGAGTCATCTATTATTCAGGAGGTAAAGCAGCGCCAGTTTGAGGATCCTCTTTTGATTCACTACAGAGATGTGGCCCTTAATAAAGCAAAGACTCAGTTTGAGATCTCGCCTGACGGAGTATTATTATATGACGGCAGATTTTGTGTACCGGACGTTGCGGGCTTACGGCGGCAGATTATGGGCGAGGCCCATAATGTACGGTATTCTGTTCATCCTGGTTCCACTAAAATGTATCGGGACCTCAGGTGTTTGTATTGGTGGGACGGCATGAAGAAAGATATTGCTGAGTTTGTTAGTCAGTGCCCGAACTGCCAGCAAGTTAAGATCGAGCATCAGAAGCCCGGTGGATTATTGCAGGAAATGGAAATTCCAGCCTAGAAATGGGAGATGATTAATATGGATTTCGTTGTTGGATTACCGCGCACTCCACGCAGGTACGACTCTATCTGGGTTGTTGTTGACAGGCTGACGAAATCAGCCCATTTCCTTCCAGTTCGGACTACTTATTCGGCTGAGGACTATGCCAGATTGTATATCAGAGAGATAGTCAGACTTCACGGAGTCCCTATATCTATTATTACTGACCGAGGTACCCAGTTTACAGCAAATTTCTGGAGGTCATTTCAGGAGGGATTAGGGACTCAGGTGAGTCTCAGTACAGCTTTTCACCCCCAGTCCGACGGGCAAGCCGAGCGCACTATTCAGACGCTCGAAGATATGTTGCGGGCCTGCGTTATCGATTTCAGGGGCAGCTGGGATGATCATTTGCCGCTTATTGAGTTTGCCTATAATAACAGTTATCACTCCAGCATCCAGATGGCTCCGTACGAGGCCCTTTATGGCAGGAGATGCAGGTCTCCTATTGGCTGGTTTGACGTGGGCGAGACTAAGTTGATTGGCCCAGACGTGATCCAGGAGGCTGTAGATAAGGTAAAGCTTATTCGAGAACGACTATTGGCTGCTCAGAGTCGACAGAAAGCTTATGCAGATAGACGACGTCGACCGTTAGAGTTCCGGATTGGCGACTGGGTATTCCTGAAGGTGTCGCCCATGAAGGGCGTCATGAGGTTCGGTAAAAAGGGTAAGTTGAGCCCCCGGTACATTGGGCCGTATCAGATCGTGCGAAAGATAGGCGAGGTCGCCTATGAGCTAGACTTACCATCCGACTTGGAGGCCGTACACCCGGTATTTCATGTGTCTATGTTGCGGAAATGTATTGGTGATCCTGCCAGGATATTCCCAGTAGATGACATTCAGGTGACGGAGCAGTTATCTTATGACGAGCAGCCTGTATCTATTCTGGATCGACAGGTACGGAGACTACGCACTAAAGAAGTGCCCTCCGTCAAAGTCCTGTGGTGCAACAATAATCGGGAGGAGATGACTTGAGAGGCGGAGGACGAGATGAAGAAGAAATATCCCCACTTGTTTCCGACATCCACAGGTAATCTAATTTCTTTTTCAGTTTGTTGTGTTGATTGATAAAATGAACTATGTATGTCATTATTAAAAAGGGACACTCCTGCCTTGATCATAAGACCTTATAAGATTAATTTAACATTCGGGGACGAATGTTCTTAAGGGGGGGAGAATGTTATGTCCCGTGTTTTCGTATAATTGGAAATCGAGAAATAATTACGACTTGTGTGTTATAAGGACATAATTTGATTTTAGTGAATATGACTATGTTGGTTATGGAATTATTAATGTTAAGACCTCGGGGAAGGCCGAGAATAAATTTGGAGTTTCGGAAATTAGTTTCGGGAATTACAAAATGGGACTTTTGTGAATTGGGCCAAGAACTAGAATACAAAAATTGAAGCCCAAGAATTTTGAAGGGTGGCCGGCCTTAGCCAAGCCCAAACCCACCACTTTAATGTCATGTGCTATGCACATGACTACTAATGGATATATATCACTATGCCACACTTAGTATTTTTCAAGAAAATAGATCAAATTCAAGAACACCACTAAACAAGGACATTCGGCCGAACCCTTTGAGGAGAAAGAAAAAAAAATCCAAGCTTGTTTATTGATCCAAAAATCCTAGTTTCTACATAGTTGTGAAGTGCTCAAGACCCTCTTCAACGGGGTATAATTAGTTTGGCGCAAGAACGACGTTTACGACAAGTCGGGTTTTCAAGAAAAGGTAAGAATTTTGCCCCTTTAAGGTTATAGAATTGATGTGAATATGTTAAGGATTGGAAATAGAGGGAAATCCCGTAATTTTGATGTAAATAGAAAGCCGTGGGTGTGTGTGTATAGTGTGTATTGGCCGTGAGCCATAGAGAGAAAAAATGATGTGAATTGATCTTGGTTAAGTTGGTATAATGTGTTGTTGTGACCCTTATGTCATAAATGATTAATTGATAAATGGAATTGGCGTTGAAAAGTGATTTTGGATATTATCGGAAAGTGTATACCTTCGGTATCATTATGTATATCATTGAATATTTAAGGTGCTAGAGACTTTAGATATGAATCTATAATGACTACAGACCTCTATGAGTTCGAAACAAAAACATATGGCGAGACAGGGCCCCGCCGTACCCAAATAGTCAAATATACAAAACAGATACAAAGCAAAAGGAGTCTGTACCAAAAGTGGACTCCGGATCAAATAGGGGTACTCCGGAATAGCAAGAAGTGAAGCCTACTGCGGAGGATCACCGATATCTGCACCTGCGGGCATAAAACGCAGCCCCCGAAGAAAGGGGGTCAGTACGAAATATGTACTGAGTATGTAAAGCACGGAGTACAGAAATATGGATCAAAACCGATAGCAAATCAAATGTCAAAGTGGAGTACAAATGGGTAGGTCAAAATCTATATCGAAATCATATACGTATACATAATGCAAATGGAATCATGCAAACGCTTAGGAACGTGGTCGCCACTCCGACGTTGGCGCCACACACAGCATAACACCAGAAGGTTTCAAATCTCCGTACATCCCCGAACACAAACATAATCATAGGTGAGCGTATCGCATCACGAGCCATATCACAGCATAACTCCAAACGGAACCCGGCCCTATGGCGAAGCCTCGGGAACCGTAACACAGCATACGGCCGAATTATCATAAGGCGCACGAATCAAAACCGACCCGGGAACCGGTGAACGAAGTCATAATAAGGCACGAGCGGAGTCGTGAGCAAACCAATGCAATTCGTACTTCAAAATAGTTTCCCAAAACGAAGTAAACCCATAAGTCATATCATAATGCAAAATAGTCGGATACTTAGCCGATATAAAGTTTCATTTATCAAAACTTTTCCAAAATAATATGTGTAGCTTAGAACGTAGCTTAACATATCGAAATTGTCGAAACATATCCCATAGACGGGAATTCCAACATCGAAGGTGCCATTCCAAACGTTATTCAAAAGGACAGCCCAATAAGACAAATAGGGCGTCTCGGGGTTAGCGGGCCCACCTCGAGTCAAAGTGAGGTGGAGAACATATTTTTATGAACATTTATATGCCAGGGGTCATACATAATCATTTCTAGGTTACCCGACCACATTTTGATAGGTTTCGGACGAATGGTGGCATTCTAGCCAAAATAGAGCCCATAGGCTTCAATTGAATTGAATGAATAGTAACTTTTCTGTGGATCGGGTTTCGAGGAACAGAAATGCTCCGGAAGGTCTCATATTCGACTAACATACAAGGATATGCCAAATGAAGGAGTGGGAAGCTTTACATACCTCACAGATGTCGTAAGCTCTCCCGAAAGTCCAGTCCCGTTTCGTCAAAAATCTGCAAATGGTCAAAGTTACCAATTGAGATTCTTAGGCTTAAAAATGCCTTTAACTTCAATTTTTGCCTACCGAAATTTCGGCAGCATTTCCCCTATAAATCTAACATCCCCGAGGCTTAGCTCGGCTTAAAATACATCCACCACAACAGCCCACACGTCAACAAACAACACAAACAACAATCAAACCATTCTAGCTTCAAAGATCTACTTTGTTATCTAAGTTGGCAACTTTTCATTCAAACTTTCAAAACTCCAATTCTACATCTACATAATTGTATTCATTCACTCATTCAAGATTATTCAATCACATTCCAAACACATTCAAAGACATATACGAAATTGCCCAAGATTCATTACTTTCCATAATTCTTTCAAAACATCAAAACTTACAACGAACATTCTAACTTGCGTCGTTTCATTCCGAATTCATTAATATCAACCACAAATCATATTTAAAGTCTTTAGCATCAAAGATACACAATGATATACGCAAATATACCAAAGGTATATACTTTCCGATAACGTTCCGAAATCATTTTCCAATGCCATTTCAATTCATTAATCATTCACTTACGACATAAAGGTCACAACGACGCATTAAACAAACTAAACAAGATCAATTCACATTTATTTCTCCTTCCTAAGGGCACACGGCCACCTTGCAAAATATACACACACCCACGGCTTCATTCACACATCAAAGTTACGGGGTTCTCGTCTATTCTCAATCCTTAACACATTCATATCAATTCTATAACACAAAAGTGTAAGAATTCTCACCTTTTCTTGAAACCCCGACTTGTCGCAAACGTAGTTCTTGTGCCAAACTAATTATACCCCGTTGAAGAGGGTCTTGAGCACTTCACAACTATGTAGAAACTAAGATTTTTGGATCACAACACAAGCTAGCACAATTTGTTTTCTCTCTTTCCTATTCTCGGCCGAGAGCCCTTTTTATGGGGTGTTCTTGGATTTTTGCTTTTGATCTTGATAATTACCAAGCATACATAGTATATATCCTTTTAGGGGTCATGTGCATAGCAGATGACCCTTTTAAAGTGGACTTGGGCCAATTGACAAGGCCGGCCCCCTTCAATTGTTGGGCTTCAACTTTGGGTCATAATTTTCCTTGGCCCAATTAGTTAAAGTCTCATTTTGTAATTCCCGAAACTAATTTCCAAAATTCCGAATTTACCCTCGGCCTTTCCCGATGTCTTAGCATTAAAGATTCCCCAACCAACATAGTCACATTCACTAAAATCAAATTATGTCCTTATAGCACACAAGTCGTAATTATTTCTCGGTTTCCAATTATACGAAAACACGGGACATGACATTCTCCCCCCCTTAAGAACATTCGTCCCCGAATGTTAGATTAATCTTATAAGGTCTTATGATCAAGGTAGGAGTGTCCCTTTTTAATAATGACATACATAATTCATTTTATCAATCAACACAACAAACTGAAAAAAGAAATTAGATTACCTGTGGATGTCGGAAACAAGTGGGGATATTTCTTCTTCATCTCGTCCTCCGCCTCCCAAGTCATCTCCTCCCGATTATTGTTGCGCCACAGGACTTTGACGGGGGGCACTTCTTTAGTGCGTAGTCGCCGCACCTGCCGATCCAGAATAGATACAGGCTGCTCGTCATAAGATAACTGCTCCGTCACCTGAATGTCATCAACTGGGAATATCCTGGAAGGATCACCAATGCATTTCCGCAACATAGACACATGAAACACCGGGTGTACGGCCTCCAATTCGGATGGTAAGTCTAGCTCATAGGCGACCTCGCCTATCTTTCGCACGATCTGATACGGCCCAATGTACCGGGGGCTCAACTTACCCTTTCTACCAAATCTCATGACACCCTTCATGGGCGACACCTTCAGGAATACCCAGTCGCCAATCCGGAACTCTAACGGTCGACGTCGTCTATCTGCATAAGCTTTCTGTCGACTCTGAGCAGCCAATAATCGTTCTCGAATAAGCTTTACCTTATCTACAGCTTCCTGGATCACATCTGGCCCAATCAGCTTAGTCTCGCCCACGTCAAACAAACCAATAGGAGATCTGCATTTCCTGCCATACAGGGCTTCATACGGTGCCATCTGGATGCTGGAGTGATAACTGTTATTATAGGCAAACTCAATAAGCGGCAAATGATCATCCCAGCTGCCCCTGAAATCAATAACGCAGGCCCGCAACATATCTTCGAGCGTCTGAATAGTACGCTCGGCCTGCCCGTCGGACTGAGGGTGAAAAGCTGTACTGAGACTCACCTGAGTCCCTAATCCCTCCTAAAATGACCTCCAGAAATTTTCTGTAAACTGTGTACCTCGGTCAGTAATAATAGATATAGGGACTCCGTGAAGCCTGACTATCTCTCTGATATACAATCTGGCATAGTCCTCAGCCGAATAAGTAGTCCGAACCGGAAGGAAATGGGCTGATTTCGTTAGCCTGTCAACAACAACCCAGATAGAGTCGTACCTGCGTGGAGTGCGCGGTAATCCAACAACGAAATCCATATTAATCATCTCCCATTTCCAGGCTGGAATTTCCATCTCCTGTAATAATCCACCGGGCTTCTGATGCTCGATCTTAACTTGCTGGCAGTTCGGGCACTGACTAACAAACTCAGCAATATCTTACTTCATGCCGTCCCACCAATACAAACACCTGAGGTCTCGATACATTTTAGTGGAACCAGGATGAACAGAATACCGTGCATTATGGGCCTCGCCCATAATCTGCCGCTGTAAGCCCGTAACGTCCGGTACACAGAATCTGCCGTCATATAATAATACTCCGTCAGGCGAGATCTCAAACTGAGTCTTTGCTTTATTAAGGGCCACATCTCTGTACTGAATCAAAAGAGGATCCTCAAACTGGCGCTGCTTTACCTCCTGAATAATAGATGACTCAGCAACTGGACGAACAGAAATCCCAGAATCTCCAGAATCCACCAAACGGACTCCGAGGCTGGCCAGCTGATGAATATCATGAACCAAATCTCTCTTATCAGATGGAACATCAGCCAGACTGCCCACGGACTTGCGGCTAAGCGCGTCAGCTACCTCAAATGGCTCTATAGGCTCAGACACTATCCCAATTTTACTAGCAACAAGCGGGGAGATATATGATAAAGTAGAGCCAGGGTCAATCAATGCATATACAGATCTGGAGAAAACCAGCAATGTACCTGTGACGACATTTGGCGAAGCCTCCTGATCCTGGCGGCTGGCCAAAGCATATATGCGGTTCGAGGGACCGCTAGAACCTGAAGCGCCACCGCGGCCTCGACCGCGTCCTGCCGGTGCTGAAATACCTCGCCCTCCAGGGCGTGCAACTGATGGAGCAGAAGAAGAACTGGCGGCTGACCCTGTCTGCTGAGCAGCACTACCAGAACTGCTAGTCAAAGGACAGTCTCTCATAAAGTGGCCCTGACCACCACACGAAAAGCAAGCTCCAGTCGCTCGGTAACACTCCCCGGGATGAGACTTCCCGTAATGAGGACAACGGGGTCTGGGTGGTCTGGCCTGGCTGGGACCCCTGGGTACCTGTGAACCTGCCACTCTGGAGCTCTGACCGGCCCCAGACGGTCCTGTACTATCGAATCTCTGGCTGCCTGACTGAGTAATCCGGCCGGACGAAGGGAAATGCCTATCTGACTGCTGCTGCTGAGGCTGTCCGCCTCGAGAATCTCCAGAATAACCTGCGGACCTAGCCCTCTTGGGCGGCCTCCTATCTCGATCTCTGCCAGCAGGATCAGACCTGCGACGGTCCTCCATACCCATCGCATAGGCCTGATGTCGGGAAATGTCCATGTCTGTCTGCAATGACACGGCCATAGAGCTGTCTACCAAATACCGGTCCAATCCCATGACATATCTGTGCATCCGATCGGACATATCTGCTACCACGGCCGGTGCATATCGGGCCAGAGAGTCAAACTCAAGGTTATACTCGCGAACACTCCGACCCCTCTGCTGCAGACGTAAGAATCGATCAGCCCGTGCCCGCCGTAACTCTGGTGGGAAAAAGTGGCGGGTGAATGCTGTCACAAACTGATCCCAAGTGGTTGGAGGGGCACCCTCTCCCCTAGACAGCTCCCAAGTCTCGTACCAGTGGGTAGCCACATCTCGAAGCCGGTGCGAAGCCAGCTCAACTGACTCGGTCTCTGAAGCCCTGACCAAGTCCAGTGAGTGTCGCATCCCCCGAATAAAGTCATGGGGGTCCTCATCGGGCTTAGACCCGAAGAACTCTGGAGGGCCACATAACAGAAACACCCGAACTCTCAGGCTGTCCCGCCTGTCATCGTCATCATCATCCCTCCGCCCGCGTCTGCGAGCCTGCCCTGCCACCAAGGTAGTCAACAACTGTACAGCCTCTCTCAAGGTCCTATCATCCGCCCCTGGCTGAGGAGCTGGAGTCTCGGGTGCGGGTACACGGACCTCTGGAGCTGCTGAAGGTCCTGCTCCAGGCTGTACTAGTGGGGGTGTAGCAGACCCCTCAGAATGAGGCACATCCTCAGGCAAATCATAAACACGAGGCCGGGTAGCTCGCTGTGCCTGACTAGTCTCTCCAATCCTCGCCTTGCCCTTCTGGGCCGCCGTTGCCTTCTTCGGAGGCATCACTGCAAACACAAAGGCGAGTCAGATCAAAATCATCCTAATAGCACAGCTCTATCGCACGATCTAAGATTCCAAAGAAAGTAACATCCTAAATGCCCTGTAGCTTCCCGTTTATGGATGTGGTGCACAACACATCGATAAACAAGACTCTACGAGACACGGCCTGTAGATATTCCGAGGACAAACCGCTTTGATACCACTTTTGTCACGACCCAGCCCCGTGGGCCGCGACTGGCACCCTACCTGGGTACCCAGACCGAATCACACATTCATTTTCAAATCCAAACTTATTTCATAATTTTTCGAAATCATATCGAACATAATTGATATCAAATATGTCTTAAGCGGTCGTGCCAAATCAAAATATCATATCAAATACAAACTGAGCGGCGGAATGGACATCGCCGGTCAAAAGTGCAAATATAAGCATAGGGGCCATTTGGGGCCATCATGACAAACGGACCGCTTTAAGACCAGAAAACAAAATCAGACCAACATATACAGGACCCTCACCCCACATATATGACTACAGGCCTCTATGAGTTCGAAACAAAAACATATGGCGAGACAGGGCCCCGCCGTACCCAAATAGTCAAATATACAAAACAGATACAAAGCAAAAGGAGTCTGTACCAAAAGTGGACTCCGGATCAAATAGGGGTACTCCGGAATAGCAAGAAGTGAAGCCTACTGCGGAGGATCACCGATATCTGCACCTGCGGGCATAAAACGCAGCCCCCGAAGAAAGGGGGTCAGTACGAAATATGTACTGAGTATGTAAAGCACGGAGTACAGAAATATGGATCAAAACCGATAGCAAATCAAATGTCAAAGTGGAGTACAAATGGGTAGGTCAAAATCTATATCGAAATCATATACGTATACATAATGCAAATGGAATCATGCAAACGCTTAGGAACGTGGTCGCCACTCCGACGTTGGCGCCACACACAGCATAACACCAGAAGGTTTCAAATCTCCGTACATCTCCGAACACAAACATAATAATAGGTGAGCGTATCGCATCACGATCCATATCACAGCATAACTCCAAACGGAACCCGGCCCTATGGCGAAGCCTCGGGAACCGTAACACAGCATACGGCTGAATTATCATAAGGCGCACGACTCAAAACCGACCCGGGAACCGGTGAACGAAGTCATAATAAGGCACGAGCGGAGTCGTGAGCAAACCAATGCAATTCGTACTTCAAAATAGTTTCCCAAAACGAAGTAAACCCATAAGTCATATCATAATGCAAAATAGTCGGATACTTAGCCGATATAAAGTTTCATTTATCAAAACTTTTCCAAAATAATATGTGTAGCTCAGAACGTAGCTTAACATATCGAAATTGTCGAAACATATCCCATAGACGGGAATTCCAACATCGAAGGTGCCATTCCAAACGTTATTCAAAAGGACAGCCCAATAAGACAAATAGGGCGTCTCGGGGTTAACGGGCCCACCTCGAGTCAAAGTGAGGTGGAGAACATATTTTTACGAACATTTATATGCCAGGGGTCATACATAATCATTTCTAGGTTACCCGACCACATTTCGATAGGTTTCGGACGAATGGTGGCATTCTAGCCAAAATAGAGCCCTTAGGCTTCAATTGAATTGAATGAATAGTAACTTTTCTGTGGATCGGGTTTCGAGGAACAGAAATGCTCCGGAAGGTCTCATATTCGACTAACATACAAGGATATGCCAAATGAAGGAGTGGGAAGCTTTACATACCTCACAGATGTCGTAAGCTCTCCCGAATGTCCAGTCCCGTTTCGTCAAAAATCTGCAAATGGTCAAAGTTACCAATTGAGATTCTTAGGCTTAAAAATGCCTTTAACTTCAATTTTTGCCTACCGAAATTTCGGCAGCATTTCCCCTATAAATCTAACATCCCCGAGGCTTAGCTCGGCTTAAAATACATCCACCACAACAGCCCACACGTCAACAAACAACACAAACAACAATCAAACCATTCTAGCTTCAAAGATCTACTTTGTTATCTAAGTTGGCAACTTTTCATTCAAACTTTCAAAACTCCAATTCTACATCTACATAATTGTATTCATTCAC
This sequence comes from Lycium barbarum, assembly GCF_019175385.1. Lineage (NCBI taxonomy): Eukaryota > Viridiplantae > Streptophyta > Magnoliopsida > Solanales > Solanaceae > Lycium > Lycium barbarum. The sequence goes on from NC_083345.1 coordinate 64,659,576, forward strand.
TCATTCAAGATTATTCAATCACATTCCAAACACATTCAAAGCCATATACGAAATTGCCCAAGATTCATTACTTTCCATAATTCTTTCAAAACATCAAAACTTACAACGAACGTTCTAACTTGCGTCGTTTCATTCCGAATTCATTAATATCAACCACAAATCATATTTAAAGTCTTTAGCATCAAAGATACACAATGATATACGCAAATATACCAAAGGTATATACTTTCCGATAACGTTCCGAAATCATTTTCCAATGCCATTTCAATTCATTAATCATTCACTTACGACATAAAGGTCACAACGACGCATTAAACAAACTAAACAAGATCAATTCACATTTATTTCTCCTTCCTAAGGGCACACGGCCACCTTGCAAAATATACACACACCCACGGCTTCATTCACACATCAAAGTTACGGGGTTCTCGTCTATTCTCAATCCTTAACACATTCATATCAATTATATAACACAAAAGTGTAAGAATTCTCACCTTTTCTTGAAACCCCGACTTGTCGCAAACGTAATTCTTGTGCCAAACTAATTATACCCCGTTGAAGAGGGTCTTGAGCACTTCACAACTATGTAGAAACTAAGATTTTTAGATCACAACACAAGCTAGCACAATTTGTTTTTCTCTCTTTCCTATTCTCGGCCGAGAGCCCTTTTTATGGGGTGTTCTTGGATTTTTGCTTTTGATCTTGATAATTACCAATCATACATAGTATATATCCTTTTAGGGGTCATGTGCATAGCACATGACCCTTTTAAAGTGGGCTTGGGCCAATTGACAAGGCCGGCCCCCTTCAATTGTTGGGCTTCAACTTTGGGTCATAATTTTCCTTGGCCCAATTAGTTAAAGTCTCGTTTTATAATTCCCGAAACTAATTTCCAAAATTCCGAATTTACCCTCGGCCTTTCCCGATGTCTTAGCATTAAAGTTTCCCCAACCAACATAGTCACATTCACTAAAATCAAATTATGTCCTTATAGCACACAAGTCGTAATTATTTCTCGGTTTCCAATTATACGAAAACACGGGACATAACATCTTATGAAGGTAACGACGTGATATTGAAGAAGAGCAAGTGAGCGATAGTATAGCTAAACGACCAGGTATGTGAGGCTAGTCCCTTCTTCCTGATGGCATGAATCTTGTAGCACGAAATTCCTATTCTCTTCATGAGTTCTTATAGTCCGAAAGGCTAAGAGTCTAACTCCTTAATGTCTATATAAGATGAGGAATACGATATGATGATGCTAGTATAATGACGATGTTAATTATCGCTTACACTCACCTTATGTACTAGTTCCTTCAAGGTGAGGCAGAGTATCAATAGTTGTTCCATAATGGAATCGGGGGATCACGACCTTACGTCACCCCGATAGAATAAAGTTGATCTTGAGCCTTATGCATGTATTACAATGAGATAAGTATTTTATGATGAGTATATTATTATTATGAGCATTTTATGATAAGCATGACATGAGCATTTCACACCGTGCCTAGTTAGCCGGGCAGTCACCGCCAAGGCGGGCAGCTATACGGATACACCATGACCTTCGGGCATGGGCAGACACCACTAGTGGGCGGCATGAGATGGTACCCCGGACGCGGGAGGCCTGGACGCGGGCTAATATTATTGATTATCACACCGTTCCGACAAGGACGGACAGCTTGCATATGATGCATATATGTTATGAGGATGAGTATGAGTAAGATGGCACGCATGATTTCCTTTATGATTATCAGACAGATCCAGATATTTCATGTTGATGTGATCACTATATTGTTGATGTTTTCTTTCATTGTTTATGCTTCTCATACTCAGTACAACATTCGTACTGACGTCCTTTCTTCGGACGCTGTGTTCATGCCCACAGGTTGACAGAGAGGAGAGCTTGGCCCAGATCCTCAGTAGCAGTCAGCTGGTTGAAAGCACTCCATTGTCCGGAGGTGCTTAGGATTATCCTTTTGGTATATATATATGTATATTTTGGGCACGACGGAGTCTTGTTCCGTCCATGTATATACAGTATGTTAGTAAAGGCTCGTAGATACGCAGTGTGGATTAGATGGTCTCACAAGACGTTTTCATATGCATGTATATTATTTTGATGGCCGAAAGGCAATTATATATAAAGTATTTATGTTTGCTTAATTATGATTTTCCTACAACTGGTATGTAAATTGATAAAAGAGTATTAAATGAGCAAGATAAGTAGTAGAGTGAGCGGTGCTCGGTAACTAGCTCCGGGTACCCGTCGCGGCCCCTAACTGGGTCGTGACACCACACAGGGCCAACAAAGCAGCATTTAAACATATGCGGACCGGCCGCCGCGGCGAATGGGATCGCCCAAACACAACATATACCCGCATCTGTACAGAAAGACCCCAACCCACAAACATGTCCACAAACCTCTAAACAGACCGACAGAATCATATGACAGGACAGGGCCCCGCCATACCCATGAACGAGAATATATATATACAGTAGTGACAGACTATACCAAAAGATGGGCTCTGGATAAGAGAGCGCTCCAAAATAGCAGAATAAGATCCTAAGCGGACGGATCAGCAAACCTGTCGTCTGTACCGGCGCGGCATAAAAACGCAGCCCCCGAAGAAAGGGGGTCAGTACGAAATATGTACTGAATATGTAAAGCCTGAAGTACAGAAACCAAAATCATAACCGGAAACAGAACGAACAGAAAGGAATGCAAAATTCAGAATATCAAATGCATATTTCAAAACATGAGGAATGTGTACAAAAACATATGCCATATCATGTCCGACCTCCGCCAAGGGACTCGGTAGACAGACCGTGGTCACCCTCCCGGCACTGGTGCCACAACACATAAGGATCAGAATACGGACAACCCCATAACATAGCATGTCATATCAAATGGCCATATCGGATCATATCATATCAAAATAGTGTACATGGCACAGCATACTCCACAACCCATGTACACGTATACCTTCCCCCTCACCATCGAGGCACGACAAACAATGTAGAAGAATATGCTTGACAACATATCCTGGCCCGGGCTCAGTGGGGGAAACATTGAGGCATCCACGAACGGAGTAGTGAGAAACTAAATGCAATAAAAATACAATATATATTTCCCGAGACTCAAGGAGGCATATCGAATGACAAATCAACTCAATGAAATCGGACGGAATCATAGTAGATAGTTTTAGATGTCATGCTGAGTTACGGAGGCATAATCTTTCTAAGATCGTTTTCAAGATCCAAAACAATTTATAAGACTTAACGGAATATTTAGAACAATTCTTAGATAATAGTTAGAGGAGTAGTTAGAATATCTCTAAAGCAAAATACTCGAAGACAAGTCATAACCACAAAAGGGTAAAATCGGAAATAATGGGCCCACCTCGGAACAAATGAAGCGGTGGGCTCAAATTACGTATATTAAGCTTATGGGATCACCTACAGAGATCCTAAGGCATTCCATAGCTTCCTAAACAATTTTGGGGAAATTTGCATAATTTTTCAAGAAAGCATACTTAAGGAATTCAATTCTATTGAATGAAAACGCGACAATTTCAAACGCGGATTCCAATGGACGGAATATTCCCCGAGGCGTAAATCCAAGCCTAGTACATCTAGGACATGCCAAGAGAAGGATCGGGATAACTTTACATACCTTACGTGCGCCTTACGGTCGCCAAAACTCAAATCCCGTTTAGCTCAGAATCTACAAATGGTCAAAGTTACCAATTAGGCATTTGCAAACTTTAAGAATTTACTTAACTTTATATTTGTCTACCGAAATTTCGGCAGCACTTCCCCTATAAATATAACATCCCCGAGGCTTAGCTCGGCTCAATATACATCAACCACAACCGCCCACAATACCACAAACATCATAAATCATAACAAAATAAATCTAACGTCAATATTCTTCCTTTCTACTTAAAGCGACAACTTTCATTCGAACTTCACAACATCAAACTAACATCAACATTATCGTATTCATTTTCTCATTCAGGGTTATTCAAACACCTTTCAATAATTTTCCAAGCGATATACATGAATTCGAGTAATCTGCCACTTTCCATATTCTATCCAAGACTTCTACGAATGCAACAAAACTTTCCAAATCACATTGTTTTCCTTCCAAACTCATTAACAACCATAATTTACATTTAGAATCTTGTTTCCACACTTACACAAAAATCATATAAAATTCACATAATTTCTCATAATTTCATACAAGCAATTCCAATGCCATTTCAATTCATTAAACCTTCATTTGCATCACAAGAGATCATCACAACACAACTAAACAATCTAAATAAATTTGAATCCACTCTTTCTCCACCTTACATGGTACACGGCCAAACACTACATTCCATACCCACTTTGAAATCTTCCATTTTTCCATACAATCAACTCATTCCCACATACTACAACACAAACAAAACTTCAAAACACAATAAATAGGGATGAATTCTTACCTTTTTCTTTAATCTTCTTCACTTGAATATGTTGTCAAATTGAAGAATCAAATCCTCTTTCCTCCAAACCAACTACACCAAGTTGTAGAGGGACCTTAATTTAGTAGAAATACCACAAGAAAAATATTTTTGGATCAAGATTTTTGAGGGTAGATTTTCTATGGCCAAACCCGAGCCTTTTTTTTTCTTCACTCTTGTTTGCTTTGTTCTTTCTTCTATGCTTCTTGAAGGCTCTAAGGGATAAAGACCACTATATATTTTAATTGTAGCACATGGAAAATTTGTGAAGTGTGGTGGGTTTGGGCCTCACTTGGCCGGCCACCCCCTCAAGTTTTGGGCCTTGATTTTCCTCTTTTTTTTTTTTTGGGCCAACCCGGTTGGTCACGAGTTGGGCCTAGCCCACTGACCTTTCGACCTTAAAACGTCCATATCTCCTTGTACCGATGTCAACTATAGGCCCACGACCTACCGTTGGAAATCTATTTCAATTATCTACAACTTTTATTTCTGGGCGTTTTCCCAAATTCCAAACTTATAATGCCGATTGTGCCCCTCCAAGTCAGGTCATCCGAAAACGTTTTCTTAAAAATATCCGTTTGGAGGGCTTCCACTTTGATTTGGCCCAAGGGTCCTTCATGAGTTGTGTTTAACTTTACATATGTGATTCATATAACTAGTCACATGTTCCGAAAAAACATCTTGACGTGTGGGCCCCACCTCAGCTTACAAATAATCCGACGTTCAAAAATACGGGATGTAACACTTTACCTCTTCTATGATAGAGGATTCAGCAACTTCTCGAATAGAAACTCCACCATCTCCAGAATTAGCCAAACGGACTCCAAGGTTAGCTAGTCAGTAAATCTCACAAACTATCTCCTTCTTTTCTGGTTGCACATCTGTCAAGCTACCCATAGATTTACGGCTAAGAGAATCTGCTACAACATTTGCTTTCCCTGGATGGTATATGATATCAACATCATAATCCTTTAATAACTCTAACCACCGCCTCTGTCGCAAATTCAGTTGTTTCTGCTTAAAGATATATTGGAGACTCTTGTGATCTGTATAAACATCAACATGAACACCATATAAGTAATGCCTCCATATCTTCAAGGCATGAATTACCGCTGCTAACTCCAGATCATGAGTAGGATAATTCCTTTCGTGCTTTCTAAGTTGTCGGGAAGCATAGGCTATAACCCTGCAATGCTGCATCAATACACAACCTAGTCCAACACCTGAAGCATCACAATAAATAACATAGCCATCTAGTCCCTCTGGAAGAGTTAAGACTAGAGCCGTAGTCAGCTTGTCTTTCAACAACTGGAAGCTTTGCTCACATGCATCAGTCCACTGGAACTTAGCCGCCTTATGAGTTAGCCTTGTTAAAGGCGCTGAAATTGAGGCAAACTTTTCTACAAATCTCTTGTAATATCCTGCTAGTCCCAGAAAACTGCGTACCTCAGTAGGTGTCGTAGGTCTAGGCCAAGTCTTTACAGCATCGATTTTCTGTGTATCTACCCGAATACCATCAGCTCCAACAATATGCCCCAAGAATGCTATTGAAGTCAACCAGAATTCGCATTTAGAGAACTTAGCATACAACTTTTGGTTTTGGAGCACCCTAAGTACTGTCCTCAAATGATCTGCATGCTCCTGTTCTGAACGTGATAGACCCGAATATCATCGATAAACACAATCACGAACATATCTAGGAATGGTTTGAACACTCGGTTCATTAAATCCATAAATACCGCTGGAGCATTGGTCAGCCCAAAAGACATCACTCTAAACTCATAATGCCCGTATCGGGTCCTGAATGCAATCTTCGGAATATCTGCCTCCTTCACCCGCACCTGATGATAGCCTGACTGTAAGACTATCTTCGAAAAGCATTTAGCACCCTGCAACAGGTCAAAAAAATCATCAATCCTGGGAAGGGGATATCTATTCTTTATTGTTACTTTATTGAGCTGTCTATAATCAATACACATCCGCAGCGACCCAACTTTCTTTCTCACAAATAATACCGGTGCTCCCCAAGGTGATGTGCTAGGCCTGATGAAGCCATTTCTAATAAGTCCCTCGGTTGCTCTTTTAACTCCTTTAACTCTGCAGGTGCCATTCTATAAGGAGGAATAGATATGGGCTGAGTATCTGGCAATACGTCTATAGTAAACTCTATCTCCCGTTCAGGAGGAAGACCTGGAAGTTCGTCTGGGAATACATCTGGAAATTCATTAACTATCGGGACTGACTGAAGAGTCGGTACCTCTGCTTTCAGATCATGCACACGAACCAGATAATAAATATAACCCTTTCTAACCATCTTCCTTGCCTCGAGGTATGTAATAAACTTACCCCTCGGCGATGCTGTATTCCCCATCCACTCTATAATTGGCTCTCCTGGGAACTGAAATCGAACTATCTTTTCTTTACAATCCACGTTAGCATAACAAGAAGCTAACCAATCCATACCCATAATAACATCAAACTCAGTCATATCTAACTCTATCAGATCTGCCACGGTGTGACGACTATATATAATCACCGAACAATTTCTATATACTTGCTTTGCTATGACAGAATCTCCTACCGGTGTAGCTACCTCAAATGGTTCTATCAACTCAGGTTCTATTCTGATTCTACTAGCAACAAAGGGAGATATATATGATAAGGTGGAACCTGGATCTATCAATGCATATACATCCCGGGAGAAAAGCGATAATATACCTGTAACCACATTCGGTGACGCCTCCTGATCCTGCCTACTAGCCAAAGCATATATGCGGTTCGAAGGACCGTTAGAACTAGAAGCTCTGTCACGACCTCTACCACGGCCTGCTGATGTCTGAATACCCTGCCCCATAGGGCACATAGCAACAGAAGAAGATGAACCAGCAACCGATCCAGTGGGCTGAGCCACCCCACCTGGACCGCCTCCATACGGACACTCTCTCATAATATGGCCTTGACGGCCGCAAGAAAAACAAGCACCTGTAGCAAGACGGCATTCCCCAGAATGGAGCCTACCACACCCAGAACACCGAGGCAAAGGTGGCCTCTACTGACTCGAACCCCTGTTCATCTATGAACCTAAAGCCTTGGAGCTCTGACCGGCTCCTGAATACCCTGTACTGTCAAATCTCTTACCTGTAAACTGTGGGGGTGCACTCCGTGATGGCTGGGAAGAATATCTAATATACTGCTGAGGTTGCCTGCCTCGAAACTCACCAGGATAACCAGCCGATCTAGCCCTCTTATGCTGGTCTCTGTCGTAATCTCTATCTGGCTGACGTCCTCTGTGTCGATCCTCTACCCCCTGTGCATATGCCTGTACCCGAGCAATATCCATACCAGACTGAAGAACCACTGTCATATAGCCATCAATCAAATAACGATCCAGCCCCATCACATAACGATGCACTCTATCATCCATATCAACTACAATAATAGGCGCATACCTAGCCAACGGATCAAACTCAAGACTGTACTCTCGAACACTCCTACCACTCTACCTCAAATCTAAGAATCTATCAACTCTGGCTCGCCTCATCTCTGAAGGCAGGAAGTGGCCAAGGAAGGCCTCCACAAACTCATCCCATACTGCCGGAGGAGCACCTTCGCCCCTGGATAACTCCCATGACTCATACCAATTAACAGCTACATCACACAGCCGATACGAAGCCAACTCGACAGACTCAGTCTCAGAAGCCTTGATTATCCTCAATGTACGCTGCATCTGCTGAATAAACTCCTGCGAAACATCCTCGGGCTTTGACCCGAAAAACTCTGGAGGATTACAACTTAAGAAATCACGAGCCCTCAAACTATCTGATCTATCCGCATGGTCAACTCCTAGTATATGCCTGCGAGCCTGCCCTGCTACTAATCTAGTCAGCAGCTGGACTGCATCTCTCATGGCCCTATCCTCCACCCCTGGCTGAGGAGCTGGAGGCTCAGGTACTGGGGCCTCGGGCGCTGGCGGTGGTGCCGCCCCCTGAACTGGAGCTGCTACTGCTCCAAGCTCCTCTGGAGATGGCGGAGTTGTAGAACTCGCCGACTGAAGTACAATATCAGGCATAGATTGGGCACGGGCCCTAGTAACTCTCCGAGTCTGGCTAGTATCTCCTGCTACTGATTTTCCCTTCTGGCCAGCTGTCGCTTTCTTTGGAGGCATAGCTGTAAACACAATAAGTCATTAGGGAGGGATTTTCCTGATAATATAGCTCTATCGTACGATCAAGAGTGAGAAGGAAAAGAAACATCCTCAATGTCCTGTAGCTTCCTGTTTATAGATGTGGTGCACAACACACTGATAAACAAGACTCTACTAGACACAGTCTGTAGACATTCCGAGGATGAACTGCTCTGATACCACATTTGTCACGACCCAACCCCATGGGCCATGACTAGTGCCCGAACTAGACACCCGTATACGAACCTGTTAAATATAGTCAAACTAGAACTAAGGACAATATGGAAACTTGTAAAAACAAACGAAGGGTTCGCAATACCACATATCATAAACCTGTCTCCCGAGGAGTCACAGCATAATAATAACACAATATGCAAGCCGACAAGGCTGCCACTATACACGGGGATATCCAAAGCATAACAATAACACGATATGCAAGCCGACAAGGCTTCCACTATACACGGGGATATCCAAAGCAAACCATATACACACAGCTGACCAAAACTTATATACAACCCACACATGTCTACAGACCTCTAAGAGTACAAGAGTGAAATGTGACGGGACAGGGCCCCGCCGTACCCCTCGATATATATATATATATATAAGTCTATATAGAAGATCTGTACCAAAATATCTAGGCTCCAAAACAATGGAGCTCTCCATGTAGCTGAGCAGAAGTCCTAAGCTGGAGGTTCACCAAATTGAGTATCTGTACCTGCGGGCATGAAACGCAGCCCCCCAAAGAAAGGGGGTCAGTACGAGATATGTACTGAGTATATAAAGCATGTAATGCAATAAGGAAAATCACAACTGCATAAACGATTACAGGAGGCAAGTATGATAATCAAAGATACCAATGCACCTGTGCCTTACGATATGAAAATCATGCATGTCTATATCATATACCATATCCGGCCCATTATGGGACTCGGTGAATAAGTCATCATATACCATACTCGGCGCCATAATCACATCATCATCATCATATACATATATATATATATACATATATACCATACCCGACCCTCTAGTGAGGGACTCGGTGAGCAATGCAGTGAAACTGTGCACGAAAACATACCCGACCCGGGACTCGGTGAAAGATATATTTACGGCATGCATGAGCAGAGTAGTGAGCAACCATATGCAAAATAAGTCATATCTGAGACTCAATAGAATAATCAAAATGAACTATCATTTGAAAATCAAGACAATAGTCATGTCAAGTACCCTTCGGATGTCACTATGGATTATATCAAAATAGAACGTCTGGAATCATAGACACGTATCGAGACATAATAAAATAAGTTCTGGAATCAAGAACATTAGCCATCCTAGTGTCTAAGAATAGGAGCTTCTTTGGAGTTATATGCTCGTCGTCTGTTTGTTTCATAAAGATCATGCCAAAAAGAAGGAAGGGATAGATTTACATACCTGTTATAGATCAACCGTAACCAAGCTTGCTTCGTCGTCCCTTTAGCCAATTAATATGAGAGTAACACTATTGTTAATAAACTACGATTTCCCAAACTTAATAAGCTACAACCAATCACTTATGGGAATCACTTCTTAGTTTATACTCCTTGATTAGTATTTTAATTAGTTAAGAACTTAACGGAAATTGGGCAGCATTTCCTCTATATAACTCGCCTAACCCAAACTTCCAACTAATCTCCGGTGATCACAACAATACCAACAATAATGATAATAGAAATAATCATATCAAATCCTTTAAATCCAGCCCATAAACAACTCAAACAACCCAATAACTTCTCTTAACCCTTTTTCAATCCAAATCATTAACATCTAAGATTTTACACCAAACAGACCAACATACGCTTCGTATGCGATACCTTATACACTTCTTTCTTCCAAATTTAGGAGCCATATCAACAACAACACGACAACAACAAGAACAACAACACTTATATAAACATACGTATAACCACACTTTTAATCTTTCAAATCAACAAGAACAGCCCACAACTTCATGAACATCTAATCCAATTCATGTCTCAACAATCTCATAAAAACAACAACAACTTAAATTATCAAGATTCGTTCACTTTTAACACATAATCCATAACAATAATAGCAATAACAACAATCAAACCCAATCCGATTAGAACAACTCCAATTCTGCCCACTTACACGCCAACAATAATCATGTAATTTTCTTACTTCCAATTTCGTCTAACACAATTTAATCTCTCCATTACAACATCATTAACTCCAATTACATTTCAAGAAGAAGAAAGCTTACCTTAAATTGATTAGGACAGATCCTACAATCACTTGCACCAATTGCACCACTTCTTCTTCTTAAATTTAAATTCTTATGTTGCTACCTCCTTGAACATGTAAAGCACCTTGGAATTTAATTTAAACTATATTTTTTGCTATAAAGATGATGAAGAATTTCCATGGCCGTGAGCTGCCACGGTTGTGCTAAGCAAATGGTTTCAATAAATTATGAAGATGATGTTGTGAATAATGAGTCATCTCATGTCTTATATGCAGCCCATAAATTTTACACGTGCCCCACTATAGCATGGACCAATCAGATTTGGCCATGTTGTAGTGGGGTCCATTTTACACACTAATTAGTTTAATTAACCCTTAATCACCACTTAATAATCAAATCATGGTTAGTTAATTCCTAATTTCCACTAATATTTCTACACTAATTGAAATTTACAACTAATCGTGCACTTTATTGAAATCGGGTTTAAAAAGTCCTTGTCTCATATCTCAAAAATAACCTTGTCCTTGAACTTACGTCGATTAACTTACGAATAATCCAACGTACAAAAATACGGGGTATAACACATACTCAGCGCCATAATCACATCATCATCATCACACACACATATATATACCGTACCCGGCCCTCTAGTGAGGGACTCGGTGAAAGATATATTAAAAGCATGCACGAGCAGAGTAGTCAGTAACCATATACAAACTAAATCATCATCTGAGACTCAATAGAATCGGTAAAATGAACTAATACTTGAGCATCAAATATAGCAATCATATCAAGTACCCCTCAAATGTCACTATGGATTATATCAAATAGAACTTCAAGAATCATAGACACATATCAAGATAATGTGAAATAGGTTCTGGATATCAAGAACATTAGCCATCCTAGTGTCTCTAAGAATAGGAGTTTCTTTGGAGTTATATGCTCATCGTCTATTTGTTTCATAAAGATCATGCCAAAAAGAAAGAAAGGCTAGCTTTACATACCTTTAATGCTTATCCGTGACGCAATACGTATACGCTACCCGAAGTATCTCAACCTATAGTAAGACGTTAAGAACTATGGTTAAGCTACGGAAAGGTTTAAAACGTATTTCAACGTTAGTAGCCTATTCCTAGAAAATTGGGCGGCATTTCTCCTATATTGTTCATTTCCCTCACATTCAAACTAATTATGAAACGACCAGATCAATATCAACAACCACACGTCCAAGTTACTATATCAAGAACTAGCGAAAACAAGATTCAAGAATACCCCGAAACAGCCCGCACAACATTCCAAATCAGCCCACACATTACAATATTCAATAATAGTCGTCATAACGACTACGACATATTCAAGTTACTTCTAATAATCTATAGTTACAACACTTCATCGAAATGACCTTATAATAGTTCAACAATTACAACCACCCAAAAGCAATCTTTCAGACTACTAGAAGTACGTTTTAAACTTATCTTTTCTTTCGAATCGACCAACACAACAATCAGTGACTATTATCCATATACAAGCAAATATCATCAATAACTTAACAACAACATGCCCCAAACAACCCCTAATTACAACATAACAATGCTGATACACCTCGAACATCTAAAAATATACACCAAACAAGCCACATACGCTTCGTATACGATATCTTATACATTTCTTTCTTCCAAATTGGTGATTCATATCAGCAACAACACAACAACGACATCAACTACTATATGCAAGAAAACTAGCCTAATATTACAACAAGTACTAAAACAGCCCATGGAATCAATACAAATTCTAGCATGATTTAAGCTTTCCTTTCACAAATTCCACATCCACCAAATTATACAAAGACCAAACCATCTCTAAAACATGTAGGAGGGAATTAAACCTTACCTTAGCAAGCTTGGCCTATTAACGTTGCTGGAATTATGAATTAAAATTACAAGTGTTCTTGCTGCCCCAAGGATTAAATTCACGTTGCTGCTCACCTTTGAATGTTTAGAACACCTTAGGAATTTAATTTTTTGCTATAAAAAGCTTGAGTTGATCAAGAGCTGCCATGGCTGTTGTGATTTCTATTTCTTTCACCAATTCAACTTTGTGAAGATGAATTTGTGACTAAATGAGTCATCACATAGTATTTATATGCAAGCAGCCATGTTGACAAGTGTCCCACTATGGCGTGGACCAATCAGATTTGGCCATGTTATAGCGGGGTCCATTTAATACACTAATTAACTTAATTAATCATTAATACCCACTTAATAATCTAATCATGGTTAATTAATCCCTAATCTCCACTAATATTTCTACACTAATTGGAATTTACAAGCAAATCGTGCACTTATTAAAATCGGGGATTAAAAGTCCTTATCTCATATCCCAAAAATAATCTTGTCCTTGAATTTATGTCGGTTAACTTACAATTAATCCAACATACAAAAATACGGGATATAACATCCTTCCCCCCTTTAGAACATTCGTCCTCGAATGTTAAACTAGTTCTATAAGGCTATATAAAAATTTCGAGAAAGTCCCCTCCATCGGTATACCTACCAACCTGTATTTAGATACCCACGGATGCCTTACAATAACATGTAGTCTCATCTACCAATCAATATAGTCAAGTGAGGAATTTAAATTACCTGTAGGCATAGGGAACAAGTAAGGTTACTTATTCTTCATCTCGTCTTCGGCTTCCCAGGTCATCTCTTCTCTATTGTTGTTTCGCCACAATACCTTGACAGAAGCCACATCCTTAGTACGTACCCTTCTGACTCGGCAATCAAGTATAGCTATAGGGCTCTCCTCATAAGACAACTCCTCTGTTACCTGGACATCGTCTACAGGGAATACTCTAGAAGGGTCACCAATACATTTACGAAGCATTGATACATGAAAGACTGGATGTACTGGTTCCAAATCAGATGGTAGGTCCAACTCAGAGGCAACCTTGCCTACCCTACGAATAATATGATAAGGTCCAATGTATCTCGGGCTAAGCTTCCCTTTCTTGCCGAACCTCATCACACCCTTCATGGCTGACACTTTCAAGAACACCCAATCACCAATCTGAAACTCTAAGTGTCGACGTCGGTTATCTGCATATGACTTCTGTCGACTTTGAGCTGCCAATAATCTCTCCTGAATGAGCTTCACCTTATCTACCACTTGCTGGATTATGTCTTGGTCGATTAACTTAGTCTCGCCTACATCGAACCATCGATAGGTGACCTGCACTTTCTCCCATATAAGGCCTCATACGGTGCCATCTGGATACTAGAATGGTAGCTATTGTTATAACCAAACTCGATAAGTGGAAAATGATCGTCCCAGCTACCTCTGAAGTCAATGATACAGGCTCGCAACATATCTTCAAGCGTCTGAATAGTACGCTTGGCCTGCCTGTCAGTCTGAGGGTGGAATGTTATGCTAAGACTCAACTGTGTCCCCAAAGCCCTCTGGAATGATCTCCAAAAGTTAGCTGTAAACTGAGCTCCTCTGTCTGAGATAATAGATGTGGGAACGCCATTAAGTCTCACTATCTCCCTGATGTATAACCCTGCATAGTCCTCAGCTGAATAAGTAGTCCTGACAGGAAGAAAATGGGCTGATTTCGTCAGCCTATCCACAATAACCCATATAGAGTCATACTTCCGTGGAGTGCGAGGTAAACCCGTAATGAAGTCCATATTAATTACTTCCCACTTCCAAGTTGGGATCTCTATCTCCTGTAATAACCCACCAGGCTTCTGATGCTCGACCTTAACCTGTTGACAATTCGGACACTGAGCAACAAACTCCGCTATGTTCTTCTTCATGCCATCCCACCAATATGAATATCTGAGGTCATGATACATCTTCGTTGACCCTGGATGAACATAATAACGGGCATAGTATGCCTTTTCCATAACCTGTTGTCGTAACCCTGTGTTATATCTCGTATTTTCATACGTTGGATTATTCGTAAGCTAATCGATATGAGTTCAAGGACAAGATTATTTTTGGGATATGAGACACAGACTTTTTAATCCCGATTTTATTAATGCACGGTTTTCTAGCTAATTACTATTAGTATGGAAACATTAGTGACGATTAGGGATTAATTAATCATGATTAGATTATTAAGTGGGGATTAATGATTTATTAGCCTAATTAGTGTATCAAGTGGGCCCCATGATCAGAATTAACCATGGTTAGAATTAACCATGATTAGACTTAACCATGACCAAACCACTAAGTGGATCCCACTACAACATGGCTGATTAGGATTGGCCCATGCCATAGTGGGACATGTGTCAACTTAGTAGGTTGCATACATATAGTCCTAAGTGATGACTAATTTGTTAGCTATATTCATAATTCATCTTCACCAAAGTTGAATTGAAGAGAGAGAAGCTCTTAAGCCATGGGAACTCACGGCCATGGCAACTCACGGCCATGGCAGCCCTTGAAAACTCACGTCCATCCCTCATCCACAGAATTAAATTGTTAATCGTCATCTTGATTTGGAGAAAGAATTATGAACAACCATGGCTGCCAAGCTCTCGGCCAAGTTTCATATTTTGATAGCAAGAAAATTATGAATTCCTAGGGTGTTCTAGATGTTGAAGAGTGCAAAACTTTGCTTTATGATCAACAACGTGAACTCATATTTTTAGAGCAGGAAGGACACTTGTAAACTTGAGTTATAATTACCAGCAACGTTGAGAGGCCAAGCTTGCTAAGTTAAGGTTTATTTCCTCTGACATGTTTTAGAGATGGTTTGGTCTTTGTATGGTTTGGTGGATGTGGAATTGGATGCAAGGAATTGTATATGTTAATGTTAAGGTTCTGTTTGGGCCATGTTGGGGCTGTTCTAATCTAATAATGGTGGATTAATTTTGATTAGTGTTGTCGTTATTGTTGTCATTGATTTTATGATGAAAGTGAAGGAATTTGATATTTAAGGTTATAGTTGTATTGTATTTATGAATGATCTGGTTCTAGTTGTGTTGTTGTTCTTGTTGAATTTGAGGACTAAGTGTAGTTAAGATTTGTATTGTGTTGTTATAATTGATGGGCTGTTTTAAGACATGTTGTAATGTTAAAATAGTTTTCTTGCATATAGAAGTTATGTCGTTGTTGTGTTGTTACTGATATGAATCACCAATTTGAAAGAAAGAAATGTATAAGATATCGTGTATGAAGCTTATGTGGCTTGTTTGGTGTATATTTTTAGATATTCGAGGTGTATCGGGCATTATTATGTTGTATTTAGGGGCTGTTGGGGCATGTTGTTGGTAAGTTATTGATGGGATTTGCCTGTATATGGATAATAGTCGCTAATTATTGTGTTGCTTAATTCGAAAGAAAAGATAAGCTTAAAACGTACCTCTAGTAGTCCGAAAGAGTGATTTTGGGTGGTTGTAATTGTTGGACTATTATAAGGTCATTTCGATGAAGTGTTGTGGATATAGATTCGTAGGAGTAACTTGAATACGTCGTGGTCGTTATGATGACTATTATTGAATGTTGTAATGTGTGGGCTGATTTGGAATGTTGTGCGGGCTGTTTCGGGGTATTCTTGAATCTTGTTTGGGCTAGTTCTTGATATAGTAACTTTGACATCTGGTTGTTGATATTGATCTGGTCGTATCATAATTAGTTTGAATGTAAGGGAAATGAACAATATAGGAGAAATGCCACCCAATTTTCTAGGAATAGGCTACTAACGTTGAAGTACGTTTTATGCCTTTCCGTAGCTTAACCATAGTCTTGACGTCTTAATATAAGTTGAGATACTTTGGGCAGCGTATACATATCAAGTCACGGATTAAGCGCCAAATGTATGTAAAGCTATCCCTTCTTCCGTTTCGGCATGATCTATGTGAGACAAACATACGACGAATGTATAACTCCAAAGAAGATCCTATTCTTAGAGACACTAGGATGGCCAATGTTCTTGATTCCCAGAACTTACTTCATTATGTCTTGATACGTGTCTATGATTCCTGAAGTTCTATTTGATATATTCCATAGTGACATTCGAAGGATACTTGACATAACCATTGTCTTTGATTTTCAAATGATAGTTCATTTTGATTATCCTATTGAGTCTCAGATATGACTTAGTTTGCATATGGTTGCTCACTACTCTGCTCGTGCTTGCTGTTAATGTATCTTTCACCGAGTCCCGGGCCAGGTATGTTTTCGTGCACAGTTTCACTGCATTGTTCACCAAGTCCCTCACTAGATGCCCGGGTACGGTATATATATATATATATATATATATATATATATATATATATATATATATATATATGATATGATGATGTGATGATGTGATGATGGCACCGAGACCCCTGATGGGTACGGTTAATGTATCTTTCACCGAGTGATGATGTACGGTTAATGTACGGTTAATGATGTGATGATGGCACCGAGACCCCTGATGGGTACGGCCGGGTACGGTTAATGTATCTTTCACCGAGTCATACTTGTCTCTTGTAATCTCTATTTCAGTCATGATCCTCTTTATTGTATTTCATGCTTTATATACTCAGTACATATCTCGTACTGACCCCCTTTCTTGGGGGGGGGGGGGGGGGCTGCGTTTCATGCCCGCAGGTACAGACAATCGGTTTGGTGATCCTCCAGCCTAGGACTTCTGCTCAGCTGTTTGGACAGCTCCATTGTTCCGGAGCCTTGATTATTTTGGTACAGATTTTTGATGTAGACTTATACATATCCAGGGGTACGACGGGGCCCTGTCCCGTCATATTTTACTATGATACTCTTAGAGGTCTGTAGACATATGTGGGTTGTATATGGGTTATGGTCAGCTGTGTCGATATGGTTTGTTGTGGATATTCTCGTATGTAGTGGCAGCCTTGCCGGCTTGCGTATTGTGTTATGCTTTGATAAGTTGTGACTCCTCAGGAGACAGGTTTATGACATATGGCATTATGAATCATTCGGTTGCTTTTAAGAGTTCCCATACTGTCCTTAGTTTCAGTTGATTATATTTAGCAGGTATGTATACAAGTGTCTAGCTCGGGCACTAGTCACGACCCACGGGTTTGGGTCGTGACAAAAGTGGTATCAGAGCAGTTCATCCTCGGAGTGTCTACAGACCGTGTCTAGTAGAGTCTTGTTTATCGGTGTGTTGTGCACCACATCTATAAACAGGAAGCTACAGGACATTTAGGACGTTACCTTTCCTTCTTACTCTAGATCGTGCGATAGAGCCAAGAGATAGGAAATGATATCCCTTATATACTGACCTTTGATTTCAGCAGGAGAGTGGTGTCGACAAGAGAAGGTAAATAATGCTACTGGGAGTTATAGAGGCAAGATATTTCATCGACGTTACGTTATCAAAATTTGTATATACAGAATGGTAAACTGGCCATCATCAAGGCAAGTTATTGTAAGTATAGTAAGAAAATGAATTGAATGTATATATGTTGTTGATAAGTTCAGTTATAAGGTGCGCATAGAAGAAGCTGAAGGAATCAGTAACGATAACCAGAATATATGTCAGATATAGTGTGAATGTTGCAGGTATAATTGAAACCTGCAGTTAAAGATTGAAAGGGAAAAATAAACAGGAAAGTGTAACAGGTACAGTTTGAGTTGGACATACGAGGTAAGTTCGTCATTTTTATACTGTTATTGATATGGGGAGCCCTGTGCGGCTATGATATGATATAATATATATGTATATGTTGGCCCTGTGAGGCATTGTTGGTATTTCCTGCGTGCATGTTTTGAGATAGTAAGAAATACAAAGGAAACTCTACCAAAATTTTCCTAGAAATAAAAAAGAGAATGAGATATAAGTTCGTAATATTCTTGAAAGGTCATGTCAATAGTAATGATAGGATTTGACTAAGCGGTGAGTATAGCTGACTTCGAGAAATAAAGTTAACTGTTGAATTGATAAGTAATAGTAATTATGAGGTCGATATCGATATGGTAAAAAGAAATGCTAGGATAATTTGGAAGGGCTTGTGATACTAAGAGATGATTTAGAAAAGACTGGAAAATCTTAATAGAGCGTTATATTGAGGTATCGACTGGATTGATAAGCAGGGATAAATTACGACGAGTTTATAGTTAAAAGGAGTAATAGTATGATTGAGACAAGAGTACGGAGGAAGAAGAACTATGACGAATATGAATGAATTGATAAGACAGCTTGTGAGGTATTAAAGATAAAATTGATCAGAAAGGGTAAAAGGTTAAGTACGTCTACTCCACAGAGTGTAATTAAACCATAGTAAGAATCGTGAATGAGGTTAAGAAGTGTTACACCATAGGATTGTGTCACACCCCAACCTCGCTAGGGTGTGATAGGCACCCGACCCCATATTCGGAGCCGAGCGAACCCACTGACTCTTATTACCCACATACTCGCTTGGACTTCTGACTCAGATAAAACGAAATACATAATAAGAGCTTTCAGAAACATTCTTTTATCGTTCTCAAATCAAACAAAATCTGTAATCATATAGAATCCGTAACATAATATATAATGACACATCGGCTGGTGAAGCCGCTTACAAGACTGACATTCTATACCCGCGACTCTGTCTGCAAAGTCTCTAACATCAATCCAGAAATCATACATATGAACTCTGACTCGGCAACACTCCGAAAGGAAGTGGAACTCGCCAACTCGGCTGGAACATCTTCTATAGTGGCTTCTATTCATCTGGGTGTACCTGCACGGCATGAAACGCAACCCCCGAAGAAAGGGGGTCAGTACAGAATATGTACTAAGCATGTAAGGCATGGAATACAGAAAAGAGGATCATAACTGAAATAGAGATTTACCAGAATCAAGTATGACTTTTAAAAACATCACAGCACTTGCCTTTTTTAAAGGAAAATCATGTATGTCATCATCATATATCATATATACATATAACGTGCCCCGGCCCTCTAGTGAGGGACGCGGTGAATAAAATCATCAAGGTCAACATCACATATCATATCTGTATATAACGTGCCCCGGCCCTCTGATGAGGGACGGAGTAGATAAAATCATGCATGTCAATATCATATATCATATATCATATATGCATGTAACGTGCCCCGGCCCTCTATTGCAGGACGCGGTGAATAGAGTCATCATATGCCATCCTGGCCACCACCTCGTCATCATATCATCATGTCATCATATCATACATAACGTGCCCCGGCCCTCAAGTGAGAGGGACGCGGTGAACAATGCAGAGAAGTACGCACGAGAACATACCTTGGCCCGGGACGCAGTGGAGGATACATTAAGGCATGCACGAGCAGAGTCGTGAGAAACCATATGCATATAAAACAAATTTCAAGACTCGATGGATACGTACATAAATCGACACTTGAGAGTCATAAACACGTTTCAAGTCAATCCGAGTTAGTATAAAAAAGTTATGGACGTTTTAGTACAAAACCTTCTACGAACGTTTCAGAAGCCATTTTCGGAAAATCAAAGCAATAATCATATTAGGTACCTTTCGAATATCGTTATGGATCAAATCAAATAGAGCTTTTGGAACCATATGTACGTATCAAAATATATCAAAGACTCAATGGAATAATCAAACGTGCTATCATTTGAAAATCAAGACATTAGTCATATCAATTGTCTCTCGAATGCCATTCGGAAACATATCAAACAGAACTTCGGACATCATAAATACGCATCAAACCATATGAAACAGCTTATGGAAATCAAGAACGTTAGCCATCCTAGTGGCTCCAAGAATGGAAGTTTCTTTGGAATCATAGACATATTGTCTGTTCATTTCACAAGGATCATGCCAAAAGAAAGAAAGGGTAAGCCTTACATACCTGTCCCACGTCCAATTAGCTACGCTTATTCGTCCAATCTTGCTAGTCTACATTCAAGAGAATCGACATAATCATTAAACTCATTGACATATACTTGTCTTAGTCTTTCAAATGAATTCATTTATAATCTGCCGAAATTTCGGCAGCATTTCCCCTGTAAATATACCATCCCCGAGAATCTAACTCGGCCAAATCATCAACAACAAACCCGAGAATGCAACTCGGCCAATTTATCAACAATAATCCGAGAATTCCACTCGGCCACATTATCAACAATAATCTGAAATCTTCCAAACTTAATAAGGACAATAACAACACATTGCTTTCTTCCAAATTCATGAACTACATCAACAATCTACACATTAACAACTTCATCAATCAATTCAAAATACATTCTAACATTAGTAACTTCTTTTACATAATTCGACAACATTTTTCTTATATTCAATTCAATCACAACAACCAACTTACAATCTTCCAAACTCAATAAAATCAACACATTTCTCACCTCCAAATTCATGCATTATATTTACGACCACACGTTAACAACATTATCTTCACAACACTAGAAACCATGCTAGTGTCATATTAATTTCTTCAACAATACAACTTCATTTCAAACCACCCAACCTTCATTTTTATTATGGAATCCGCAACAACAACAATCAAACTACTAAATAAAATCAATTCATCTCATCTTAGGAACATACCCTTATTCGGCCATGACCTATATATATATATATATATATATATATATATATATATATATATATATATATATATATTTCATGAATTTCATTCATTTCCACATATTACAACATTCACAAATCATCTCTAACACATGTGAAAGAAGATTGAATACATACCTTTTCCACACATCTCTTCACTCGGCTAGGGCTTATGAATTACACAAATAAAGGCTTTGCTTGCTCCAACAACTCCTTCATGTTAATGAGGACCTTCCATTTGGTGGAAATACTAGAAGAAAATTATTTTTCTTGAACAATTTCTATGACCTCATTTTCTCCTAGCCATGGCCGAATGCCCCCTTATTTTTTTCTCTTGAAGTTTCTTGAATTTGAAAGAGAAGATTGTGTCTTGCTATGTAAGCATTGGTCCATATATATAATTATTTACCAAGCCTTGGGTGGGTCCCACCTTCTCACACCACACGGCCAACATGTCCCTTTCAAGAACCTTCTTGAATATTTTGTGAAATTCCCATTTTGCCCCTAGCCTTCCACAATATTACCATGAACCTTCTTGTGAATTTCCCTTTTTACCCTTAGCCTTTCTCAATATTTCTATACTAATAAACAACTTGTATACTAAAATAACTTTGAACAATAGCCTTGCCCTTAACTTCTTGCAATTATCTTGAATTATCCGAACGTATAAAATACGGGATATAACAGATTGATTACGAACAGGATATTATGTGAATATAATAAGGATTGTTATGAAAATGAGTAAAGCCTAGTGAGGAAGTGACTAAAAGATATGACGTGGTCTATGCGACTGAAGTATAAAGGAAAATGTGAAATGGAAAGGCAAGGTATAGAACGAATAAGAAAGACTTATAAAGTTCTTTTATAGGGAAAGTTCAGAATAAAGATTATGTGATAACGGAAATGATAGCGAGCACAAGAAAAGAAGGAGTTAATTGAAAGAAGGAAATAAGAAGGAAGCGAGCGAGATAACAGTGCAGTAATAGGTTATGACATGTATAGCCAAGAACATGAGTAATATAAGTGACGGAGCTGTGAAAGACCAAACTACAAAAAGATGAGGAACGAAGCAGAATTAGTGCCAGAAAATGACTGGTATGATAAGAACAAATAGGGATGGACAGGATACGTTTTGGAAATGAGAAAAGGGGTTATGTAGAAGTAGTGTTTTCCGAAGGATATAGAGGTAGCATAAGATTCCTCGTGTACAGAATAAAATATGGACATAGACTGGAGACGTGGTAAGGGAATTCTAAAGGAAACACCAAAGATAGACGTGATTAATTGAGTACGAGTATAGAACAAAAGGGAAAAATATAGCTATGAACTTAAAGGTATAGTACGATGACAAGGTGATAAGATAAGACTGTCATTAAGATGAACTTGATATGATTTTGAGTAAGTTAGAAGGCAGTGTTGGGTACACAACAAGGGTAAAAGAGCGTAAGGCATAAATAAGTGCTACGTGTATATAACTTCACCTAGAAAATAGTGGAATCCTTAAAGGACAAGGATTGTAGGCCCGAGGAACAAATAATGTATTGTAAATTTATTAAAGGAAGCAGATGATATAGGTTGGGATAAAGATAATATTACAAGAGAACTTAGGACACTTATCATCGGAATATAAGTGCTACCTAATTGAGAATTTGGAACGACTATAAGTACTAATTAATTACTGATTGGAGTAAGTGGAATGTGGCCTTGGATGAGTTGCTACCTGGGTTGCATTACTCGAGTACAGATGGTCAGATGAGATTTTATACTATATATAGAAAGGTTCTCGTCGCTTCGTGATTTTGTTAAGGTTTCGTTTCGTACGTGGATAACCAAAGTCATAAATTATAAAGAGAAGACATGGATATGGTACAGCATACCAAGTGAGTTGTAAAAAAGGGATCAAATGAATTCGAGATTGGAAATAGGGACATAGAGCAGAATATAAACAGATAATGGTATAAGTACACCCTTAAGGGGGGAAGTAGGTGGGAGAAGTGCAAGTGTAAGATGGAAACGATTGACACTGCAATATATTTGATATGGATACTTAAACTTCAAGTGGGATCCCTTGCTGAAACAAGTTGGTAAGATCAGAAATCCAACAATAAACGGATAGAATTCAGGATGGTATTTGAGACAGTGCTGAGAATTATTTGTAAAGATCTTGAATGACATGACATTAAAAAGTGGGTGCTTATAAAAAGAAAGAGTACGATAAGAGAATGGTAACGAGTAACTTAAGAAATATTATAAAGGATAGCAATGCTATACTAGATTAGAGGCTAAGATTTGGCAATAGAGTTGTGCGCTAATGATATTGCGACTTATAAGTAGCAAAGGGAAGGGATAGAAAATCTCCTATAGTAGGATATGAGAAAATCAAAAGGGTGAATAAAGGAAAGGAAAGGGATATGACAAGATAGACTACGAGCGCGTTTTAGTACGGATGAATTATGTAAAGCATAATGAACCAGGAGAAGGAAAGGCTATGACTAAGATTGGATATGTTTTATATAAGTTGCACAATAATAGTTATGCAACCTACGAATATTTGTATGCTAAGAATGAGACTAAGTGAATACTTGATAGGAAGAGTAAGGATTCAGTAATAACAATGTGGTTGTGATATTTTGGACACATCAAGGAAATGTGCAAAATGGTTTGAGCCAAATTACCGGGATAGAATTAGTACTGAGAAAAAATAGGGCATGGCCATAACTAAGCCCCGATACCATTGAAAGATACGAGAGAAGAATGCAAGGTAAAGCGTAAAGACTAGTGAAACGACGCTAAGGTATTTCTCGGGCTAATTTGAGCACCTTCACATATTCTTGTAAAGATTGCAACATAATGTGTGATAGAAAAACTAAGAGAAAAATCTGAGTAAAGAGTTAATAGAAGGGTTTGAATTAAAAATAAAGAAACGACACGAGATAATATGCCTAAAGTGTTACAAGTTGGATTAAGGGAAATTGCGAAATGGTTTAAGCGAGACGATCAGAACAAGCTGGTTACTGTATGACAGTGAATTTACAGGTCAAATAAAAAATTCTTTCAGAATTATACCAGTTAATAATAGACAGACCACAGAGCATCCATGTAAAGTTATAAAATGAGGGAGCTCCAGCGCTACTTGATAGCCAACTCTAAAGATCGAGATTAAGAGCTAAAGGCAAAGTGATAGATAAAATCTTTTAAAAAGAAAGTCGAGGAGTGATACATGATGCTGAAGATTCCAGAAGATGGACTGTAACAGCGGAGCAATGTAAGGTTACTGAAGTAAAATAATGTTACACCAAGGGAAATTTTGTCTTATTCGTAGAGTTGCGAAGGGTCTACAGGTTACAAGAGGCATGAAATACTCCAAGGATTGTAACGTCTAATAAATCGACGAGGAACGTCTGCGCGTTATAAAATCTTATTTAAAGATTAAGAGGTAAGATGAAGTGAACGATACATCTTAAGGGAGTAACTATAGAAGAAAGAAGAGTCGAGTTATGACTAAGTGCACCAGGGAGTGAGTAAGATTTCAGCAGAAGAGCTCGCAATACAACTATCAACCCACTGTGAAATAAGGAGGGGGGTAAGACAATGACGTGGAATTATTACCTCGAGAAGCAACAGAAAGAGGAAATATTACGGGAATGGTTACTTAGAGATCTGGAATGCGTTATAATGAATTGGAGGGAATTGACCAGCGAAAGAGGCATGTGAAGGGCATAAATTAATAAAAGAACATTCAAAGAAGTATTGGGAGTGCAGGACAAGTTTAACATTCGAGGACGAATGTTCCAAAGAGGGGAAGGATGTTATATCCCGTATTTTCGTACGTTGGATTATTCGTAAGCTAATCAACATAAGTTCAAGGACAAGATTATTTTTGGGATATGAGACAAGGACTTTTTAATCCCGATTTTAATAATGCACGGTTTGCTAGCTAATTACTATTAGTATGGAAACATTAGTGAAGATTAGGGATTAATTAACCATGATTAGATTATTAAGTGGGGATTAATGATTTATTAGCCTAATTAGTGTATCAAGTGGGCCCCATGATCAGAATTAACCATGATTAGAATTAACCATGACCAGACCACTAAGTTGTCCCCACTACAACATGGCTGATTAGGATTGGTCCATGCCATAGTGGGACATGTGTCAACTTAGTAGGTTGCATATATATAGTCATAAGTCATGACTAATTTGTTAGCTATATTCATAATTCATCTTCACCAAAGTTGAATTGAAGAGAGAGAAGCTCTTAAGCCATGGGAACTCACGGCCATGGCAGCCCTTGAAAACTCACGTCCATCCCTCATCCACATAATTAAATTGTTAATCGTCATCTTGATTTGGAGAAAGAATTATGAACAACCATGGCTGCCAAGCTCTCGGCTAAGTTTCATATTTTGATAGCAAGAAAATTATGAATTCCTAGGGTGTTCTAGATGTTGAAGAGTGCAAAACTTTGCTTGATGATCAACAACGTGAACTCATATTTTTAGAGCAGCAAGGACACTTGTAAACTTGAGTTATAATTACCAGCAACGTTGAGAGGCCAAGCTTGCTAAGTTAAGGTTTATTTCCTCTGACATGTTTTAGAGATGGTTTGGTCTTTGTATGGTTTGGTGGATGTGGAATTGGATGCAAGGAATTGTATATGTTAATGTTAAGGTTCTGTTTGGGCCATGTTGGGGCTGTTCTAATCTAATAATGGTGGATTAATTTTGATTAGTGTTGTCGTTATTGTTGTCATTGATTTTATGATGAAAGTGAAGGAATTTGATATTTAAGGTTATAGTTGTATTGTATTTATGAATGATCTGGTTCTGGTTGTGTTGTTGTTCTTGTTGAATTGGAGGACTAAGTGTAGTTAAGATTTGTATTGTGTTGTTATAATTGATGGGCTGTTTTAGGACATGTTGTAATGTTAAAATAGTTTTCTTGCATATAGAAGTTGATGTCGTTGTTGTGTTGTTGCTGATATGAATCACCAATTTGAAAGAAAGAAATGTATAAGATATCGTGTACAAAGTGTATGTGGCTTGTTTGGTGTATATTTTTAGATATTCGAGGTGTATCGGGCATTATTATGTTGTAATTAGGGGCTGTTGGGGCATATTGTTGTTAAGTTATTGATGGGATTTGTCTGTATATGGATAATAGTCGCTAATTATTGTGTTGCTTGATTCGAAAGAAAAGATAAGTTTAAAATGTACCTCTAGTAGTCCGAAAGAGCGATTTTGGGTGGTTGTAATTGTTGGACTATTATAAGGTCATTTCGATGAAGTGTTGTGGCTATAGATTAGTAGGAGTAACTTGAATACGTCGTAGTCGTTATGATGACTATTATTGAATGTTGTAAAGTGTGGGCTGATTTGGAATGTTGTGCGGGCTGTTTTGGGGTATTCTTGAATCTTGTTTTGGCTAGTTCTTGATATAGTAACTTGGACGTGTGGTTGTTGATATTGATCTGGTCGTATCATAATTAGTTTGAATGTAAGGGAAATGAACAATATAGGAGAAATGCCGCCCAATTTACTAGGAATAGGCTACTAACGTTGAAGTATGTTTTATGCCTTTCCGTAGCTTAACCATAGTCTTGATGTCTTAATATAGGTTGAGATACTTTGGGCAGCGTATATGTTATACCTCGGAAATTTCCCCGTGAACGTACAACGAATAGACTAGCGAAGGATACGGGTATATGGTGTTTTAATCAGAAGGGAATGACGTTTGAGGACCCTAAGTAAGATTTCAAAGGCAGTGGGAACAAGAGATAGGTCATGCTCCATAATGACTAATTATAGGTTTTGAAGACTTGAAAATTACAAATTTGCACTTTGGCCCAGTTGGTCGTAAAAGGAAATACGGACCGTAAAGTAGTATACGACCCGTAAACCACCATGTCGTATTCCAACTCGCAAAACTTCAACTTTCTGTCAAATGTTCAAATGGTTAAATACAACTTGGAAAACGGACCGTAAATTGAAATACGGCTCGTAAACCGTGATCGTAAATCACCATGATTCCCAGTATGCCTTTCTGGTTTTGATATGCTTAATTACGACCACGATATACCGCCCGTAAACTGGAATACGGACCCGTAAACTGGGTTTACGACCACTGTGCACTTCAGTCACTGTTCATTCCGGATTAGATTTTAAGTCATTAAAAGGAGACCTAACCTCATTCAATTCATTTCAACTCCATGATATTTCTCTCTAGAAACCTCTAGAATACTCTCTACTCTTCAACTACAAGAATTCAAAGGAAATTAGTGATCAACTACATGAAACCCACGAAATCAAGTGTAAGAATCACACTAAAGTTCATCTTTCTCAAGAAAACCCAAAAGAAGTGAAGTAGGGTTTTGGTGCTAAAGGAGTAATTCCATTCGAGGCTTGTTCAACCATCATCTAAGGTAAGTTTCATGACTAAACCATGTTGTTTAAGGTATTGGAAGGTTAATATACTTGAATTGTAGAAAGACATAGAAAATGGGTCATTAATGAGTGAATAGTGTCATGGTTGGATGGTAGTTGGGTTGAACCCTGGATGTTGGTATGTTGTGATTATGAATGCGTTATAAATGAAATATATACCATGAAATAAGCATTATATACGAGGAAACGCGATAGTAAGCTATAACCATAAATATGGAGAAATTGAAGAGAAATGGTGGATTGTGGTCAATGTAGATAAATGATGATTATTGATTGCGATATTGTGAATGTTGTTGTGAGTGTGGGGGAGTTGATATAGAATATGGGAAAGTAGTATAAATGAAGGAAGTGATGCCCAAATAATTCCTAGAATTAGTAACGCGTTCTTATAGTCAAATTAATTAACGATAGTGCGAATTCTCTTTTGAAGGTAGAAACGTGATATCGAAGGAGAGCAAGCAAGCGATAGCTTAGTTAAACATCAAAGGTATGTGAGGCTAGTCCTTTAATTCTAATGGCATGAATCTTCTAGCATGATTTTCCTTCCACCTCATGAGTTCTTATATTCCAGAAAACTAAGAGCCTATGTCTATGAATAGCTATATAAGATAGAAGATATGACATGATGAATTTATAATGTTAAAGATGTTATTTATTGATTACACTCACCTTATATGCTAATCCCTTCAAGGTGAGGCAGAATGTCAATGATTACTCCATAATGAAATCGGGGGATCACGACCTTACGTCACCCCGGTCGAGTAAAGTTGTCCATAAGCCTTATGCATGTATTATGATAAGTATGTTATGATAAGCATATTATGATGAGCATGTATGATGATGATATAACACCATGCCTAGTTGGCCGGGCAGTCACCGCTAAGGCGGGCAGCTATACGATACACCATGGCCAAATGGCATAGGTAGACACCGCTAGTGGGCGGCATGAGATGATACCCCGGACGCGAGAGGCCTGGACGCAGGCTAATGTCATGATTATCACACCGATCCGATATGGACGGGCAGCTTATACATTATTACATCGTACCTATATGGGCGGGCAGCTTATATATTTATGCACACATGAGATGATGATAACTATGAGTAAGCCAGCATGCATTACTTCTTTTACACTTGATAGTCAGATACAGTTATTCCATATTTATACTTCTTGTATATCATTTCCATATTTCCTTGTTTATGCCTCTCATACTCAGTACAATATTCGTACTGACGTCCGTTTTCTTTGGATGTTGTAATCATGCCCACAGGTAGACGGGGAGGAGAGCTCGACCCAGACCAGCAGTAGCTGTCAGCTGATTGAAAGCACTCCTTTGTTCGGAGGTGCTTATGACGATTCTTTTGTGTATATTTATGTATATGTATTTTTAGGCATGACGGGGTCTTGTCCCGTCCTTATAAGTAGCACTCCAGTAGAGGCTCGTAGATGCGCAGTGTGGGTTAGATGGTCTCACGAGATGCTATTATATGTACATATTATTTTGATGGCCGAGAGGCATATGTATATAAAGGTATTTACGTTTCCATATAAAATATGATTTTCCTACAATTTGAGTATAAAGTTGATAAAAGAGCATTAAATGAGTAAGATGAGTAATAGAACGAGCGGTGCTCGGTGGTTAGCCCCGGGTACTCGTCGCGGCCCCTAGCCTGGTCGTGACAAAAGTGGTATCAGAGCGGTTCAGTCCTAAGAATTGTCTACGAGCCGTGTCTAGTAGAGTCTTATTTATGGTGTGTTGCGCGCCACATCAATAAACAAGAGGTTACAGGGCATTTAGGAAACATGACCGTCTTTCTTCTCATGGAATCGTGCAATAGAGCCATGTATAAGATTTTATCTTCCCTAATAGTGTATTATGATTTCAGAATGCCGCCAAAGGGAAAGGCGACAACCGCCCAGAAGGGCAAGACTACGACAAAGAGACGGGTAGAAAGAGAGCCTCCTATGAATATAGAAGAAGGCGAATCACATAATGAGGCCTTGGCTAATACTTCTTCTACCCCGCCTAATGTGGAAGAGCAAGGAGGAGCCCCAGCTCTATTCCCTCCACCGGTTGCTTCGGGTCAACAAATGACCGAGGCTATACATCTATTGACAGAGTTGGTCACCGCTCAGGCACAATGACAAAATGCGGGCCCAAGTGATCGGGCAGCAAGCACCAAAGCCCGTGATTTTATGAGCCTAAATCCTCCGAAGTTTTTCGGGTCAAAGTCGGATGAAGACCCGCAAGGTTTCATAGATGAGGTGTTGAGGATATTGAAGATTATCCATGCCTCCCAAACTGAATCCGTAGAGTTGGCATCTTATAGACTCCGGGATGTGGCAGTTTTATGGTACAACAACTGGGTATTATCAAGAGGAGAGAGTGCGCCTCCTCCGGTTTGGCAAGAATTCGTGGATGCTTTTATTCGTCACTATTTGCCACCCGAGGTCCGCTGAGCTAGAGCGGATAGATTTCTAAATCTGAGGCTAGGAAATATGAGTGCTCGGGAGTATAGCATGTAATTTAATTCTTTAGCTAGATATGCCCCAGCTATTGTGGCAGACATGGGAGATCGGGTACATAGATTTGTAAGTGTCCTAGGGCCACATTTATTCAGAGACGGGATGGATATTTCCTGAATACAGGCTCATGCTCATAATTCAGAGGGGCGACAACAACCACCAAGAAGTGACCGCGATAATGAAAGAAGGCAAGGCAAGAGGACTAGATCTATAGGAGCAGGCAGTGGTTATAGTGGGGGATCAAGGCAGACATAATTTGGTTACTCAGGCCAGTCGGTGACCAGTGCACCTCCCCGATTTGCAAGTAGGAGATTTGATCGCTCCTTCCGCTCAGACAGGGTCAGAGTTCGAGGGCCCCAGATTCCCAAATCAGGGAAGATTATAGCCAGAGGAGACCCCCAGTACCGCGATGCAGCCAATACGGTAGATTGCATTCCGGACAGTGTCGCCAGGGATCGGACGCTTGTTATACTTGCGGCCAAGTTGGGCACATGATGAGAGATTTCCCGTCGATGAGTGGGAGAGTTGGAGTTCTGCCCACAGGTTCAGCGGCTGGTTCTTCCTCAGCACACCCGGCAGGACAGACTTCCCAGATGTCAGCAGGCCGAGGTAGAGGTAGAGGGGCAGCATCTACTTCAGGTGCCACTCAGCCCCGTGTATATGCTTTAGCCGGACGGCAGGATCTTGAGTCCTCCCGGGATGTAGTTACAGATACATTGTCTATATTTTCCCGTGATGTGTATGCATTGATAGATCCGGGTTCTACATTCTCTTACATTACTCCATATGTTGCTGGTTTTATTGGGGTGAAACCCGAGCCAATCAAACCTTTTGAGGTATCTACTCCGGTTGGTGATCCCGTGATAGCTAGACAAGTGTATAAAAATTATGTAGTTGTGATATGTGATCGCCAGGACACAGCTGATTTGATTGAGTTGAAGATGTTAGATTTCGATGTAATTATGGGTATGGATTGGTTGGCCTCGTGCTATGCTAATGTTGATTGCCGATTGAAAGTGGTGCGATTTCAATTTCCGGGAGAGCCCGTGCTTGAATTGAAGGGTAATGCAGCATCTCCAAAGGGTAGGTTTATTTCCTACCTTAAGGCAAGGAAGATGATAGCCAAGGGTTATATTTATCACTTAGTTCGGGTTCATGACACTGAGTCAAAGCCAACAACTTTCCAATCAGTTCCGGTTGTGAATGAATTTCCAGATGTGTTTCCAAACGAACTTCCAGGTCTTCCTCCAGAAAGAGAGATTGACTTCGCCATTGATGTGTTGCCGGACACCAAGCCTATTTCCATTCCTCCTTATCGAATGGCTCCGGCGGAATTAAAAGAGCTAAAGGCACAGCTGAAAGATTTACTTGAAAAGGGGTTTATTAGACCCAGATCATCACCGTGGGGAGCACCGGTCTTGTTCGTGAGAAATAAAGACGGATCTCTACGAATGTGTATCGACTACAGGCAACTGAACAAAGTGACGATAAAGAACAAATATCCTCTTCCAAGGATTGATGACTTATTCAATCAATTGCAAGGTGCTAAGTGGTTTTCTAAAATAGATTTGAGGTCAGGTTACCATCAGGTGAGAGTTAGAGAAGCGGATATTCCCAAAACGGCCTTCAGAACGAGGTATGGCCATTATGAATTCCGGGTGAAGTCATTTGGATTGACTAACGCTCCAGCCATGTTTATGAATTTGATGAACAATGTATTCAGGCCTCTCTTGGACTTATTTATGATAGTGTTTATTGATGATATTCTGGTGTATTCTCGCACAGAATCAAAACATGCAGATCACTTGCGAATTGTTCTTGGCAATCTTCGAGCCCGAGAATTGTATGCAAAATTTTCAAAGTGCGAGTTCTGGCTAAATTCTGTGACATTTCTGGGCCATGTTATTTCAAATGATGGCATTCGAGTTGACACTCAGAAGATTAAAGCTGTGAAGACTTGGCCAAGGCCTACGATGCCTACAGAAGTCCGTAGTTTTCTAGGTTTGGTAGGATATTATAGATGATTCGTACAGGGTTTTTCATCTATTTCAGCCCCATTGACGAAGCTAACCCAGAAGTCAGCCAAATTTCAGTGGAACGATGCTTGTGAGCGCAGTTTCCAAGAGTTGAAAGACAAATTGACCTCAGCTCCGATCTTAACACTTCCTAAAGGGTCAGATGGCTATGTAGTATATTGTGACGCTTCCAGTGTCGGATTAGGATGCGTATTGATGCAGCATGGTAAGGTTATTGCATATGCTTCGAGAGAATTGCGGAAACATGAAAAGAATTATCCGACTCATGATCTCGAATTGGCTGCGGTTATTCATGCCTTGAAAATATGGAGGCATTATTTGTATGGTGTACATGTCGATATTTATGCAGATCACAAAAGTCTTCAATACATTTTCAAGCAGAAGGAGTTGAACCTGCGGTAGAGGCGTTGGTTAGAATTGTTAAAAGATTATGATGTGAACATTTTGTACCACCCTGGAAAAGCGAATGTAGTAGCCGATGCGCTTAGTCGCCAATCGATGGGAAGTTTATGTGAAGTCCCTCCGGAAAAGAAAGAGATGGTTCATGAGCTCCGCCAACTAGCTAATCTTGGAGTACGTGTAATAGATTTGGGTAATGAGGGGACTAGCATCAATGATCCCACAATTTCGTCTTTGGACATGGAAGTGAAAGAAAAGCAATATGAAGATCCTCAATTATGTCGTCACAGAGACACGTCTCATGGAAAAGAGAAGTCTTCATTTGAAGTTTCTATGGATGGAACTCTTAGATACCGAGGAAGGCTATGTGTGCTGAATGTAGTAGAATTGCGCCAACGAATTATAGAAGAAACACATTGTTCCCGGTATTCTATTCACCCGGGTGCACCAAAAATGTATCGTGATCTCAAGATGATGTATTGGTGGGATGGCATGAAGAGAAACATAGCCGAATTTGTAGCACAGTGCCCAAATTGCCAACAAGTAAAATTTGAACATCAGAAGTCATGAGGCTTATTGCAAGCAATAGAAATCCCTACTTGGAAATGGGAAGTGATCAACATGGATTTCATCATGGGATTACCTCGTTCCCGCGGTAGGTATGATTCTATATGGGTGATTGTGGATAGATTGACGAAAGCAGCCCATTTTCTCCCAGTTAAGACTACATACTCAGCCGAAGATTATGCAAGGTTGTATCTCAAGGAAATTGTGCGCCTTCATGGTATTCCATTATAGTATCACAGACAGAGGAGCACAGTTTACAGCTAATTTCTGGAAGTCCTTCCAAGGAGGTCTAGGCACTCAAGTGAAGCTTAGCATGGCATTTCATCCGCACACCGATGGACAAGCCAAGCGTACTATTCAAACCTTGGAAGATATGCTACGAGCATGTGTTCTGGATTTCGGTGGAAGTTGGGACGATCATTTACCGCTAATCGAATTTGCGTACAATAATAGTTATCATTCCAGCATTCAAATGGCTCCATATGAAGCTTTATATGGAAGGAAATGTAGATCCCCAATCGGATGGTTCGAAATAGGAGAAGCACAACTAGTAGGCCCTGAATTAATTCAACAAGCGGTGGAAAAAGTCAAGGTGATCCGAGATCGATTGTTAACAGCCCAAAGTCGCCAAAAGTTTTATGCAGACAATCGCCGACGATACTTGAAATTTCAAGTTAGTGATTAGGTATTTTTGAAAGTATCGCCAATGAAAGGGGTGATGAGATTTGGTAAGAAAGGGAAGCCAAGTCCTAGATACATTGGACCCTATAAAATTATCCACAAGGTGGGTCATGTAGCCTATGAAATGGATTTGCCTTCGGAGCTTGAATCAGTCCATCCCGTCTTCCACGTTTCAATGCTCCGCAAGTGTATTGGAGATCCCACAAAGATTGTTCCAATAGATGATGTGTAAGTGACAGAAAGGCTAACCTATGAAGAGGTGCCTATTGCTATTTTAGACAGGCAAGTGCGAAGACTCCGAAATAAAGAGGTAGCTTTATTCAAAGTCTTATGGCGAAACAACAATCGGGAAGAAATGACTTGGGAGGCAGAAGAAAAGATGAATTCCAAGTACCCGCATTTATTCCAACCCCCAGAGGAGATTCAAGATGAAACGCCAACGATATGAGGTATGTATGCTTATTATTCATGCTTTGGGTCTTGTGTTTCCATAGATATGTCGATGTTGTGATGTAGCCCTGTGAGGCGATGATATTATGGGTTGTTGTGACAGGTTGTTAGTGCCAAATTACAGGGGAAACTCTGGTGAAATTTTGTAGAATCCCGAGTGTTTCAACATTCGAGGACGAATGTTCCAAAAGGGGGGGAAGAGTGTTACACCTCTGAAATTTCCCCGTGAATGTACAATGAATAGACTAGCGAAGGAAACAGGTATATGGTATTTTAATTAGAAGGGAATGACGTTTGATGACCCTAAGTAAGATTTCAAAGGCAGTGGGAACAAGATATAGGTCATGCTCCACAATGACTAATTATAGGTTTTGAAGACTTGAAAGTTACAGATTTGCACTTTGGCCCAGTTGGTCGTAAAATGAAATACGGACCGTAAACCACCATGTCGTATTCCAACTCGCAAAACTCCAACTTTCTGTCAAATGGTTAAATACGACTTGGAATACGGACCGTAAATTGAAATACGGCCCGTAAACCGTGATCGTAAATCACCATGATTCCAAGTATACCTTTTTGGTTTTGATATGCTTAAATATGACCACGATATACAGCCCGTAAACTGGAATACGGACCGTAAATTGGGTTTACGACCACTGTGCACTTCAGTCACTGTTCATTCCGGATTAGATTTTAAGTCATTAAAAGGAGACCTAACCTCATTCAATTCATTTCAACTCCCGATATTTATCTCTAGAAACCTCTAGAATACTCTCTACTCTTCAACTACAAGAATTCAAAGGAAATTAGTGATCAACTACATGAAACCCACGAAATCAAGTGTAAGAATCACACTAAAGTTCATCTTTCTCAAGAAAACCCAAAAGAAGTGAAGTAGGGTTTTGGTGCTAGAGGAGAAACTCCACTCAAGACTTGTTCAACCATCATATAAGGTAAGTTTCATGACTAAACCATGTTTTTTAAGGTATTGGAAGGTTAAGATACTGGAATTGTAGAAAGACATAGGAAATGAGTCATTAATGAGTGAATCGTGTCATGGTTGGATGGTAGTTGGGTTGAACCATGGATGTTGGTGTGTTGTGATTTTGAATGCGTTATAAATTAAATTTATACCATGAAATAAGCATTATATACGAGGAAACGTGATAGTAAGCTATAACCATAAATATGGAGAAATTGAAGAGAATTGGTGGATTGTGGTCAATGTATATAAATGATGATTATTGATTGCGATATTGTGAATGTTGTTGTGAGTGTGGGGGAGTTTATATAGAATATGGGAAAGTAGTATAAACGAAGTAAGTGATGCCCAAATTTTTCCTAGAATTAGTAACGCATTCTTATAGTCGAATTAACTAACGATAGTGCGAATTTTCTTTTGAAGGTAGAAACGTGATATCGAAGGAGAGTAAGCAAGCGATATCTTAGTTAAACGTCAAAGGTATGTGAGGCTAGTTCTTTCATTCTAATGGCATGAATCTTCTAGCATGATTTTCCTTCCTCTTCATGAGTTCCTATATTCCAGAAAGCTAAGAGCCTATGTCTATGAATAGCTATATAAGATAGAAGATATGACATGATGATTTTATAATGTTAAAGATGTTATTTATTGCATACACTCACCTTATATGCTAATCCCTTCAAGGTGAGGCAGAATGTCAATGATTACTCCATAATGAAATCGGGGGATCACGACCTTACATCACCCCGGTCGAGTAAAGTTGTCCATAAGCCTTTTGCATGTATTATGATAAGTATGTTACGATAAGCATATTATGATGAGCATATATGATGATGATATAACACGGTGCCTAGTTGGCTGGGCAGTCACCGCTAAAGCGGGCAGCTATACGATACACCATGGCCAAATGGCATGGGCAGACACCGCTAGTGGGCGGCATGAGATGATACCCCGGACGCAAGAGGCCTGGACGCAGGCTAATGTCATGATTATCACACCGATCCGATATCGACGGGCAGCTTATACATTATTACACTGTACCTATATGGGCGGGCAGCTTATATATTTATGCACACATGAGATGATGATGACTATGAGTAAGCCAGCATGCATTACTTCTTTTACACTTGATAGTCAGATACAACTATTCCATATTGATACTTCTTGTATATCATTGCCATATTTCCTTGTTTATGCCTCTCATACTCAGTACATTATTCGTACTGACGTCCGTTTTCTTTGGACGCTGTGATCATGCCCACAGGTAGACAGGGAGGAGAGCTCGACCCAAACCAGCAGTAGCTGTCAGCTGATTGAAAGCACTCCTTTGTTCGGAGGTGCTTATGACGATTCTTTTGCGTATATTTATGTATATGTATTTTTGGGCATGACGGGGTCTTGTCCCGTCCTTATAAGTAGCACTCCAGTAGAGGCTCGTAGATACGCAGTGTGGGTTAGATGGTCTCACGAGATGCTATTATATGTATATATTATTTTGATGACCGAGAGGCATATGTATATAAAGGTATTTACGTTTCCATATAAAATATGATTTTCCTACAATTTGAGTATAAAGTTGATAAAAGAGCATTAAATGAGTAAGATGAGTAATAGAACGAGCGGTGCTCGGAGGTTAGCCCCGGGTACTCGTTGCGGCCCCTAGCCGGGTCGTGACAGTATACATATCAAGTCACGGATTAAGCGCCAAAGGTATGTAAATCTATCCCTTCTTTCTTTTCGGCATGATCTTTGTGAGACAAACAGATGACAAATGTATAACTCCAAAAAAGCTCCTATTCTTAGAGACACTAGGATGGCTAATGTTCTTGATTCCCAGAAATTACTTCATTATGTCTTGATACGTGTCTATGATTCCTGAAGTTCTATTTGATATATTCCATAGTGACATTCGAAGGATACTTGACATGACCATTGTCTTTGATTTTCAAATGATAGTTCATTTTGATTGTCCTATTGAGTCTCAGATATGATTTAGTTTGCATATGGTTTCTCACTACTCTGCTCGTGCATGCTGTTAATGTATCTTTCACCGAGTCCCGAGCCGGGTATGTTTTCGTGCACAGTTTCACTGCATTGTTCACCGAGTCCCTCACTAGAGGGCCGAGTACGGTATATATATATATATATATATATATATATATATATATATATATATATATATATATATATATATGATATGATGATGTGATGATGGCACCGAGACCTCTGATGGGTCGGGCATGGTATACATGTGTAGGACTTTATTCACCGAGTCCATAATGGGTCGGATATGGTATATGATATAGCTATGCATGATTTTCATTTCAGAAGGCACAAGTACATTGATTTCTTGATTGTCATACATGTCTCTTGTAATCTCTATTTCAGTCATGATCCTCTTTATTGCATTTCATGCTTTATATACTCAGTACATATCTCGTACTGACCCCCTTTCTTCGGGGGGGATGCGTTTCATGCCCGCAGGTACAGACAGTCGGTTTGGTGATCTTCCAGCCTAGGACTTCTGCTCAGCTATTTGGACAGCTCCATTGTTTCGGAGCCTAGATTATTTTGGTACAGATCTTTGATGTAGACTTATACATATCCACGGGAACGGCGGGGCCCTGTCCCGTCATATTTTACTATGATACTCTTAGAGGTCTGTAGACATATGTGGGTTGTATATGGGTTATGGTCAGCTGTGTCGATATGGTTTGTTGTGGATATTCCCGTATGTAGTGGCAGCCTTGTCGGCTTGCGTATTGTGTTATGCTTTGATCAGCTGTGACTCCTCAGGAGACAGGTTTACGACATATGGCGTTATGAATCTTTCGGTTGCTTTTACAAGTTCCTATACTGTCCTTAGTTTCAGTTGATTATATTTAGCAGGTATGTATACGAGTGTCCAGCTCGGGCACTAGTCATGGCCCATGGGTTTGGGTCGTGACACCCTGCAACCTCAGGTACACATAGTCTGCCTTCATATCGTAGCACGTTGTCAGGTGTAACTTCGAACGGGGTCTTCTCTTTTTGAAGAGTTGTATCTCTATACCGTGCCAGAACAGGGTCCTCGTACTGGTGCCTCTTTACCGCCTCTATGATAGAGGATTCAGTGACTTCTCGAACAGAAACTCCACCATCTCCAGAATCAGCCAAACGGACTCCAAGGTTAGCTAGCCGGTAAATCTCACGGACCATCTCCTTGCTTTCTGGTTGCACATCTGTCAAGCTACCCGTAGATTTATGGCTAAGCGCACCTTCTACAACATTTGCTTTCCCTGGATGGTATAGAATATCAACATCATAATCCTTTAGTAACTCTAACCACCGTCTTTGTCGCAAATTCAGCTCCTTCTGCTTAAAAATATATTGGAGACTCTTGTGATCCGTATAAATATCAACATGAACACCATATAAATAATGTCTCCATATCTTCAAGGCATGAATTAACGCTGCTAACTCTAGATCATGAGTAGGAAAATTCCTTTCGTGCTTTCTGAGTTGTCGAGAAGCATAGGCTATAACCCTGCCATGCTGCATCAATACACAACCTAGTCCAACACCTGAAGCATCACAATAAATAACATAGCCATCTGGTCCCTCTGAAAGAGTTAAGATTGGAGCCGTAGCCAGCTTGTCTTTCAGCAACTGGAAACTTTGCTCACAAGCCTCAGTCCACTGGAACTTAGCTACCTTCTGAGTTAGCCTTGTTAAAGGCGTTGAAATCGTGGCAAACTTTTCTACGAATCTCCTATAATATCCTGCTAGCCCCATAAAACTGCGTACCTCAGTAGGTGCCGTAGGTCTAGGCCAAGTCTTTACAGCCTCGATCTTCTGTGTATCTACCCGAATACCATCAGCTCCAATAATATGCCCCAAGAATGCTATTGAAGTCAACTAGAATTCACATTTAGAGAACTTAGCATATAACTTCTGGTGTTGGAGCACCCTAAGTATTGTCCTCAAATGATCTGCATGCTCCTCTTCTGAACGTGAATAGACCAGAATATCATCGATAAATACAATCACGAACATATCTAAGAATGGCTTGAACACTCGGTTCATTAAATCCATAAATATCGTTGGGGCATTGGTCAACCCAAAAGACATCACTCTAAACTCATAATGCCCGTATCGGGTCCTGAATGCAGTCTTCGGAATATCTGCCTCCTTCACCCGCACCTGATGATAGCCTGACCGTATGTCTATCTTCGAAAATCATTTAGCACCCTGCAACAGGTCAAATAGATCATCAATCCTGGGGAGGGGATATCTATTCTTCATTGTTACTTTATTCAGCAGCCTATAATCAATACACATCCGCAACGACCCATCTTTCTTTCTCATAAATAATACCGTTGCTCCCCAAGATGATGTGCTAGGCCTGATGAATCCCTTTTTCTAATAAGTCCCTCAGTTGCTCTTTTAACTCCTTCAGCTCTGCAGGTGCCATTCTATAAGGAGGAACAGATATGGACTGAGTATCTGGCAATACATCTATAGTAAACTCTATCTCCCGCTCAGGAGGAAGACCTGGAAGTTAGTCTGGGAATACATCTGGAAATTCATCAACTATTGGGACTGACTAAAGAGTCGGTACCTCTGCTTTCAGGTCATGCACACGAAACAGATGATAAATATAACCCTTTCTAACCATCTTCCTTGCCTCGAGGTATGAAATAAACTTACCCCTCGGCGATGTTGTATTCCCCATCCACTCTATAATCGGCTCTCCTGGGAACTGAAATCGAACTATATTTTCTCTACAATCAACGTTAGCATAACAAGAAGCTAACCAATCCATACCCATAATAACATCAAAATCAGTCATATCTAACTCTATCAGATCTGCCACGGTGTGACGACTATATATAATCACCGAACAATTTCTATATACTTGCTTTGCTATGACAGAATCTCCTACCGGTGTAGCTACCTCAAATGATTTTATCAACTCAGGTTCTATTCCGATTCTACTAGCAACAAAGGGAGATATATATGATAAGGTGGAACCTGGATCTATCAATGCATATAAGTCCCGGGAGAAAATCAATAATATACCTGTAACCACATTCGGTGACGCCTCCTGATCCTGCCTACTAGCCAAAGCATATATGCGGTTCGAACGACCGCTAGAACTGGAAGCTCCGTCACGACCTCTACCACGTCCTGCTAGTGTCTAAATACCCTGACCCATAGGGCGCATAGCTACAGAAGATGATGAACCAGTAACCGACCCAGTTGGCTGAGCCATACCACCTACACCATCCCCATAAGGACACTCTCTCTTTATATGGCCCTGACGGCCGCACGAAAAACAAGCACCTGTAGCAAGATGGCATTCCCCATAATGGAGCCTACCTCACCGAGAACACCGAGGAAAAGGTGGCCTCGACTGACTCAAACCTCTATTCATCTGCGAACCCGAAGCTTTAGAGCTCTGACCGGCTCCTGAATGCCCTGTGCTGTCAAATCTCCTACCTGTGAACTGTGGTGGTGCACTTCGTGCTGGCTGGGAAGAATATCTAATATACTGCTGAGGCTGCCTGCCTCGAAACACACCAGGATAACCAGCCGATCTAGCCCTCTTATGCTGGCCTCTGTCGTAATCTCTATCTGGCTAACGTTCTCTGTGTCGATCCTCTACCCCCTGTGTATATGCCTGTACCCCAACAATATCCATACCTGGCTGAAGAGCCACTGCCATACAGCCATCAATCAAATAACGATCCAGCCCCATCACATAACGATGCACTCTATCAGCCATATCAACTACAATAGTAGGCACATATCTAGCCAACGAATCAAACTCAAGACTGTACTCTCGAACTCTCCTGCCACTCTGCCTCAAATGTAAGAATCTATCAACTCTAGCTCGCCTCATCTCTGAAGGCAGGAAGTGGCTAAGGAAAGCCTCCACAAACTCATCCCATACCACTGGAGGAGCACCCTCGCCCCTAGATAACTCCCACGACTCATACCAATTAACAGCTACATCACGCAACCTATACGAAGCCAACTCAACAAACTCAGTCTCAGAAGCCTTGATTATCCTCAATGTACGCTTCATCTGCCGAATAAACTCCTGCGGATCATCCTCGGGCTTGGACCCAAAAAACTCTGGAGGATTACAACTTAAGAAGTCACGAGCCCTCAAACTAACAGATCTATCCGCATGGTCAACTCCTAGTCCATGCCTGCGAGCCTACCCTTCTAGTAATCTGGTCAGCAGCTGAACTACATCTCTCATGGCCCTATCCTCCGCTCCCAGCTGAGGAGCTGGAGGCTCAGGTACTGGGGCCTCGGGAGCTGGCGGTGGGGCTGCCCCCTAAACTGGAGATGCTGCTGCTCTAAGTTCCTCTGGAGGTGGCAGTGTAGCAGAACTCACCAATTGAAGTACAATCTCAGGCATAGATTGGGCACGGGCCCTAGTAACTCTCCGAGTCTGGCTAGTATCTCCTGCTACCGATTTGCCCTTCTGGGCAGCTGTCGCTTTCTTTAGAGGCATAGCTGTAAACACAATAATTTGTTAGGGAGAGGTTATCCTGATAATATAGCTCTATCGCACGATCCAGAGTAAGAAGGAAAAGAAACATCCTAAATGTCTTGTAGCTTCCTGTTTATAGATGTGGTGCACAACACACCGATAAACAAGACTCTACTAGACACGGTCTGTAGATACTCCGAGGATGAACTGCTCTGGTACCACTTTTGTCACGACCCAACCCCGTAGGCCATGACCAGGGCCCGAGTTGGACACTCATATACAAACCTGTTAGATATATGAGGACTTGTAAAAGCAACTAAAGATTCATAACGTCACATATCATAAACCTGTCTCCTGAGGAGTCACAGCCAACCAAAGCATAACACAATACGCAAGCCGACAAGGCTGCCACTACATACGGAAATATCCAAAACAAACCATATCGACACAGCTGACCATAACCCATATACAACCCACACATGTCTACAGACCTCTATAGTATAAAAGTGAAATATGACGAGACAGGGCCCTGCCGTACCCCTGGACATACACATAAGTCTATATCAAAAGATCTGTACCAAAATAGTCTAGGCTCCGGAACAATGGAGCTCTCCAAACAGCTGAGCAGGAGTCCTAAGCTGGAGGATCACCAAATAGAGTATCTGTACCTGTGGGCATGAAACGCAGCCGCCCGAAGAATGGGGGTCAATACGAGATATATACTGAGTATATAAAGCATGAAATACAATAAAGAGTATCATAGCTAAATAGAAGATTACAGAAGGCAAGTATGATAATCAGAGATACCAATGCACCTGTGTCTTACGAGATAATAATCATGCATCTCTATACCATATACCATATCCGGCCCATTATAGGACTCGGTGAATAAAGTCATCATATACCATACTCGGCGCCACAATC
Organism: Lycium barbarum; assembly: GCF_019175385.1. NCBI lineage: Eukaryota > Viridiplantae > Streptophyta > Magnoliopsida > Solanales > Solanaceae > Lycium > Lycium barbarum. The sequence continues at coordinate 64,702,564 of NC_083345.1, forward strand.
ACATCATCATCACACACACACACACACACACACACACACACACACATATATATATATATATATACCGTACCCGGCCCTCTAGTGAGGGACTCGATGAACAATGCAGTGAAACTGTGCACGAAAACATACCCGGCCCGGGACTCGGTGAAAGATATATTAACAGCATGCACGAGCAGAGTAGTGAGCAACCATATACAAACTAAATCATCATCTGAGACTCAATAGAATAGGTAGAATGAACTAATACTTGAGCATCAAAGATAACAATCATATCAAGTACCCCTCAAATGTCGCTATGGATTATATCAAATAGAACTTCAAGAATCATAGACACGTATCAAGATAATGTGAAATAGGTTCTGAATATCAAGAACATTAGCCATCCTAGTGTCTCTAAGAATAGGAGTTTCTTTGGAGTTATATGCTCGTCATCTATTTGTTTCATAAAGATCATGCCAAAAAGAAAGAAAGGTTAGCTTTACATACCTTTATCGCTTATCCGTGACGCAATACGTATACGCTGCCCGAAGTATCTCAACCTATATTGAGACGTTAACAACTATGGTTAAGCTACGGAAAGGTTTAAAACGTATTTCAACGTTAGTAGCCTATTCCTAGAAAATTGGGCGGCATTTCTCCTATATTGTTCATTTCCCTCACATTCAAACTAATTATGAAACGGCCAGATCAATATCAACAACCACACGTCCAAGTTACTATATCAAGAACTAGCCAAAACAAGATTCAAGAATACCCCGAAACAGCCCGCACAACATTCCAAATCAGCCCACACATTACAACATTCAATAATAGTCGTCATAACGACTACGACATATTCAAGTTACTCCTAATAATCTATAGTCACAACGCTTCATCAAAATGACCTTATAATAGTTCAACAATTACAACCACCCAAAAGCAATCTTTCGGACTACTAGAAGTACGTTTTAAACTTATCTTTTCTTTCGAATCAAGCAACACAACAATCAGCGACTATTATCCGGATACAAGCAAATCCCATCAACAACTTAACAACAACATGCCCCAAACAACCCCTAATTACAACATAACAATGCCCGATACACCTCGAACATTTAAAAATATACACCAAACAAGCCACATACGCTTCGTATACGATATCTTATACATTTCTTTCTTCCAAATTGGTGATTCATATCAGCAACAACACAACAACGACATCAACTACTATATGCAAGAAAACTATCCTAATATTACAACAAGTCCTAAAACAGCCCATGGAATCAATACAAATTCTAGCATGATTTAAGCTTTCCTTTCACAAATTCCACATCCACCAAATTATACAAAGACCAAACCATCTCTAAAACATGTAGGAGGGAATTAAACCTTACCTTAGAAAGCTTGGCCTCTTAAAGTTGCTGGAATTATGAATTAAAGTTACAAGTGTTCTTGCTGCCCCAAGGATTAAATTCACGTTGCTGCTCACCTTTGAATGTTTAGAACACCTTAGGAATTTAATTTTTTTGCTATCAAAAGCTTGAGTTGATCAAGAGCTTCCATGGCCGTGAGCTGCCATGGTTGTTGTGGTTTCTATTTCTTTCTCCAATTCAAATTTGTGAAGATGAATTTGTGACTAAATGAGTCATCACATAGTATTTATATGCAAGCAGCCATGTTGACAAGTGTCCCACTATGGCGTGGACCAATCAGATTTGGCCATGTTGTAGTGGAGTCCATTTAATACACTAATTAACTTAATTTGGCCATGTTGTAGTGGGGTCCGCTTAATAATCTAATCATGGTTAATTAATCCCTAATCTCCACTAATATTTCTACACTAATTGGAATTTACAAGCAAATCGTGCACTTATTAAAATCGAGGATTAAAAGTCCTTATCTCATATCCCAAAAATAATCTTGTCCTTGAATTTATGTCAATTAAATTACAATTAATCCAACGTACAAAAATACGGGATATAACAGAGGAGGTTTTGAGAGATTTTCGGGCCATGACCATAGATTCCAAGGTCATGTAGACCTAGGGGAAGGCCCAAGGTTATGAAGACCGGGGAAGATGGCAAGATAATGAGCGGAATTTGAACACCATCAAGGTGAACCTTCCTACGTTCCAAGGCGGTAGCAATCCGGAAGAGTTCCTTGAATGGAAATTGTAATGTGAGCGCATCTTCCTCACGAACAATGTGTCTGAGGCCTTGAAGGCAAAGTATACCCTCACTCAATTTGAGGGATACGCTTCTACTTGGTAGGAATCTAAGTTACAAAGGGCTCAACAAAACATCTATGATATTCCAACTTGGAATGACTTGATCGAGCTCATGGAAACAAGGTGGCTTCCACCCACATACCACCAAGATTGATACAATAATCAAAATGAAAATGAAGAAAGAAGGACAAGAAAATAAAGGATAGATAATTTGACACAACTAAAGACCCAAATTAGCAACCAAAGTTCTTAGATTAACTTGACCTCTAATTTAGGAACTAAAGAGCACCAAACTCTTAGGATGACCAATAGGGATTTGACACCCTAATAACCAATCCTCTCACAAGTTCACAATCTCAAGCTTAGCAAGCTCTCAACACTCAAAAGAGTTTTACAATCTCAAAATATGAATAATCAAAATAGTCTAAGTCTTCCATGAAGAAGAAGAGAACTATTTATACTATGCTAGAAATAAAAGATAGAAAAATGACATAAACACCCTTAATGAGACAAGGGCCTTGTTTGGCTATTCTTCTTTCTTCAAAATCTTGAAATCTCCTTTGCAAGAATAGCCAACTCTTCATCTTTTAGCCATTGTGGTAACTTCCCATTTCCTCTTCTTCTCCCCAATCAATCTTCATCAACAAATGGACTTGGGATCTAAGGTGGTCGTCAAAAGTATACTCAAGAGCCTCCCGCTTCATAAATAGGCTTTGCAAGTGTGGTAGTTCCCGGGCTTGGCTCCTTGTAAATGGCCTCGAGGCAAGTGAGCTTGCATCATTCTCCCCATCTTGAAGAGAATTTGTCCTCAAATTTGATGGCTCATCACTTTCCATTACCATGGGAGATAGGTCACAAATGTTGAAGGTGTTATGAACTTGATATTCTGGAGGGAGATCAATTTTGTAGGCATTATCATTAAGCCTTTCAAGGACTTCAAAGGGACCATCCCCACACGGCATCAACTTTGTCTTCCTCTTGTTTGGGAATCTTTGTTTTCGGAAGTGCACCCACACCCAATCTCCCGGTTCAAGGACCACCCTTTTTCTCCCTTGGTTTGCCCGTTTCGCCACCTTTTGATTCTTCTTTTCAAGTTATAGCCTTGCCTTTTCATGGATCTTCTTCATAGCTTCAGCTCTCTTGTAACCATCTAAACTCAATACCACATCTGGAGACAAAGGTGTTAGATCCAAGGGGGTTAGGGGGTTAAAACCATACAACACCTCAAAGGGTGACATGCCAATAGTGCTATGAATAACTCTATTATATGCAAATTCTACTAAAGGAAATTGGTCTTCCTAAGAGGCTAGTTTCCCTTTTACCATGGCCCTAAACATAGAACCTAAAGTCCTATTGACAACTTCAGTTCGGCCATCGGTTTGTGGGTGGCAAGAGGTGGAAAACAACAACATCATTCCAAGACTACCCCACAATTCTTTCCAAAAGTGGCTAAGGAACTTGGGATCCCTATCGCTCACAATTGTCTTGGGAATGCCATGCAATTTAACCACATTTTCAACAAACAAGGAAGAAATATGGGGAGCATCATCAACCTTATGGCAAGCAATGAAATGGGCCATTTTTGAAAAACGATCAACAACAACAAAGATGCTATCTTTCCCCCTTTTTGTCCTAGGCAATCCCATCACAAAGTCCATGGAAATGTCAAACCAAGGTTGTTGAGGGATGGGGAGGGGAGTGTACAAGCAATGGGGTTGAAGCCTAGATTTAGCTTTTCGGCATTCAAGGCATTGGCCACAAATTCGGGCCACATCCCGCCACATGTGGGGCCAATAGAATTGCTCCTCAAGAATCCCCATTGTCTTGTCAATCCCAAAGTGTCCCATCAATCCCCCATTGTTTGCCTCCCTCACAAATAACTCCCTCCAAGAGCTCATGGGCACACATAGTCGCTTGTTCTTGAACAAGAAACCATCAAACTTAGAATAGGGAGTAGAAGATCTATCCCTAAGCCACCTTTCCCTTTCCCATTCTTCGCATTCTAGAAAGATTTGTGCAAAGTCGGGGTCCTCGGGATACAATGTCTTCAAGCTCTCAAAACCCATCAATTTGAAAGACAAAGTATTGATCAAAACATGTTTCCTTGATAAGGCATCCGCCACTACGTTATCCTTTCCCTTTTTGTATTGGATTATATAAGGGAAGGATTCAAGGAATTCAACCCATTTGGCATGCCTTTTGTTCAACTTACCTTGGGCCTTAAGATGCTTTAAGGACTCATGGTCGGTCCGAATCACAAACTCTTTAGGCCACAAGTAGTGTTGCCAACTTCCCAAAGCACGAATTAAGGCATACAACTCAAGATCATAGGTAGTATAATTCAAAGTTTCTCCCATGAGTTTTTCCCTAAAATAGGCTATGAGCTTTTGGTCTTGCATTAAAACGACTCCAATACCCACTTTCCTTGCATCACATTCAATCTCAAATATTTTGTCAAAGTCAGGTAATTGCAACAATGGTGCGGAGCTAAGCATTTGTTTCAAAGTTTCAAAGGCATTAGCTTGCTCCAAACCCCAAGAAAAAGGTTTGTCCTTTCAGATTACCTCGATCAAAGGAGCGGCTATGGTACTAAATCCTTTAACAAAACGCCTATAGAAACTAGCCAAGCCATGAAAGCTTCTTACATCTCCAATGGATTTTGGAGTGGGTCCATCTCTTATGGCTTCTATTTTGGATTCATCAACCTCAACCCCCCTTGAGCTCACAACAAATCCCAAGAAAACAACTTCATCCACACAAAAGGAACATTTATCAACATTGGCATAAAGTTGTTCTTGTCTAAGCACTTCAAACACACATTTCAAATGAATAACATGCTCATCCATGGTTTTACTATACACCAAAATATCATCAAAGTAAACAACCACAAATTTGCCAATAAAAGGTTTCATCACATGATTCATCAAACGCATGAAAGTACTAGGAGCGTTAGTGAGGCCAAAAGGCATCACCAACAATTCATATAGACCAAACTTGGTCTTGAATGCAGTTTTCCACTCATCTTCGGGTTTCATCCGGATTTGATGATATCCACTCCTAAGATCTACCTTAGAGAATATGCATGAACTATTCAACTCATCAAGCATGTCGTCAAGACGAGGTATGGGATGGCGATACTTTACCGTTATCTTGTTGATGGCCCGGCAATCGACACACATGCGCCATGATCCATCTTTCTTTGGCACTAAGATCACGGGCATGGCACAAGGACTCATACTTTCTCTCACAACTCCTTTTTCAAGGAGCTCATCCACTTGTCTTTCGAGCTCCTTAGTGTCATCTGGGTTTGCTCTATAAGTCGGTTTGTTTGGCAATTGAGACCCCGGGGCAAAGTCAATTTGGTGTTCAATTCCCCTCAAGGGTGGTAACCCCTTTGGAAGTTCCGTTGGGAACACATCATCAAATTCCTGCAAAAGAGAAGAAATAGAACTAGGAAAAGAAGGGGTTAGTTCATTAGTGTGCAATGCATAGTCCCTATGCATGAGGAGAATCACCGGTTGACACTCCCCCAATTCCTCCCTAATTTCCCCACAATTCGCCAAAAGCGACACTTTGGTTTTTCCTCTAAGCTCCCCTTTCTTTCCACTCACCTCTTGAGAAATACTCTCCTCTACTCCCTCGTCCCCCACATTCTTCTTTTGCAATGCACCATGACCCTTCTCTTTTAACTCCCTCATTTTGTTATAGACCTCACCCACTTGGGAGGGGGTCATGGGATTCAAGACATGTTTGACACCATTGTGGACAAGGGTGTATTGGTTAGTTCTCCCATTATGGTTGACGGACCTATTATATTGCCATGGTCGGCCAAGTAGAAGATGACATGCTTGCATGGGAACAACATCACACAACACCTCATTGTGATACTTCCCAACCGTGAATTTGATGATAGCTTGCCGAGTCACCTTCAATTCACCACATTCATTGAGCAATTGAAGTTTTTAAGGGTTTGCATGGTGGGTGGTGGGAAGTTTCAAGAAATCAACAAGGGTGGTACTAGCAACATTGGCACAACTCCCACTATCAATGATCATGATGCTACTGTTTTGGTTAATGATGTTACTTAGAATGGAAAAGATTTTCCCGTTGACTTGGGTCATCCATTTCTTTGCTTATCATGGTCCTTCGCACCACATAGAGAGGTATAATAGGCTCATTATCACCCTCAACGCCATCCCCTTCACTATCATGATGTTCATTCTCATGATTGCCCTCATCATCTCCTTCCTCACATTCTTCCTCATCCTCACTATAAGTGTCTCTCAAAATAAATGCTCTACGATTAGGGCACTCGCTTGCCCTATGACCGAAGCCATGACATTTAAAGCATTGAATAGGAGTTTTCGTACCTCCTTCTTTTGGAGCAAACTTCGGAGGTTGTTTGTCAACTTGCTTCTCAACTTGAGAATTCTTCACAAATGGTTACTTGGCTTCTTGGATGGGGCCCTTATTCTTTTCCCAATGGGAGGAGGAGGCTCCTCGTTCTTTGTTATTGTTCCATGAACTCAGATAGCCCCTTGACTTATTGATTTTGTCTTCCTTGAGACCCTCCTCTATTTCAATAGTCGCTTGAAGGGTTTCTTCAATGCTCACATAGTTGTGAAGTCTCATTTGTGAAACAATGTCACCATTTAACCCGGCTCGGAACTGAGTCATAGCATTTAACTCATCCTCGTCAAAATCGATTCTCATCTTGACAATTTGGAAGTCATCATAATATTCTTCCACACTCTTTTTGTTTTGCCTTAAAGTATACACCTACTTGAGTTGTTCTTGGTTGTAGCTGTCACACCCTAATCTTACTAGGGTGTGATGGGAACCCGGCCCTTATTTAGGGCCGAGCGAACCCGCTGACTCTTCTTCCACACTCTTTTTGTTTTGCCTGAAGGTATACACCTTCTTGAGTTGTTCTTGCTTGTAGCGTTCGATGACATACTTACGCCGCATAGCCTCCTTCAACTTATCCCAAGTCGGTGTGGGTGGGATTCCAATAATTCTTCTTGCTTTCACTTGAGTTTCCCACCATGTGGAGGCATACCCTTCAAATTGAGCAATGGCATAAGACGCCTTTTTCACCTCGGACATGTCATTCGTCAAGAAGATTCTATCACAGCGCATCACCAAATCAAGGAATGTATCGGGATCACTACTTCCCTTGAAGGTTGGGAGAGTAACCTTAATGGAATTGAGACTCGTGTCTCGCCCTCCTCCATAACGGTGATTCCCATTGAAATTTCCATCGTCGTCATAACCTTGATGGTCACGACCTTGGTACCCTTCAAGAGCTTGGTACCCTCTTTGCCTACCCATGTGAGCGTTAGGACCATGCCTTCCACCCCTCCCTCGATAACCTCCTTGTTCTTGCCCTTGTTGCCTCCAACCTTAGTCACTATATCGTTCGTGGTCGAGTATATCTTCTTCTATTTCATCGTCATTTGGTTGTTAGATGTTCGGATGGTGTTGGTGTGGCATAGGTGCATTTAGGTGTGGATCATTGGGGGGTGGATCGTTTGGATGTGGGTCATCTGGAGTTTGATCTTGTGGGGGTGGGTTATTCCGTTGGCCTATGGGAATGTTGTTTGGTGGGGTGAGAGTGGTGTTTTGAGGGGTGTTTTGGGGAGTGGGGTTATATAGATGATGGAAGGTGTCGGGTGACAATGTAAGTGAAGTGCTTCGAGTAGCTCCACTTGTCCCTCCTTGGTATTGCACTCGGGGCGAATACGAGACCTCTCCTTCAATTGCTTTCATCCTACTTCCCAAGTTTTCCATTCGACCATCCATGTTACATCTCGTATTCTCATGTGTTGGAAAGTGTGCGAGTTAAACGATATAAGTAACGGACACGAGGTTATCCCCCAAGCTTATATGTGATTAAAGTGATGGTACATATGTACCATAAGGATTGGAAGTTAAGCAAATCGAAGAAAATAAGTTTCGTCGAGGTTTGAAATTTATTTGAGTGAAATACGGTCCAAGCTATAATACCCCGTATTTTTAGACTAGAACATTTAATCGTCCAACATGAGCAAATTTACCCTAGCCCGGAGAATTCGATCATATCCAAGGATTCATCAAGAGCTCGGTGTATACAAGGAATGAAGTCCCAAAATAATTTACGACTTAACAAGTGTGACCACGGTGATTGAGAATAATAATATTTTGTCCACAATGCACGTGTGACTGTTGCATAATATTTTGTGATTAATAATATTTTGTCCACAATGAACACACCAAACTAGTCACTCAATTATAAACTGTGATTAATTTAAGTGGAAAGAGGGGGCTCCTTACGTGTCCTTTGCATACCCCATATGCATCAGATTGTTGCCAGTTCATTCTACCAAGGCATAACCCTATTAAATAAGCATTTACAATTCATTATAACATTTTTCACCTTGAGATAAAGCCCTCTTGAAGAGAAAAAATGTACCAGCAGCCAGCTACTATGAACCAGCAGCAACATGGCAAGCTAAATACATCATTGACCCCTTTGAAGCTCTTATTCATGGAATAACCCTTCTTTTCATCCTTGGGTTGAGTTGAGGAAGTGGTGCAATTGGTGCAAGTGATTGTAAGATTTGTCCTAATTAAATTAAGGTAAGATTTCCTCTTCTTATGGTGTAATTGGAGTAGATGATATTGTAATTGAGAGATTAACTCTTATTAAATGGAATTGGAAGCAAGGAATTGTATATGTTAATGTTAAAGTTTTGTTTGGCCGTGTTGAGGTTGTTCTAATTTATTAATGGTGGATTAAGTGTGATTAGTGTTGTCGTTATTGTTGTATTGTAGTTGAGGGTAATTTGTTTGTGATGAAGGGCTGGAAATATAGTTATGGATATGTATAGGTGTCACGACCCAACCCCGTGGGCCGCGACCAGTGCCCTAGCTGGGCACCTATACGTACCCGATACCCAAATTAGCATATTATCAGAATAATAATATAATAATAACATTAGTGGATGCTACAGAATTTAGCCGAAGAGCAGACTTGGCACACAGAAGCCGATAAGGCTATCATAAAACAAAACATCCCAAACATATGTACAGAACCCACACAGATGTATCCACAGACCTCTACAGAACATATCATAATCATAAGACGGGACAGGGCCCCGTCATACCCTGAACAAAGTACATATCCAGATAGCAGTGACAGACTGTACCAAAAGATGGGCTCTGTAGAAGAGAGCGCCCCAAAATAGCAGAAATGGGATCCTAAACGTGCGGATCAGCAAACCTGTCGTCCGTACCTGCGCGGCATGAAAACGCAGCCCCCGAAGAAAGGGGGTCAGTACGAAATATGTACTGAATATGTAAAGCGGAATCACAGAAGTCAAATCATAATGATTACAGAAAATGGGTACAAAATCCAGAGTGTCAAATGCATATTTCCAAATCAGACAGAATGTGTACAGAAACATATGTCATATCATATCCGATCCCTGCCCCGGGACTCGGCAGACAGAACGTGGTCACCCTCCCGACACTGGTGCCACAATACAGAGGAATCAGAAAAGGGGGCGTGGCCCCGTGTCATAAAATGTCATATCAGAATGGCCATAACAGATCAGATCAGAATAGGCAGACATGGCACATCATACTCCACAGACCCATGTACGCGTATACCTGCCCCCTCACATCGGGGCGCGGCGAACAATGCAGAGAATTACGCTTGACAACATATCCTGGCCCGGGCTCAGTGTGGGAAACATTGGGACATCCACGAATGGAGTAGTGAGAGACTAATGCAATTTAAAAATATCATAAGTATTTTCAAAGACTCGATGAGGCGTAGCAAAGACAAACAAATCAAATGGAGTCGGACGGAATCAGAATTAATACAATTCAGATATCATAATAATTTACAGAAATATAACTTTACTGAAGTCATTCCGAGTGTCAAAATAATTTATAATATTTAACAGAATATTTAAAATAATATTCGTTAAGCGATTAGTAGGGTAATTAAAACATTTCTTTCAAAAATCGCTTAAAAAGGAAGCTTTAACACATTAGGGGCAAAACCGTAAATAGTGGGCCCGCCTCAGAACAAATAAGGCGGCGGGCTCAAATTGTGCCCTCTAAACATATAATATCATCTACGAAGGTTATACAAACATTCTATGACTTTCTGAGTAATTTAGAGCACAATTGCATAATTTCAGAAAAAGCGTATCAAAATGGTTCAATTCTACTGACGGAAAAACTGAAATTTTGTCTTGCGGATTCCGAGGGCCAAGAGGTCCTTCGAGGCCCGGATCCGACCCTAATACACTAAGGGCATGCCAAGGGAAGAATTGGGTTTGCTTTACATACCTTTCACGCTCCTTAAGCCTTTCCAATCTCACTTCCCGTTTCGTCGAAAAACTGCAATTGGTCAAGTTTACCAATTGTGAATTATTAATGCCATTATTTCAACTTAAGCATATTTGGCTACCGAAATTTCGGCAACACTTCCCCTATACATATGACACCCCGAGAATTCAACTCGGCTATAAATCATCAACAACAACCCAAACGACAACAACAATATCAACAATGAACATTAAAAACACAAATATCCTTCAACTAGTCATTTTTCTCACAAGTTGACATAATCTTCAATTCAACCCAACTTTCAACTAAGATCAATAATTTCATATTCAACAACCATCATGATCATCACCATATAGTTCTAGAAACATTTCATATCGTTTTCCTTAAGATATACACTCGATATACATGATATACAATCTTCCGCCAAAATCATAACTTATGCAAAACATCAAATCTTTGGCATACAACTTCATAACAAGTTTCCAACTTCCAAATTCATCACTGATCATTACTATTAGCAACCAAACAACTTCATTTCCTTAACGTCGGAAAATCATACTAAAACGACATAAGTTTCTACATTCCAATTCAATACAAACTTATATCATTCTAACTTCATTTACATATCAAGCATTACAACAACACTCCAATACTCTAAACAAACTTAATCCATTTCATTCCCAAGTCAAATACACCACACGGCCATATGCTATTTTTCTCCATTCAATCAAATTTATTCCACTTTCATTCTCAACATAAATTCCATCACATTCACAACTAGAATACAACATGAATTCTATACATTTTTGGCTATACAACATGCATATACACACGGCTACAAGTCATATACCAAACCCACATTGCAAACTTCCATTTCTTCATACAATCAACACATTTCCATAAACTACAACACAATCAAAACATCATAACACAAATAAAAGGTAGAAATTCTTACCTTTTCCTCAAGTTTTCTTCACTTGGATATATGATCACTTTGGTGAATTGGATGCTCCCCACTCCAAACCAACTATACCAAGTTACAAAGGAACCTTAACTTAGTAGGAAAATCACAAAAGAAAAATTTTTGGAACAAGATTTTGGATAGCTATTTTTCCATGGCCAAACCCGAGAGCCTCTTTTTTTTTCTTTGTGTTGTTCTTGATTTTTTTGATCTTGCTTCTAAGTCTTCAACCTTCTAGTGTATATCTTATAATGACTTGGTCACATGACCAAGCACATGACCACTTAATGGGCTTGGATCAAGGCCATTATGCCAATTAATCTTATGGAAATTTAATACAAAGTTTTGGGCTTGGGCCACCATGGCCGGCCACTACAATGCATTGGGCCTTAAATTTGCTTCTTATTTTACAAGCCCAATAATTTGTGGATCGTATTTTGTAATTCCCGGAACAAATTTCCAAAATTCCAAAATTACCCTTAGCCTTGTCCCACACTTCATGACTCTATTCTTTCGTGCATAACTCCTATGTTCAACAAAATATCAAATTGACCTTATATCTCAAGAATCCAATATAATTCAAGTCTTTCCAAACGTGTGAAAACACGGGTTATAACAATAGGTGTTGTTGTTCATGGTGATATTATACTCTTTTCCATGTGTTTGTGATTTTGCGAAGTAAAGGTCGAAGATTGTATTTCGATATTGTAGTTTCGATGGACAATTTTGATCTTGATATTGAAATGATATTGAAGTAATTTTCTTGTACATGGATGGTAGTTGATGTTGTTGTCGTGTTGTTATTGATATGGCTTATAAATTTAGAAGAAAACAAGTGTATAACGTATCGTATACGAAGCGTATGTGGTCTTTTGGGTGTATAATCTTAGATGTAAAGTTTGAAGCGTAGATGTGGTCTTTTGGGTGTATAATCTTAGATGTATAATCTTACCTTTGCCTGCTTCAGGTAGAGTTTGAAACTCTACCTTATGGTAAAGTTTCGGTGGCAAAATTCTACCTTAAGGCAGAGTAGTTTTGCATGCGAAACTCATGCGAAGTAAAACTTTGGCTTATGAATTCAAGTTCTACCTAGCGAAATTTTTTAAAATTTTTGACTGAGCGGGAACTCAAATCCGAAATCTAAGAATTTTAGGCGAAGGACAAATATTAAAGAACAATAATCTGAGAGGCAAAAATTAAAGACCGGTGGATTTGAAAGGCACTCCGCACAAAAAAAAAAATAAAAAAATGCACACAAAATGGCAACATTTTAAGCCCTATGGATGCATTATTACTTGGGTGGTCAGCCCAACTAAACAAAGGTCAAGCTGCCGCGACACAATATTGTCATTGCCTCGGCATAGCGGCATCGTCTTGTCTCGTAATTTCCCTAGATGGGTTACCCGCATTACTTTCCTCGGCCTTCCATCTTATAATAGACAACAAAACAAAGAAGAACACCGTCCCTTTGGTTCGCATCTACTTGCCCGCTTGCTTGCCTCATCCTCATCTGTAATGGGATCCCTGTCTGCCATCCAAGAGCCTCTGCCCTACCCAGTTGTTCGCCGTGATGAATCTGTTATAGATAACTATCACGGTGTTAACATTCCTGATCCTTATCGATGGTACTTAAACATATTAATGCTTGACCTGGTTTTGAACATTGTCATTAGCTCAATATACAGGCTCGTTGTCACATGGTTCTGGATACTGTGGAATGGAGGATTTAAATAGCCTACCCAACTAAATTTGTGTTAGGGTTTTTGCCATGATTTTCTTATCATATTTGAGTTTTATTTTTCTCTTGACTTATGGTCGTTAATGATTTTGCAAATGCTAGCTTCCGGATGACGTTTTGTTATTTCGATCCCAACACTGGTCTGTATGGCAGAGACGGTTGTTATTGTTTTGCTTTTGTAAATCTTGATTGGTTTTTTGTTTTGATTAGGCTTGAGGATCCAGACTCAGAGGAGACCAAGGAGTTTGTGGAAAAGCAAGTGAATCTAACCGACTCACTTCTCAAGATTTGTGAGACAAGAGAAAACCTAAGGGAAAAGATCACAAAGTTGTACGATTTTCCAAAATATGAAGTCCCTTTTAGGGCTGGAGATAAATACTTTTACTTCCACAATACAGGACTGCAACCCCAAAAAGTCCTTTATGTACAGGTCTGAATGATTCAAGTTTTATGAACTCCAACTGATCTGGAATTGAGGCATAAGTTGACTGACTGACTGTGTCTTACTGCTTTGTGTGTTTTTAGGATAGTTTGGACGGAGAACCAGAGGTTTTGCTTGATCCAAACACACTTAGTGAGGACGGTATAGTTGCATTGAGTATTTGTTCCATTAGTGAGGATGCTAAGTACTTGGCATATGGTATTAGTGAGAGCGGTAGTGATTGGGTGACTATCAAAATTATGCGGGTTGATGATAAGAGCGTCCAGTCTGATGTAGTGTCGTGGGTAAGTGTTTGGAAAGATTGATTATGGTGGACATAGTTTAAGTGCTTTATTTCTCATTATGGATGTATGTAACTGTTCCATCACAGGTTAAATTTTCTGATGCTAGCTGGACCCATGATAGCAAAGGGTTTTTCTACAGCCGCTATCCAGCGCCCAAGTGAGTACTGAAAGTTAAATTCTCATTTCGTATACAAGTATGATTTGACAATCGTGAATATCTGTATGTCTCTGGTGGATGATCTATACTGTTATCTGCTGGCTCCAATAAACTCTGTTTGTTGTAATACATATTGTGCGAAGGTATAAATATTCAAACAGAACCTTAAATCTGTTTCATAGTAAAGGTATCAATATGACATATATTTCTGAAAAATACTGTCCATTTTCTAGTCAAAGAGGCTTCGATGATTTTGTGTGATTCTAAATTTTGGAGTGTGTCTTGCTTCTTAGAGATGGAGAAAGTATGGATGCTGGGACAGAGACACATGCCAATTTACACCATGAAGTGTATTATCATCGCTTGGGTACTGATCAGTCCGATGATATCTTGTGCTGGAAAGATCGTGAAAATCCAAAGTGTACACGTTCAGCTTCGGTGACAGAAGATGGAAAGGTTTACTATAGAATATCCTAATCTGTTGCATGATTATTGTGGTCTCAGAATTATGTAATTGGAACCTTCAAATTACAAAGTAATATAATATTTTGTTTTCTTCCAAAACCCTGGTTTAATAGACGTGGGTCTTGGGAAAGATAAAGATCCATACAAAATTACTTGGAACAGGGATACATTGATGAGTATCACTCTCACGAATGTAATGTACTTCTTGAAAGTGTCGGGGGTGATTACTCATCTTTTTGTTTTGCCTAGAGTATAAGGTGTCCTAATTACCACTTATTGAAAATTTATTCTATGCAGCTAAGGTGTGGACTCTGTGAGTACTTATATTAGAAGAAAAACAGAGAGAAATTCCTGAGAAGGCAGCTATATGATAGACTATTAGTAGTCAAAGTATTAGGCTTTTTGTCAGGATTATTGAGACACTTGGAACACTTAGATGAAAAATGTTAATAAACTTCCTCCCATGTTAGCGATTATAAATTGGAATTCAAGTGAGGCTTTGTAAATTGATAGAATTTAGTCATTGGATGCTTAGAAGCTCTTCAAAGCAACTCCTTTTTTTTAGCTTTACTTTTGTCTTCCTTTACTTGAGCCGAGGGTCTATCGGAAACAGTCTCTCTACCTCCAAGGTAGGGCTAAGGTCTGCGTACGGTCTACCCTCCCCAGACCCTCCTTTGTGGGATTACATTGGATATGTTGTTGTTTTTGTCTTCCTTTCATTTATGAAGTTCTTTTTGTTTGGTTCTAGCTAATCCAATCCCAAAAAAAAAAAGTTCATCTTGTATAGAATCTAACTTCCCAAAATTATAGTTTGCTGACTAATTTTATATTTCCCTTGCAGTATGTTCTCCTGTATACCTATGAGAACTGTGATCCAGTCAACCAAGTTTATTACTGTGATTTATCTGCACTTCTTGAAGGGATTGAAGGTTATAAAGGGAAAAATGAGCTGCTACCCTTTATCAAGCTTGTTGATAACTTTGAGGCCTCTTATGACTATGTTGCAAATGATGGCACTGCTTTCACTTTTCGGACCAATAAGGATGCTCCCAAGTACAAGTTAGTCAGAGTAGATCTGAAGGAACCTGATTCTTGGTCTGATATCATCCAAGAGGATGAAAAGGATGTCCTTGAATCAGCAGTTGCTGTGAATAAGAATCAACTTGTTGTGAGTTACCTGTGCGACGTGAAAAATGTTTTGCAATTGAGAGATCTGAAAGGGGGAGCAGTGCTTCATCCTTTACCCATTGATATTGGCACAGTCTCTGGAATTTCTGCTCGCCGCATAGACTGCACTATTTTTTTTGGATTTACAAACTTCCTAATCCCTGGAATTATATATGAGTGTAATCTAAAAGCAGAGATTCCAAATCTGAAAGTATTTCGAGAAACTGTTGTCCCAGGCTTTGACCATACTGATTTTCAAGTTAATCAGGTGAATGGAGCTTTTTGTCACAATTATGCTTGTGTTGTTTATAATGCATGAACTTGTGTTTTTTATGACCCTTTCTCCTATCAACATTTAGTCCTGACCGTAGTCTGATCTGGTTTTATAAATGAAAATTTTGTGCGTGATATTTATCAGCCCATTTTTCCAAATTAGTTTAACCTGAAGTAGGAGATTTACACTTTCATGCGCACTCATTTGGCTCCTGCAGAACAGGATAAATACAGGATTATTAGTTTTATTTTCATTTTCTTTTACAATTAATTTTGTTTTGAATCATACCTTCCTGCATCTCTTTGCCACACTTCAATTCACTTGGTATAATTAGCTCCCCTTTTGTTCTACTTGACAAAAGACAAATACCTGACCTTTTTTCAAATCTGTGAAGGATAAAATACTTATAACAGGAACTGGGTGAACATTTCATCCATTTTGAGGGGACGAGGAATTCTGCTGGCCATTGCGCTGGACTGATGAATTCCTCTACTTTTGGTTTTAAAGTACTTATTTTGAGAGTGCAATGAGGCAAATGCAATTTAGTGAAAACAAAGCTTTTCGCAAATTGCTTCTATTATCTAAAAAAAATCAGTTTGCTTCTATTTTCATTTTGCTTCTCACACAATGAACATCACAGCAATATCCATTTACTTCCTGAAAAAGAATGGCCTGTCTCTCTCTGCAACTACTTTTGTCTGATGTCCCCATTTCTTTCATGGCTGGGGTCAGGTTTTTGTGCCCAGTAAAGACGGTGTCAAGATCCCTATGTTCATAGTGGCTGGAACGGATATTTCCTTGGATGGATCACACCCTTGTTTATTATATGGATATGGAGGATTCAATATTAGTATCACTCCGTACTTTTCTGTTGGTCGTGTTGTGATTGCGAAGCATTTAGATGTTGTGTTCTGCATTGCAAATATCCGTGGTGGCGGGGAATATGGAGAAGATTGGCATAAAGCTGGCTCCCTTTCAAAAAAGCAAAATTGCTTTGACGACTTCATTTCTGCTGCTGAGTATCTTGTGGAAGCTGGTTACACTCAGCCAAAAAAGTTGTGTATCGAAGGTGGAAGCAATGGTGGGCTGCTTGTTGGAGCCTGCATCAATCAGGTACTTGAACTTCTTCTTCAATATGACTATCTTACTTCTGCTGATAAATCAGTGATTGACTGTGGAAGCTTCATAATTGCAGAGACCTGATCTCTTTGGCTGTGCTCTTGCACACGTTGGTGTTATGGATATGCTTAGGTTTCACAAATTCACCATAGGTAGTGTATCGTAGACTGAGTTATCACCTTCAGTGTTACATATTAGTTTCTCTTTACAAGTTATATCTCTTCCTCATTAGGTCATGCCTGGACCTCTGATTATGGCTGCTCGGAGAAGGAAGAAGAGTTTCAGTGGCTAATCAAGTGAGTTTTCAAACTCTCATTGACACATTCCTTGGCATACTCTTAATATGGTTCTCATGCATGCATGTCACGAAAAGTAAAAAGAAATATGACAGCTGTTCCTAGGGTGAAAAGCTAGCAGTATGGTGATAGATTGCTTTTGGAGGAAGCCCCATTTGCAATATTCCGCATACAAGAGAATGAGATAAAGACAGCCTGAGGAATTGTGCCAGTCAACCATACATATGATACTTCTTCTTGCTTCCTCCCCTTCTTTTTCTTGCCTTTCCGTATCTGCATCTAATGACACTCAGTGTTCTGTTGATTGACCTAACATTTTCTTATCCTTTTTCCTGCTGTGACATAAAATTTACTTGGCTCGTCATTCTCACTCAATCCCCTTGTTCAAATGTGTTCAGGTACTCACCGCTGCATAATGTCAAAAGGCCATGGGAACAATCTCCCGATCAAGAATCTCAATATCCATCCACTATGCTATTGACAGCAGATCATGACGATCGAGTGGTGCCACTGCACTCTTTGAAATTATTGGCGGTAGGTTACTAACTGAATAGAGTCCTGCTTCTTCTTCTTCTGCCTCTTCAAAGACAACTATGAGCCTTTTATTGCCATTGCATCTGCATCCAGATATAGCTTTTTTCCTCAATTTAGATTGGCATACATATTATAGTTGGTTAATTCTTTTTTTCTTTTCTTGTCAGTTGGAATAATATTTCAGTGTGTATCATTTTTAAATTGTAAATCTTGGGACTGGGTTCTGGTTGGTCTAAGCATATGAAAATGAAAGAGGAATAATATAAATTCTCTTTTGTTGCCTGCACCGGGGTATGAACATGTTTTGGTTAGTATATTGTGGCTCAACTTCATATATACAGCCACTTTCTTGTTGGGCTGTTCTGCTTTGAAAATCTTCAATGTTGTAAAGCTCAAAGTTATGTAAAGTACGAGTACTACATCTAATACATGATCATACCGTAATAAAGTTGAGGCTGGCGCTACTGGTCGGATTTACTTCAAACACTGTAATTCTCTTTTGGAAAAAGGTTTTCGTGTAGGCGATTTCCCTTTGTTGGCTTCCAGCTGAAGAGGGACTGTTGCCAAAATCGGGTTATATGGTGCCACTTACCAAAGATCTTCGAAAATGGGTTCTATCACAACCTTTGCAACTAAAATCTCGGTGCGGCTATGATCTATCCCTATTGTTATCCCAAATGAGGGTCTTTTTATGTGAAACATAAATTAATGGACCTGTGTGATCCATAGTTAAGCAGTGGTGAAACTTTTTTTTTTTTTGTTTCAAAAAAGAAAGTTCCGTTACTGCTAATTTCTTGGATTTACATTTTGTTTTCTTCTTCTCTTGCGAACCATTTTGCTAATTATGGTGTCTTTAGACCATGCAATATGTCCTATGCACAAGCTTGGACAAGAATCCCCAGACCAATCCCATCATTGGTAGGATCGAACGCAAGGCTGGTCATGGAGCTGGACGACCGACACAAAAAGTGGTAAGTTCCTCACTAGTTATCATTTTGGGCCTGCTTCAATTGACAGTCTCGCTATTGAATGTAATATCTGTATTGCAGATTGATGAAGCCGCAGACAGATATGCCTTCATGGCTAAGGTCTTGGGTGCATCTTGGGTTGAGTAGATAAAGTTGATGCTGGCCATTAGTAAATCATAAATTAAGAAGACAGGTGAAGGGTGAAATTACATCTTCTTGTGGTCAATCTTTGTGCTGCAAATTCCAAATCAAGTATCTATTTCCAATTCAGAGTCCTCAGAAACGAATCAATCAGGCTCTCATCATTGATAATCTTTTGGGATTCCTATGGTTTGAAGGTGCACGGAAAGTTTAACAACATGAATAAGTTTTCAGTTTCGACAACATTCTCGGCCACCTTTTGAAGCCCATAGGTACCCTCATATAAGATTGTGATATATCACATCTTAATTCACGGCCCCCTTCTAGTTTGCTCCACATGCATTCCTTCCTGTATGAAAATGGTAAACATTATGACGGGTTTCGTGATGAATATCATGTATTTTGACTGATTCTGAGAGAACTGATGTAAAGCTTATGATATTTGTTTAAATTTCAACCACAGAGTATTCTTGATCAACTCGAACTTGATGTCCTTTGATAACTAATCGTCCTTTTGATGCTGGATTATGAAAGTGCACCCATTTTGTGTTGAAATTTGTAAGAATATTGAATGCTTACTATTTATTAATGCAATCTGAGTTGGAGGATTTTTTGCATATTTCCTATTGGGCACTTCTTTTGTTAGGTAAATAACACTGGGCATTTCTATAATATTGGTTCAATTATAGCTATACTCGTAATCAGCAACCAAATACTTAATACCCTATATAATGAAAATCATAGAAAAATATTAACATGGGGAGGCGGGAGGAGTAAATCGCTGCTTGCTCGAAGTGTTGCTCTTTCCAAAGACTTAAATTCAAGATATCTGGTTAAGAGTGAGAATCACAGTAATTTTGTCACGCTCCGAATCTGGGTCTGGGCGTAGCACGACACTCGATGCTTGAGTTAATGTGACCGAGCGAATCACATGGCTTACTGAATTAACATGGGACATGAACTGATGCAGAATATAAGTTAAAACATGAATAATCTGAATAAAACATGTGACATCATAATAATACTAAAATACTGTTTTTTAACATAAGTGCATAAAATAGTCTGAAAACATAATTGTGTAGCCCACAAGGCTAAACATAACTAAATACTGAACATGACATACTCTGACTAGTTTATGAAACCTTTGACATAAGTCTGAAAATACTGAACTGTTGCTGGGACAAGGCCCCCAGCATACCTGACTGTCTGACATAACATGATTATTAAAAAATAAATGATAACGCCCCGAAGTAAGTGGGGCTCACCAACTGGCTAATACAACGGAGTCCTAGCGAGCATATTCGTCGTCCTGAAAATCAGCACCAAACGCAGGCCTCGGGCAAAAGGGACATGCGCACACTAGAATTGTACTTGTATGTAAAGCAGCTGAATGAAAGAACTGCAAGTGGGGTGCTCGGGGAATGGGCAGCCCAAATCAATAACATGGAAACATAAATAATCTGAAACTGAAACAGTAACTGTAAGTTGTAAACTGTAACTGAATATTGTAAAGTTGTAACTGTAACTGAAACCTGGACATAACCATGATCAGCATGATCAAGCTGTAACATAAGTAATACATTTTCTAAGTAATATATATATATATATATATATATATATATATATATATATATACACACACACATTAGTAAAACCGACATATAATCCACCACGTGAGTACGTGGCGTCTGGCCTCTGACCTGACCAGTCGAGCCATCTCATACCTTGCCGGGGTATGACATGAACATGACATGAATGGATACATACAATAACCCGTAATGGATAACATGAAGGAATTATCCTAATTGGGCGGAGTGATACTTATCCGACGCTGACATAGGTAGTTTCATGCTGTCTGAGCCTTCTCGGCAATCCGTACTACTCCCAAACATGAAAACGATTAATAGGTGGCATCTGAGCCCATGGTTTTCAAAACATAATTTAAAATATGGTTCATAACATGTATACATAATATAGTTTTCATGAGACACGAGGTTCATGGAGGATTCATGGAATATAGCAATAGTAGTTCATATAGCTTTTCGTGTTACATGTTTGACAACTCATGGTAATCAAGGTATGAATATTCGTGGATTATGTAATGAGTTCATGATGCTTAGAATGATATATATGAACGAAATACGAAGTTTTGTTATTTAAGTTATAAGAACATTTAAGCTTTGCATGAAACTAGGGCAGAATACTCATAAGGATGAGAAATTCTTGGAAAACTTGAACGAACGTGGCGTGATAAATATCAAGAGTGTTCCCACACGTATATAGAAGCTCTACATACCTGTGAACGCTCCAACCCAATGAACTAGTTTGCTTCTCGGACGAAGAACACCCAAACCCTAGCTTGAATCATTTGAGAAGGACTTAGAAATCCTATGTTTTGTTTAAGTATCATGTATTTAGTGCTAGGATTAATTAAAAATCTAGAGATGTTCTTACCATGATATGGGGGATTGAGATGAGAGAAAAATCATCCCTTAAGGGTTTTCTACGAAGTTGGAATGCCTGATATATGAAATTTTGAATTACGTGTTGAATTTATAGGACGGGGCATTATGGACTACCTGGCTCACTTAGCGATCTCCAAAGCGAGGGGTGACCTCGTTATGGGGCTCGCTCAATGAGATCTATAGCGAGGTCATACATCGCCTTTAGCTTCGCTCAGCGAGCTCACCCGTCCAATTCATACTTCATCAATTTTCTGAAATTTTTCATTCTGGGAACATACACCTCGCTGAGCGAGGTCTATAGCGAGCCGCTACTGCTGCCATTCTATACTTGTTAAAAAATTTCGTTTTTTGATTTTTGCACACCTTGCCTCGCTGAGAGGGGCTCATAGTGAGCTCCTCTGTCTTGACACACTTGGTCAAATTCCGCTCTTCTGATTTCATGATTCTATACTTTATTTCTGGAGTACAGAATGTTACAATATCTCCTCGAATGACAGGTCATAGTTCTCATGGTCGAACTTACACGCTTAAGGACGTGGTTGTGTGAACTCGGGACCGAATGTTCACTAAACTGAATGAATTACTAGACTGAATGAATATTGCCTGCATGAATACGCACTGAATGAACGCTGAACTGACTGGATGCTAAACTGAATACTGGGAACATGGAGGTTATAGCATGAGGTCTGGATACTGAACTGAATGAATACTGAAAACGCACATGCTATAATAAGAGGTTTGAATGTAGAGGTAACTACCTTCGACATTTTTTGCTTGTTCTTCAAATAGGTGTGGATCTTTGGACTTCATGTCCTCTTCGGCTTCCCATGTAGCCTCTTCGACTTTCTGTTTTCTCCATAGCATTTTTACTGAAGCAATTTCCTTAGTTCTCAACTTGCAAACCTGACAATCAAGAATAGCCATATGAATCTCCTCATAAGCTAGGCTATCTTTAACTGTGATCGTATCAACGGGGACAATCAACGGTGGATCTCCCACACATTTCTTTAGCATGGATACATGAAATGTCGGGTGCACGAAAGCCAAACTGTTACGCCTCTCGTTTTCGTCGCATGAAAATCCTTGGCTTATGGGTGGTTTATACCCTTAGTATGGAGATTCGTACCCGAGTTTTCGAGATATCAAGTCCTTACCTCGCGTGTACCAAAGCATAAGTATATGTTCTTTGCAATACGATAGGATTAGAAGTTAAATGAATCGAATCAACGCTAGTTGGAACGACTCATGAAAAACCTGTAGAACTAGTCTTCTTTGACGGGCCGTCGACACGTCGACGAGCCGTCGTTGTACGCCATCGACGTGCGGCAGCCCCTGAACTTTTAGGTGGCAGGTCAACGGATGATACAAATCGATTTGGGAATGAATCCAAATCAATTCAAACGCGGAAAATTAAAGGATACGAAGAAAAGGGATGAGAAATAGAGATAAATAATTGACCCGAATGGTAGAATTCTGTAGACAAACCTAGGTATATTAAACCTAAATCCTTTTAATATGAACTCGAATCCACAAGAACCAAAGCAATATGAATCAAGGCAAGAAGTTCACTTGAAATCCACAAATGAACAATCTTCATGAATTCATTGGAAATAAAAGGTTCACAAGCCAACAATGGATTTCACCATCATATTGACTAAAATAACCTTAGAATCTACCTAACAATCTATCACTCAAAATATGAGTATCTCTCAAATATTCATCATCAAAATCTAAGTAATAAAATGAAAGACAAGCTATATATACAAGCTAAGTAAAGAAGACTAATAGGCAATTACAATGCTACCCTTAATGAAGTAAGGGCCTTGTTTGGCTGGTCTTCTTAGTGTAGTCTTCAATTCAAGAATTGACTTTCAGTGGCCAAACACGCCCCTCCTTGCATAGATGGACCTCTAATCAACCTTGAATGCATGACCTTCTTGCAATCATAACCCTCCTTGCGAAAAGTAGTGATGTGATTCTTCGAGTTAACAAAGAACCAATCGACCAGGATCTTGTTCTTGAAGCGGTTTGATGGGCAGATTCAAGAAACGGACGTAAATCGGTCTATAGTACTCGGAATTATGTGTTTTCAAGACGAGGATAAAGATGACGTTTTGAACTATAAAAATAACTATTGAATCGTTTAAATCAAGTAAGTATTAAAGGCGGAATGATGGAAAGAAAATTAGGGTTCTGGATATGAACTAGAACGAATTTTAATCAAGAAACGCGTTCTTGAATGATCAAGAACAAAAAAATTCCTAAGTCACCACTTGAAATCAATTAACGTGATAAAGAAACACCACACGCAACTGAAAACAAGGTAAAGTCTATCACCACCTTGCTTGGAACCAAAAACAAGGATAAAGAACACCAAATAGAGAAAATAACTCTATTGCAAACTAGGGTTAAGCTCAAGAACGTGAATAGCATTTTTACAAGTCATGAGAACCCTTTATATAGGCCTAGGGTCTCTTCTTTTATGACTACAAATCCCTATTATACTCTAGAAAGGAAATAACTAAAAACAAGGAAAGTAAAATCCCTATTCTACAAGGAAAAGAATAAAGAAAACTAGAATCCTACTAGAACTAGGATAAAGATCCTACTAATGATAGGAAATTAAATCCTACTATAATATAAATTAAGAAACAAGAAACCTATTTAGAAAAGGATTCAAGAAACAAGAATGGGAAATAATCTTCAAACTTGAGTTTCTTGGACTTTTCTTTTTTCTTGAATTTCAGTCTTGTGCTTATTGATTTTCTTGGATTTCTTGATCTTCTTCATCTTTCATCATTCTCCCTTGTTGAGAAAGACTCGTCCTCGAGTCTAATATTAACAAAAAAAATTGGGAACAATCCATACTCACCAGGCTCTAAGTTGCATTTTTCTAGCTTGTCATAGAGCTTCATCATGTTGTCAACAAGCTTGGCATATGGTCGAACCAAATCCCACTTTCTTAGTAGTAACTTTGTTCCATGATTTCTCAAATATATCATCTTAAATTTATCTTCAATGCTTAAGCCAAGATCAAAACGTTTTTCTTTTTTATCTTCATGAATCTTGAAAACTCTCGCACCTATGTGGTGTTTGCATGAAAAATCTGAGATAGTGCCATGAAAAGGTATATAAATCAAATTCAACTACCTTTGGATCAAGGTTGGAGATCAAATCATGTCTTCTTAAGAACTCCTTGACAAATTTGCTACTCCCAGATTTTACATGGTTATAGCCATTAACCTCAATGAAATTGAGAGATCTTAAATTGACACATTCTTGCAAAGGTTCATCCTTTTGAGGAATAATTCATGCTCGAACTACATCATATATTAAACTCTCATTCATAGACTCTTTTTTCAGAAACTCGTCCTTTTTCCCTTCCAAATCTTCAAAGACTATTGGTCCTATGCGATACGCTGCTTTGGTTGGTGTGGAGTAAGAAACAAAATCTATATTCTTTTCAAAAGCTCTTAATGGTGGAAATTGAATCTCACAAATGGTTGGATGCTCTAACGGATCCTCATCAAACTTTAGAGGTAAATCCTCAACTTGTGGATCTAATTCATTCTTCTCCTCCGTTTGCTGTTCCACATTGATGGGACCAATGATTTGTAATTTGGTCACAAAAGAATCATCAACATACTTGGAGTCTTTAACAACATCTTGTCACGACCCAACCCCGTAGGCCGTGACTGGTGCCCGACCTGGACACTCGTATACATGTTCTTTAGCTATGTGTTCTTTTCACAGCAAACTCAATATGAATCTTATAACGACCAACCATGGTCTCAGATTTGTCGCATAATTATACATATAAAAGCAAGCCGACAAGGCTGCCATCACATATCAATATCATATGCAAGCCAACAAGGCTGCCATTATAGACGAACATCATACCACAACACAACTTATAGACACAGCTGAACAGAACCCATACACAACCCACACATATGTCCACAGACCTCTAAGAGTTTCAACAGTAAATATGACGGGACAGGGCCCCATCGTACCCTTAGTCAACATATGCATATATTTAGATTAGAAAGGATCTATACCAAATCTAGGATCCGAAACAACAGAACTCTCCAAAATAGCAGAAGGAGAATCTTAAGCTGTCGGATCACCAAAGCGAGTATCTGCACCTGCGGGCATGAAACGCAGCCCCCCCGAAGAAAGGGGGTCAGTACGGAATATGTACCGAGCATGTAAAGCATGAAATACAGTAAACGGGATCATAACTGAAATAAGAGGTACATAAAATGAGTACAACAACCAGAATACCAAGTACTTGCTTTTGAAACATAACTCATGCACATCAATATCATATGTCAGATCCGGCCCCATTATGGGACTCGGTGAACATGGTCGCCACCCTGTCTCTGGCGCAATAACGCAGCATACTCCAGAATATAATATAACTCCGTAACACAGCATAACACAGCATAACTCC
Organism: Lycium barbarum; assembly: GCF_019175385.1. Classification (NCBI taxonomy): domain Eukaryota; kingdom Viridiplantae; phylum Streptophyta; class Magnoliopsida; order Solanales; family Solanaceae; genus Lycium; species Lycium barbarum. Next base: position 64,728,574 of record NC_083345.1, read on the forward strand.
AGAATATATATATATATATATATATATATATATATATATATTATACCCGACCCTTTAATGAGGGACTCGACGAACAATGCAGTGGAAGTGTGCACGATAACATACCCGACCCGGGACTCGGTGAAGGATATATTGAGGTATGCACGAGCAGAGTAGCGAGAAACTATATGCAATTCAAAACATTTTTAAGGACTCAATAGGATAGTCAACACGAACCATCGTTCGCAATTTCAAATAATAGTCATACCATATACCTTTCGGATGTCCCTGTGGATCATATCAAAATGGAACTTTGAAATCATGTGTACATATCAATATATATAAAACAAAACATAAGTTATGGGAATCAAGATCAATAGCCATCCTAGTGGCTCTAAGAATAGGAATTTCCTTTGGAATCGTATATATATCGTATATTCATTTCACAACGATCATGCCAAAAAGAAAGAAGGGTTAGCTTCACATACCTTTAGCTATTATTCGCCACACAATAAGTATACGCTGCCCAATAATACTTCAACCTATATTAAGACGCCAACAACTACGGTTAAGCTACGGGGAGATTCAGAACGTATTCTAACGTTAGTAACTCCTTTCTCGATGTTTAGGCAACGTTTTCTCTTGTATCCAAACCCACCACATACAACCAATCCAACATCAATAATTATATGTTCAATACCAATCCGGACAGCCCACACAACATTCCAAACAGCCCACATTCATAACATGCAATAACGATTCACATACGGCTACTACATTCTCAAGTTACTTCTAATAGTTCGTAGCCTTAACGTTTGCATGTAATAACTTATAACAGCCCATCCAACATACAACACAATGCATAATCTTAATTATCATTAATCTCCCAAGCTCAATAAGAGTAACAACAACGTGTCAAAACAGTCCGCACATTACAACACCCAATAATAGTCTACATGCGATTATGACACGTCAAATTTATTCTTGTTAGTCTATAGTCATAACATTTCGTCGAAACGATTCTATAACATCCCAACCACTATGACAACATGATGCATATTCTTAACTATAATTAGTTTTTCCAACTTAGCCAAAACAACACGTCCAAAACAGTCCCTAACCTACAACATGTCCAAAACAGTCCCTAACCGACAACATAAAAATGTTCGGAATTCTTGCAAACGTTTACGAATATACTAAGCAAACCACATATGATTCTTACACATTATTTCATGTATTATTTTCATATAATTTCAGTAAGTTATGACCAGCTATCCACACGACAAGTACAACATCAATTCATACGCAACTAAGCTACATCGTCATCTCTATAATCCTTACAACAATTCACAAACGACTTTGGTTTCAACTCCAACCATTAAACACCTTCATTTCCATCATAAAATTCATGACAATAACAATCAAAATATCAAGTAAAATCAGTTCACTAACTTCTTACAAAAACAGTCCATACACGGTTTCAACATGCTTCAACATCACTCACATAAAATCATAGATTCAATTATTTTCATACTAACACAACTTCACCCTTAACCTTCCAATTATTTTCATTATTTTTACCATGAGATCTATGATAGCAACAACCATAATTATTAAAGAAAATCAGTCCACCATTTCCACCAAAACAGTCCCTACGGCCACAATACCATTCCAACACCAACATTCATGATTTTATGCATGCAATTCATGTTCATCAAGTTATAACCATACTTCAACATCAACATATATAACTCCATGGTTACTATCATGTTACAACATCAACGCACATCATTTCATGCATACAACTTATATTTACACATCTACATCACCCTTAACACATGAAAAAGAAAGTTAGATCTTACCTTGACAACTTGACTTCTCAACTTGGCTAGAGTTTGTGACTTGAAATGATAATGGTTCTTGTTGCTCCAATGACTATCTTCACGTTTCTAGGGACCTTCTAAAGGGTTGAAACACCTTGGAAAATAATTTTTGGATCAATACTCAAGGAACTAAATTTCAGCCCTCTTGGCCAAATGGCTCTCCTCTCCCTCTCTAGGTTTTCTAGTTTTCTTCCTTTGTGTTGTGAAGTTGAAATGAATGTATTTGCTGATTTACTTAGTCATTATTTGGTTAAACTATAATGCCTACAAGTTGGACACATGCTCCACTCATGACAATGAGTCACTCCATTAACTTTACACTTAAAATTTTCTTTCTTTTCCCTTCTACTTTCGGCTAGATGGCCGAATTGTCCCTCTTTGTTTCATTTCTTCTTCTTCCTTTTCAATTGTTTACAAAACAATTGCATGTGTAGTGGATGATTCATACACCATCCTTTGTCCATTGCAATCATACAAGATGAATGGTCAATATTTAAATATGAAATGATTCCTCCAACATGTTATGTCTTCATAAAATAATGCAAGCCTTCATAAAATAATGGATGCTTCAATATTCAATTGCATGCTTCAACTTTTTCTCCTCAAATTTTCAGCCATTTGGCCGAATACTACATGTATATTTCTTCCAATTTAATTGTCCACATTATAATGAAAGTGTAGTGGATGAATCAACATTAAATGCATATTTGTATGTCTTCCATAATAGCCTTGTTTTAGATGACTTTGAGTCATCTTTTGGACCTTGCACGTTGATGTCCTTCTTGGTTCATTGTTGTCACAAATTTTTACTTAACACCACAATTAAGTAATTCCTAATTTCCAATAACATTTTTATACTAAGTAAAATTTATAACCGATTAGTTCTAGTTTAGAAATTAAAAATCCGAGGTTTCTATCTCACGTCGATTCCTTCGCGAATAACTCGACGTATAAAATACGGGGTCTAACAGATCTTCTGGATTCAAGGGAACTAAATTGATTTTTTGCCCATCCTTTGTAAAAGAGTAGGTATTACGGTATACATCATATTTAGCACCCCTATCATACACCCATGGTCTTCCAAGTAATAAGTGACAAGCATTCATCTTTGTTACATCACACCAAACAAGATCTTTATATATTTTGCCAATAGAAAAAGAAACTAGGCATTGATGAGTTACCTCTAAACCATCACCATTCTCAAATTCGATGCTGTAAGGATATGGATGATGCTTGGTTGACAAGCCAAGTTTAGAAACCACCTCTTCAGAAACAAAATTAATATGACTCTCATTATCAATGATCACCGAACATACCTTACCATGTGAGGTACATCTAGTGCGGAAAAGAGATTCCTTTTTCTTTTCATCTTCTTGAACCCAACGTCCTCTTATTTCTTGAATATAATCCATGAAATTACTCAACTGCACTCTGATACCAAATTGATGTGATTCTTCGAGTTAATAAAGAACCAATCGACCAGGATCTTGTTCTTGAAGCGGTTTGATGGGCAGATTCAAGAAACGGACGTAAATCGGTCTATAGTACTCGGAATTATGTGTTTTCAAGATGAGGATAAAGATGACATTTTGAACTATAAAAATAACTATTGAATCGTTTAAATCAAGTAAGTCTTAAAGGCGGAATGATGGAAAGAAAATTAGGGTTCTGGATATGAACTAGAACGAATTTTAATCAGGAAACGCGTTCTTGAATGATCAAGAACAAAAAAAATTCCTAAGTCACCACTTGAAATCAATTAACTTGATAAGGAAACACCACACACAACTGAAAACAAGGTAAAGTCTATCACCACCTTTCTTGGAACCAAAAACAAGGATAAAGAACACCAAATAGAGAAAATAACTCTATTGCAAACTAAGGTTTAAGCTCAAAAACGTGAATAGTATTTTTACAAGTCACGAGAACCCTTTATATAGGCCTAGGGTCTCTTATTTTATGACTACAAATCCCTATTATACTCTAGAAAGGAAATAACTAAAAACAAGGAAAGAAAAATTCCTATTCTACAAGGAAAAGAATAAAGAAAACTAGAATCCTACTAGAACTAGGATAAAGATCCTACTAATGATAGGAAATTAAATCCTACTATAATATAAATCAAGTAACAAGAAACCTATTTAGAAAAGGATTCAAGAAACAAGAATGGGAAATAATCTTCAAACTTGAGTTTCTTGGACTTTTCTTTTTTCATGAATTTCAGTCTTGTGCTTCTTGATTTTCTTGGATTTCTTGATCTTCTTCATCTTTCATCAAGTAGCCACTTGCACAAATAGCCCTTTGCGCAAATAGCCATCTTTCGGTCTGAAATCACCCAAGCTCGCAATTGTAGCCACTTTAAGAGGTAAGCCTTGGGCCTTGGACTCTTGACTTCTTCTCCCATGCTATCTCCCATAGCTTGAAGGCCCTCCAATGGCTCCATTTAAATGCTCCCAAAGCTTCATCTTCCATGATTCCGCTTCCAACACAAATCCTTGGAGAAGTTTGAGTAGTTGAGTCATTTGTGCCATTTAGGATCATATCATCCTCCCCTTCTTCAAAAGGATTCTTCCTCGAATCCGTACCTTGAAAATATGGAAGAGAATGAGTACAAACCCTTTCACAAAACAAGAAAGGTAGTCATCATAAGGCCAATGATAATACCTAAAGTAAGCAAATCATGCAACCAACATACTAAATGGCTCACTTTTATGATATAACCAAGCATCAAATGGATCTAGAAAGAACATGTATCCAAATAATGCCAAAGACCCTTGGCTATTCATGTCATTTTGACTAAAGGATAAATCAAAGAACCCAATGCAAATAGAAATCCCAACATGCAAATCTACATTGGTCCTAGCAATTAAGAAGCATACATCTCCCCTTAAGTCAAGAAACAAGTGAAATTCCTCATGACTAAGTGGAATATCACCAATAAGCCCAACCCAAGTCAAGGGTCCAATCATCACACTAGCCCACCTAAAGTAAGGAATCACTCCTAAGTCATCACCTGGGTCAAATACAAAGGTATCACCAATACTAATTTGTCCACATTCCCCATGTAAGCCCAACATGAAATCAAGAAATAACACTAGCAAATGATCACATGAATGTAAAGAAGTGTTACTACTATACTCAACACACCAAGAAGTTACCTTCATAGCTTTAGAAAGCCCAAGAATAAGCATGAGCCAAGAATACATACCGTCCTTGAAGGAAGTACAAGTTGTGACTTCATACCCAAGTGTAGTCCAATGAGGTCCCTTCAAATGGTCTTCATCTTCAAGACTCCTCTTTTGACAAAACTTCATAAGCAAGTTTGTCAAATAATCAAGTTCATCAAAAGAGAGAGTTTTACCATTATGCTCATTCAACCTATGCCAAGCTAAGAGTCTCCTCACCCCTTAGGTTAGAAGATCTAGCATAGTCCTTCCAAGAAGTGTGCTCTTTTCCTTTAAAATTTCTCCCCTTATGTAAAGAGCACTCATCACTTTCGGAAGCTTTTTTCAAATTCGATGTTGGTCCATCAAGTGGGTCACAAACCCTCAAGAAGAACTTTTCGTCATCGGGGATGGTGTCAAGGGCTTCAACCACCCTGATACAAGAACGGATACGCGAAAACGAGAAATTAAGAAGACAAACAAAAGGAAAAGAAAAGATAGATAATTTGACACTACTTAAAATTCAATTTAGCAACCAAAGTTATATAAAACTAAGACCTCTAAATTATCATCAAAAGAAACACCAAATTCTTAAGTTGACCTCAAGAATCGAATCCCAAGCAACCAACCTCTCAACAACACAAGAGTCAACAAGAGCCTACCAAAGGCCTCTCACAAGTTTCTCTCTATAGAGATAACCCTAAAAACACTCAAAATATTCATAATTCATCAAAAGCTAAGTATTGAAATGTTTAGTCTACTATTTATACTAATGAAATAAAGAAGACACTACATTATTATAATTATACCCTTAATGAAGTAAGGGCCTTGTTTGGATGTCTTCCATGGAAGTGAAACTTGAAAAAGCTTGCATTTAAGTACTGGCCCCCTTTGCATGAATAGCCTCCTTCTCCAAATAGCCTCCCAAGCTGTCTTTCATATCTTGAATGTGACGTTCTTGAAGCCTTCCATCCAAGCTATCTCCCATATCTTGAAGGCCATCCTATGTGGGCCTCCTATGATCTTCAAAGGTTCCATCTTCATGAAGCTCGATGGAGTTGGTCTTGCATCATTCTCCCCTTCTTGAAAAGATTCGTCCTCGAATCTAAACCTTGCAAAACCATAAGGGAGACAAACAAAATGTTACATCCCGTACTTCTGTACGTTGGATTATTCGTAAGTTAACCGACATAAGCTCTGAGGACAAGATTATTTTGAGGTTATAAGTATTTATGTTGTTACACCCCGTAAGAGTCCGTGCTACTTGACTTAAGACAAAATGAATGAGTTAAGAAAGTTCAAGGGAAGTTAATCGAGTTAGTAAGAATATCGTTATATATATATGGTTGCCTTAAGTATCCCGAGGTGACATGGCAACCTAAAGGATTTGAAATCGTGTCATGAGTATGTATACGAGGTAATGTGAGTGCCCTTTTAAAGTATTTGAGATTATTAGTAATGATATAGAAGATGGACAAAAGATATGAATATACTTTTGCGATTGGAGTTTCGTCGAAGCTTTGTGAGTTCTCTAGCTATGTTTAAGGTTATTGTGATTCTCCGGACCCTTCAAGACACGTGTATGGATTGTCATGGATGTATATAAGTATGTACATATATGTATAAGAGGTTACATGAGGGTTGGAAGAGGATTAGAAGTTAAACGAAATGAATCGGAACAACTTTAGTAAAATCTCGAACCTGATTTTTAACCCATATTGTTGGAGGCATATCTCCTAGTATATGAGGATTTTTAAGGTGTTTCAAAAGCCTAAAATGAAGTTCATCGAGTCTAGTTTCCAACTCAACAAACTTCTCGTCAAAATGATATCGGGATAAGGAGTTATGGACAATGCAAGTTGGGCTGGCGGGGCAGCAAGTTGAGACCCGACCCAAACATTTGCATTTCGGCCCACGAGGCCCATTAACATTAATATATATGGAAAATTTATTTTAGGGCTGGTCATTTGCATCTAGGAACTTCCAAAACATTAGAGAGAGATAGGGAGAGAACTTTTAGGCTAAGAAAGCCATTTTGATCAAAATTCGAGCCCCGAATCCCGAAGCTCATGAAGAGAAAAGCGTTGTACGTCGGGTTGCCTTCAGTTTGAGCTAAAAATCAGCCAAAAATAAGAATATTGACGTGGTTTCTGATTACTTAAGGTAAGATTAAGGTCCATTTTTCATTGTTAATAAGTTTATTTAGGGTTTTAACGGATTAGAACGGAGAAAATAGCGTTATAAACTCGTTTGTTGTTTTGTTGAGATTTAAGGATCGGGGGCTGTTTTATTTGAATTAAATGGATGGGATTAGCTGAGTTATGATGTATATTAATGGTTGGTATTGTTGTTGATGATTCAATTGAATTGGATTTTCGGGATTGTCCAGTTTATAGAGGAAATGCTGCCTGAATTTCATTAAGTTCCGTTCGTATACAAATTAGATAGTAAGTGGTGTAAATGGTCTAATCGTGATATTATCGTCATGATTGTAGACATACGGACTCGAGGAGTAGACGTTGGGTGATTAGGTAGATTGTCAGGTATGTAAAGCTATCCCTTCTTTCTTTTTAGCATGGTCTATATGAAACAAACAAACGACGAACATATAAACTCCAAAGGAGCTTCTATTCTTAGAGATACTAGAATGGCTAGTGTTCTTGATTTCCAGAAGCTATTTCATTATGTCCTGATACGTGTCTATGATTCCTGAAGTCTTATTTTGATATAATCCATAGTGACATTCGAGGGTGCTCCCAGGTTATTCAAGGAGTTCATAAATATTTTATGAGTCTCACTTGCATTATGTCTCCAATGAATTCTAGTTCTCTGTGGTACTTGACGTGACTGTTGTCTTGATTCTCAAGTGTTAGTTCATTCTAATTATTCTATTGAGTCTCAGATGATGATTTAGTTTGCATATGGTTGCTCATGATATTCTGCTCGTGCATGCCGTTAATATATCATTCACCGAGTCCCGGGCCGGGTATGTATTCGTGCACAGTTTCATTGCATTGTTCACCGAGTCCCTCACTAGAGGGCCGGGTACGGTATATATATGATTATTTCACCGAGACCTTCATTAGAGGGCCGGGTACGGTATATATATGATTATTTCACCGAGACCTTCACTAGAGGGCCGGGTATGGTATATATGTATATGACTTCATTCACCGAGTCCCATAATGGGCCGGGTATGGTATATGATATAGATATGCATGATTCTCATCTCATAAGGCACAGGTGCATTGGTATCTTTGATTATCATACTTGCCTTCTGTTATCTTTTATTCAGTCTTGATCGTCTTTATGGTATTTCATGCTTTATATACTCAGTACATTTCTCGTACTGACTCTCTTTCTTCGGGGGCTGCGTTTCATGCCCGCAGGTATAGACACTCAGTTTGGTGATCCTCCAGCCTAGGACTTCTGGTCAGCTATTTGGAGAGCTCCATTGTTCCGGAGCCTAAGTTATTTTGGTACAGATCCTTTGATATAGACTTACGCATATCCAGGGGTACGGCGGGGCCCTGTCCCATCATATTTCACTATTATACTCTTAGTGGTCTGTAGACATGTGTGGGTTGTATATAGGTTTCGGTCAGCTATATCGATATGGTTTGTTTTGAGTATTTCCGCATATAGTGGCAGCCTTGTCGGCTTGCATATTATGTTATGTTTTGGTTAGCTGTGACTCCTCAGGAGACAGGTTCATTATGATATATGGCGTTATGAGTCTATAGTTTTCTTTTACAAGTTCCCATACTGTCCTTAGTTTCAGTCTGATTATATCTAACAGTTTCGTATACGAGTGTCCAGCTCGGTCACTAGTCATGGCTCATCGGGTTGGGTCGTGAAAAAAGTGGTATCAGAGCAGTTCATCCTCGGAGTGTCTACAGACCGTGTCTAGTAGAGTCTTGTTTATCGGTGTGTTGTGCACCACATCTATAAACAGGAAGCTACAGGACATTTAGGATGTCATCTTTTCTTTTGTCTTAGATCGTGCGATAGAGCCAGAGTATAGGAAAGATCGCTTCTGACCTCTTTTCCTGTAGGTAGTAGGTGCAGACTGCAGAGAGATGAATACATCAACTTCAGATAGTGGGGGTGCTAAGAAGGCCCCTAGAGTAGATTTAGGACCTCAGGCTCCAGGACCGATGTTATATCCCGCGTTTTGTGAAATCGGATAATTCAAGATAATCGCGGGAAGACGATGGGCAAAGCAATGTTTTATGTTGGTTGGTACATGAGTTGCTTATGAAAAGTCTAGAAGTAGAAATACGGAGGAAGACGAAGGGCAAAATTGGAAGTTGGAAAAATTGTTTTCACAAAGTACATAAACTAGCCAAAAGTACAAAGTGGGCTTGACATTTTTTTTAAGTAAAAGAGAGGCCCAACCGGCCATGGAGTACTAAAGAGGCCCAAATCCATTAAGTCAAGAATCATGTGCTAATATATTGAGATGAGGCTTATCTCTTAAGCTCATTCAAGAACCTTCAAGAAAAAGAAAGTTGAGAGCAAACCTTGGAGGCCTTTCGGCCAAGAGTGGAAAATCCAAGGGAATTTGATAAAAATTCTCCAAAAATCATTTCCTACCAATATAAGGATCCTTAACAAGGTGGAGTTGTTGTTGGAGCAAGAACAACGCATAATCATTCAAGTTGCCAACTTGTAGTCAAGTGAGAAGTTGAAGAAGAAAGGTGAAGTTCAATCTTGTTTTATGTGTTATGCATAGTTTATATGTGTTGTAGTATACTAAAATAGATGAAATTCATGAAAGAGAGAAATATAGTGTATGGCCGTGTATATATATATATATGTGTAGGAGCCATGCTTCAATTATTTAATTAGTGTTTGGTTGATATTGTTGTGAATGATATGTGGAAAATGGAAGTTGAATGAATTTGGAGAGATTGTGGTGTGCATGGTTGATGTTAGCCGTGTGTGTGTGCATGGCATAGGTGGCCGTGAACATGGCTTATGTAACCATGATTGTGTGTTGAATTGTTGAGGAACAATGAGCAAGTTGTAATTAATATTCGAGTTGTTGTGTTGTTGATCATGGTGGCCGAATATGGTGATGTTGTGTGGGACAATCAGATTGATTTTATGTAGTGTTTTGTTTGTTGTTGTTGTTATGCGTTCCATAATGAAAACGAAGTTGTAATCGTTGTGGAAGCGTCGAAGAAGTTAATTTGACGTTAGCGTAAATTCTTATATTTGCATGAATGATGTTGTGAATGTGTAGAATGATAGTGAAGTCCATAAATGTGGAAGAAAGTAATGTATGGATCGCTAGTGTGATTGTTGAATTCATGTTGATAGTTTGGCCGGGTTTGAATTCCCGGATTGTGTTTGACGAGAATTTGACTAAATTGAATGTCGAGGATGGTATACTTACAGAGGAAATGCTGCCGAAATTTCGGTAGCCAAGTATTACCTTAAGATTTCAACTCTAAGTATACTAATGAGAGTTTTGGGTAAAAATGACCAATTTGCAGATTTTGACGAAATTGTGACGTGAATTTGGAATAGCTAAAGGCGCGGAAAGAGGTATGTAAGGCTTCACCCTTCTTTCTATGGCATGTCTTAGTTGTAATAAGCTGGGTACGAGCCTCGGGGACAACTCTGTTCCCCGGGATCCGCATCTAAAGTTTTCCTCTTTTTGTTCAATAGAATTGAACTAGAAAGCGTGCAAAGTGATGGAAAGACCTCCTAAGCCCTAGAACTTGCATAAATGGGACCCGATTACCCTAGAACCCTCACAAGTAATTCCATCACACGTAACATACGTAAATCGTATACGCTACCTCATCCGGCCCGAGGTGGGCCCGTTACTCTCGGATTTTCCTATAGTCGTGATTGACTTACTTGAAGTAAATCCAAAGGGGACTTTTGATCCCAATCTCGTTACCGAATGATAAGTACTATGACTACTCTAACGAGAATGTTTCTATGAGGATAATGATAATTACAATGTTAGACAAGAGAATGTACCTTTGATAAGTACGACCGGAACGACTCTATGACTAAGATGACTAAGCTAAGTATCTTATGTAAACGTGAAAGTGATAAGCAAATTTTTGAATCATATTTATATTTCCTAGTTATAACCTTGTTTTCTAAGACTCCAAAGCCTATGACTGTCATCTATAATGGCCACGATTTCATTCTACGATTACTGTAACACTATTCTCCGTTGATAGTCTCGCCTTAAAATACTTGTTCCTTCAAGGTGAGACAAAGCTATCACTAGCATTCCGTAATGTAATCGGAGATCACCGACCTTATGTCACTCCGATGGATACATGATTTTCCTTGGCTCTCTTGTGTGCTTATACGACACATATATATAAAACGGGTATACGTGTATGGATATGTATATATATATATATATATAAGACAAAGTAATTGTATTTAAGAAATGTATATGTATGTGTATACGGGGAAAAGGGAAGGGTCACTGTTATATCACCACCTGATTCAGCTGGATTCCATCCTGGACGCGGGATGCCCGGACGCGGGATATGGGAGAGCCGTACGCGGCGACTGTATATATATATATATATAATGTATGATACATATATGATGTAATGTGCTGGGACACCGTTGGGGAAGGGGTGGGGAGAGCCGATTGTACTCGGCGTCTGTAAATGTGAATAAAAGATACTGTTTACTGAATTGTACTATTTTCTGTATACGAGAATAAGGGACACCGGGGGGGGGGGGGGGTGGAGCCGATTGTATTCGGCGTCTGTAAATGTGAGAAAAGGATACCGTTACTGAAATGTACTGTTTTCTGTACACGAGAATAAGTAATATATAAATGTAAATTCCTATGCGTATGAAAAGAAACGTTTCAAAGACGAAAGGACAAGCCTACATGACATCCGGCCTGAAAAGGGGCCTTCCTATGCACAGGTTACTTTCTCGCCTCGTTATATGCCCTGTGACTCCATGATATTATTAATCGTACTCTATGTTACTGCTTGTATTATTTTCTATGCCTTACATACTCGGTACACTATTCGTACCGACGTCCCTTCTTGTGGACGCTGCGTTTCATGCCGCGCAGGTCAGCGGACAGGTGGACTTGATCCTTAGGAGCTCTGCCAGCAGTACTCTACAGCGCTCCAGTCGTTCCGGTGCCTTATTTCAGTGGTACTATTTTGTGTATATATAATCTCGGGCACGATAGTACTCGGCCCTTTCTATGTATAGTGTACTATGTCTAGAGGCTCGTAGGCAGATATGTACAGTCGGTCAAGTATAGTTAGATATATGGTGTTTTGGCATGTTAATGTTGTTGTATAAAGTGCTACGAAGTTTATTAGCCTATGTTCAGAATGACGCTGCTAATGTTAATGTCCAAAAAAAAATATGGCTCTGTTTACACGGCTTGCTAAGAGGTAAAGGTAATATGATAGATAAGGAGTGCTCGGTACAAGTATCGGGTACTCGTCACGGCCCCTAGTCGGGTCGTGACAACCGAGCAGGAGGAGCCTCAGTTATTCCATTGAGACTGACCCCTCGGAGGACCCAGCGACGATTCCTCCAGAGTTTTTGATATCCAGGGAGGAGGACCCCCCAAGGGACAGTTATGATACAAATCCGTCTGAGTATTCGTCTGGGACACTAGAAGAGGAGGTCCCTGAGGCCGTACCAGTTGCTCCTATGGCAGAGCACTACGTTAGACCAGCTACCCCGGTAAGTATTACGGATTACTCCAGCCCCCTATCCTGGCTATCGGTAAACCAGGAGTTGCCCGATTATCTACATTCCTCGGACTCAGATAAGAGAGATGATGAAGGCCAGACGAGCATATGGTGGGTAGACGATGACGAGGAGCACACTTCACCTTATAGATCAACAGATCAGACTAGAGACCGATCGACTACAAGTATATCAGACTTTATTGAAATTTCGTATGTATGTGCATTTGCTATAGATTGTTACCTAATAGCGGTGAGCGGAAATCAAAGGGGCCGACAACCAAGTATTTATAAGTAACGGCGACCAAGGTGTTTTCGTCACCATGGGAATTTTAAAATCTAGGATGGAAAGTAGTCATACATACAGGTGAAAGTTGGATATTGAGGATTGAAAAAAGGCCAAGGTAGTAATTGTGTAGTCGGAAGAATAAGAGATCCTTTCTAATTCGGAGGGAGATGCGTTACGAGAATGTTTTGGAATCTGTTAGGATGTTAACTTGCTCGGGATTAGGTGATGAAGGTCATGAAGTAAGGTGGGTACAATTATATCAGCACTAGCACACCGAATTTTATCAGAGTTTCAAGGTTAAGCGTGCTGGGCTGAGAGAAATACTAGGATGGGTGACCTTCCTGCGAAGTGTATAAGAAATTCTACGGAGTCAGACATAAGGCAGATGGGCAATTAGAGTATCCTAAGGGGGAATTGGAGTATACGGAGTGCTTGGGAGCTCAAAAAGATCGTGAAGAATTAGGCGGACTAAATCGGCAAAGAGAAGGAAGGTGCATCACAGTTTTAGGATCAGGATAGGTTTGAAAAGTATTCGGATGTACTTGTGAGCAAGGCGTAAGAAAATATATGCGTGTACGTATGATATCTCATATGTGGTTGTACCAACGGGTATGTGTATCCCCGCAACCAACATTGCAGCATATGGAAGCCATTAATCGAACAAGGTAATGAAGTTCAAGTGGCGATAATGGCACAAATGTTACAAGGTAAGTTAATGTTATTCTTACTGTAGGTTAGAGTTGAAAAGTCCTAATGCAATAACATCGGGGAAAGGAAGAAAGTGAGTATATATAGGAAGAAAAGAGATTAGAATGTCTTGAGAAAAGGCGAGAGAAGTGAGAAATGAAGGGGAGTGAAGCTTCCAAGGGAAATGACGGGCAAAGCAAGGGACTATTTGGATAAACTTTGGGAGTAGGTGTGAGAGAAATAGGGTATGATAGCACGGACAGGAAATGAACGTATAGAATTAGGAGAACAAATACTGGTAAGTAACATTGAAAGGAAGTAACCACGAAGATGAAGGGGAAGTGAGGAAGAATGAACAGGTTCGGTAACAATGTTAGGGGATTCCCAGTTCTTGAGGAGCAATCGAGGAACTAAAGGCATGGCCAAGAAGACATAATCACCTTAGGAAGGGAGGAAGCCCTCCTAAAAGATGATTTGGAAGTAAAACGGATCTGCAACTCAAAAAGGATATTCTATGAACTTTAGGGTCAATGTTATAATATAAGGAAAGGAGAAGAGCATTTAGGAGTGAAGTAACTAGAAATCTTTAACCCCGGGGGTACACAGAATGCTTTAACGATTTAGCTGTAAGAAACCGATCAATCATCTAGATAAGAACGAGGATGATGGGATGACACAAGCGATTAAAAAAATTAATGGCATGGGACAAGAGTTCCGGTAAAGGCCGAGAGATTCGGTCATAGAGGGAGTAGAATGAAATGTAAGGAACATGTATGGAAGACAATTCGGCCGTAGCGTTAGAAAGACGGATAAAGGCTCGATGAATGAAGCATGGAGAGAGTGTAAACTATAAAAATTTCGTGCTAAGAGCAAGAAGTGGTAGGACAATAGGAAAACCTGATGTACAACTGCAACACGAACACATAGTCAGGAAGAATTGCGAGTAAATGAGTTAAACGGGTAGAAGGACTAACAGTGGATAGAAGGGCTTGGAATAGTGACGGGACGGTACGGTATAGGCCTAGATGGAAGGAGAACTTAGGGCAAAAAGAGATTTTCAGTGTAAAAGGGATTCACACTCGTAGCGAAACACTCTAAAGCTTCCTAACCCAGGAGTAAAGGATGACTAATGGAAATAGACATTGTACAAGTAAAGGAAACTATGAGGACTAAAGGAAGGAGAAGGTGTCAATGTAATGGTTAAAGGGAATTATGTGGCTGCCGACAACAAGGAGAAGGTTAGTGAATCAGTAGGATTGCCCAAGGGAAAACAAATTGAAAGTATAAGGCAAAATTTATGTAAAAGATGCGATGATGCGATCATGAAACCGAAATTGTATGTGTGTGCACAAGTTGTAGTATCATAAAGAAATATGAAGACTCGATAAAAGAAGAAAGGAAAAGGTGTACTTTGTGAGGATTTCGTGTTAAGGACAAAAGCTGACAGAACACTAGAAGGACTATGAAGCATAGCTGCGATGCAAACGAATAGTTAAGGAGAATTATGGGACAAATGAGCTAAGATAATGGAAGAACGAGTCGTGGGAATGGATGGTGTTGAATATCAACTTTATATGGTATAGTATAAACATAAATAGGAATTCAAAACGTAGAGCAAGGAGAGTTTCAAGGATATTAAGAAGGTAGTCGCGGAGAAAGACTAGGGCTAAAAGAGCGTGGTATAGTCGGACACTCCTTAAGGGGCTTAATGAATTCCGATGTCCCCATTAATTCATTAACCTAGGGGACTACTAGTGTTATATCCCGTATTTTTGTACGTTGGATTAATTGTAAGTTAATCAACATAAATTCAAGGACAAAATTATTTTTGGGATATGAGATAAGGACTTTTAATCCCCGATTTTAATAAGTGCGCGATTTGCTTGTAAATTCCAATTAGTGTAGAAATATTAGTGGAGATTAGGGATTAATTAACCATGATTAGATTATTAAGTGGGGATTAATGATTAATTAAGTTAATTAGTGTATTAAATGGACCCCACTACAACATGGCCAAATCTGATTGGTCCACGCCACAGTGGGACACTTGTCAACATGACTGCTTGCATATAAATACTATGTGATGACTCATTTAGTCACAAATTCATCTTCACAAAGTTGAATTGGAGAATGAAATAGAAACCACAACAGCCATGGCAGCTAACGGCCATGACAACTCTTGATCAACTCAAGCTTTTGATAGCAAAAAAATTAAATTCCTAAGGTGTTCTAAACATTCAAAGGTGAGCAGCAACGTGAATTTAATCCTTGGGGCAACAAGAACACTTGTAATTTTAATTCATAATTCCAGCAACGTTAAGAGGCCAAGGTTGCTAAGGTAAGGTTTAATTCCCTCCTACATGTTTTAGAGATGGTTTGGTCTTTGTATAATTTGGTGGATGTGGAATTTGTGAAAGGAAAGCTTAAATCATGCTAGAATTTGTATTTATTCCATGGGCTGTTTTAGGACTTGTTGTAATATTAGGATAGTTTTCTTGCATATAGTAGTTGATGTCGTTGTTGTATTGTTGCTGATATGAATCACCAATTTGGGAGAAAGAAATGTATAAGATATCGTATACGAAGCGTATGTGGCTTGTTTGGTGTATATTTTTAGATGTTCGAGGTGTATCGGGCATTGTTATGTTGTAATTAGGGGCTGTTTGGGGCATGTTGTTGTTAAGTTAATGATGGGATTTGGTTGTATATGGATAACGGTCACTGATTGTTGTGTTGCTCGATTCGAAAGAAAAGATAAGTTTAAAACGTACTTCTAGTAGTCCGAAAGATTGCTTTTGGGTGGTTGTAATTGTTGGACTATTATAAGGTCATTTCGATGAAGTGTTGTGGCTATAGATTATTAGGAGTAAATTGAATATGTTGTAGTCATTATGACGACTATTATTGAATGTTGTAATGTGTGGGCTGATTTGGAATGTTGTGCGAGCTGTTCGGGGGTATTCTTGAATCTTGTTTTGGCTAGTTCATGATATAGTAACTTGGACGTGTGGTTGTTGATATTAATCTGGTCGTTTCATAATTAGTTTGAATGTGAGGGAAATGAACAATATAGGAGAAATGCCGCCCAATTTTCTAGGAATAGGCTACTAACGTTGAAATACGTTTTAAACCGTTCCGTAGCTTCACCATAGTTCTTAACGTCTTAATATAGGTTGAGATACTTCGGGCAGCGTATACGTATTGCATCACGGATAAGCGTTAAAGGTATGTAAAGCTGACCTTTCTTTCTTTTTAGCATGATCTTTATGAAACAAATAGACGACGAGCATATAACTCCAAAGAAACTCCTATTCTTAGAGATACTAGGATGGCTAATGTTCTTGATATCCAGAACCTATTTCACATTATCTTGATACGTGTCTATGATTCTTGAAGTTCTATTTGATATAATCCATAGTGACATTTGAGGGGTACTTGATATGATTGTTATCTTTGATGCTCAAGTATTAGTTCATTCTACCTATTCTATTGAGTCTCAGATGATGATTTAGTTTGTATATGGTTGCACACTACTCTGCTCGTGCATGCTGTTAATATATCTTTCACCGAGTCCCCGGCTGGGTATGTTTTCATGCACAGTTTCCCTGCATTGTTCACTGAGTCCCTCACTAGAGGGCCGGGTACGGTATATATATATTTATGTGTGTGTGTGTGTTTGTGTGTGTGTGTGTGATGATGATGGGATTATGGCACCGAGTATGGTATATGATGACTTTATTCACCGATTCCCATAATGGGCCGGATATGGTATATGGTATAGACATGCATGATTCTTATCTCGTAAGGCAAAGGTGCATTGGTATATCTGATTATCATACTTTCCTTCTGTAATCTTCTATTTAGTTATGATTCTCTTTATTGTATTTCATGCTTTATATACTCGATTTGGTGATCCTCCAGCTTAGGACTCCTCCTCTACTGTTTGGAGAGCTCCATTGTTCCGGAGCCTAAACTATTTTGGTACAGATCTTTTGATATAGACTTATGTATATGTCCAGGGGTACGGCGGGGCCCTGTTCCTTCATATTTCACTTTTATACTCTTAGAGGTTTGTAGACATGTGTGGGTTGTATATGGGTTATGGTCAGCTGTGTCGATATGGTTTGTTTTGGATATTTCCGTATGTAGTCGCAGCCTTGTCGGCTTGCGTATTGTGTTATGCTTTGGTTGGCTGTGACTCCTCAGGAGACAAGTTTATGATATGTGTCGTTATGAATCGTTAGTTGCTTTTACAAGTCCTCATACTGTCCTCAGTTTTAGTTTGACTATATCTAACAGGTTTGTATACGAGTGTCCAACTCGGGCCCCGGTCATGGCCCACGGGGTTGGGTCGTGACAAAAGTGCTATCAGAGCAGTTCATCCTCGGAGTGTCAACAGACCGTGTCTAGTAAAGTCTTGTTTATCGGTGTGTTGTGCACCACATCTATAAACAGGAAGCTACAGGACATTAAGGATGTTTCTTTTCCTTCTTACTCTAGATCGTGCGATAGAGCTTTATTATCAGGATAACCCCTCCCTAACAAATTATTGTGTTTACAGCTATGCCTCCAAAGAAAGCGACAGCTGCCCAGAAGGGCAAATCGGTAGCAGGAGATACTAGCCAGGCTCGGAGAGTTACTAGGGCCCGTGCCCAATCTATGCCTGAGATTGTACTTCAGTCGGCGAGTTCTGCTACCCCGCCACCTCCAGAGGAACTTAGAGTAGCAGCAGCTCTAGTTCAAGGGGCAGCCCCACCGCCAGCTCCCAAGGCCCCAGTACCTGAGCCTCCAGCTCCTCAGCCGGGAGCGGAGGATAGGGCCATGAGAGATGCAGTTCAACTACTGACCAGATTAGTTGCAGGGCAGGCTCGCAGGCATGGACTAGGAGTTGACCATGCGGATAGATCTGATAGTTTGAGGGCTCGTGACTTCTTAAGTTGTAATCCTCCAGAGTTTTTCGGGTCCAAGCCCGAGGATGATCTGCAGGAGTTTATTTGGCAGATGCAGCGTATATTGAGGATAATCAAGGCTTCTGAGACTGAGTCTGTTGAGTTGGATTCGTATCGGTTGTGTGATGTAGCTGCTAATTGGTATGAGTCATGGGAGTTATCTAGGGGCGAGGGTGCTCCTCTAGTAGTATGGGATGCGTTTGTGGAGGCTTTCCTTGGCCACTTCCTGCCTCCAGAGATGAGGCGAGCTAGAGTTGATAGATTCTTACATTTGAGGCAAAGTGGCAGGAGCGTTCGAGAGTACAGTCTTGAGTTTGATTCGTTGGCTAGATATGCGCCTACTATTGTAGCTGATATGGCTGATAGAGTGCATCGTTATGTGATGGGGCTGGATCGTTATTTGATTGATGGCTGTATGGCAGTGGCTCTTCAGCCAGGTATGGATATTGCTCGGGTACAGGCATATGCACAGGGGGTATAGGATCGACATAGAGGACGTCAGCCAGATAGAGATTACGACAGAGGCCAGCATAAGAGGGCTAGATCGGCTGGTTACCTGGTGAGTTTCGAGGTAGGCAGCCTCAGCAGTATATTAGATATTCTTCCCAGCCAGTACGGAGTGCACCCCCACAGTTCACAGGTAGGATATTTGACAGCACAGGGTATTCAGGAGCCAGTCAGAGCTCCAAAGCTTCGGGTTTGCAGATGAATAGAGGTTTGAGTCAGTCGAGGCCACCTTTGCCTCAGTGTTATCTGTGTGGTAGGCTCCATTCTGGGGAATGTCGTCTTGCTACAGGTGCTTGTTTTTCGTGTGGCCGTCAGGGCCATATAAAGAGAGAGTGTCCTTATGGGGATGGTGTAGGTGGTATGGCTCAGCCTACTGGGTCGGTTGCTAGTTCATCTTCTTCTGTAGCTATGCGCCCTATAGGGCAGGGTATTCAGACACCAGCAGGCCGTGGTAGAGGTCATGGTGGAGCTTCCAGTTCTAGCGGTCCTTCGAACCGCATATATGCTTTGGCTAGTAGGCAGGATCAGGAGGCGTCATTGAATGTGGTTACAAGTATATTATCGATTTTCTCCCGGGACGTATATGCATTGATAGATCCAGGTTCCATCTTATCATATATATCTCCCTTTGTTGCTAGTAGAATCGGAATAGAACCTGAGTTGACAGAACCATTTGAGGTAGCTACACCGGTAGGAGATTCTGTCATAGCAAAGCAAGTATATAGAAATTGTTCGGTGATTATATATAGTCGTCACACCGTGGCAGATCTGATAGAGTTAGATATGACTGAGTTTGATGTTATTATGGGTATGGATTGGTTAGCTTCTTGTTATGCTAACGTGGATTGTAGAGAAAAGATAGTTCGATTTCAGTTCCGAGGAGAGCCGATTATAGAGTGGATGGGGAATACAGCATCGCCGAGGGGTAAGTTTATTTCATACCTCGAGGCAAGGAAGATGGTTAGAAAGGGTTATATTTATCATCTGGTTCATGTGCATGACCTGAAAGCAGAGGTACCGACTCTTCAGTCAGTCCCGATAGTTAATGAATTTCCATATGTATTCCCAGACGAACTTCCAGGTCTTCCTCCTGAGCAGGAGATAGAGTTTACTATAGATGTATTGCCAGATACTCAGCCCATATCTATTCCTCCTTATAGAATGGCACCTACAGAGCTAAGGGGGTTAAACGAGCAACTGAGGGACTTATTAGAAAAGGGCTTCATCAGGCCTAGCACATCACCTTGGGGAGCACCGGTATTATTTGTGAGAAAGAACGATTGGTCGCTGCGGATGTGTATTGATTATAGGCAGCTGAATAAAGTAACAATAAAGAATAGATATCCCCTCCCCAGGATTGATGATCTATTTGACCAGTTGCAGGGTGCTAAATGCTTTTCAAAGATAGACTTACGGTCAGGCTATCATCAGGTGCGGGTGAAGGAGGCGGATATTCCGAAGATTGCATTCAGGACCCGATACGGACATTATGAGTTTAAAGTGATGTCTTTTGGGCTGACCAATGCTCCAGCGGTATTTATGGATTTAATGAACCGAGTGTTCAAGCCATTCTTAGATATGTTCTTTCTTGTATTTATCGATGATATTCTGGTCTATTCACGTTCAGAAGAGGAGCATGCAGATCATTTGAGGACGGTACATAGGGTGCTCCAACACCAGAAGTTGTATGCTAAGTTCTCTAAATGTGAATTCTGGATGACTTCAGTAGCATTCTTGGGGCATATTATTGGAGCTGATGGTATTCGGGTAGATACACAGAAGATCGAGGCTGTAAAGACTTGGCCTAGACCTACGACACCTACTGAGGTACGCAATTTTCTGGGGCTAGCAGGATATTACAGGAGATTCGTAGAAATGTTTGCCACGATTTCAGCGCCTTTAACAAGGCTAACTCAGAAGGCAGCTAAGTTCCAGTGGACTGATGCTTGTGAGCAAAGTTTCTAGTTGCTGAAAGACAAGCTGACTACGACTCCAGTCTTAACTCTTCTAGAGGGACCAGATGGCTATGTTATTTATTGTGATGCTTTAGGTGTTGGACAAGGTTGTGTATTGATGCAGCATGGCAGGGTTATAGCCTATGCTTCCCGACAGCTCAGAAAGCATGAAAGGAATTATCCTACTCATGATCTGGAGTTAGCAGCAGTAATTCATGCCTAGATATGGAGACATTATTTATATGGTGTTCATGTTGATAATTATACGGATCACAAGAGTGTCCAACATATTTTTAAGTAGAAGGAGCTGAATTTGCGACAAAGACGATGGTTAGAGTTACTAAAGGATTATGATGTTGATATTCTATACCATCCAAGGAAAGCAAATATTGTAGCAGATGCTCTTAGCTGTAAATCTATGGGTAGCTTGACAGATGTGCAACCAGAAAGGAAGGAGGTGGTCCGTGAGATTTACCGGCTAGCTAACCTTGGAGTCCGTTTGGCTGATTCTGGAGATGGTGGAGTTTCTGTTCGAGAAGTCGCTGAATCTTCTATCATAGTGGCAGTAAAGAGGCACCAGTACGAGGACCCTGTTTTGGCACGGTATAGAGATACAGCTCTTCAAAAGGAGAAGACCCCGTTCGAAGTTACACCTGACAGCGTGCTACGTTATGAAGGCAGACTATGTGTACCTGAGGTTGCAGGGCTACGACAACAGGTTATGGAAGAGGCACACTATGCCCGTTATTCTATTCATCCAGGGTCAACGAAGATGTATCATGACCACAAATGTTTATATAGGTGGGATGGCATGAAAAAGGACATAGCGGAGTTTGTTGCTCAGTGCCCGAATTGTCAACAGGTTAAGGTCGAGCATCAGAAGCCTGGTGGGTTATTACATGAGATAGAGATCCCAACTTGTAAGTGGGAAGTAATTAATATGGACTTCATTACGGGTTTACCTCGCACTCCACGGAAGTATGACTCTATATGGGTTATTGTGGATAGGCTGACGAAATCAGCCCATTTTTTTCCAGTCAGGACTATTTATTCAGCTGAGGACTATGCAAGGTTATATATCAGGGAGATAGTGACACTTCATGGGGTTCCCACATCTATTATCTCAGACAGAGGAGCTCAGTTTACAGCTAACTTTTGGAGATCATTCTAGAGGGGTTTGGGGACACAGGTGAGTCTTAGCACAACATTTCACCCTCAGACTGACGGACAGGCCGAGCGTACTATTCAAACACTGGAAGATATGTTGCGAGCCTGTATCATTGACTTCAGAGGTAGCTAGGACGATCATTTTCCACTTATCGAGTTTGCTTATAACAATAGCTACCATTCTTGTATCCAGATGGCACCGTATGAGGCCTTATATGGGAGAAAGTGCAGGTCACCTGTCGGTTGGTTCGATGTAGGCGAGACTAAGTTAATCGGCCCAGACATAATCCAGCAAGCGGTAGATAATGTGAAGCTCATTTAGGAGAGATTATTGGCAGCTTAGAGTCGACAGAAGTCATATGCAGATAACCGACGTCGACACTTAGAGTTTCAGATTGGTGATTGGGTGTTCTTGAAAGTGTCACCCATGAAGGGTGTGATGATGTTCGGCAAGAAAGGGAAGCTTAGCCCGAGATATATTGGTCCTTATCAGATTATTCGTAGGGTAGGCAAGGTTGCCTATGAGTTGTACCTACCATCTGATTTCGAAGAAGTACATCCAGTCTTTCACGTATCAATACTTCGTAAATGAATTGGTGACCCTTCTAGAGAATTCCCTGTAGACGATGTCCAGGTAATAAAGGATTTGCCTTTTGAGGAGATCCCTATAGCTATACTTGATCTCCAAGTCAGAAGGTTACGTACTAAGGATGTGGCTTCCGTCAAGGTATTGTGGCGAAACAACAATAGAGAAGAGATGACCTGGGAAGCCGAAGACGAGATGAAGAATAAGTACCCTTACTTGTTCCCTATGCCTACAGGTAATTTAAATTCCTCACTTCACTCTATTGATTGGTAGATGAGACTACATGTTATTGTAAGGCATTTGTGGGTAGCTAAATACAGGTTGGTAGGTATACCAATGGAGGGGACTTTCCCGAAATTTTTATATAGCCCTATAGAACTAGTTTAACATTCGAGGACGAATGTTCTAAAGGGGGGAAGGATGTTATATCCCGTATTTTTGTACGTTGGATTAATTGTAAGTTAATCGACATAAATTCAAGGACAAGATTATTTTTGGGATATGAGATAAGGACTTTTAATCCCCGATTTTAATAAGTGCACGATTTGCTTGTAAATTCCAATTAGTGTAGAAATATTAGTGGAGATTAGGGATTAATTAACCATGATTAGATTATTAAGTGGGGATTAATGATTAATTAAGTTAATTAGTGTATTAAATTGACCCCACTACAACATGGCCAAATCTGATTGGTCCACGCCATAGTGGGACACTTATCAACATGGCTGCTTGCATATAAATACTATGTGATGACTCATTTAGTCACAAATTCATCTTCACAAAGTTGAATTGGAGAAAGAAATAGAAACCACAACAGCCATGGCAGCTCACAGCCATGGAAGCTCTTGATCAACTCAAGCTTTTGATAGCAAAAAAATTAAATTCCTAAGGTGTTCTAAACATTCAAAGGTGAGAAGCAACGTGAATTTAACCCTTGGGGCAGCAAGAACACTTGTAATTTAATTCATAATTCCAGCAACGTTAAGAGGCCAAGCTTGCTAAGGTAAGGTTTAATTCCCTCCTACATGTTTTAGAGATGGTTTGTTCTTTGTATAATTTGGTAGATGTGGAATTTTTGAAAGGAAAGCTTAAATCATGCTAGAATTTGTATTTATTCCATGGGCTGTTTTAGGACTTGTTGTAATATTAGGATAGTTTTCTTGCATATAGTAGTTGATGTCGTTGTTGTATTGTTGTTGATATGAATCACCAATTTGGGAGAAATAAATGTATAAGATGTCGTATACGAAGCGTATGTGGCTTGTTTGGTGTATATTTTTAGATGTTCGAGGTGTATCGGGCATTGTTATGTTGTAATTAGGGGCTGTTTGGGGCATGTTGTTGTTAAGTTAATGATGGGATTTGCTTGTATATGGATAATAGTAACTGATTGTTGTGTTGCTCGATTCGAAAGAAAAGATAAGTTTAAAACGTACTTCTAGTAGTCCAAAAGATTGCTTTTGGGTGGTTGTAATTGTTGGACTATTATAAGGTCATTTCGACGAAGTGTTGTGGCTATAGATTATTAGGAGTAACTTGAATATGTTGTAGTCGTTATGACGACTATTATTGAATGTTGTAATGTGTGGGCTGATTTGGAATGTTGTGCGGGCTGTTCGGGGTATTCTTGAGTCTTGTTTTGGCTAGTTCTTGATATAGTAACTTGGACGTGTGGTTGTTGATATTGATCTGGTCGTTTCATAATTAGTTTGAATGTGAGGGAAATGAACAATATAGGAGAAATGCCGCCCAATTTTCTAGGAATAGGCTACTAACGTTGAAATACGTTTTAAACCTTTCCGTAGCTTAACCTTAGTTCTTAACGTCTTAATATAGGTTGAGATGTTTCGGGTAGCGTATACGTATTGCGTCACAGATAAGCGTTAAAGGTATGTAAAGCTAACATTTCTTCCCTTTTGGCATGATCTTTATGAAACAAATAGACGATGAGCATATAACTCCAAAGAAACTCCTATTCTTAGAGACACTAGGATGGCTAATGTTCTTGATATCCAGAACCTATTTCACATTATCTTGATACGTGTCTATGATTCTTGAAGTTCTATTTGATATAATCCATAGTGACATTTGAGGGGTACTTGATATCATTGTTATCTTTGATGCTCAATTATTAGTTCATTCTACCTATTCTATTGAGTCTCAGATGATGATTTAGTTTGTATATGGTTGCTCACTACTCTGCTCGTGCATGCTGTTAATATATCTTTCACCGAGTCCCCGACTGGGTATGTTTTCGTGCACAGTTTCACTGCATTGTTCACTGAGTCCCTCACTAGAGGGCCGGGTACGGTATATATATATATATATATATATATATATATATATATATATATATATATATATATATATATATATATATATATGTATGTATGTGATGATGATGGGATTATGGCGCCGAGTATGGTATATGATGACTTTATTCACCGAGTCCCATAATGGGCCAGACTCCTGCTCAGCTGTTTGGAGAGCTCCATTGTTCCGGAGCCTAGACTATTTTGGTACAGATCTTTTGATATAGACTTATGTATATGTCCAGGGGTACGGCGGGGCCCTGTCCCGTCATATTTCACTTTTATACTCTTAGAGGTTTGTAGACATGTGTGGGTTGTATATGGGTTATGGTCAGCTATGTCGATATGGTTTGTTTGTTTTGGATATTTCCGTATGTAGTGGCAGCTTTGTCGGCTTGCGTATTGTGTTATGCTTTGGTTGGCTGTGACTCCTCAGGAGACAGGTTTATGATATGTGACGTTATGAATCTTTAGTTGCTTTTACAAGTCCTCATACTATCCTCAGTTTTAGTCTGACTATATCTAACAGGTTTGTACACGAGTGTCCAACTCGGCCCCTGGTCATGGCCCACGGGGTTGGGTCCTGACAACTAGTCATGAGAGGTAGAAGTGATTAGACAATAAAGAAGCCGTTAGGATTGTATCCGATATGTATAAGCATTTTTGATTTGACACAAGAACAAATTTAGTTTTAAGATGAGCTACAATATTCCAAAGCTCAAGAAAAGGAAAATCTTAGTACTATAAGAGATGAAAGTTTTAGCAAGAGGAATAAGTATAGTGAGTTCCATGATCTCCACATAAAAGGGAAATAGTTGTCACGGCCCAGCTAGGGGCCACAACGGGTACCCGGGGCTAATCACCGAGCACCACTCGCTCTATTACTCATCATGCTCATTACTACTCTTTTATCGATTTCATACTCAAATCATAAGAAGTCATCTTTCATTTGTAAACATAAATAGTTTTACATACATAAGCCCTTTTGGCTATCAAAATAATATATATATACAACTATACCATAGTGACCCTATCAGACCACATAACCCAGACTGTGTATCTACGAGCCTCTACTGGAGCACAAAACGCACAGATAGGATAGGACCCCGTCGAGCCCAACATATACAAATATACACACAAGAGTAATCAACCACCTCTGGAACAAAGGAATGCTTTCAATCAGCTAACAGCTCCTACGAATCTGGCTCAAGCTCGCCTCCCTGTCTACCTGTGGGCATGAACACAGCGTCCAAAGAAAAACGGACGTCAGTACGAATATTGTACTGAGTATGTATGAAAAGAATGAAATAAATATAATAGGAGGACCGTGAGACATAAGAGAAAGATATAGCCTGCAAGAGTGTCATAAACAAATACATTTCGTACATATATCATACTTTACATAATCATAGTACACATGTCATTACATCACATATCTCGTCACATCACATGTCTCGTCACATCACTATCCTCATCGTTATCCCGCGTCCAGGTAACCATCATATGCCGCCCACTAGTGTTGATCATGCCCGACCCCCTAGGCTCAGTGTAATATCGCAGCCCGCCTTAGCGGTGACATGCCCGGCCATCTAGGCACGGTGGAACCATATGCAACCGGCCTTAGCGGTGACATGCCAGGCCATCTAGGCACGGTGGATTCTCATCATCACATAATCAATGACTACCCATCACTATTACACATCTCATGAACGTATCACAATCTTATCATAGCTTGGCATATTCATACATAACATAGGCATATTATAAGTTAGCATTATTGATCATCTTATAAACATACCATGACTTACATCATTTCACATTTAGCATTAGAAGTATACATTAGACTTTTAAGACAACCATGGCTTTGTCGGGGTGACGTAAGGTCGTGAGCCTCCGATTATATTATGAACATTTATGAGTAACTTGCCTCACCTTGAAGGAAAGAGTGCATAAGGTGAGTGTTATCAATAATGACATCATCAGTGTTACAGAATCATCATATCATTAACTATCGAATGTCTATACTTCAACTCATTATCATCATTATCATGCTCGTATGTAATTTAGTATATTTAAGGACTCATAAGTTCCATCATATAGGAGGACCATGGAAAGTTTGAAAGATTCATGCCTTTGAAGGAAGGGATAGGCCTTACATACCTTTGACGTTTAATTAAGCTATCGCCTGCATGTTCTCGTTTAATGCACACGTTCTACCTTCAAGAGAATTTATATCGTCATTAGCTAAGAAATTATAAGAACGGGCTTTCTAAAGCTAGGGAAAATTAGGAAGCACCTCCTTTGTTTACACAACTTTTCCCATGCTCTATATCAACTCCCAAACGCTCACAACAACATCCAAAATATTGCAATCAACAATCATCATTCATATACATTGACCACAATCCACTATTTCTCTTCAATTTCTCCACATTTATGGTTATAGCTTACTATCGCGTTTTTCTCATGTATCAAATTTATTCCATGGCTTAAATATTGTATATAACGTATTCACAATCACAACACCCCAACATTTTATGATTCAACCAAACTACCATCCGAACATGACACTATTCACTCATTAATGACCCATTTCCTATGTCTTTCTACAATTCAAGTATCTTAACCTTCCAATACCTTAAACAACTTGGTTTGGTCATGAAACTTACCTTAGATGATGGTTGAACAAGTCTTGAGTGGAGTTTCTCCTCTAGCACCAAAACCCTACTTCACTTCCTTTGGATTTTCTTGAGAGAGATGAACTTTAGTCAGGTCTCATACACTTTATTTCATGGATTTGGTGTTATTGATCATGGATTTCCTTTGGTTTTCTTGTGATGAAGAGTAGAGAGCATTCTAGAGGTTTCTAGAGAGAAATATCGTGGAGATGAAATGAATTGAATGGGCTTAGGTCTCCTATTAATGACTTAAAATCTAATCCGGAATGAACAGTGACTGAAGTGCACAGTGGTCGTAAACCCAGTTTACGGTCCGTATTCCAGTTTACGGGCCGTATATCATGGTCGTATTTAAGCATATCAGAACCAAAAAGGTATGTTGAGGATCATGGTGATTTACGATCACGGTTTACGGGCCGTATTTCAATTTACGGTCCGTATTCCAAGTCGTATTTAACCATTTAAACATTTGACAGAAAGTTGAAGTTTTGTGAGTTGAAATACGACATGGTGGTTTACGGGCCGTGTACCACTTTACGGTCCGTATTTCACTTTACGGTCGACTGGGCCAAAGTACAAATCTGCGACTTTCAAATCTTCAAAACCTATAATTTAGCCATTGTGGAGCATAACCTATCTCTTGTTCCCATTGCCTTTGAACTCTTACTTAAGGTCGTCAAACGTTGTTCCCTTCTCCTTAAAACATCATATGCACCTATTCTCCGTTTGTCTATTCGTGGTACGTTCACGGGGAAATTTTCGAGGTGTAACACTCTTTCCCCCCTTTTGGAACATTCGCCCTCGAATGTTAAACACTCGGGATTCTATGAAAATTTCGCCAGGGTTTCCCTTGTAATTTGGCACTACTAACCTGTCACAACAGCCCATAATATCATCGCCTCATAGGGCTACATCACCTTATCAACATATCTATGGCCACACACGACCAAAAGCATAAAGATAAAGCATACATACCTTATATTATTGGCGTTTCATCTCGGATCTCCTCTGGGGGTTAGAATAAATGCTGGTACTTGGACTTCATACTCTCTTCCGCTTCCCAAGTCATTTCTTCCCGATTGTTGTTTCGCCGTAAGACTTTGACCGATGCTACCTACCTCTTTATTTCGAAGTCTTTGCACTTGCCTGTCTAGAATAGCAATAGGCACTTCTTCATAGTTTAGATTTTCTGTTACTTGCACATCATCTATCGGGACAATCTTTGTGGGATCTCCAACACACTTGCGGAGCATTGAAACGTGGAAGACTGGATGAACTGATTCAAGCTCCGAAGGCAAGTCCAATTCATAGGCTACATGACCCACCTTGCGGATAATTCTATAGGGTCCAATGTATCCAGGACTGAGCTTCCCTTTCTTACCAAATCTCATCACCCCTTTCATCGGCGATACTTTCAAAAATACCCAATCATCAACCTGGAATTCCAAGTCTCGGTGGCGATCGTCTGCATAAGACTTTTGGCGACTTTGGGCTGTTAGCAATCGATCTCGGATTACCTTAACTTTTTCTATCGCTTGTTGAATCAATTCGGGGCCTATTAATTGTGCTTCTCCCGTCTCAAACCATCCAATTGGAGATCTACACTTCCTTCCATACAAGGCTTTATAAGGAGTCATTTGAATACTAGAATGATAGCTATTGTTGTATACGAATTCGATTAGTGGCAAATGGCCATCCCAACTACCACCGAAATCTAGCACACATGCTGGTAGCATATCTTCCAAGGTCTGAATAGTACGTTCGGCTTGCCCATCGGTCTGCGGATGAAATGCCGTACTAAGTCTATTGCTTGCAATAAGCCTCCTGGCCTCTGATGTTCAACTTTTACTTGTTGGCAGTTTGGACACTGTGCTACAAATTTCGCTATGTCTCTCTTCATACCATCCCACCAATATATTAACTAAAGATCATGATACATTTTGGTTGCACCTGGGTGAATAGAATACCGAGAACAATGTGCTTCTTCTAGAATTTGTCGGTGCAATTCTGCTACATTCGGCACACATAGCCTGCCTCGGTACCTAAGAATTCCGCCTATCGAAACTTCAAATGAAGACTTCTCCTTTCCATGAGATGTGTCTCTGTAACGACGCAATTGAGGATCTTCATATTGTCGTTCTTTTACTTCCATGTCCAAGGATGAAATCGTGGGATCATTGATACTAATCCCCACATTACCCGAATCTGTTACACGTACTCCAAGATTAGCTAGTTGGCAGAGCTCATGAACCATCTCTTTCTTTTACGGAGGAACTGCACATAAACTGTCCATTGATCGGTGGCTAAGCGCATCGGCTACTACATTTGCTTTTCCGGGGTGGTACAAAATGTTCGCATCATAATCTTTTAACAATTCCAACCACCGCCTCTACCGCAGGTTCAATTCCTTTTGCTTGAAAATATATTGAAGATTTTTGTGATATGTATAGATATCAACATGCACACGAACAAGATCGTCACTTTGTTCAATTGCCTGTAGTGGATACATATTTGTAGGGATTCGTCTTTCTTTCTCACGAACAAGATCGGCGCTCCCCACGGTAATGAACTGGGTCTAATAAACTCTTTTTCAAGCAAATCTTTCAACTGCGCCTTTAACTCCTTCAATTCCGCCGGAGCCATTCGGTACGGAGGAATAGAAATAGGCTTGGTGTCCGGCAACACCTCAATGGCGAAGTCAATCTCTCTTTCTGGAGGAAGACCAGGAAGTTCGTCTGGAAATACATCCGAGAATTCATTCACTATCGGAACAGATTAGAAAGTTGGTGGCTTTGCCTCGGTGTCATGAACCCGAACTAGATGATAAATATAGCCTTTGGCTATCATCTTTCTTGCCTTAAGGTAGGAAATAAACCTACCCTTTGGGGATGCTGCATTACCTTTCCATTCAAGCACGGGCTCTCCCGGAAATTGTAATCGAACCACTTTCAATCGGCAATCAATGTTAGCATAACACGACGCCAACCAATCCATGCCCATAATTACATCGAAATCTATCATTTCCAACTCAATCAAATCAGCTGTGGTCTGGCGATCACGTATCACAACTACACAATTTTTATACACTTGTCTTGCTATCACGGGATCACCAACCGGAGTAGATACCTCGAAAGGTTTGATTGGCTCAGGTTTCACCCTAATACAACCAGCAACATATGGAGTAATATAAGAGAATGTAGAACCCGGATCTATCAATGCATACACATCACGGGAGAATATAGACAATATACCTGTAACCACATTCGGAGAGGACTCGATATCCTGTCGTCCAGCTAAAGCATAAACACGGGGCTAAGTAGCACCTGAAGTAGATGTTGCCCCTCTTTCTCTACCTCGACCTGCTGACATCTGGGGAGTCTGCCCTACCGGGCGTACTGATGAAGAACCAGCTGCTGAGCCTATGGGCTGAACCCCACCTCTACCATACCGTGAGGGACAATCTCGCATCAAATGCCCAGTCTGTCCACAAACATAACTAGCGTCTGTGTCTTGGCGACATGGCCCTGAGTGCAGTTTCCGGCACCGACTACATCGTGGAATTGGTGGTCTTCTCTGACTGTAATCACCCCCAATCTGAGAACCCGAAGCTCTCGAACTCTGACCATATCCTGAAGGAAAAGAGCGATCAACTCCCCTATCCGCGAATCGTGGAGGCACACTAGTCGCTGACTGGCCTGAATGTCGGGAATAGGTCTGCCTCGATCCCCCTCTATAATCACTGCCTGTGCCCATAGATCTAGCTCTTTTGCTTTGTCTTCTATCACTGTCGCGATCACCCCTTTGTGGTTGTTGTCGTCCCTCTAAGTTCTGGGCATGGGCTTATATTCGGGAAATATCCATCCCTTCTTGCAAAGAGGCCGTCAGGCAGTCCTTGAACAAATGTGGCCCCAAGCCACTCACAAATCTATGTACACGATCCCCCATGTCGGCCACCATATCGGGGCATATCTCGCCAAGGAATTAAATCGCATGCTATACTCCCAGGAACTCATATTTCCTTGCCTTAGATGTAGAAATCTATCCGCTCTAGCTCGGCAGACCTCGGGTGGAAAATAGTGACGAATAAATGCATCCACGAATTCTTGCCAAATTGGACGAGGCGCATTCTCTCCTCTTCATAATACCCAGTTGTTATCCCATAAAACTGCCATATCCCGGAGTCTGTAAGATGCCAACTCCATGGATTAAGTTTCGGAGGCATGGACAATTTTCAATGTCCTCAACACCTCATCTATGAAACTTTTGCGGGTCTTTATCCGGCTTTGACCCGAAGAATTCTGGAGGATTTAGACTCATAAAATCACGGGCTTTGATGCTTGATGCCCGATCACTTGGGCCAGCATTTTGTCGTTGTACTTGAGCGGCGACCAACTGTGTCAATAGATGTATGGCCTCGGTCATTTGTTGACCCGAAGCAACCGGTGGAGGGATTGGAGCTGGAGCTCCTCCTTGCTCTTCCACATTAGGCGGGGTAGAAGAAGTATTAGACAAGGCCTCATTATGTGATTAGCCTTCTTCTATATTCATCGGAGGATCTCTTTCTACCTGCCTCTTTGTCGTAGTCTTGCCCTTCTAGGCGGCTTTCGCCTTTCCCTTTGCGGCATTCTAAAATCACAACACACAATTAGGGAAGATAAAATCTTATACATGGCTCTATCGCACGATTTCATAAGAAGAAAGATGGTCATGTTTCCTAAATGCCCTGTAGCCTCTTGTTTATTGATGTGGCGCGCAACACACCATAAACAAGACTCTAATAGACACGGCCCGTAGACACTTCCTAGGACTAAACCACACTGATACCATTTTTGTCACGGCCCAACTAAGGGCCACGACGGGTACCCGAGGCTAACCACCGAGCACCGCTCGTTTTATTCCTCATCATGCTCTGTTACACCCCTCACTTTAAGATCATGAGCATGACATGTACATCACCGTAACAACGAAGTATCGGAGATGTCCCATGATGTTTTGGGAAGATACAAGCCATGGGAAGTATGTAACAACGAAATAAAAAGACGAATTACGATCTCGTAAGTCGTAATCGGGAAAGAGTATTTTGAAACACGAGAACATGGCCGTTATTAGTATAATAAGTGATAAATAACATGTATGGAGAGTTTTCGAATATTTTGAGATCGAGCAAATTGAAGAAAATAAGTTCGACGAAAATTTGAGAAATGCTGTAAGGATTTTTAGTCAACTTTGGAGGGGTATATCTCAATGTGTATTTGGAGTTTTAGGGTGTTTTAAAATCCTAAAATGAATTTCGTCGAGTCTAGATTATACTGCAACAAACCGCTTGTTGATAGGACATCGGAGTAGATAATTATAGACGTTACAAACTGAACTGTCGCGCAGAAACAGGACGCTACTGTACCGACCCAACTTATCACAAAAGGTGTCAAAACCCCATTTTTCATCATCCAAATGCTCTGAAAATTTCCAGAAAATTCTGCACAAAAAGGGGGCTTAAATCTCTCATAAAATTGAGGATTTTGAGTGAAATTTGAAGCTACGAAGTACTAATCGAAGTCCGGGCAACGCATAGTCACAAATATGATTTCATTTTGGAGTTGGAGGAGATTGGGAGCAAGTGAAATGTTGAAGATTTGGCTACCTTCATAAAAATAAGGTATGAATCATTAAATCTCTTTCTTTATCAATTTTGATTATGGAATATTTGCAAGAAATAAAAGTTTTAGTTGTTGTGTTGATGTTTTTGATTTATGGATTGAGGGTTGAAGAGAAATTTGAATGGAAATACTTATATTTATCTTGTAGGATGTTGGGGATGTTGTTATTGATGTTCTTAGTGTTAATTTCAACTTCCTTACGAAAGTAAAGATTATTGAATAGTCGTATCACAAATGGGTTAGTTGAGAAATTTAGGAAACATCGTGTCAGATGTTTATATTAATATGGAAATGATTGTATTAATGTTGGTATTGTCATTGTTGTGTTGGTTGTTGAATTGAGAATTTCGGGCTAGGCATATAAACAGGGGAGATGCTGCCCGAATTTCGACAGAATCAAAAAGGATTTTAATTAAAGTTTAGAGACGAGCGTATGATGATGATTCTAATGATATTATGAATGGTTATATATGTAGATTACGAGGCTACGAATAATTCTTAAGAGAAGTGCAAGACGGGAAGTAAGTTAGAAGTCGAGAATTTTCTTCCAGGTATGTTAAGGCTCGCCCGTTCTTTCAAAGGCATGATCTTTAGGTTATGGTTTCATAAATGTTTCCGTATTTTCCTCTTCATCAAAAGTTAAATGTCCCAGATTCCAAAGCATGATTTCCTTCTTGATATTCCATAAATGTTTTCCAAAGTATTCCTACTTTCCAAAACCAAAGGTTGTGATTATGTGAGATCTTATGATAACGACAAAGGTTATGTTTTTCAATGACAACGATGATGTCAAAAGTGAGAATATCATTTTGATGACTATGATGAGAATGATCTTATGTTTAAAGGTTTCAAGTTTATGATTTCAATGACGATATGTGAATGTCGAGCTATTTATTGCTTTCTCAATCTATTCATGAATGGTGACTTTATTTCTAAATCTTCCAAAGTATATGAATTGATGCCTTATGAGGTTTACGATCCTATTCTATGTTTTCTCTTAATTCTATTTTTCATCGATAGTCTCACCTTAAATAATTGTTCCTTCAAGGTGAGACAAAGCGACGATGATTATTCCATAATACAATCGGAGGCTACCGACCTTACGTCACTCCGATATAGTTGTGGATTTTGATTGGGCTCTTATGCATGCTTTATTTATATGTATGTATTTTCTCACACCGCGCCGCGCTATAGTCGGCCGGGCAGGCACGTAGATGTGCACACCATTGCAGTGGGCATGTTATGATATTGCCCGGGACGCGGGAGGCCTGGACGCAGGCTAATGATGATAACACCGAGCCTTAATGGCCGGGCATGTTACTATTTATATATCACACCGCGCCTTAATGGCCGGGCATGTTACTATGTATATGTATAAAAATGTTTTTTTTTAAAGACTAAGCATGCATGACATCCGCCCTACGAGGCACTCAAATGTACAGGTTATCTCTTATTCCTTGTTACTTTTCATATCTATGTTATATTGTTACTCATGCCTTATATACTCAGTACATTATTCGTACTGACGCCCCTTCTTGTGGGCGCTGCATTTCATGCCGCGCAGGTGCATACAGATGAGTAGAAGACATTGCTAGAAGAAGTTCCAGCGGGATTGGCGAGCTCCATTTCTTTCCGGAGTGTTGCCGAGTCAGGGTATCTATGTCATGGTATAATGATTTATGTTAGAGACTTTGCAGACAGAGTCACGTATTTAGCCTGCCAGTCTTGTATGTGGCTATATAAGCCGATGTATTCATTATGCATCACTTTACAGATTTATATGATTACAAATTTTATTTGATTCGAGAAAGATAAAAAGAATGTGTTTGTTAAAAGCTGTCCCTATGCATTTCAGTTCATGACTTAAGGATTATGAGTACAGTGAGATCCAACGGGTTCGCTTGGCTCTAAGTAAGGGTCGGGTGCCCGTCACGCCCTATCGGGATTGGGGTGTGACAAGTTGGTATCAGAGCGGTTCGTCCTAGGGATTGTTTGCAAAGTCGTGTCCAGTAGAGTCTTGTTTATGGGTGTGAAGCGCGCCACACTTATAAACGAGAGGCTGCAGGGCATTTAGGAACCATTGACCTTCTTTCTTATCTTAGATCGTGCCATAGAGCTAAATCATAGGATAAAACATCCCGAATTCTAACCGAATGCCTTGATCATGGATAAGCGATTGATTATGCCGCTATGAGAGAATTGCTTCGAATTGAAGTTGTTCATTTGAAAGGTATGTCTCCTGTTTTATTAATATGGATAGATGTTGATGTAAGAACTTGAGCAAAATGTTATGGGTATTTGTGATTGCTCTGTGGGGTATCGAATGTGTTTTTCTGGGCTGTGTGCAGGAATGAGGTAGTAAGAATTATAGGGGAAACTCTGCCGAAATTTTTACAAATTGAATTGTTTGCATTTCTATAGAGAAAGAGTAAAGAGAAAATACGACCATCAGCCATTTGGTAAGTTATGGTTGAAGGAACAATTATGGGACTTAGAATTGCTAGTGAGTGGTAACAAAGAGATATTGATACGGGAAGAAAGTTAACGAGTACGGGAAAGTTCCATTCGGCAGTATATATAAATATGTACGAGATTAAGATGGGTTTGTACTCCTTGTGGAATGATCTACAAAACTACTAAGTAGATATTGTTAAGTGGCAAGCGGGAAAGGAGCCCCTTTAAGAGCAATGGAAATCTAGGAGGACCTTCAAGATGAGAATACGAGAAATAAATATATATACGAGAAAGCTATGCTATCGTAAAGGGGAATAAGAAATGAACGAAGAAAGAAAGAAAAAGGACGTCTAAGAGTGCTTATAAGTTGATGAAAATGTGATGGAAGTATGATTAATGATATATATTCCTCGATACATAACAGCTCGGGTCAAGGGCAAACTTGATTGTAAGGCAGACCGGAGGTTCATTTTTCCCCTCCCCCTTCTTTGGCGTAAACCCGGCTAGAACATGAACATGAGCGTTCCATGACCAATCCAGTCCATTCCCATGCCTTATATATCGAATCTTGATACCTTGTCATTTGATCGATTCTTGAAATATTACTTTGCTCACCATCAATTATTTCTTTGGACTCGATATGAATTCCATAAGCAATTCAGAGATTATGATCTTGTGTTACTCGAAAGGCCAAAGGATCAGATCCATAATTTCTCGTTCAAAATCAGCCTTAGAACATCGCTGCGGAAGAAAACAGAGTTCTGCGCAGAAAGCTTCACGGAATTGCGCTTTCCGTCCGCATCGTGGAAGGAAAGCGGAAGGCTTCAGAACTTTCCGCTTTTCGTCCGCATCGCGGAAGAAAAGCGGAACTCTGCACAGAAGGAAGTTGCGCTTTCCGTCCGCATCGCGGAAGGAAAGCGGAAGCTCCCAGAAAGTTGTGCTTTTCTTCCGCATCGTGGAAGAAAAGCGAAACCCTGCACAGTTAATTTTTTTCGGACTAGACCAATAATGGTACACACGTATGAATAAATGTAATGCACCCTTTTAATGACTGAAGGAGCACGATATAGTCAGGCATTTTATAAGGAGCCTAACGAATTCTAATGTCATCATGGATTCATTAACCTAAGGGACTATTAGACGTGAAGGAAGGAAGTGATTTGAATTGTGTCCAAAATGTGTGGACATTCGACTTGATACAAGAATTCAATTAGCAAAAGAGAAATAAGTCAAACCATGCGATGAAAGTAGCTCATACATTATTTGGACTAGAGGAGTTGAAGGATCTCTAGGGTCGGCCAATTGACTACCAGGGACGGTCAATACTTGAATGTTACTGGTATATGAGGACCTTCTTAGACAAATTAGAATATTCCCAAGTACAAAAGAAGGAAATATACTGGCTTGAAGAAGTCGAAATTCGAGATGAAATAATACAACGAAGATGCGCTAAAGAAAAGTGGCAATGGACTAAATGCAAGTATATTGTGAGACATACGGGGGAAAGGAGGCATGACAAGATAATGAAGGTTTAACAAATCGAAAGAAATAAGTTTTTGTCGAAAATAATACGTTGTGTCCCGGGCTATGATTCAAATCACTCGTACCAGAGAAATTTTTTATTACAAGTAAATATGCAGTAAATGTACCCCAA
The DNA here is from genome assembly GCF_019175385.1 of Lycium barbarum. Classification (NCBI taxonomy): domain Eukaryota; kingdom Viridiplantae; phylum Streptophyta; class Magnoliopsida; order Solanales; family Solanaceae; genus Lycium; species Lycium barbarum. The sequence continues at coordinate 64,766,207 of NC_083345.1, forward strand.
AAAGGTAACGCATGAAATGAGAATGCCTACAAGTGATCAAGGATAAGTATCAGGACATACGGGAATTACTAAAGAAAAAATAAATCGCAACACTGGAAGAGGTGAGAGTTTTAAAAGAGGAATATTTATAGGAATCTCAATGATCGTCAAAAGAAAGAAAGGTAGTATGCTTATGGGTAGCATGACAACAATACTACCGGAGATATGGAAATATCTCCTGCGTCGGAAAATTATAAGTCACCGTTTATATCCAAATCGTGAGAGTATATGTCATAGGACCATATAAATAATAGTCCTGATAAAATGGCTAGTAAACAGTACGGAGACGACAATAAATATTTGAAGAGTAATAGAAGCTAGTTAAGTTTAAAGTAACCGCTGGTGTAGGAGAGCCAAGGACTCAAAGAGGAAAGCACATTCGTATTGAAAGGAAGTTATGATTAAGCAAGATTTTATTTTAGTCTCCGGCTTATGTGTTATTTGGTAATGACGCTCAGATTAGGGGAGAAGAAATTGGAGAAAAGATTCAAACAAGGATTTGAAAAAAATAAAAAAATAAAAAAAAATTTTGAATAGTGGATTAGTATATTGTAAGTATAATCTTGTTATGAGGGACAACAATGATGATAAGAAAATATTGTATGCAAGTGTATAAGCAATGGTGCTAAGGATTGTCGTATGTAGGTCGAATGGAGTTCCATTTGAATATAGATCTCTTGGCTATGTATTTTTGATACATTGGATGAGTAATCCAAGGTACAGTAATTAATGAGAATAATAAGTCATTAGCAAGGAAATGCTATTGCAAGCCATCTGGACGCTACCATAGGTGGAACTATGATGACAAGCAAGGAAGTAAGGAGTCCGACAATTAAAAAGGAAATGATATGATACGCATGTAACATCGATTAATACCAAGAGCTTAATCGGAAGTAGCACTAGAAAAACAAGTAAGGAAAAGTGCCGCAGCTAAATAAGGAAATGGCCAATTAGTAGACAAATAAAGGGCTGCGAAATAAAGGAACTAAGCCAACGGAAGGTGAAGTCGTGGAAGTAGGTGACAACAAGATCACAGGAAAAGAATCCAAGGATATAACTAAAGGAGATGGACATTTAAGGAATTAAGAGGTTCGCTTGAATGATAAAATCGAAATGACAGACAATCGCGTCAAACTAGGGGAAAGACTTATTAAGTGATAATCCGGCAAAGGTTAAAGGTAGAAAGAGAGACTCAAAGGTAATGACCAAAGGATATCGCGTTTGATTAGATCAATCGGGTGACAATGAAACCTCGTGAAGCAAGCAATATGATGACTCTTATTGGAAAAGGGACAAATGAAGGTTACAGACAAAAGCAAGAATGAAAAGATCCGAATTCGCTACATGACTAGGAATCTTGGTTATTTTCGACGAACTTCTGAATTCACCCCTAATTTATTAGGCGAACTAAGGATCAGAAACTTTAAGAGTAAATTGAAGGAAATTAATCATTAAAGAAGAGGTTTGAGATGTCTTTGATATAAGTACAAGAATTTCCATTAGTTAGACAAGTGCTAGAAGTCCAATTGAAGGAAAGAGAAATTAAGCGAGACATCTCGGTGTTAAACCAGTTGAAAGATAAAGTACTATAGATGAATTCGATTGCTATAGAAAGAAAAGGATGCTAAAATATGACCAGTCTCAAGGTTATTTTAAGGAAGGAAGAATAAGAATACTTAAAATCCAAGAAGACAAAGGGCTGGGATATCTGTAAAACGTAAGAAAGATGCGTGGAGATCGAAGAGAACAACAATTCCTGAATAAAAAGAAGAGGACATCAAAATTGGATAAAGGTATGTATAAGTACGACATGAAAGGGCATACAAGAATGTAAACAACAAAAGCTGAAGAGACAATGAAAGCGATAAAGCATGGAGAGTTAGTGGACAGACAAGTAATAAGAAAAAAAAGGATGACCTTGGGTACAGGCGTAAACTTTGGCCACAAGAGAAGAAGAATGGATAGCATAGTTTGGATAAGTTAAGTTTTAACGGGCAAGCAAGACTGCAAGTAAGTAAAGTAATAACCGACAAATACGGGTAAAAACATTGACATCTATTTCGGAGCGAACTCTACCTCAACATTCGAGGACGAATGATTTTAAAAGGGGGGAGGATGTTACACCCCGCACTTTAATATCATGAGCATGACATGTACATCACCGTAACAACGAAGTATCGGAGATGCCCCATGATGTTTTGGGAAGATACAAGCCATGGGAAGTATGTAACAACGAAATAAAAAGACGAATTACGATCTCGTAAGTCGTAATCGGGAAAGAGTATTTTGAAACACGAGAACATGGCCGTTATTAGTATAATAAGTGATAAATAACATGTATGGAGAGTTTCCGAATATTTTGAGATCGAGCAAATTGAAGAAAATAAGTTCGACGAAAATTTGAGAAATGCTGTAAGGATTTTTAGTCATCTTTGGAGGGGTATATCTCAATGTGTATTTGGAGTTTTAAGGTGTTTTAAAATCCTAAAATGAATTTCGTGGAGTCTAGATTATACTGCAACAAACCTCTTGTTGATAGGACATCGGAGTAGATAATTATAGACGTTACAAACTGAACTGTCGCGCAGAAACAGGACGCTACAGTACTGCTACAGTACTGTAGCTACAGTACCGCTACAGTACTGTAGCTACAGTACCGACCCAACTTATCATAAAAGGGGTCAAAACCCCATTTTTCATCATCCAAATGCTCTGAAAATTTCCAGAAAATTCTGCACAAAAAGGGGGCTTAAATCTCTCATAAAATTGAGGATTTTGAGTGAAATTTGAAGCTACGAAGTACTAATCGAAGTCCGGGCAACGCATAGTCACAAATATGATTTCATTTTGGAGTTGGAGGAGCTTGGGAGCAAGTGAAATGTTGAAGATTTGGCTACCTTCATAAAAATAAGGTATGAATCATTAAATCTCTTTCTTTATCAATTTTGATTAAGGAATATTTGTAAGAAATAAAAGTTTTAGTTGTTGTGTTGATGTTTTTGATTTATGGATTGAGGGTTGAAGAGAAATTTGGATGGAAATACTTATATTTATCTTGTAGGATGTTGGGGATGTTGTTATTGATGTTCTTAGTGTTAATATCAACTTCCTTACGAAAGTAAAGATTATTGAATAGTCGTATCACAAATGGGTTAGTTGAGAAATTTATGAAACATCGTGTGAGATGTTTATATTGATATGGAAATGATTGTATTAATGTTGGTATTGTCATTGTTGTGTTGGTTGTTGAATTGAGAATTTCGGGCTAGGCATATAAACAGGGGAGATGCTGCCCGAATTTCGATAGAATCAAAAAGGATTTTAATTAAAGTTTCGAGATGAGTGTATGATGATGATTCTAATGATATTATGAATAGTTATATATGTAGATTACGAGGCTACGAATAATTCTTAAGAGAAGTGCAAGACGGGAAGTAAGTTAGAAGTCGAGAATTTTCTTCCAGGTATGTTAAGGCTCGCCCCTTCTTTCAAAGGCATGATCTTTAGGTTATGGTTTCATAAATGTTTCCGTATTTTCCTCTTCATCAAAAGTTAAATGTCCTAGATTCCAAAGCATGATTTCCTTCTTGATATTCCATAAATGTTTTCCAAAGTATTCCTACTTTCCAAAACCAAAGGTTGTGATTATGTGAGATCTTATGATAACGACAAAGGCTATGTTTTTCAATGACAACGATGATGTCAAAAGTGAGAATATCATTTTGATGACTATGATGAGAATGATCTTATGTTTAAAGGTTTCAAGTTTATGATTTCAATGACGATATGAGAATGTCGAGCTATTTATTGCTTTCTCAATCTATTCATGAATGGTGACTTTATTTCCAAATCTTCCAAAGTATATGAATTGATGCCTTATGAGGTTTACGATCCTATTCTATGTTTTCTCTTAATTCTATTCTTCATCGATAGTCTCACCTTAAAATAATTGTTCCTTCAAGGTGAGACAAAGCGACGATGATTATTCCATAATACAATCGGAGGCTACCGACCTTACGTCACTCCGATATAGTTGTGGATTTTGATTGGGCTCTTATGCATGCTTTATTAATATGTATGTATTTTCTCACACCGCGCCGCGCTATAGTCGGCCAGGCAGGCACGTAGATGTGCACACCACTGCAGTGGGCATGTTATGATATTGCCCCGGACGCGGGAGGCCTGGACGCAGGCTAATGATGATAACACCGAGCCTTAATGGCCGGGCATGTTACTATTTATATATCACACCGCGCCTTAATGGCCGGGCATGTTACTATGTATATGTATAAAAATGTTTTTTTTAAAGACTAAGCATGCATGACATCCGCCCTACGAGGCACTCAAATGTACAGGTTATCTCTTATTCCTTGTTACTTTTCATATCTATGTTATATTGTTACTCATGCCTTATATACTCAGTACATTATTCGTACTGACGCCCCTTCTTGTGGCCGCTGCATTTCATGCCGCGCAGGTGCATACAGATGAGTAGAAGACATTGCTAGAAGATGTTCCAGCGGGATTGACGAGCTCCATTTCTTTCCGGAGTGTTGTCGAGTCAGGGTATCCATGTCATGGTATAATGATTTATGTTAGAGACTTTGCAGACAGAGTCACGTATTTAGCCTGCCAGTCTTGTATGTGGCTATATAAGCCGATGTATTCATTATGCATCACTTTACAAATTTATATGATTACAAATTTTATTTGATTCGAGAAAGATAAAAAGAATGTTTTTGTTAAAAGCTGTCCCTATGCATTTCAGTTCATGACTTAAGGATTATGAGTACAGTGAGATGCAGCGGGTTCGCTCGGCTCTAAGTAAGGGTCGGGTGCCCGTCACGCCCTATCGGGATTGGGGTGTGACAATGCTCATTACTACTCTTTTATCGATTTCATACTCAAATCATAAGAAGTCATCTTTCATTTGTAAACATAAATAGTTTTACATACATAATCCCTTTTGGCGATCAAAATAATATATATATACAACTATACCATAGTGAACCTATCAGACCACATAACCTACACTGTGTATCTATAAGCCTCTACTGGAGCACAAAACGCATAGACGGGACACGACCTCGTCGCGCCCAACATATACAAATATACACAAAAGAGTAATCAAGCACCTCCGGAACAAAGGAGTGCTTTCAATCAGCTAAAGACTCCTACGAATCAGGCTCAGGCTCGCCTCCCTGTCTACCTGTGGGCATGAACACAGCGTCCAAAGAAAAATGGACGTCAGTACGAATATTGTACTGAGTATGTAAGACAAGAATGAAATAAATATATTAGGAGGACCGTGAGCCATAAGAGAAAGATATAGCCTGCAAGAGTGTCATAAAAAAATACATTTCGTACATATATCATACTTTACATAATCATAGTACACATGTCATTACATCACATATCTCGTCACAACACATGTCTCGTCACGTCACTATCCTCATCATTATCCCGCGTCCGGGTAATCATCATACGCCGCCCACTAGTGTGATCATGCTCGGCCCTCTAGGCTCGGTGTAACATCGCAGCCCGCCTTAGCGGTGACATGCCCGACCATCTAGGCACGGTGGAACCATATGCAGCCCGCCTTAGCGGTGACATGTCCGGCCATCCAGGCACGATGGAATCTCATCGTCACATAATCAATCATTACCCGTCACTATTACACATCTCATGAACGTATCACAATCTTATCATAGCTTGGCATATTCATACATAACATAGGCATATTAGAAGTTAGCATTATTGATCATCTTATAAACATACCATGACTTTCATCATTTCACATTTAGCATTCGGAGTATACATTAGACTTTGAATACAACCATGGCTATGTCGGGGTGACGTAAGGTCATGAGCCCCCGATTATTTTATGAAAATTTATGAGTACCTTGCCTCACCTTGAAGGAAAGAGTTCATAAGGTGAGTGTTATCAATAATGACATCATCAGTGTTACAGAATCATCATATCATGAACTATCGAATCTCTATACTTCAACTCATTATCATCATTATCATGCTCGTATGTAATTTAGTATATTTAAGGACTCATAAGTTCCATCATATAGGAGGACCATGGAAAGTTTGAAAGATTCATGCCTTTGAAGGAAGGGATAGGCCTTACATACCTTTGACGTTTAATTAAGCTATCGCTTTCGTGTTCTCCTTTAATGCACACGTTCTACCTTCAAGAGAATTTATATCGTCATTAGCTAAGCAATTATAAGAACGGGCTTTCTAAAGCTAGGAAAAATTAGGCAGCACCTCCTTTGTTTACACTACTTTTCCCATGCTCTATATCAACTCCCAAACGCTCACAACAACATCCACAATATTTCAATCAACAATCATCATTCATATACATTGACGACAATCCACCATTTCTCTTCAATTTCTCCACATTTATGGTTATAGCTTACTATCGCGTTTTTCTCATGTATCACACATATTCCATGGCTTAAATATTGTATATAATGTATTCACAATCACAACACCCCAACATTTTATGATTCAACCCAACTACCATCCGAACATGACACTATTCACTCATTAATGACCCATTTCCTATGTTTTTCTACAATTCAAGTATCTTAACCTTCCAATACCTTAAACAACTTGGTTTGGTCATGAAACTTACCTTAGATGATGGTTGAACAAGTCTTGAGTGGAGTTTCTCCTCTAGCACCAAAACCCTACTTCACTTCCTTTGGATTTTCTTGAGAGAGATGAACTTTAGTCAGGTCTCATACACTTTATTTCATGGATTTGGTGTTATTAATCATGGATTTCCTTTGGTTTTCTTGTGATGAAGAGTAGAGAGCATTCTAGAGGTTTCTAGAGAGAAATATCGTGGAGATGAAATGAATTGAATGAGCTTAGGTCTCCTTTTAATGACTTAAAATCTAATCCGGAATGAACAGTGACTGAAGTGCACAGTGGTCGTAAACCCAGTTTACGGTCCGTATTCCAGTTTACGGGCCGTATATCATGGTCATATTTAAGCATATCAGAACCAAAAAGGTATGTTGAGGATCATGGTGATTTACGATCACGGTTTACGGGCCGTATTTCAATTTACGGTCCGTATTCCAAGTCGTATTTAACCGTTTAAACATTTGATAGAAAGTTGAAGTTTTGTGAGTTGAAATACGACATGGTGGTTTACGGGCCGTGTACCACTTTATAGTCCGTATTTCACTTTACGGTCGACTGGGCCAAAGTACAAATCTGCGACTTTCAAATCTTCAAAACCTATAATTTATCCATTGTGGAGCATAACCTATCTCTTGTTCCAATTGCCTTTGAACTCTTACTTAAGGTCGTCAAACGTCGTTCCCTTCTCCTTAAAACATCATATGCCCCGATTTTTCGTTAGTCTATTCGTGGTACGTTCACGGGGAAATTTTCGAGGTGTAACAATAGTGTGCCTATGAATAGCAAGATAGCAATGCTACCTAAGATTAGAAAGTACCTCGCACTCAGCGGAAGTATGACTCTATAGTCTTCACGGACTTCATGGGGAGTCAATGGAGCAAGGACATACTTTTTACCTTTGACCACAAAAGAATACTTGTTGGTCCGCCCACTATGTTGAGCATCCACATCAAATTGCCAAGGTCTCCCAAGAAAAATATGACACGTTTGCATTGGTACCACATCACATAAAATTTCATCCTCATATCTTCTAATGCTCAATTGGATAATCGCTTGCTTGGTCACCCGCATTTCTCCACTTTTATTGAACCATTGAAGCTTGTAGAGGCTAGGGTGTTTTCTTGTGGGGACTTTCATACTTTCAACCAAGAATTGGTTAACCGCATTAGTGCAACTCCCACCATCAATTATCAAGGAACAAACCTTGTCAAAAATCTTACACCTAGCATGAAACAATTTTTCCCGTTGGTCGCTTTCTTCCCTAGCTAGAGCTCCTATGGCCCTTCTAGCAACAATAGCATGATTTAAAGTCTCCTCATATCTCAATTCAACTTCATCCTCGGAATCACCCTCACACTCACTACTTTCTCCTTCCTTATCATGACCAACCCCGCCCTCATTTTCATCATCGGTTCGATACCCATCCCTCACTATAGTGATAGTTCTCCGGTTGGGACACTCACTTGAAATATGTCCTCTACCTTGGAATTTGCAACATTGAATGGTAGATGGTCGAGGGAAGTTAGGTTTAACGTTGTTACCTCCTTTGGCTTGGTCGTCTCCTCTAGCCTTGTAATAAAACTTAGCTTGAGGAGTGGGAGTAGTGATCTTGGGCTTCTCCCAAGTGGACGGCTTCCACTTCTCTTTCCCTTGGTTCCAAGTTGAAGATATTTTGCTTTTGTCTTTGTAAGACCTCTCTTCTTTTAGATCTGCTTCAACCTTGGATGCATCATGGAATGCCTCTTCAAGACTATTATAAGTCTTGAGCCTCATCGGTTTAGAGATGTCCTGATTCAAGTTGGCTACTAACCTTATAATAGTGTACTCCTCATGCTCTTCTATCTTGGACTTCATCCGCAAGTCCTCAAACTCATCAAAGTATGCTTCCACACTTTTCAACCCTTGCTTCAACATGTACAACCTCTTGAGTGCATCTTGGTGGTATGTGGGTGGAAGCCACCTTGTTTCTATGAGCTCGATCAAGTCGTTCCAAGTTGGAAGATCATAGATGTTTTGTTGAGCCCTTTGTAACTTCTTATATTCCCACCAAGTAGAAGCATATCCCTCAAATTGAGTGAGGGCATACTTTTCCTTTAAGGCCTCAGACACATTGTTCGTGAGGAAGATGCACTCACTTTGCAATTTCCATTTGAGGAACTCTTCCGGATTGCTACCCCCTTGGAACGTAGGAAGGTTCACCTTGATGGTGTTAAAATTCCGCTCATTATCTTTCCATCTTCCCCAGTCTTCATAACCTTGGGCCCTCCCTAGGTCTACATGACCTTGGAATCTAAGGTCATGGCCCAGAAACCTCTCAAAACCTCATCTTCCTCCCCTCCTCCCTGTTATTCATTCCTCCACGCCTCCCTTCCTGCGGGTTATCATCCCACCATCGACCTTGTGGATAGTCATCATACTCCTTATTAATGGGGTATTGGTAGTGGCGTTGGTATTGGTTTTAGTTAGGAAAGGGATCTTGTGTTTGGACTTGGGGTGGAACTTGGGGTGTTTGTTGTAAGGTTACTTGAGGGATTGCCTCATTCGGGTTGTGTTGGTAAACATGGGGATAGGTTTGTCGATTCATGTTTTGGAAAGTGGAGTTTTGGGATGGAAGGTTGGTTGTTTGGGGTAGTGGAGCTCTTTGGGTGGAGGTGGTTGTGGTGTTGGGATTGCACAAGGCATGGGCTTGTCCCGGGGTAATGGTTGGTGTAGTGTCTTGTGATTTATCCCCATCACCTTCATTCCGAGAATGGGGGTGCCCATTCTACTCGAACTCTCCATTTGAACTTTCTCAATACTCACAATCTGTTCATCCATACCCTTCAACTTCCCATTCACACCATTCATCTCTCCCCTCATCTCTTCCATACCTGCTTGTATGCCTGAGATTTGATTCATGATCATAGCCAATGAACTTGCTATGGATGAAATATCTACTACCTCTTGCATCCCATCACCTTGGTTAGACATGATGACCTGCAAAACTAGCAAACAAGATTAGTAATAAAAGCCTCACTTCACTCGTATTGAACTCTCAACCGTACCACACTCCGTGCTCTTTCGAAGTTGTTGATGAATCGCTTGCCCAATCAAATTCACACGTTGCTTATCATTTGTGGTAGAATAGATTCTTGTTTAGATGAATGACGGACGACTCAAAGCAAAACGGACAAGAGCTAATAAAGTTTCAACGAGAGAAAACGAAGAAAAGCGTGAAAGAAATTAGCACGAAAGAAATGCGGACACAAGAAGTAGTAAACACAAGTAGGAACAACTACTAAATGGTTACTAGTTGAGAGACACAAGAAATTGGAATGCTAAAATCAGAAAATAAATGAAATTTCGGGCCCGGGTAGGTGATAACTTGAACAAAGGGTCTTGAAGCCTCAATTGAGCCAATGTATCAATTTGAAATAACGAATTTTTTTAAATTCTATACTTTTTTTTGTTCCCTACCTAAGGGATAGGGATTGTCACGACCCAACCCCGTAGGCCGTGACTGGTGCCCGAACTGGACACCCGTATAAGTACCTGTTAGATATAGTCAAACTGAAACTACAAAGAATATGGAAACTTATGAAGAACTCCGAAGGTCCATAACGCCGTCATATTTATATATACCCAGATAAACTGTCTCCTGAGGAGTCACAACTGATCAAATCATTAAATGATGCTCAAGCCGACAAGGCTGCCCTCACAGACGAACATATCCATAGCACAACGTTTAGACACAGCTGAACAGAACTTATACACAACCCACACATATGTCTACAGACCTCTAAGAGTACGAATAGCGAAATATGACGGGAAAGGGCCCCGTCATACCCCTGGATAACATATACATATATATATATATATATATATATATATCATAAGATTCAAACCAAAAGTCTAGACTCCAGAACAACGGAGCTCTTCCAAGACAGCAGAAAGGGAATCCTAAGCTGGCGGATCACCAAAGCGAGTATCTGCACCTGCGGCATGAAACACAGCCCCCCCCCCCGAAGAAAGGGGGGTCTGTACGGAATATGTACTGAATATGTAAGGCAGTACTGAATCATAAAACAAGGAAAAACGCAACAGTAAGCATGTTTAGAAAGCAACCTGGGAGTAACCTCGCATAGCATTTTGAACCATGTTATGTAGTCCCTTCGGACGGCCGCTTCCGGCTAGTATCACAATAGTCCTTTCGGACAGCCGCTTCCGGCGTAGTCATGATGGCCCCTTCGGGCAGCCACTTCCGGCTTAGCTAGGGTGGCCCCTTCGGGCAGCCGCTTTCGGCTTAAGAATATCATTGATATGTATCAAGACATAATAAAGTAAGTTCTGAGAATCAAGGACATTAGCCATCCTAGTGGCTCTAAGAATAGGAGCTTATATATGTATCGACTACTATCCAACGTATAGAAAACTGAAGAGGGAGGCTCAATCACTTGAGAGTTCTAACATCAAGAAGTGAATAAGAGTTATAAATCACACCCAAAATCTATGAATAGAATTTCCCCAAAGTTCATACCATTCATCACTTAGATCTAAGACATGCCAAAAGAAAGAAGGGACAGCTTTACATACCTGTTAGCGACTATTCGTAAATCCGTTCGCCTCGTCGCTCTTTTAGCCTATTTAATATAACAGTAACGTTATCGTTAGTAACTATACTTTCTAGTTCATAAATCCGTATCCCATTTCTTATAGAACTTATCCTTTAACTTATACATTCTTGTTTAGGGTTTTCCATTAGTTAAAGACTTAACGAAAATCGGGCAGCATTTCCCCTATATATTCGCCTAACCCGGATCTCCAATTATTCTCCTGTCAACAGAGAAATACCAACAACAATGATATACACACAAAATTCCCATAACACAGCCCAATACAATTCTAAATCCATTTCAACCCACAATTTCACATAATAACAATTTCATGTATTTTCTTACTTCTAATTTCGTCAAATCCAATTTTAGTCCTTCCATTACAACACCATTAACACAATTACACCATAAAACAAGAAAATATTACCTTAATTTTTCTCGGAGGAATTTCTACTCTTAATTGCTCCAATTTCGCAATTACTTCTTCCCCAATTCAATATCCAACGTTGCTATCACCTCCTTGAACTTGTAAATCACCTTGGAATTGAATCAAAGTAAGAATTTTTTTTTATATAATCTGCCATGGCCGTAGCAGCCAGGGCCATAAGCTTCATATATTCTTTCCTCTCAATTAAGTTTGGAAAGTGAAGATGAATGCACATCTTACAAGTCATCCAATTTACTCTTATATGCTGCTTCCCTTGTGGACACGTTGCTGCCACTGATCATTGCCCACTTGGTGCCTCGTGGCAGCCCTTTAATATTTTTTGGTGGGGCCTACTCCTATTAATTAAATTAGTTAATCACTAATCCTTTATTTAAAAATTTAATCATAATTAATTAGTTCCTAATCCCCAATAATATTTTTACACTAAATAAAATTTATAAACAATTTATGTTCTAATTAAAATTGAAAATTAAAAGATTTCTATTTCGTGTCGGAAAATGATTCTTCATTTAACTTGAGTCGACTTACTTGCGAATAATTTGACGTATGAACATACGGGGTATAACATCCTTCCCCCCTTTAGAACATTCATCCTCGAATGTTAAACTAATCCTGAATTCCCAATACTTTCTCAAGTGGTCTATTAGTTAATTATGCCCTTCACATACCTCTTCCGTTTGTCGACTCGCTTTAGTTCCTTATAACGCAATCCATGTCTTTACATAGTCATTCCGGTAATATTTCCTCTTTCTGTTGCTTCTCGATGTAATAACTCCACGTCATTGTCTTTACTCCCCTCTTTACTTCGCAGTCCGTTGTCAGTTGTATTGCTCTTCCGCTGAAATCTTACCTTCTTCTTGTGCTTCTCCTATAGTTATCCCCTTAAGGTATCGTTTCTTTTATCTTACCTCTCAATCTTTAAATAAGCTTTTATAACGCTTAGACGTCCCTCATCGGTTTATTAGACTTTAATATCCCTGGAGTATTGCAAGCCTCTGGTAACCTATAGACCCTTCGCAGGTTCTACGAGTAAAATGAAACTTTCCAGAAGGTAACATTTTTATATCCCAATATCCTTGCTTTACTCCGCTGCGACAGTCTGTATTCTGGAATCCGCAGCATCATGTGTCACTTTCTGACTTTCTTTTAAGGTCTTTAACTATCATTTGCTTTTATTTCTTGATCTCGATCTTTAGGGTTGGCTATCAAATAACGCTAGGGTCTCATCATATTATAATTTTACTGTCATCCAGTAACCGGTAACCCTCTTGTTCTGATTGTCTTGATTAGATCATTTCGTAATTTCCCTTACCCTAACTGGCAATACTTTTGGCGTATTATCTCGTGTCGTTTCTCTATTTTTGCCTCAAACTCTGCTATTGCCCCTTTACTCAAACTTGCTCTTAGTCCTCCTATTACGCATCTTATAACAATATTTACACGGGCATGTGTAGGTGCTTAAATCTGCCTAGAAAATACCTTAGCGTTATCACGCTAGTATTTATGCAGACCCTATATTCTTCTCTTATCTCTTTGAATTGATATCAAAGCTCAACCATGGCTTTTTCCCTCAGTACTAATTATATCTTCGTAGTTTTGTCTCAAACCACCTTATACCTTTCGTTGATGTATCCAAAATATCGCAACCACATTGTTGTTATTGGATTCTTACTCTTCTTATCAAGTACTCACTTGACCTCGTTCCTAGTATACAAGTATTCGTAGGTTGCATAACTATTCCTGTACCATTCGTACAAAGTGCATCCAATCTTAGTCATAGTCTTTCCTTCTCCTGGTATATTCTGCTCTACATATCTTATTGTACTAAAATTCACTTGCTGTCTATTTTGCCATACTCTTTCCCCTTCCTCTATTCACCATTTGGTTTTCTCATATCCCACTATAGGAGGGATTCCCTATCCCTTCTCCTTTACTACCTATATGTCACAATATCATTAGCCAATAACTCCGTTGTCAACATCTTAACCTCTAATCCAGTATAGCATTGCTATCCTTCAGAACATCTCTTAAGTTATTCGTTACCATTCTTTTGTCGTATTCTTTCCTTTTTATAAGTATCCACCTTCTGATGTCATATTATCTAAGGTCTTTGCCAATAATTCTCAGCACTGTCTCAAATACCATCTTGGTTTCTATCCATTTATTGCTGGCTTTACTCATTTCTATGGCAATCCTTATGGTGCTCACATTACAGCTTGTTCGTAATCCATCCGATAACGTAACACTTCTTAATCTTATTCACAATTCTCGACATGTTTTAATTACACTCCGTGAACTAGGCGTACTTAACCCTTCACCCTTTCTGATCGATCTTACCCTTAGTATCTCAGAAGCTGTCTTACTAATACCTTCATAAATTTTCATAATTCTTCCTTCTCTGTACTTTTATCTCAATCATACTACTACTTCTTTTTCTATTTCTGGGAAACTTTTGGCAGAGTTTCCTCTATACTTCTTACTATCCCAAAACCTGCATGCTGGAAATACCAACATTGCCTCACAGGGTCAACTTATATACGCATATATCGTATCGTATCATAGCCACACAGGGCTTCCAATTTCCAGTAAAAAGTATAAAGGTGTCGGAACTTACTTCACATATCGCACCTCAAGACGTACCTGATCCTTTAACGATCTGTCCTGTTATACCTTCCTATCTACTTTCTCTTTCATTCTTCAAATTTACATTTCAATCATATTTCAATATTCTTACCTTATCCGACATGCCTCTCTCGCACCATTGCTTACCTGCGTACTGTGTAGCTTCCAATATCATCGGTCGCTTTCTTCTGTTGATGTCGTTCCTCAGCTGAAATCAAAGGTTAGTATAAGGAATTTCATTTCCTATGGCTGGGCTCTATCGCACGATCTTAGATATAAAAGAAAGGTAACATCCTAAATGTCCTGTAGCTTCCTGTTTATAGATGTGGTGCACAACACACCGATAAACAAGACTCTACTAGACACGGTCTGTAGACACTCCGTGGACGAACTGCTCTGATACCACTTTTGTCACGACCCAACCCCGTAGGCCGTGACTGATGCCCGAACTGGACACCCGTATACGTACCTGTTAGATATAGTCAAACTGAAACTACGAAGAATATGGAAACTTACGAAGAACTCCGAAGGTCCATAACGCCGTCATATTTATATATACCCAGATAAACTGTCTCCTGAGGAGTCACAACTGATCAAATCATAAAATGATACTCAAGCCGACAAGGCTGCCCTCACAGACGAACATATCCATAGTACAACGTTTAGACACAGCTGAACAGAACTTATACCCAACCCACACATATGTCTACAGACCTCTAAGAGTACGTATAGCGAAATATGACGAGACAGGGCCCCGTTGTACCCCTGGATAACATATACATATATATATCATAAGATTCAAACCAAAAGTCTGGACTCCGGAACAACAGAGCTCTTCCAAGACAGCAGAAAGGGAATCCTAAGCTGGCGGATCACCAAAGCGAGTATCTGCACCTGCGGGCATGAAACGCAGCCCCCCCCCCCAAAGAAAGAGGGGGGGGGGGGTCAGTACGGAATATGTAAGGCAGTACTGAATCATAAAACAAGGAAAAGCGCAACAGTAAGCAAGTTTAGAAAGCAACCCGGGAGTAACCTGGCATAGCATTTTGAACCATGTCATGTAGTCCCTTACACAAATTCTAGCATACACAATATAAATATAGAATATCCTACTCGTAGGCGCTTCCGGCTAATAACACAATAGTCCTTTCGGACGGCCGCTTCTGGCTAGTATCACAATAGTCCCTTCGGACGGCCGCTTCCGGCGTAGTCATGATGGCCTCTTCGGGCAGCCGCTTCCGGCTTAGCTAGGGTGGCCCTTTCGGGCAGCCGCTTACGGCTTAAGAATATCATAGATACGTATCAATACATAATAAAGTAAGTTCTGAGAATCAAGGAAATTAGCCATCCTAGTGGCTCTAAGAATAGGAGCTTATATATGTATCGACTACTATCCAACGTATAGAAAACTGAAGAGGGAGGCTCAATCACTTGAGAGTTCTAACATCAAGAAGTGAATAAGAGTTATAAATCACACCCAAAATCTATGAATAGAATTGCCCCAAAGTTCATACCATTCATCACTTAGATCTAAGACATGCCAAAAGAAAGAAGGGACAACTTTACATACCTGTTAGCGACTATTCATAAAACCGTTCGCCTCGTAGCTCTTTTAGCCTATTTAATATAAGAGTAACGTTATCGTTAGTAACTATACTTTCTAGTTCATAAATCCGTAGCCCATTTCTTATAGAACTTATCCTTTAACTTATACATTCTCGTTTAGGGTTTTCCATTAGTTAAAGACTTAACGAAAATCGGGCAGCATTTCCCCTATTTATTCGCCTAACCCGAATCTCCAATTATTCTCCTGTCAACACAGAAATACCAACAACAATGATATACACACAAAATTCCCATAACTCAGCCCAATACAATTCTAAATACATTTCAACCCACAATTTCACATAATAACAATTTCATGTATTTTCTTACTTCCAATTTCGTCCAATCCAATTTTAGTCCTTCCATTACAACACCATTAACACAATTACACCATAAAACAAGAAAATCTTACCTTAAATTTTCTCGGAGGAATTTCTACTCTTAATTGCTCCAATTTCGCAATTTCTTCTTCCCCAATTCAATATCCAACGTTTCTATCACCTCCTTGAACTTGTAAATCACCTTGGAATTGATTCAAAGTAAGAAAAAATTTTGTTTTATATAAACTGCCATGGCCGTAGCAGCCATGGCCATAAGCTTCATATTTTCTTTCCTCTCAATTAAGTTTGGAAAGTGAAGATGAATGCACATCTTACAAGTCATCCAATTTACTCTTATATGCTGCTGCCCTTGTGGACACGTTACTGCCACTGATCATTGCCCACTTGGTGCCATGTGGCAGCCCACTTGGTGCCATATGGCAGCCCTTTAATTTTTTTTGTGGGGCCTACTCCTATTAATTAAATTAGTTAATCACTAATCCTTTATTTAAAAATTTAATCATAATTAATTAGTTCCTAATCCCCAATAATATTTTTACACTAAATAAAATTTATAAACAATTTATGTTCTAATTAAAATTGAAAATTAAAAGATTTGTATTTCGTGTCCGAAAATGATTCTTCATTTAACTTGAGTCGACTTGCTTGCGAATAATTTGACGTATGAACATACGGGGTATAACAGGGATCACTTACAATCAAGGCTCAAGAAATTTTTTATTTGAGAACAAGATTTGAGGCTTGGGAATGTCACACCCTAATTTCCCTAGGGTGTGATGGGCACCCGAACCCATATCCGGAGTCGAGCGAACCCACAGACTCTTATTACATACATAATCTCTTCGGACTCTGAAATCAAATAAAAGTAAAATACAAGGTAAGCTTTCAAAATCTTTCATTATTATTTGAGTCGTGAGCGAACCATTTAATTCCCAACTACTTGTCATACGCTTTGTATTCTTCCAATAAGGTGGAACTTAATCACTGGACATTTTTGCCCTTC
This sequence comes from Lycium barbarum, assembly GCF_019175385.1. Taxonomy (NCBI): domain Eukaryota; kingdom Viridiplantae; phylum Streptophyta; class Magnoliopsida; order Solanales; family Solanaceae; genus Lycium; species Lycium barbarum. The sequence goes on from NC_083345.1 coordinate 64,783,523, forward strand.
AACATAGGCTTTTCTAAAGCAAAGTGTGGTCGGAACGTATTCTGGTCCGTTTAAATGAATTGCAAATTTGCTGCTCATATATGTTTTCTCAAAATAAAATTTCCCAAATAAGGATGGTGCTTCTTACAAATGACATGGAGGGTATCTCTTAAACTTTAATCCAACATAATAGATTTACCCTATCGGTATCGACTTTCAAGACATGTTAAGAACTTATATCTCATTTTCCTTTTTATACTTCTGGAAAAATTTGGGCAGAGGTTCCTCTGTACTTCTTACTATCCCAACACCTGCACGCAGAAATACCAGCAATGCCTCACAGGGCCAACATATATACGAACGTATCATATCGTATCATGGCCACGCAGGGCTAACAATTTCAAGTAAAAGTATGAAGATGTCGAGACTTACCTCACATACATAACTCAAACGGCACCGGTGACACTTTCCTATTCAATTTTCAACTTTATATTTCAATCATACTTCAAATAACTTCCCCGACATACATCTTTCATACCATTGCTTACCTGTGTACTGTGTAGCTTCCAATATCATCAGTCATTGTCTCCTGTCGATGCCGTTCTTCGGCTGAAATCAAGGGTTAGTAAAAGGAATTCATTTCCTACGGCTGGCTCTATCGCACGGTCTAAGATCGAAAAAAAGGTAACACCCTAAATGTCCTGTAGCCACCTGTTTATAGATGTGGTGCACAACACACCGATAAACAAGACTCTACTAGACACGGCCTGTAGACATTCCGAGGACAGACTGCTCTGATACCACTTTTGTCACGACCCAGCTCAATGGGCCGCGACTGGTGCCCTATTTGGACATCCCAAACAGACTTACATACTAACTCGTCATATTCTAACTTAACTCAGATTTCATATTCATCAATTTAAACAGATTGAATACAAATATTATCTTAAGCGGTCACGCGTACAAAATATCATATCGGAACCAACAGAGGCGGCGGAAGACACATCGCCGAATACATGCATATATACAAACATATAGGCCATTTAGGCCGCATCCAAATCTGACAGATTGGCGGAATGTACATCGCCAGATACATACACGTATATAGACAAATGGGCCGTTTTGGCCACAGCAGCAAACGGGACTGCATTAAGACGCAGATCACAAACAAACGAACACACACATGACCTATGACCCACATACATGACTACAGGCCTCTACACATCATATCGAAAACATATGACGGGACAGGGCCCCGCCGTACCCCAAATAGTCAAATATACAGAAGCATATACATCACCAAAGATATATACCAACATATGGGCTCCGGATCAAACGGAGCACTCTGTGATAGCAGAATGTGTGGCCTACACTGGCGGATCACGAACCTCTGTACCTGCGGGCATGAAACGCAGCTCCCGAAGAAAGGGGGTCAGTACGAAAAATGTACTGAGTATGCAAAGCATAAAGTACAGAAATCCAAACCATAACTGAAGTGAAGGATACAGAGAGAGAATACCGGACCAATATCAAAACCTGTACTAAAGACATATGTACATAATGCAAACATAAATCATGCATAAGGCTCAGGAACGTGGTCACCACTCCGACGCTGGTACCATAACACAGCATACTCCAGAAGGTTTCAAATCTCCGTACAAACCCTGAACACAACATATCATATCATCAAAACATATCATAAGCCATATCACAGCATAACTCCATAAACGGTACCCGGACCTATGGCGAGGTCTCGGGAACCGTAACACATCATACTGCCGAATATGTCGTAATACGCACGATCACAAAACCGGCCCGGGAACCGGCGAACGATATCATAGTAGTAGGCATGAGTAGAGTAGTGCGGAAACCATTTGCATAGACACAATCAAATTCCAAGACTCGACAAATAAATACATATACAAATATAGAGATCAGAAAGCTCAAAGTAAGTATCGAGCCTGTCGAAATTAATATACAAAAGATATGAGCCTTTGAATTTACAAAACTTTCGAAAAATACTTCATAAGCCGTTTTCTGAAAATTTAGTATCATTCACATTAAGGAGCTTTCAAATAACTTATGGAGCAAATCAAATGGAGCCTTAAATTCATAGGCAAAAGTCCCCTTTTTTATATCGTACAAAAATAGATCAAGTAAGACAAACGAAGGAAGTCTCGGGACTAGTGGGCCCACCTCGGGTCAAGTCGAGGGGGCGTACGTGAATTACAAACATTAGACTTTAGGGAGTCATCCACGAAAGCTTAGGGGTGATTCGGTCATGTTTATGAAAGTTACGGATGTTTGAACATTCTTTCCAACAAAATGTCAAAGTTCTAATTCAATTTTACTGAATGGAATAGTGCTAAAAGTAAACTCGGATTTCTATGAGCAGAATATTCCCCGAGGCTCAAACCCAAACCTAGTACACCTAGGACATGCCAAAAGAAGAAAAGGTGGGGCTTTACATACCTTACTTGCGTCTTACGCTCGCCCAAAGTCAATTCCCGTTTCGTCCAAAATCTACAATTGGTCATAGTTGCCAAATATGAGTTTCAAGCTTTTAAGAATTAAATCTTAAATTCATATTTGTCTACCGAAATTTCGGCAGCATTTCCCCTATAAATTTAACATCCCCGAGAATCAACTTGGCCAAAATATTAACAACAATGCCAATAACATCAATAACCACAACAAAACACATTCTAACATAATTATTCTTCTTTTCTACACAATGCAACAATTCCCATTCCAACTTCACACTTTCAAACTAATATCAATATTTCCATATTCATTTACTAATTCAAGTTCATTCCAACACAATTTGGAGGCATTCTATATCATTCTACAATTTCTTTGCAAAACATACAAAAATTCCACCGAAATCATAATTCATCCAAAGCCTCCATTCTTCGACATAAATGTTCATAACACATTTTCGTCTCCCAAATTCATCAACAACAACCACGATTTGCACCTTAACCATTTATTTTCATAATTACATAAATTTACCATAAATTCACCAATCTTCCTACAATCATTTAACAACCATTCTTCCTACAAATTTTTGGCTAGCATTCTTCCATTTACTCCACAAGGCCACTACATCACAATTAGCATAACAAATGAGATTTTAATTATCCCTTCTCACTAATACCATTTTCGGCCACCATACACACATACCTATAACACACCATTTTTATACTTTACATTCCTTTCCACATTCTACAACACATATATATATTTCATCCAAAATAAAAGGAGCAAAATCTCACCTTTTCTCTTCTACTTCTTCACATGACTAAAGTGCGGAAACGATGAAACGGATGACTTATCTTCCGAAACAATTATACCACGTTGTAGAGGGTCCTTGAATTAGTAGGAATACCACAAGAAAATAATTTTTGGAACAAAATTTCAAAGGGCAAAAATTTAGGGGCTTGGCCGAATGGCCTTGCCTCTCTTGTTCTTATTCTTTTGTTTTCTCCTTCTCTCATTTTTCTTGAAACTTCTTAAGGATAAAGACCCTTTTATTCGTCACATGGATTTAATTATCCATGGGCTTGGGCCATGGTACATGGCCGACCACCCTCTCTCCTTGGGCTTCAATTTCTCTTATATTTTTTTGAGCCCAATTGTTATGGATCTTATTTTGTAATTCACGGAATTAATTTCTAAAATTCCAATTTTTCCCTTGGCCTTCCTCCGTATTTCCACATCAATATTGTTCATGAATATCACACATATGTTAAATAAAATAAAACATAGCATTATTTCTTTCAAGTCAAAATTATTTCTAATTTTCCGAATGCGCAAAACACGGGATATAATAGGTAACCTCCGATTACATTATGGAATAATCATGATCGTCATGTCTCACCTTGAAGGGACTAGTATTATAAGGTGAGGCTATCAATGAAGAATGGCATTAAGAGAGCATAGAATAAGATCATAAATCTCATAAGGCGTCACTTCATATACTTTGAAGTCTTTAGAAAATAGAGTCATAATCAAGGAATAAAATTGAGGATCAAGAACTAGCTCAATATTGTCATATTCATATTGAATCCACAACTTGAGACTTTCAAACATGAAACCATAATCATCATAATCATCATAGACATATTCTCATCTTTGACATCATCGTTGTCATTACAAAAACATGTCCGTCGTTGTAGTCATAAAAGCTTTCAAAATCATAAACCTCTAGTTTGAAAAAATGCGACATTTTGGAAAACAACTATGACTTATTAGGAAAGGAATTATGCCTCCGAGTCATAAACATCTAACTTTTGAGAACAAGGAAGATATGGAAACATTTATGAAGCCATAACATAGGAATCATGCCTTTGAAAGAAAGGGGCGAGCCTTAACATACCTGTCCCACGTTCAATTAGCTACGCTTATTTGTCCAAACTTGCTAGTCTACATTCAAGAGAATTGACATAATCATTAGACTCATCGACATATACTTGTCTTAGTCTTTCAAATGAATTAATTTATATTCTACCGAAATTTCGGCAGCATTTCCCCTGTAAATACACCATCCCCGAGAATCTAACTCGGCCAATTTATCAACAATAATCCAACAATTCAACTCGGCCAAATTATCAACAACAATACCAACAATCATATCTCCGACTTCAACAATTATTTCAAAATACATTCTAACATTAACAATTCTTTCTACACAATCCGACGGCATCCCATTTATACTCAATTCAATCACATGAAATCAAGCCAATACCAATGATCTCACATTCAAGTACTTGCCCAAGACCTTACAAGCAAAATTCAAGAATACTACAAACAAGTCACATAATATTCCAAACAACCCAATCGACATATTACTTCACCCGAAGCCTTCCGAATTCAACAAGAACAATAACAACACATTTCCTTCTTTCAAATTCAAATACAACAAGCCAACTTACAATCTTCCAAACACATGTCTCACTTCCAAATTTGAATTATATTTGCAACCTACACATTAACAATATCATTCATACAATATAAGAAACCATACTAATATCACATTAACTCTTCAACAATCCACAAACGACTTCCACTTCATTTCAAACCATTAAATCTTCATTTTACATCATAGAATCTACCACAACAACAATTAAAATACTAAGTAAACTCAATGCATCACATCTCACCAATCCAACCCCAATTCGGCCACATCCCTATACACACCTATTTCATGAATTTCATCCATTTCTACATACAACAACATGCATAAACCATTCGTAACATATATAAAAGAAGATTGAATCTTACCTTCCTCCACTTGTCTTCTTACTTGGCTAGGGTTTATAAATCACCCAAATGAATGCTTGGCTTGCTCCAACAACTCCCTCATGTTAGTGAGGAACTTCCAATTGGTGGCAATACTAGAAGAAATAATTTTTTTGTGATTGATTCCCATAACTCCAAGTTTGGCCAACCATAGCCGAACCTCCCTCTCTCTTCTTCCTTTTTCTTTTCTCTCCAAGCTTCTTGATTTAAAATGATGACTATGTCTTATTTAGTCATCAATTGTATATATATATATCTTCTACCAACACAAGGTGGACACATGTCCCCTTTCTTGAAGTTTCTTAAATTAAACAAATATGACCACTTGGCTTGTTACATATGCTTGGTCCATGTATATTTATAATTAGCCCCATTTAATAAAATATGTACATACACCACACGGCCAAGAGAGACTTGGCTAGAGCATTCTTGAAAATTTTGTGAAATTCTCATTTTGCCCCTGGCCTTCCACAATATTAGCATGAACCGTCTTGTGAATTTTCCTTCTTACCCTTAGCCTTTCTCAATATTTCCATACTAATAAATAACTTGTACAATAAAATAATTTTGGAAAATAGTCTTGTCCTTAACCTCTCGCAATTGTCTTGAATTATCCGAACGTACAAAATACGGGCTATAACATCCTCCCCACCTTTAGAACATTCGTCCTCGAATTTTCAACTAACCTCATGGGGTGTCATAATGCTTCGGGAGGGTCCCCTTTTTGTTGTTCTTCTCTCCATGCCCATTCCTTATCCTTTACCCTATTCTCCTTATGATCGAACTCCTGGGTCCTTACATGAGTCCTTATTTCACGTCATGGGTTTTCTAATCCACTGCGCCAACTCATTATCCTTGTCCTCCCCAGGTCATTTCTTGACACAAGTATACTTGTCTTCGATTGCTTTGTATTGGCGCCCGTTTCGTCCATCGTTATTCTTTGTTGACTCTCCGGTGTGGATTCTTTACAAATATGATCGAGCATCGCTTCACGTCAACGATTCATATAATTTCATAACGTATACCCTCACGTGTGCCTCATGGTACACTTATAGTCATTTCACTTCTACTTCTTTCGGGTATCCTTCTGATGTGCCGATATGCTTTGAACTCTGGCTCCGAACTAATAATTTTTCCTTTTCTGGAGCCTGAAAATGTTGTGATTCCTTTTAGGTCTAATATAATATGTTCTCCCCCCCCCCCCCCCTTTTTTAAGGGGCTCCTTATACGCCAACAGCCTTCGAGTACCCTCGTCTACAGTAATTACCTTATTCCTCGTCTTTCTTTCCAACTCTGTACATATCATATCGAAACTTCTTACCATAAGTTTTTCTTTCATTTTATGACCATATCATCACTTTGTCAACATTCTTATATCTTTCCATCCACTATTAGTCCTTTCACTCATTTAACTCACTTACTTGGAATTCGTCTTAACTTTGCGCTTGCGTTGCAGCTGTGCGTCCGTGTTTTTCGAGTGTCCCGCTACTTTTGCTCTCAGCACTGAGTCCTTGTAGGTTATATTCTCTCTATCTTCGCTTATCAAACCTTTAACTATATTCACGATGCTACGACCGAGCGGTCTTCCATGCACATCCCTTACATTTCGTTCCATTTCCTCTAAGATAAAATCTTTCAGACTCACATGAATTCTCGCCCCATACCATTAATTTCCCCAATCCATAGTGTCAACCCCTCATCCTTATTCTTTTCTCAATGCGTAATCGGGTTCCTATCGCTAACTCGTTAAGGTATCCTCCTTACTCCTACGGTTAAAGATTTCCAATTATTTTATTCCCAGATGTTCCCCTCTTCTTTCGACTAATCCGTTAGTATACCTTTTTCCGACATTTGGTCCCCCTGCCTTCCATTTACTCACTCTCTTCCTTTTCCAAGTGTCATTGTATTAGAACTTTCCAATCTTAACCTGTAGTGAAAATAATAGCAGCTTACCTTGTAACACTGGTACCATTTATTTTTGCTGTCACTCAAACTTCGGTACCCTTACTTGAGTAATGCCTTCTTTACCGTAGCATTGGTTGCTGGGACTCATATGCCCACCGATACATTCACGTGTGGGATACCATACGCATTCATATATATATATATATATATATATATATATATAATTACTATCAACTAGCCCACAAAATACTCCCAAACGCTATTCAAGCCTATCCTAATTCCAGAGCTATGATGCACTTTCTGTCTCTCCACCAGTCTAGTCTGCCTCGTCCTACACGACCCCTTATGGTCTCCAACCATCCCATATACTCTAGTTTCCCTTAGGCCACTCTAGCTTCTCATTTGCCTCTTATGTCTCAATTCATAGGACTTTTAGTTCACTTCCCAGGGGGTCACCCATCCTAAAATTTCTCTCACCTTAGCACGCTTAACCTCGAAACTTCGATGGAATCCGGTGCCTTAATGCTGATATAATCGCGTCCACTTCCTCGCATGACCTTCATCATATAATCTGGGGCATGTCGAAGTCTTACAGATTCCGAGACATTCTCGTAACACGTCCTTCTCTTTGCAATTACTATTTTACCCTTTTCAATCCTCAATACTCACCTTTCACTTTCGTGTATAACTACCTCTCGTCCTAGATTCCCGGATTCTTGATGGTAACAAATATACCTTCGTCGCCATTACTTATGCATGCCCGATTATCAGCCAGTTCGGACTTCTACTCACCATCCTTACCTAATAATCCACCACAAAATTGATTGTCGACTTTCTCTGAATCCTTTAGCAGACCTTGCTCCTACTAAGCCTCGAATGTCATCCATTTTAATCCTTTAGACTGCTAACCGTCTATCTCACAATCATTTTTTTCACGCCATACCCAAATCCATAACTCCTCTAAACAGCGCATCTCACTTATTGTCTGTTTACGATATTTTCTTTCCATGCTTCTTCCTGTTAGGCGTACCCAACAATTCTGGCAGAATCTCCCTTACCATTCCTACTATTCAAAATTTGTACACAACAAACACCAACAATGCCTCACAGAGCATACATATGCATACTACACATTCCAGCTATCCAGAGCTCCCAGTCTCAGATAATGGAACAAATGTATCAAAACTTACCTCCTTCCGTCGTATGTAAGGCTTATATAAGGAATTTCATTTTCCTGTGACTTGGCTCTATCGCACGATCTAAGACAGAAAAAAGGTCAACAATCCCTAGATGCCCTGCAGCCTCCTGTTTATAAATGTGGCCGGCTTCACACCCATAAACAGGACTCTACTGGACACGACTTTGCAGACAACCCCTAGGACAACCTGCTCTGATACCACTTTGTCACACCCTGATCTTACTAGGGTGTGATGGGCACCCGACCCCATATTCGGAGCCGAGCGAACCCGCTGACTCTTATTACATACATAATCTCTTTGGACCTTTAAATCGAATAAGAATGAAATACATAATAAAGCTTCCAGAAACTTTTCCTTCATCGTGCTCAAATCAATTATAATCTGTAATCATAATGGATGGTGCTGCCCGTGCCATATAGACACGGTGTTATTATCCATAAGCTGCCCGCCTTAGCGATGCTTGTTATACCCCGCATTTTTTACGTTCGGATAATTCGAGATAATCGCGGGAAGTTAAGGACGAGGTTATATTTTGATTTTTGTCTAGCACACAAGTTGCCGAAATTTTTTAATGTGGAAATGTTAAGAAAGGTTAGGGGTAAAAAGGGAATTTCACAAGATGGCTCATAGAAATATGGAGGAAGGCTAAGGACAAATTTGGAATTTGGAAAATTATTTTTCATGAATTGCAAGACAAAAGAAAAGTGGGCTTGGAAAGTTAAGGGGCCATTTGGCCGGCCCAAAGAATAAATGGGCCAAGGCCCATATGGAGACTTAATAAAATTGAATAAAAAGGGTGGTCCATTATCATTTTATCTTCCACATAAGAAGATTCAAGAAAATTGGAGAAGAGGAAAAAGATAAGAGGCCATTCGGCCAAGCCTTGTGGAAGAAGAACCTTGAGAAAAATTGTGCAAAAATTATTTTCCTACTAATTGGAAGGTCCTTAGCAAGGTGAAGTAATTATTGGAGCAAGAAAAACATTTACTCTAGCAAGCTACAAACTCTAGCCAAAGAAGGAAGCTAAGGGAGAAAGGTAAGAATCAATCCTCTTTTTATATGTTATAGATGGTTATGTATGTTGTAGTGTATAGAAATGAGTGAAATTCATGAAAATATGGACTATGTGTGGTGGCCGTGTGGTTGTGGTATAGTATCGAAGAGAATGAAAGAATTTTTTTAAAGTATTTTGGTTGTTGTTATGGATTCCATGTTCGTAATGAGAGTTTAATGATCCTAGTGAAGTTGTAATGGTTGGAGACTTATTGTAGAAGTTAATGTGAATTGAATATAGTGTTCTTGTAATTATGGAAGATAATGTTGTTAGTGTGAATTGTTGGTGTAATTCATGAAGTCGAAAGAAAGAAATGTGTTGTCATTGTTCTTGTAAAGTTTGGAAGATTTCGGGTAGTATGTTGGTTTGGCCGTTTGAAATGTCGAGCGGATTGTTTGAAGCGTTCTTGAATATTGTTCGAATGGTTTCAGATTAGTACTTGAATATGTAAGCAACTATGAATTGAACTTAAATAAAATGTCTTTGAAGTTTGTGGAAAGAAGTTGCTAATGTTGGTATATATGAATATTGTTGTAGATCTTGCGAAGTGAAAGACTTAAATTCGGATTAGCATAGAAAGCGGGCAAGGTATGTAAGACTTTCCCTTTCTTTCTTCTGGTATGATCTTTATGAAACAAGTAAATGATGTATATGTATGATTCCAAAGATATTCCTAATCTTAGAGCCACTAGGATGGCTAATATTTTTGATCTCCATAAGTCACTTCATGTGGTTCCGATACGTATCCATGATTCCGAGGCTCTATTGATAAGTTTCCGAGTTTGTCTACGATTCTTATTGGCCTACCGATATGAGTATACTTAGCATGGTTGAGATTAATGCATAATTGGATAATGAGCCAAGTATAAGAGTTCATATTCTTAAAATTATTTTGTAAGTATTAATGTTTCTAACTTCTGCATACAGTCTTGGATCGTGCCGAACGTTCCTCGGCAGTAATATATTATGTTTGCGGATCGGGCTGCACGTTCCGCAGCAATACACTGTATGATGGTCTATGAGTATGCATGCATGAATCTGTTATATGTATATATGATATATGGCGTCGGTATATTGATTTGATCCATAACGGTATTCGAAAGATAATCGATATGACTAAAGTCTTGATTTTTTAAATGCTAGCACGTCCGACTATTCCATCGAGTCTTTGATATACTTGACATGTACATATGCCTCTAAAAGTTATATTTGATTTGATCTATACGATATCCGAAGGATACTTGATATGATTATTGCTTCGGTTTTCAGAGAATGGCTTCCGAAACGCTCGTAGAAGGTTCTGTACTTCAAACGTCCGTAACTTTCTCATACTAAGTCGGATTGACCCGAAACTTGTTTCTGAGCCTTCAGGAGTCGGTAAGTATACTTGTCTATCGAGTCTTGATTTATGTGCATATGGTTTCGCATTATTCTGTTCGTGCAAGCCTCAGTTTGGATTTCACTAAGCCCGGGCCAGGATATATTCTCGTGCGTACTCCTCTGCATTGTTCACCGTGTCCCTCTCACTTGCGGACCGGGGCACGTTATATATGATATATTGACATGATGATATGATGACGGGGTGGTGGCCAGGATGACATATGATGACTCTATTCACCGCGTTCCGCAAAAGAGGGCCGGGGCACGTTACATGCATATATGATACATGACATTGACATACATGATGTATGATTCACCGCGTCCCTCACCGAGGGCCGGGGCACGTTATATGCATACATGATATATGATTCACCGCGTCCCTCACCGAGGGCCGGGGCACGTTATATGTTTACATGATGTATGATTCACCGCGTCCCTCACCGAGGGCCGGGGCACGTTATATGCATACATGATATATGATTTACCGCGTCCCTCACGGGAGGGCTGGGGCACGTTATATGCTTACATGATATATGATTTACCGCGTCCCTCACGGGAGGGCTGGGGCACGTTATATGCTTACATGATATATGATTTACCGCGTCCCTCACGGGAGGGCCGGGGCACGTTATATGCTTACATGATATATGATTTACCGCGTCCCTCACGGGAGGGCTGGGGCACGTTATATGCATATATGATATATGATTCTATCATGCATGATCCGTGTCTGGAAAGTGAGCTCTTTTGGCATTCTGGAAGATTCACTTATTTTCTATACTTTTCTGACATACGATATCGGTATACCTGATTTGTGTCTGGAAGGCAAACATCTTGGTATTCTGGATGGTGTACCTTGTTCTGTACTGTTATTCCGGTTATGATTCTGTTTTCTGTATTTCATGCCTTACATACTCAGTACATATTTCGTACTGACCCCCTTTCTTCGGGGGCTGCATTTCATGCCTGCAGGTACAGACGTTCACTTGAGTGACCCGACAGCTTAGGTCATCTTTCTGCTGCTTTGGAGTGCTCCCTTGTTTTGGAGCCCACATTTGGTACAGACTCTTTCATGGTACATGTGTATGTATATATTCAGGGGTACGGCGGGGCCCTGTCCCGTCATATGATTCGGTTGTGTTCGTTAGAGGCCTGTAGAGATATATGTAGGTCATGGGTCGCTATTGTTCGATTATGTCTGTGATTTGCGTCTAAGCGATCCTATTTGCTATAACAGCCTCAACGGCTTGTATGTATATATGCTTATGTATATGCTTCTGTATGATATGCATGTTATATACGACCGCGTCAAAGTAATATCTGTATAAATTAATATATGTTGGACATGATTAAGATATGGCTATGTCGATTTGGTAAGTAGGTGTGTATGGGTGTCCAGCTCGGGCAGCAGTCACGGCCCACGGGGTTGGGTCGTGACAGTGCTGCCCGGCCGTATAGGCGCGGTGTAATCATCGATAAGCCGCCCGCCTTAGCGGTGCTGCCCGGCCGTATAGGCGCGGTGTAATCATCACAACATAAGCATGCATAAGAGCCCAATCAAACGCTATAGCTCCATCGGAGTGACGTAAGGTCGGTAACCTCCGATTACATTACGGAATAATCATGATCGTCATGTCTCACCTTGAAGGGACTAGTATTATAAGGTGAGGCTATCAATGAAGAATGACATTAAGAGAGCATAGAATAAGATCATAAATCTCATAAGGCGTCACTTCATATACTTTGAAGTCTTTTGAAAATAGAGTCATAATCAAGGAATACAATTGAGGATCAAGAACTAGCTCAATATTCTCATATTCATATTGAATCCACAACTTTAGACTTTCAAACATGAAACCATTCTCATCATAATCATCATAGACATATTCTCATCTTTGACATCATCGTTGTCATTACAAAAACATGTCCGTCGTTGTAGTCATAAAAGCTTTCAAAATCATAAACCTCTAGTTTGGAAAAATGCGACATTTTGGAAAACAACTATGAATTATTAGGAAAGGAATTATGCCTCCGAGTCATAAACATCTAACTTTTGAGAACAAGGAAGATATGGAAACATTTATGAAGCCATAACATAGGAATCATGCCTTTGAAAGAAAGGGGCGAGCCTTAACATACCTGTCCCACGTCTAATTAGCTACACTTATTTGTCCAAACTTGCTAGTCTACATTCAAGAGAATTGACATAATCATTAGACTCATCGATATATACTTGTCTTAGTCTTTCAAATGAATTCATTTATATTCTACCGAAATTTCGGCAGCATTTTCCCTGTGAATACACCATCCCCGAGAATCTAACTCGGCCAATTTATCAACAATAATCCGAGAATTCAACTCGGCCAAATTATCAACAACAATACCAACAATCATATCTCCGACTTCAACAATTATTTCAAAATACATTCTAACATTAACAATTCTTTCTACACAATCCGACGGCATCCCATTTATACTCAATTCAATCACATGAAATCAAGCCAATACCAATGATCTCACATTCAAGTACTTGCCCAAGACCTTACAAGCAAAATTCAAGAATACTTCAAACAATTCACATAATATTCCAAACAACCCAATCGACATATTACTTCACCCGAAGCCTTCCGAATTCAACAAGAACAATAACAACACATTTCCTTCTTTCAAATTCAAATACAACAAGCCAACTTACAATCTTCCAAACACATGTCTCACTTCCAAATTCATGAATTATATTTACAACCTACACATTAACAATATAATTCATACAATATAAGAAACCATACTAATATCACATTAACTCTTCAACAATCCACAAACGACTTCTACTTCATTTCAAACCATTAAATCTTCATTTTACATCATAGAATATACCACAACAACAATTAAAATACTAAGTAGACTCAATTCATCACATCTCACCAATCCAACCCCTATTCGGCCACATCCCTATACACACCTATTTCATCCATTTCTACATACAACAACATGCATAAACCATTCATAACATATATAAAAGAAGATTGAATCTTACCTTCCTCCACTTGTCTTCTTACTTGGCTAGGGTTTATAAATCACCCAAATGAATTCTTGGCTTGCTCCAAAAACTCCCTCATTTTAGTGAGGACCTTCCAATTGGTGGAAATACTAGAAGAAATAATTTTTTTGTGATTGATTCCCATAACTTCAAGTTCGGCCAACCATGGCCGAACCTCCCTCTCTCTTCTTCTTTTTTCTTTTCTCTCCAAGCTTCTTGATTTAAAATGATGACTATGTCTTATTTAGTCATCAATTGTATATATATATATATATATATATATATATCTTCTACCAACACAAGATTGTCGATAATGTTAAAAGCTCGTTTGGCATTTTTAGGAGGTTTATGAAGGTGGGGCTGTTTCAGTGGAGTTAAATGGATGGAAATATCTGTGTTATCATGTATATTGATTGTCGATATTGTTTTTTGACGTTGTTGCTGATAATTTAGCTGAATTGGATTTTCGAGTTTGTCCAGTTTATAAAGGAAATGCTGTCGAAATTCCGTTAGAAATAGAGATAAGTTTAAGGGATTGATTTTAAGGATATATATATTTTATTGATTGTTGGGGAAAATTAAGTATATTGTTGTGATTGTCATTGATATGTATTTTGAAGGAAGGAAAAAATTAGAGAAGTGCGTTTGATAATCGTACTCGAGCTTGTCGCTCCTTAGAAAGTATTATGAAGTTGTTATGAATATATATACCTATTGTATTGCTGAGATTTACATTGTTGTTGGGCTATGGTGATGATAGGTAGAATTGGGATGTACTAGTGATATAAGGGAGATGCGGCCTGTTTCGTTTTAAAGTCATAGTTATCAATTCATATACGTGATATACGAAAGCCCTCTAAAGTTGTGTACGTATTCCTATGATTATAGGTTTGGCATACTAATTGTGGAAAGTTCGTGATTAAGTTGAGTTCCTTGGACGACATAAGGTATGTTAAGGCTATTCCCTTTTTTTTCTTTTTTGGCATGGTCTAGATGAAACAAATAGACGACGAACATATAAACTCCAAAGAAGCTCCTATTCTTAGAGATACTAGAATGGTTAATATTCTTGATTTCCAGAAGCTATTTCATTATGTCCTGATACGTGTCTATGATTCTCGAAGTCCCATTTTGATATAATCCATGATGACATTCGAGGGTGCTTCTAGGCTATTCAAAGAGTTCAGAAATAATTTTACGAGTCTCACTTGCATTATGACTCCAATGAATTCTAGTTCTCAGTGGTATTTAACATGACAGTTTTCTTTGATTCTCAAGTGTTGGTTCATTCTAATCATTCTATTGAGTCTCAGATGATGATATAGTTTGCATATGGTTGCTCATGATATTCTACTCGTGCATGCTGTTAATATATCATTCACCGAGTCCCGGGCCGACTATGTATTCGTGCACAGTTTCACTGCATTGTTCACCGAATCCCTCACTAGAGTATATATATATATATATATATATATATATATATATATATATATATATATATATATATGATTATATGATTATGGCACCGAGTCCCATGATGGGCCGGGTATGGTATATGATGACTTTATTCAGCGAGTCCCTTACTAAAGGGCCGGGTATGGTATATATTTACATTTTAAGTCATTGCCTTCGGGGATATTCATATTACAGGTGGTTTCTCATACATTCATTATGGCTTATGTCTCATTCTTTATGATTACTGCTGCCTTAAATACTCGGTACATTGTTCGTACACGTCCCTTTGCCTGGGGGCTCTATGTTCATGCCACACAGTCCCATATTGTTTTGCAGGTAAAAGTATTAAGCTAGGATGGTTGGCTATCAGCTTGGATTGGCAAACTCCATTTTCTTCCTGGAGTAGTGCCGAGTCATTATGGTTATCATATGTGTGTATGGGTACGTCGGGGCCTTGTCCCGACTCATATGGTTCGTGTGTTTACTCTTAGAGACTTTGCAGACAGTGTCTTGTGGTTAGTACGCTAAGATGTCATACATTGAGTAAAGCGACCATGTAGGCCGATATGTCAGGTTGTCTTACTCGGTTTTACATGAATTGAGTATCGTTCGCAAATTTCTATAGTTTGACTGAAAGTACTTTATTATATGTCCAGTTTCATTATATGAATGCCAGAGGGTTCGCTCAGCTCTAAGTAAGAGTTGGGTGCCCATCATGCCCTGATGAGATTGGGGTGTGACAAAGTGGTATCAGAGCAGTTCGTCCTGGGGTTGTCTGCAAATTCGTGTCTAGTAGAGTCTTGTTTATGGTGTGTTGCACGCCACATTTATAAACAGGAGGCTACAGGGCATTTAGTGTAACACCCTAATCTTGATAGGGCATGATAGGCACCCGACCCCATACTTAGGGCCGAGCGAACCCCTTTTAGTTCTCGTTATGTTCATAACCTCACTGGACTCTTGAGTTACGAAATGAAATGCATAATAAAAACTTGTCAAAACCATTCTTTTCGTCGTTCTCAAATCAAGTAAAATCTATAATCATATGGAATTTGTAACATAATGCATAATGGTACGACGGCTTGCAGAGCCGCTTACAAGACTGATATGCTATACACGTGACTCTGTCTGCAAAGTCTCTAACATAAATCAAGATACCATAATCATGAATACTCTGACTCGGCAACACTCCGGAAGGAAATGGAGCTCGCCAATCCAGCTGGTACATCTCGTAACAATGTCCTCTACTCATCTGTATACACCTGCGTGGCATGAAACGCAGCGTCCACAAGAAAGGACGTCAGTACGAGCAATGTACTGAGTATGTAAGGCATGAATAATAACATAGTAAGGGATGTAAAGTATGAATAATAACAGAATGGAAACATAGAGCATATCGTAAGATAAAAGAGTAACCTGTACATATGAATGCCTTTTTGGCGGTGTCATGCATGCTTAGTGCTGCGGAACGTGCAGCCCGATCCACGTATATACATATATACATATATCCATAGTAATACTTTATTTGAAAACATTTCCTTTTCATATGTATAGAAAATGGAACATTTTATATTGCCGAGGCGTCGGCTCCGATCCATTTAGCCACATATGTCCCGCGTCCGGGATGATATCATGTCATATACAGATACATGTATCGTGTGCATATCCCAGCGTCTATAGCGCTCTGGCTCTTTTTCCCATCTTCCCGTATACATATACATATACATATATCATATAAGCAGCATGCATGAGAGCCCAAAGAAAGTCGTGTATCTATCGGAGTGACGTAAGGTGGGTAACCTCCGATTTTATTATGGAATAATCATGATCGTCGTGTCTCACCTTGAAGGGACAATTATTATAAGGCGAGACTATTGATGAAGAATAGCATTAGGGAGAACATAAAATAAAATCATAATCTCATGAGGCATCAATTCATATACTTTGGAAGATTTAGAAATAAAGTTACCATCAATGAATAAATCGAGAAATCAATAAATAGCCCAACATTCTCATATTGTCGTTGCAATCGTAAACTTGGAACCTTTAAACATAAAACCTTTCTCATCATAGTCGTCATAGAAAAATATTCTCATCTTTGGCATCCTCGTTGTCAGTGTAAAACATATCCATCGTTGTTGTCATAAAAGCTTACAAAACCATAAACTGTTTTAAAAAATACGGACATTTTGGAAAACATTGACGGGTTATCGGGAAAGTAATCATGCCTTGGGACCATAGACTTCTAACTTTTGAAGACAAGGAAGATATGGAAACATTTATAAATTCATAACGTAGGAATCATGCCTTTGAAAGAAAGGGACGAGCCTTAACATACCTGTTCCACCTCCTATTAGCTGCGCTTATTTATCCAAGCTCGCAAGTCTACATTTAAGAGGATTTACACAGTAATTAGACTCATCGTTATACGCTTGTCTTAGTCCTTCAAATAAATTCATTTATAATCTGCCGAAATTTCGGCAGCATCTCCCCTGTTTATATGCGTAGCCCAGAATTACAATTCAGCAACCAATCAACAACAACAGCAATACCAACATCAACAACGCTATTATCCATACCAATATATTCCATAAATACCCCACACGATGTTTTTCAACATACGACAACAACATACACTTTCTTCCATCCCAATCAAGGAGTACAATCTCATTAACACACCAAAAATGTTAGATACCATTTTTATACGCATAAATCAGCCCATCCACACGGCCACAACATGTTCAAAACAGCTCATAAACACAACAACTACAACACAACACTTTATGACCTTTCCTCCATGACTATTTTCATTTTCAAGGCTTGCTAGACCTTCAAATAAACTCAACATAAGAGATGGGATGAATAACATACCTTATACTTGAAGGAACTCAGCCACATCAATTTTCTCCAACGCCACACTTAAGTAGAAGCAAGAACAATCACCTTTCACGGACTGATTTGGTGTAATCGTGTTAAATTCTTGGTTTATCGGACTATTATGTTTGGGGGAGGTGTGGAGAATTTTCTAGGACCTTTGAGAATGTTATTATGCTGAAAAGATTAGGTTGATGGGGTATTTATACCCCTGTTAGGTCGGTTTCACCGACCTCCTCATGTGGGGCCCGCGGAGCCATTTTGGCCCATTTTGGCAGCTTAGGGTCTTGCTCTTAAAATGGCCATAACTTTTGATCCCGACATCGTGTGAGGGCCCAATACCTATGGTTGTAAAGCTAATTCAATTATCTATAACTTTCATTCTTTGTGTTTTTCCAAATTCCAAACTCATAATATCATTTTGGCCCCTCGAAGTCGGATCATCCGAAAACGTTTCCTTAAATCATCCTTTTAGAGGGCTTATGCCCATTTTTGGCTTATGGGTCCTTCTTACGACTTGCTCAACTTTCCATATGCTACTCGTATGTCTCTTCATATGTCCTTTATAACACTCCGATGTGTGGGTCCCACTTAGCTTGCCGCGACGAGGGCTTTTCATCAAGTGCCATATGAACCAATTCACCCCATAGGGTCTCCAGATGTCATATATATATATGTTATTATTACATTCTTATAATATAACCTCCATCCCGACTCTGAGCCTCAAATTTTGTTCAGCGCGTTCGCGCCGTATTGGCCCTAGGCCCTCTGCGCGTTCGCACAGACCATTTTTCCTGGTCTACCAGCCCGACTTGTAACGTTCATATCTCCTTACTCTGATGTCCGATTGAGGAGCGGTTTGTTGCGTTGGAAACTAGACTTCCCGAAATTCACTTTTAAATATTTGTTTAACTTCAAAAGTCTTAATACACTAAAACATATTCTTGCCCAACTTTCCTTCAGAGCCTCAGAAGCCTAATCTCCTTAACTCACTGGTTTTCCAATCCTCCTATAAACTATTACGCGAACTCAAACTCTTATAATCGTAACACGAGTACCTATGATCTTGCATCTTCTCGATACCAATTCCGATGTCTGCGATTGAATAGTTAATAGCTCAAAAATCTCAATATACAGAAATTACGGGGTGTAACATCCTTCCTCCCTTAGAAAACATTCGTCCTCGAATGTTGCAATATTGCCAACCCACGACACCATCTTTGATTCCTTAGAACTGTTATTCTTCCCCTAGGGTCTGATTACCATTTGTTTAGACTCTAACTTGGCTCAGTTTCTTCTCATATTCCCTTAACTCCTTCGTTGCTCCAAGGCAGATTCTTTCACTTCTTTGCTTGCAAGTACATGGTCGGAAATTAACTAGCATCTTGATCTCATCTGTCTCCATTATTATAGTCTTGACTTATCGTGTCGTAACTGTTCATCGGCTCGTAAGTATTTCTCTTTTCCTTGTTCCTTGTTTCCCTTGTTAGCAACACACTATCTTTCTCATATACGGTACCCTTATTGTCAATTCATCTATACGTCCTTTCGTTACCTTCACGATATGCCAACACACCTCGAACTCTGGCCCCGAGCTAATAAATCTCCTTTTCTGGAGCTTGAAACGTCATAGCTCCTTTCAAGTCTAGTATGTTCTTCCCCCCTTATTAAGGAGATCCTTACACGCTAATAGTCTTCGAGTACCTTCGTCTTTGATAATTATCTACCGCCCTTCACCATCTTCTTAAGGCCGGGGTTCCGTCATCGTATGGTCTGACTTGTCTATCTTCTTGCTACTTACACTCTCGTATTTAACTAGAATACTTATAAGTGTATCCAATTCTGATGCCTTCTTTTTGTCTTTCCATACCCCTGTCTTTTATGACTAATGGTGTCCTGGACTCACAAGTTCATGGGGACATCGAGATTCACTATGTCCTTTTATGAAGTCGTCGGTTATACCTTACTCCTTGTCTTTCTTCCCGACTCTGCGCATAACATATTGAAAACTTCTTACCCTAAGTTCTTCTTTCATTTACGCCTATATCGTCATTCTTGTCCATATTGCCATATCTTCCCATCCACCATTAGTCCTTTCGCCCATTTAACTCACTTACTCGTAATTCTTCTTAACTACGCGTTTGTGTTGCAGTTGTGCATCCATGTTTTTCGAGCGTCCTGCTACTTTTGCTCTTAGCACAGAATTCTTACCGTTTACACTCTCTCTGTCCTCGTTCATCGAACCTTTATTTCTATCCTCGTTCATCGAACCTTTATCTATCTTTATGATGCTACGGCCGAGCGGTCTCCCATGCACGTTCCTTGCATTTTATTCCATTTCCACTATGATCGAATCTCTAGGTCTTCACGTGAATTCCTATTCCATGTCATTAATTTTCTAATTAACTGTGTCGACTCGTCATGCTCGTTCTTTCCTTGATGGGTATTCGGTTTCCTACCGCCAATTCATTAAAGTATCCTTCTTATTCCCATGGTTACTTTACTCCTAAACGCTCTTCTCTTCTTTTGGCCAACCCATTAGTATACCCTTCCTACTTTCATCCTTAACCCTCCTTGGGTTTCTTCCTCCTCGAGCACCTTTCTTCTCTTGTCATTTGTAGTATCGGCTCTGAAGTTCATGAAATATTCCTTTAAACGCACAAATTTGTTCTATTCTTAAGTCATCCTTTCAGGAAAGCTCCTCCATGTCCGAGGCAACCACATCAATATGGCTACACATTTATCCCTCTATATACCTTTCCAACGCCGAAAATCTCCTAGCATCGTCGCAGGGCTTGTTCATTCTTTCTCTTACTTCAGTTTATTTGTCGTGGTCACCATTCTCTTAGCCCCACTTATTGAAATCGGTTCTCGAACCCCACACGTTCCCCTCTTATTTCATATTACCACACTCTATCCCTTTCACATGCCTACCTTCAAAGTTTTACCCAAATAGTCTCGTGCCTTGCCTGTAGTTTCTCTCGGGGGCTTCACTCACTAATGTTTCTTACCTTTCACCTTTTTTAGACATTTTTATCTCCTTACCTTGCATCTATTCACTTTCCTTCTTTTCCAAATATCGTTGTATTAGGACTTTCCAATCTTAACCGGTAGTGGAAGCAGCATCAGCTTACCTTGTAACACTTGTACCATATCTTCTGTTTTTGTTATATCTCGTATTTTGCGTATTCGGATAATTCGAGATAATTGCGGGAAGTTAAGGGCAGGTCTATATTTTTGACCTTGTTTAGCACACAAGTTGTTCACGAAAGTTTTGATGTGGAAATATTAAGAAAGGCTACGGGAAAAAAGGGAAATTCACAAGATGGCTCCTAGAAAATATGGAGGAAAGCTAAGGGCAAATTTGGAATTTGGAAAATAAATTTTCATGAATGACAAAAAAAAAAAAGAGATGGGCTTGCTCTAAATGGGCCAAGTGGCCAGCCAAGGTGGTGGGCTTTAGCCCACATGGATTAATTTTACATGTGCATAAAAGATGACTTAAAGGTCACATTTCTCATCTTTATCCATAGAGGGTTCAAGAAACTTGGAGAGGAAAGAAAGGAGAAGGCCATTTCGGCCATGGCTTACCAAACAAGCTTTGTTAAAATCTTGATCAAAAAAATATTTTCTTCTAGCTTTTCTACTAATTGGAAGGTCTTCTTTAACGTGGAGTAGTTGTTGGGGCAAGAAAACCATTCATTCTTACGAGAAGCAATTTTAGCCAAAAAAGAAGATAAGTGGAAAAGGTAAGGTTTAATCCTCTTTTTAAATGTTATGGATGGTTTGTATGTGTTGTAGAGTGTAGAAATGAATGAAATTCATGAAAATATGAGTGTTGGGTTGAAGCCGTGTGGATGGTTGTTTTGTGTAGAAGTGATGAATTAATTTTACTTAGTATTTTAGTTATTGTTGTTGTAGATTCTATGGTGCAAATGAAGGTTTAATGGTTCAAATTGGTATTGAAATTGTTGTGGCTTGTTGGAGAAGTGGGTGCGAGATTTTATTATTTAGATTTTCAAAACCACTCCGAAGGGGGTGCGAGATTTTACTATTTAGATTTTCAAAACCACTCCGAAGGGGGTGCGAGGTTGTATTATTTCATTCCATATACGACTCATGTTTACATTCCATGGCATCATTATTATTATGTCGGGATCGGCATGCCCGAAGGGGCCAGGGTAGTATTATGTCGGAACCGGTATGCTCGAAGGGGCCATTATTATTATTATGTCGGGACCGACATGCCCGAAGGGGCAAGGGTAGTATTATGTCAGAATCAGCATGCCTGGAGGGGCCATCATTATTATTATGTCGGGACCGGCATGCCCGAAGGGGCCAGGGTAGTATTATGTCAGAACCGGCATGCCCGAAGGGGCCAGGGTAGTATTATGTCAGAACCGGCATGCCCGAAGGGGCCATCATTATTATTATATCGGGATCGGCATGCCCGAAGGGGCTAGGGTAGTATTATATCGGAACCGGCATGCCCGAAGGGGACATCATTATTGTTAATGTTGCAAGCGGCATGCCCGAAAGAGCCAGGACTAGTACTATTATGCCGGAAGCAGCATGCCCGAAGGGGCCATCATTTTTATTAAGCCGGAAGCGGCTGTCCGATGGGACTACTGTGGTACTATATTTAGACTGTGTATTCAAGAATCTGGAGTGTGCTGTACTTATACTGTGCATGCTGGAATTCGAGTAAGGCACTACGTGGCACAGTTCAAAATATTGTCCCCGATAGCTCTCGGGTTGTCTCTAAACTGGTTTACTGTTACGCCTTTCCTTGTTTATGATTCAGTGATGCTTTACATATTCAGTACATATTCCGTACTGACCCCCTTTCTTCGGGGGCTGCATTTCATGCCACACAGGTACACCCAGATGAGTAGAAGACTTTGCTAAAGGTGTTCTAGCGGGGTTGGCGAGCTCCATCTCAGTTCGGAGTGTTGCCGGGTCAAAGTACTTATGTCATGGTATTTTGTATATGTTAGAGACTTTGCAGACATTGTCCTGTGGATAGGGCGTCGAGAAGTGCGAATCATTTGTAGATGTTAAAAGAGTATGTACTTTCAGATGACTTCAGTTGGTTTAAAGTTCGTAATTGATCGAAAGTTTTCATAATCTGTATAAAGACAATGATCTCTATTTGGAAAAGTTTCATGTTTTAAAAGTTTTTGAAATGATAGATTTTGGTAAAGCGAACGTTTAAGGGTTCACTCGACTCTAATGAGAGTCGGGTGCCCATCATGCCCTATCAAGATGAGGGTGTGACAAAGTGGTATCAGAGCGGTTCGTCCTAGGGTTTGTCTGCAAAGTCGTGTCTAGTAGAGTCTTGTTTATCGGTGTGTTGTGCACCACATCTATAAACAGGAGGCTACAAGACATTAATAGGGTGTCATTCTTTCTTTCATATCTAAGATCGTGCGATAGAGCCCAGTCGTAGGAAATGACGTCCCTTGTACTAACCTTTGATTTCAGCTAAAGGGCGACATCGACAGAAAGAAGTGACCGATGACATTAGCAGTTACAATGTACAGTGGTAAGTAACGGTGCGGAAGAGGCATGTTGGATAAGGTAAGAATATTGAAATATGATTGAAATGTAAAGTTGGGGGATGAAAGTGAAGGTGGATATTAGGGATTGAAAAGGCTAAATTAGTAATTGTTAAGGAGAAAGACGTGTTACGAGAATGTCTCGGAATCTATAAGACTTCGACTTGCTCCAGATCATGTAATGAAGGTCACGCGAAGAGGTGGATGCGATTGTATCGGCCTTAATGCACTGGATTTCACCGAAGTTTCAAGGTTAAGCGTGCTAGGGCGATAGAAATTTTGGGATGGGTGACCCCCTAGGAAGTGTACTAAAAGTTCTATAAATATAGATATAAGAGACAAATAGGAAGAACATGTGGGAGTACGAAGCACAAGGATAATGAGTTGGCGCAGTTGATTAGAAAACCCAGGACATGGAATGACGATTCATGTGATGTTCCACCCCGTTGGTACGCAATTAAACGAACTAGTGATGTGTGCGAGGAGTGCGAGTGTATAATGTTTCATGAGCAATGTGCATATATGGACGAGAATGATTAGAATGAAAAGTCCAGAAATGTGAAAAGTGGAAAGTTGGCAAAACTGCCCAGTGGTCGTAAAGTGCAAAATACAGACCGTAAAATGGAATACGGTCCGTAAACTGGCAGTCGTAAATTGCCATGCAAGGTTTCAACTTTCTGCCCAGCTGAGAGGTGGTAAAATACGACCTGGTGGACGGACCGTAAAGTGATTTACGGCCCGTAAACCATGGTCGTAAATCACCATGCATGCAGCCAAAGTTTCTGGTTCTGCTTAAGGTTAAAGACGACCACGAGGGACGGTCCGTAAACTGGAATACGGACCGTAAACCTCCATGGACGACCACTGTACACTTCAGCACAGAATTTCAATTCATTAAATATGAGGACCAAGACTTGTTTATTTCATTTCTACATTACACCACTTCTCTCTAGAATCATGTCTCTACATTTATTTCATAAGTTTTCAAGGATTATAAGTCACCAACAACATAAACAAGTGAAGCAAGTGTAAGCAAGCCATTAAATACCATTCAAGTCAAGAAATGCAAATGGAGAAAAACTAGGGTTTTGCTCAAAGTGGAGTATTATTAACCAAAGCTTGTTCCTACAACATCTAAGGTAAGATTCATGATTTTTACATGATGTTTAAGGTATTGAAGAGTTGAAATACATGGATTGTAGAAAATATGGTCAAGTAGGTCATGAATGATGAATAGTGGCATTTTGAGGAATAGTTTGAATTGAATCATGAATGTTGTTGTGTTGTGATATGAATGCATTATAAATGGTATTAAGATCATGAACTAGAAACTTTAGATGAATGGACAAAGTTGGATGTTATGACCATGAATATGGGTGACTTAGAGGCAAATTAAGGAGTCTAAATAATGTGGATAACGTGAATGACTAATGGCCATTGTTATGATATAAATGAAGGTATAGACGCTAGCATTGGAAGGAAGCGTGCAAGTGTAGAATAGTCTGACGAAAAGGTATGTAAGGCTAACCCTTCTTTCATAAGGCATGGTTCCTTGGCCAACCTCTTAAATCCTCTATATGAGTATGTTGTATTCAAGTGATTGACACTCCGAGTTCATAAGCTCACGACCCTCGATATGTGCTACGAATGTACTACGGACCCCATTGACGAGCAAGCATAAGATAGAGATGCAGCGAAAACGATGATGATAGTGATGATGATGATAATAATAATGATGCTAAAGGTGCCTACGGGCTATTATATGCACATGTGCCTATGAAGGGCTATAATGACACCCCGAGCTTATAATGCCGAGTAGAATATATGTATATGGATGTATATATATATATATATATATATGTATATGATTACGTAACGCGCGCACACATCTGCAGATGGTACGGATAACCCTGAAGCCTTGGTAGGGCCAGGTAGAAATAACATTGAGCCTTGGTTGGCCAAGTATGTATGAAACACCGAACCTTATGGTCGGTACGCTATGTTCGTATATAAGTGTATGGCTATGTATATAATATGAATATGAATGTGAAAAGACTATGTATATGAATGCGAATAGGGGCATGTATACGAATACGAGCACTATTATGAAATACTCATGAGAAATGGAAAGTTCCTATGAAAGGCAGGTAAGTACTATGATGATGATACTATTGTCTTCCCTCCTATGCAACTTCATATATTGTCGATGATGCTTCTATATTGATGTTAATCATGCTTTACATACTCAGTACATTCTTCGTACCGACGTCCTTTTGTTTGTGGACGCTGTGTCATGCCCGCAGGTGCACAGGGAGACAGACTTGATCCATAGCTGCTTATTCAGAGATTACATAGCGGAGCTCCATTTCCTTCGGAGCCATAGCTTTTGGGTACTTATTCTTTTGTGTATATAATTATCGGCATAGCGGGGTCCTGTCCCGCTCATGTGATGTGTTATACTCTTCCTAGAGGCTCGTAGTCATGTGTATATGGTTAGACATGTCCGGTCTTGTCGGCCTATGTTTTGTGTATCATTTGTGTCGGCCACGTTGGCCCATGTACATTGATATGGCATAGATGCCTATGGTGATATAAATGTACTGTTGTCTAATTGGGACTCGTTGACGAATGAATGGAAATGTATGTATGATTATGTGGCTCACCTAGATGTAAGTATAAGAGTAAGCTAAGAGGGTGCTCGGGTGGGCTAGCACCGGGTGCTCGTCGCGGCCCCGAGTCGGGTCGTGACAAAAGTGGTATCAGAGCAGTTCATTCCTAGGGTGTGTCTATGAGCCGTGTCTAGTAGAGTCTAGGTTATGGGTGTCTTTCGTGCCACACTTATAAACAAGAAGCTGCAGACATTTTAGGAAACAAAGACCTTCTTTCTTCATAAGAATCGTGCGATAGAGCTATGATGTAGGAAATTCTTGCTCCTAAATCGTGTGTTGTGTATTTCAGAGATGCCTAAAAAGGGAAAGGCTACGACAACCCAAAAGGGAAAGACAGTGGCAGAGAAGCGGGCTAAGAAAGCACCGCCACCGGTAGTAGAGGAAAGTGAGTCCCAGAGTGCGGCTCAATCTCATTCCTCCCAGACAGTGCCTATTACTGAGGAGCGTGAGGGACCCTCAGCCCCAGCTCCAGCACCTCCAGCTCCTCCACCGAATGCTTCTGGCCAAGATGTGAAAGAGGTCATTAATTTATTGACCCAGTTGGTTGCGGCCCAGGCTCAGAGGCAAGGTTCAGGGTATGGTGATCGGGCTGTTAGTGCAAGGGCCCGTGATTTCATTACTTTGAACCCCCTAGAATTCTTTGGGTCAAAGTCGGAGGAGGATCCCCAGGACTTTATCGATGGTATGCTAAGGACGCTCCGGTTGATACATGCTTCAGACACCGAGTCGGTAGAGCTAGCGTCATATAGATTGGGAGATGTCTCGATCCAGTGGTATACGGTGTGGATGGCTTTACGGGGGGCCAATGCACCTCCCCCGGTATGGCAAGAGTTTGTTGATGCTTTTCTCCGTCACTATATGCCTCCAGAAGTTCGGCGAGCAAGGGCCGATAAATTCTTAAATTTGAGGCAAGGTAGTATGAGTACCGTGGAGTATAGCCTCCGCTTTAACTCCTTGGCTAGGTATGCTTCGGCCATGGTGGCAGATATGGGCGACAGGGTACACCGATTCGTAAAGGGCCTAGGGCCACACTTGATGGATAAATGCTTGACTGCGTCCTTTCAGGACGGTATGGATATTGCACGCATTCAGGCACATGCTCAGAACTTAGAAGAAAGCCTACAACAGCGGAGGAGTGAGCGTGACCAAGATCGGGGACATAGCAAGAGAGCTAGATCTTCGGGTCCGACAAGCGAGTTTAGAGGCGGACACAGGCAGCAGTTCCCTAGACATTCAGGCTATTCTATGACCAGTGCATCTCCTCGGTTTCCAGGCCAGAGCCTCGATAGATCTGCTCGTTCAGGGCCGAGTCCCAGTTATTCAGGACCTCAGTTCAGAGATGATTCAGGCCAGTCAAGGCCACCTGTACCACGATGTTCCCAGTGTGGGAAGTTGCATTGGAGTTGATGCCGATTGGGCTTGGATGGTTGCTATTCATGTGGTCAACCAGGCCATATCATGCGTGATTGCCCCTCAGTACAGGGTAGAGGTAGGACCCAGCCATCAGGGTCGGCAGTCGGATCATCAGCATCTGTATGCCCTACGGGGCCAGGTGCACATGCGCCAGTCGGCCATGGTAGAGGCAGAGGCAGAGCTCCCAGTACTAGCGGTCCTCAGCACCGTATTTATGCTTTGGCTGGACGCCAAGATCTTGAGTCTTCTCCTGATGTGGTCACAGGTATATTATCGGTATTCTCTCATGATGTATATGCTTTGATTGATCCGGGCTCCACATTATTATATGTTACTCCATATATTGCGGGTCGATTTATAATTGAGCCGGAGTCTATCAAACCTTTTGAGGTGTCTACACCCGTGGGTGAATCGGTAATAGCTAGCCGAGTATATAGGAATTGTGTGATTGTGATTTGTGATCGTCATACCATGATTGATTTGCATGAGCTAGAAATGGTAGATTTTGACGTTATTATGGGCATGGATTGGTTGGCTTCTTGTTATGCCAATGTTGATTGCTGAATGAAGATGGTTCGTTTCCAGTTTCTGGGAGAACCAGTCTTAGAATGGAAAGGGAATGCGGCATCACCAAAAGGTAGGTTTATTTCCTATCTAAAGGCAAGGAAAATGATCACAAAAGGGTGCATTTATCATCTAGTACGAGTTCAAGTTGTAGAAGCTGAGTCGCCGACTCTACAGTCAGTTCCAGTGGTGAACGAATTTCCAGATGTGTTCCCGGAAGAACTTCCAGGCCTTCCTCCCGAACGGGAAATTGATTTTTCCATTGATGTGTTGCCAGGCACCACACCTATATCTATTCCCCCATATAGAATGGCACCCGCAGAATTGAAAGAGTTGAAGGAGCAATTGAGGGACTTTCTTGATAAAGGCTTCATTAGGCCTAGTTCATCCCCGTGGGGAGCACCCGTATTGTTCGTCCGAAAGAAGGATGGCTCCTTAAGAATGTGCATTGATTATCGACAATTGAATAAAGTGACGATTAAAAACAAGTATCCTCTTCCGAGGATAGATGATTTATTTGATCAATTGTAAGGTGCCAAATGGTTTCCAAAGATTGATTTGAGGTCCGGGTACCACCAAGTAAGAGTTACGGAGAACGATATCCCTAAGACAGCTTTCAGAACAAGATATGGCCATTTCGAGTTCCGAGTAATGTCATTTGGGTTAACTAATGCACCGACAGCGTTTATGGACTTAATGAATAATGTATTCAGACCTTTTCTGGACCTATTCGTGATTGTATTCATCGACGATATCCTGGTGTATTCTAGATCCGAGACAGATCATGCGGAGCATCTGCGTATAGTCCTTGGAGTTCTGCGAGCTCAATAGTTGTTTGCAAAATTCTCCAAGTGTGAGTTTTGGTTGAACTCAGTATCATTTCTGGGCCATATTATTGCAGTTGATGGTATTCGGGTGGATAGCCAAAAGATTGAGGCCGTGAAGACTTGGCCAAGGCCCACGACTCCTACGGAGGTTCGTAGCTTTTTGGGCTTAGCAGGTTATTACAGAAGATTTGTCGAATGTTTCTCTCCTATTTCTGCACCGCTCACAAAGTTGACTCAGAAGTCAGCTAAGTTTCAATGGACAGATGCATGCGAGCGTAGCTTCCAAGAGTTGAAAGATAGATTGACTTCTGCCCCAGTCTTGACACTTCCAGAGGGATTGGAAGGGTATGTTGTTTATTGGATGCTTCAGGCGTCGGGCTAGGTTGTGTACTGATGCAACACGGTAAGGTGATTGCGTACGCTTCTAGCCAATTGCGGAAACATGAACAGAATTACCCAACCCATGATTTAGAATTAGCCGCAGGGGTCCATGCATTAAAGATATGGCGACATTATTTATATGGTGTCCATGTGGATGTTTATACAGATCATAAGAGCCTTCAGTATATCTTCAAGCAGAAAGAGTTGAATTTGCGACAACGACGATGGTTGGAGTTGCTAAAGGATTATGATGTTGATATCTTGTATCACCCCGGAAAGGCTAACGTTGTGGCTGACGCTCTTAGCCGCAGATCCATAGGAAGTCTAAGTGATGTACGACCAGAAAAGAAAGAGATGGCCCGTGAGCTTCAACAGTTAGCGAGCCTAGGAGTCCGAGTAGTGGGCTCAGGTAGCAGCGGAGCTACTATTCAGAATTCAGCAGTTTCATCGCTAGTAGCGGAAGCAAAAGAGCGACAATATGAGGATCCCATGCTAATGCAGTACAGAGATACACTCCCTCAGAAGGAGGAGTTATCATTTGATATTTCGGGAGACGGAGTTCTCCGATGTCGAGGCAGGTTATGTGTCCCCGATGTGGTAGGTCGACGTCACCAAATATTGAGGGAAGCTCATTGTTCCCGTTACTCCGTACACCCCGGAGCGACGAAAATGTATCATGATCTTAAGTCTATATACTGGTGGAATGGAATGAAGAAAGATATAGCGAAATTCGTAGCTCAGTGTCCTAATTGCCAACAAGTGAAGATTGAACACCAAAGCCGGGTGGATTATTGCAAGCTATAGAAATCCCAACTTGGAAGTGGGAAATGATTAATATGGATTTCATTACAGGGTTACCCCGTTCTCGACGTAAGTATGATTCCATATGGGTGATTGTGGATAGACTCACAAAGTCAACTCATTTCTTACCGGTCAAGACGACCTATGTGGCAGAAGATTATGCGAAGCTTTATCTTAAAGAGATAGTGAAACTCCAAGGCGTTCCAGTATCTATTATCTCCGATAGAGGGACCCAGTTTACAGCCAAGTTTTGGAGATCGTTCCAAGAGGGTCTAGGGACCCAAGTGCGCCTAAGCACGGCATTTCACCCACAGACCGATGGGCAAGCTGAACGCACTATTCAGACTCTCGAGGATATGTTACGAGCATGTATGATAGACCTTGGAGGAAATTGGGATGACCATTTGCCACTCATTGAGTTTGCTTACAATAACAGTTATCATTCTAGCATTCAAATGGCACCGTATGAGGCTTTATATGGGCGAAAGTGTAGATCCCCGATTGGGTGGTTTGAAACTGGAGAGGCTAAGTTGATAGGGCCAGATTTGGTCCAGCAAGCTACAGAGAAAGTCAAGCTCGTACAAGATCGGTTGTTAGCGGCTCAAAGTCGCCCGAAGTCCTATGCGGATAATCGTCTAAGGGAATTAGAGTTCCAAGTTAAGGATTGGGTATTCTTGAAAGTGTCACCAATGAAAGGCGTTATGAGATTTGGCAAAAAGGGGAAGCTCAGTCTCCCGTATATTGGACCATATGAGATTGTGCGCAAAATAGGCAAAGTGGCCTATGAGTTAGGTCTACCTCCGGAATTGGAGCCAGTCCATCTAGTATTCCATGTCTCGATGCTTCGAAAATGTGTTGGAGATCCCACCAGGATCGTCCCAGTCAATGATGTGCAAATGACAGAGAAATTGACTTATGAAGAGGTACCCATTGCTATATTAGATAGGCAAGTACGGAGGCATAGGAACAAGGAAGTGGCCTCAATTAAAGTTCTGTGGAGGAATAGCAATCGAGAGGAGATGACATGGGAAGCAGAAGAAAGTATGCGATCTAAATACCCACATTTATTTCAGCCCGTGGAAGAAGCCCAAGATGAGACTGTCACGACCCAGTTAGGGGCCGCGACGGGTACCCGGAGCTAGTTACCGAGCACCGCTCACTCTACTACTTATCTTGCTCATTTAATACTCTTTTATCAATTTACATACCAGTTGTAGGAAAATCATAATTAAGCAAACATAAATACTTTATATACAATTGCCTTTCGGCCATCAAAATAATATACATGCATATGAAAACGTCTTGTGAGACCATCTAACCCACACTGCGTATCTACGAGCCTCTACTAACATACTGTATATACATGGATGGAACAAGACTCCGTCGTGCCTAAAATATACATATATACCAAAAGGATAATCCTAAGCACCTCCGGACAATGGAGTGCTTTCAACTAGCTGACTGCTACTGAGGATCTGGGCCAAGCTCTCTTCTCTGTCTACCTGTGGGCATGAACACAGCGTCCGAAGAAAGGACGTCAGTACGAATGTTGTACTGAGTATGAGAAGCATAAACAATGAAAGAAAACATCAACAATATAGTGATAACATCAACATGAAATATCTGGATCTGTCTGATAATCATAAAGGAAATCATGCATGCCATCTTACTCGTACTCATCCTCATAACATATATGCATCATACGCAAGCTGCCCGTCCATGTCGGAACGGTGTGATAATCAATAATATTAGCCCGCGTCCAGGCCTCCCGCGTCCGGGGTACCATCTCATGTGTTGTATCCCGTATTTTTGAACGTCAGATTATTTGCTGAGATGGGACCCACACATCGAGATTTTTTTTGGGACATCTGAAAACTCATATGAATCACATATGAGAAGTTAAACACAACTCAAGAAGGATCCTTGGGCCAAATTAAAGTGGAAGTCCTCCAAACGAATATTTTAAGAAAACGTTTTCGGGTGATCTGACTTCAAGGGGCAAAAACGGTATTATAAGTTTGGAATTTGGAAACGTACCAAGAACTAGAAGTTGTAGATAATTGAATTAGCTTTCCAACCATAGGTCGTAGGTGCCCAGGTGACGTCGGTACAAGACGATATGAACGTTTTAAGGTCGAAAGGTCAGTGAACTAGGCCCAACTCGGGACCAAACCGAGTTGGCCCAAAAAAATCAAAAAAGATAATAAGGCCCAAATTTGTGAGGCCCAACCGGCCATGGTTATGGCCCAAGCCCATATTAAATAAAATTTGGTCAATAAATAAGATGACTAAGTCATCTTATTCCACATAATGTTCTAGAAATTTCAAGAAAAGCAAGAACAAGAGAGAGGAGAAAAATTTAAGGCCATTTCGGCCAAGAGCAATTTTCACAAGAAAAATTTGCAAAAATTCTCCAAAAATCATTTTCTACCAAGTAAAGGGTGATTAACAAGGTGGAGTTGTTGTTGGAGCAAGAAAAATTCAAAATCATACAAGTTGTCAAGTTGTAGTCAAGTAAGAAGTTGAAGAAGAAAGGTGAGTTTTGATCTTGTTTTATGTGTTATATATGGTTTATATGTGTTGTAGTATGCTAAAATGGATGAAATTCATGAAGGAGAGAAATATAGTATATGGCCGTGTATATATATATGTGTGTGGGAGTCATGCTTCAATTATTTTAATTAGTGTTTAGTTGTTATTGTTGTGAATGATATGTGGAAAATGGAAGTTGAATGAGTTTGGAGAGTATTGAAGGAGGTAGAATGTTAATTGAAGTGTTGGAATGCACCTTGAATGGAATATGTGAATTTTTAGTGTGATTGTTGAATTATGTTAATAGTTTGGCCGGGTTTGAATTCCCGGATTGTGATTGATGAGAATTTGGCTATGTTGAATGTTGAGGATGGTATATTTACAGAGGAAGTGCTGCCGAAATTTCGGTAGCCAAGTGGTTCCTTAAGATTCTAACTCTAAGTACCCTAATGAAAGTTTGGGTAAATGTGACCAATTTGCAGATTTTGACGAGATTGCACCGTGAATTCGGAATAGCAAAAGAAGCGGAAAGAGGTATGTAAGGCTTCACGCTTCTTTCTATGGCATGTCTTAGTTGAAATAAGTTGGGTACGAGCCTCGGGGACAACTCGGTTCCCCGGAATCCGCACCTAAAGTTTTCCACTTTTTGTTCAATAGAATTGAACTAGAAAGTGTGCCAATTGTTGGAAAAACCTCCTACACCCTTAGAACTTGTATAAATGGGACCCGATTACCTTAAGACCCTCACAAGTAACGCTATGACACGTAACATACGTAAATCGTATACGCTACCTCATCCGGCCCGAGGTGGGCCCGCTACTCTCGGATTTTTCCTTACAGTCTTGCTTGACTTACTTGAAGTGAATCCAAAGGGAACCTTTGATCCCGATTTCGATACCAAATGATAAATACTATGACTCCTCTAACGAGGGCACTTCCATGACGATAATGATAACAATGATGTTAGATAAGAGAATATGCCTATGATACGTACTACCAGAACGACTCTATGACTAAGATGACTAAGCTAAGTATCTTATGTAAACATGAAAATGATAAACTAATTTTTGAATCTTATTTATATTTCCTAGCTATGACTTTATTTTCTAAAAGATTTCAAAGTCTATGAACCGTCATCTATGATGCCCCGATTTCATTCTACGTTTACTTTAATATTATTCCCCGTTGGTAGTCTCACCTTAAAATACTCGTTCCTTCAAGGTGAGACAAAGCGATCACGAGTATTCTATAATATAATTGGAGGTCACCGACCTTACGTCACTCCGATGACTACATGATTCTTCTTTGTGCTTTCCTACGTGCCTATGAGACATATGTATATAGGATACGTAAATGCATATAAGACATGTAAATGTATGTAAGATATGTGTATATATTTTTTTAAAACATGCACATGACGAAAGAGCTAGAGCGCTATAGACGCTGATGTACCTACACGACACACGTATATGTATATGATAAAAGAGCTAGAGCGCTATAGACGCTGATATATGTACATGATATATGCATGTGTATACGGGGAAAATGGAGGTAAGGGCAGAGCGTTATGAACGCATATCCACCTGATCAGTTGGCATTACATGATATGATATCGTCCCGGACGCGGGATGCCCGGACGCAGGATGTGTATATTTATGGTTAAATGGATCGGCTGCCGACGCCTCGGCAATATGAGATGTCCTATTTTATATGTATATGTCTATGAAAAAGGAAAGATTCTTAAAGGAAAGCTAAGTACGCATAGCACCTGCCAAGGGTATATATATATATACAGGTTATGTTTCTATCCCAAGA
The DNA here is from genome assembly GCF_019175385.1 of Lycium barbarum. Classification (NCBI taxonomy): domain Eukaryota; kingdom Viridiplantae; phylum Streptophyta; class Magnoliopsida; order Solanales; family Solanaceae; genus Lycium; species Lycium barbarum. The sequence continues at coordinate 64,818,270 of NC_083345.1, forward strand.
CATGTGTTGTAACTCCCTTATGTCATTATACATGATTCATATTTTCTGTATATTACTATTCATGCCTTACATACTCGGTACACTATTCATACTGACGTCCCTTCTTGTGGACGCTGCGTTTCATGCCGCGCAGGTCAGCAGACAGGCGGATTTGATCCTTAGAAGCTCTACCAGCAGTTTTGACAGTGCTCCAGTTATTTCGGAGCCTCACTTCCTTGGTACTATTTTGTGTATATATATTCGGGCATGGCAGTACTCAGCCCTTTCTATGTATAAGTGTACTACGTCTAGAGGCTCGGAGACAGATATGTACAGTCAGTTAAGTATAGTTAGGTATATGGTGTTTTGGCATGCTAATGTTGATGTATAAGTGATAACGAAGTTTATTAGTCTATGTTCAGAATGACGCCGCTAATGTTAATGTTCAAAAACAAAATGCCTCTGTTTACATGGCTTGCTAAGAGGTAAAGGTAAAACGATAGACAAGGGGTGCTCGGTACAAGTATCGGGTACTCGTCACGGCCCCTAGACGGGTCGTGACATCATGCCGCCCACTAGTGGTGTCTGCCCATGCCCGAAGGTCATGGTGTATCCGTATAGCTGCCCGCCTTGGCGGTGACTGCCCGGCCAACTAGGCACGGTGTGAAATGCTCATGTCATGCTTATCATAAAATTCTCATAATAATAATATACTCATCATAAAATACTTATCTCATTGTAATACATGCATAAGGCTCAAGATCAACTTTATTCTATCGGGGTGACGTAAGGTCGTGATCCCCCGATTCTATTATGGAACAACTATTGATACTCTGCCTCACCTTGAAGGAACTAGTACATAAGGTGAGTGTAAGCGATAATTAACATCGTCATCATACTAGCATCATCATATCGTATTCCTCATCTTATATAGACATTAAGGAGTTAGACTCTTAGCCTTTCGGACTACAAGAACTCATGAAGAGAATAGGAATTTCGTGCTACAAGATTCATGCCATCAGGAAGAAGGGACTAGCCTCACATACCTTGGTTGTTTAGCTAAGATATCGCTCACTCGTTCTCCTTCAATATCGCGTCGTTACCTTCATAAAGAATTCGTATCAACATTAGCATACTAACTACAAGAACGTGTCGCTAATTCTAAGAGAAGTCGGACAACGCTTCTCTTGTTTATACTATTTTTCCCATGTTTTATATTAACTCCCAACATTCATAGCATTACTCACAATATCGAAATCAACAATCGTCGTTTACGTACATTTAGCAAAATCCACCATTTTCCTCCAATTTCCCTCATAATTAGCCTTATGACTCGTCCTTGCATTTTCATGCGTTTAACGCTTGTTTCATGATATAAACATCATTTATAACGTATTTGTATTCACAACACTTCAACATTCATAATTCAATCCCACTATCATTCATTTATGGCACTATTCACTCAATAATGGTCCATTTCTATATTCTTCTACATTTCAAGTGTCTAAGCATTTCAATACTTCAAACAACATAGAATGATCATGAAACATACCTTTGATAGTGGTTGAACAACCCTTGAGTTGAAATTCGTCACTTAAACAAAACCCTAGTTTCACCTTCTTGGGAATTACTTGACTTAGATGATCCCTTGATGTGTTCTTGCACTTGATTTCATAGGTTTTGTGTTGTTGATCTTTAGCTTTTTCCTTGATTCTCTTGGATTCTTATGGAGGAAGTATCTGGAGAGCTCTAGAGTGTTCTTGAGTTGTATGAATGAAGAATGAAATAAAATGAGGCCTAAGTTCCTTTTAATAACTCAAAAGCTGATGTTTAATGATTTCTCGTCGGGTGAACAGTGGTCGTAAATTGCAGTTTACGGACCGTATTGTGGTTTATGGTCCGTCTTCCATGATCGTGTTTAAGCAATTCAAGAACAGAAGGTTTGGCTGAGTGTCATGGCACTTTACGACTGAGGTTTACGGTCCGTAAACCAGTTTACGGGCTGTCCTCCAAGTCGTTTTTCATCATTTTCACCATTTACAGGAAGTCTTGGCTGAGGGACATGGCAGTTTACGACCTGGTTTACGGTCCGTAAACCAGTTTACGGGCCGTAAACTGGGTCGTCTTTAACCATTTCAACACTTAACAGAAGCTTGAGATTTTTGACGTAATGAAAGACGATTGCACTATACGGTCCGTAAATCACTTTACGGGCCGTATAGTGCCATATACGACCACTGGGTGAAAATATTTCTGCAACTTTATTATTTCCAAAAATGTAAAATGAGCCATTCTCGACTTAGTAAAACACCATACACTCTAGTCCTTCATTGTTCTACTCATCACACAAGTACGGAAAAATTTCCGAGGTGTAACATTCTTCCCCCCTTTTGGAACATTTGTCCTCGAATGTTCGACACTCGGGGATTCTAGAAAAAATTTTGCCAGAGTTCCCTTTGTACTTTGGCACTACCAATTTACCACATCGACCCATAATATCATCGCCTCACAGGGCTATATCACAATATCAACACATTTATGGCCACACACGACCAAAAACATAAAATGAAAACATTCATACCTCATATCGTGGACGTCTCATCTTGAATCTCTTCTGGGGATTGGAACAAATGGGGGTACATAGATTTCATCTTTTCCTCCGCTTCCCAAGTCATTTCTTCCCGATTATTGTTCCGCCATAGCACTTTGACTGAAGCAACCTTTTTATTCCGAAGCCTTCGCACTTGTCTATCCAAAATAGCAATGGGCACTTCTTCGTATATCAACTTCTCTGTCACTTGTACATCATCAATCGGAACAATCCTCGTGGGGTCTCCAATACACTTGCGGAGCATCGAAACATGGAATACTGGGTGTACAGATTCGAGCTCTGAAGGCAAGTCCAACTCATAGGCTACTCTTCCCACCTTGCGGATGATTCGATAAGGTCCAACGTATCTTAGACTCAATTTCCCCTTTTTGCCGAACCTCATTACTCCCTTCATTGGTGAAACTTTCAGGAATACCCAATCATTAGCTTGAAATTCTAACTCCCGTCGGCGGTTGTCCGCATAAGACTTTTGGCGACTTTGAGCTGTTAACAGTCGGTCTCGAATTTCAAACCATCCAGTTGGAGATCTGCATTTTCTTCCATATAAGGCTTCATACGGGGCCATTTGGATACTGGAATGATAGCTGTTATTATAGGCAAATTCAATAAGAGGCAAATGCTCATCCCAACTACCACCGAAGTCCAGCACACATGCTCGTAGCATATCTTCTAAGGTCTGAATAGTGCGCTCGGCTTGCCCGTCGGTCTGTGGGTGGAACGCCGTGCTGAGCTTAACTCGAGTACCTAGACCTTCTTGAAAGGACTTCCAGAACTTGGTTGTGAACTGCGCCCCTCTATCCGTGATAATGGCCAAAGGAATACCATGAAGTCGTACAATCTCCTTGAGATACAATTTAGCATAGTCTTCCGCTGAATACGTAGTCCTGACGGGGAGAAAATGAGCTGCTTTTGTGAACCTGTCCACGATCGCCCATATAGAATCATACTTCCCTCGCGTATGGGGTAATCCTACCACAAAATCCACATTAATTTCTTTCCATTTCCACGTAGGAATTTCCATTGCTTGCAATAAACCTCCTGGCTTTTGATGTTCGGCTTTCACTTGCTGACAATTTGGACATTGGGCTACAAACCCCGCTATGTCTCGCTTCATGCCATCCCACCAATATAGCAACTTAAGGTCGTGGTACATCTTGGTTGCACCTGGATGAATAGAATACCGGGAATGATGTGCTTCCTCTAAAATTCGTTGGCGTACGTTTGCCACGTCCGGTACACATAACCTGCCCCGATATCTAAGGACCCCTTCTATGGAAACTTCGAATGGAGACTTTTCTTTTTCGTGAGCTAGATCTCGATAATGGCTTAGCTGGGAATCCTCATATTGTCGTTCCTTCACTTCTAGATTCAATGATGAAACTGTGGGGTCATTGATGCTAATACTTGCATCTCCTGCATCAGTCGCACGTACGCCGAGACTTGCTAGTTTATGGAGTTCACGAACCATTTCCTGCTTTTCCGAAGGAACTCTACATAAACTACCCATCGATCGGCGGCTAAGTGCATCTGCCACTACATTCGCCTTCCCTGGATGATATAGAATGTTCACATCGTAATCCTATAGTAATTCTAACCATCGCCTTTGCCGCAGGTTCAACTCCTTCTGTTTGAAAATATATTGGAGGCTTTTGTGATCCGTATAGATGTCAACACGTACACCATACAAGTAGTGCCTCCATATTTTTAAGGCGTGGATAACCGTGGCCAATTCGAGATCATGAGTCGGATAATTCCGTTCATGCCTTCGCAACTGTCTCGAGGCATATGCAATGACTCTCCCATGCTGCATCAATACGCATCCTATTCCCACACTGGAGGCATCACAATATACGACATAGCCATCGGACCCTTCCGGAAGTGTTAGCACTGGCGCTGAGGTCAACCTATTTTTCAACTCTTGGAAACTACGCTCGCAGGCATCATTCAACTGGAATTTAGCCAACTTCTGAGTTAACTTCATCAATGGGGCTAAAATAGATGAGAAGCCCTCTACAAATCTCCTGTAATATCCTGCTAACCCAAGAAAACTACGAACTTCCGTAGGTGTCGTAGGCCTTGGCCAAGTCTTCACAGCTTCTATTTTCTGAGTGTCGACTCGGATACCATTATCTGAAATAACATGACCTAGAAATGCCACGGATTTTAGCCAAAACTCACACTTCGAAAACTTTGCATACAATTCCCGATCTCGAAGAACGCCAAGAACAATTCTTAGATGATCTGCATGTTCTGACTCTGTGCGAGAATATACCAGGATATCGTCGATAAACACTATCACAAAAAGATCCAAGAACGACCTGAACACATTATTCATTAAATTCATGAACACCGCCGGGGCGTTTGTCAACCCAAACGACATCACTCGGAACTCGTAATGGCCGTACCTCGTTCTGAAGGCTGTCTTGGGAATGTCTTCTTCTCTGATCCTCACTTGATGATAACCCGATCTTAGGTGTATCTTAGAAAACCACTTAGCACCCTATAATTGATCGAACAAGTCGTCGATTCTGGGAAGGGGATATATGTTCTTCACAGTCACCCTGTTCAACTGTCTATAATCGATACACATTCGTAGCGACCCATCTTTCTTTCGCACGAACAAGACCGGTGCTCCCCACGGTGATGAACTGGGTCTAATAAAACCCTTCTCGAGTAAGTCTTTCAACTGTGCCTTTAGCTCTTTCAACTTTGCTGGAGCCATTCGATAGGGAGGAATAGAAATAGGCTCGGTGTTGGGTACTACATCAATAGCAAAATCGATTTCCCTTTCTGGAGGAAGGCCTGGTAACTCGTCGGGAAACACATCTGGGAATTCATTCACTACCGGGACAGACTGGAAAGTTGGCACTTCCGCTTCCGTGTCATGAACCCGAACTAGATGACAAATATAACCCTTGGCTATCATCTTTCTCACCTTAAGGTAGGAAATAAACCTACCCTTTGGGGAAACTGTATTACCCTTCCACTCGAGTATGGGCTCTCCCGAAAATTTGAATCGAACTACCTTTGTCCGGCAACAAACATTAGCATAGCATGACGGCAACCAGTCCATACCCATAATTACGTCAAAATCTATCATCTCAAGTTCAATCAAATCAGCCTTTGTCTGACGAACACGTATAATGACTACACAGTTCTTATATACTTGCCTCGCTATTACAGGATCACCAACTGGAGTGAATACTTCGAAAGGTTTAATTGGCTCGGGTCTCACCCCAACACAATCAGCGATATACAGAGTAATATATGAGAAGGTAGAACCTGGATCAATCAGAGCATATACGTCACGGGAAAATATAGTCAGGGTACCTGTGACAACATCTGGGGAAGAATCGAGATCCTGTCGCCCAGCTAAAGCGTACACACGGGGCTGAACAGCACCTGAAGTAGATGCTCCCCCTCTACCTCTGCCTCTACCTGCTGTAGTCTGAGGAGTCTGTGTTGTCGGGCGTGCTAAAGAAGAACCCGCTGCTGAGCCTGTAGGCTGAGTCCCAGCTCTATCTCTCGCTGAGGGGAAATCTCTCATCATGTGACCAACTTGCCCGCAAGCATAACAAGCATCCGAACCCTGACGACACCGTCCGGAATGTAATTTTCCACACTGGCTACACCGCGGTACTGGAGGTCTCCTCTGACTAAAATCTCCCTGATACTGAGAACTTGGGGCCCTCAAACTCTGACCCTGCCCTGACTGGAAAGAGCGATCGAACCTTCCGTCTGAGAATCTGGGAGGCGCACTAGTCGCAGACTGACCTGAGTGCCTGGGATGTGTCTGTCTCGATCCCTCTCTATACTCACTGTTCTCTCCCATAGATCTAGCCCTCTTACCTTGTCTTCTGTCACCATCACGATCACTTCTTTGTTGTCGTTGTCGTTCCTCGAGATTCTGAGCATGGGCCTGTATCCGGGAAATATCCATCCCGTCTTGCAAGGAGGCCGTCAAACAATCTCTGCACAAATGTGGCCCCAGACCACTCACAAATCTATAGATCCTGTCTCTCATGTCGGCCACCATAGTCGGAGCATATCGAGCCAATGAGTTGAATTGCATGCTATACTCTCGGGCACTCATACCCCTTTGCTTTAAATTCAGGAACTTGTCCGCTCTAGCTCGGCAGACTTCGGGTGGCAAGTAGTGACGAATAAAGGAATCTACAAACTCTTGCCACACGGGAGGTGGAACATTTTCTCCTCTTGTTATCACCCAATTCTTATAGCATAACACCGCCACATCGCGGAGTCTATAAGAAGCCAACTCCACGGATTCGGTCTCGGAAGCATGGATAATCTCTAAAGTCCTCAACATCTCATCGATAAAATTTTGTGGATCTTCATCTGGCTTTGACCCAAAGAATTCTGGAGGATTTAAGGCCATAAAGTCACGGGCTCTCGTGCTAGCTGAACGATCCCTTGAACCCGCATCCTGAAGTTGTGCCTGAGCGGCAACCAATTGTGTCAATAAATGGATGGCCTCGGACACTTGTTGACCCAAAACACCCGGTGGAGGAATCGGAGCTGAGGCTCCTCCCTGCTCTCCTACATTGGGCGCGGCCTCACTTTGCGATTCGCTTTCCTCTACATTTGCCGGAGGCTCTCTTTCCGCCTGCCTCTTTGTCGTAGCTTTGCCCTTCTGGGCAGCTGTAGCTTTTCCCTTTGGCGGCATTTTCTGAAACCATAACGCACTTTTAGGAACAACATAATCCTAAGCATGGCTCTATCGCACGATTTCATGAGAAGAAGGATGGTCATTTTCCTAAATGCCCTGTAGCCTCTTGTTTATTAGCGTGGCGCGCAACACGCCATAAATAACACCCTACTAGACACGGCTCGTAGACACTTCCTAGGACGAACTGCTCTGATACCACTTCTGTCACGACCCAGTTAGGGGCCGCGACGGGTACCCGGAGCTAGTTACCGAGCACCGCTCACTCTACTACTTATCTTGCTCATTTAATACTCTTTTATCAATTTACATACCAGTTATAGGAAAATCATAATTAAGCAAACATAAATACTTTATATACAATTGCCTTTCGGCCATCAAAATAATATACATGCATATGAAAACGTCTTGTGAGACCATCTAACCCACACTGCGTATCTACGAGCCTCTACTAACATACTGTCTATACATGGATGGAACAAGACTCCGTCGTGCCCTAAATATACATATATACCAAAAGGATAATCCTAAGCACCTCCGGACAATGGAGTGCTTTCAGCCAGCTGACTGCTACTGAGGATCTGGGCCAAGCTCTCCTCTCTGTCTACCTGTGGGCATGAACACAACGTCCGAAGAAAGGACGTCAGTACGAATGTTGTACTGAGTATGAGAAGCATAAACAATGAAAGAAAACATCAACAATATAGTGATAACATCAACATGAAATATCTGGATCTGTCTGATAATCATAAAGGAAATCATGCGTGCCATCTTACTCGTACTCATCCTCATAACATATATGCATCATATGCAAGCTGCCCGTCCATGTCGGAACGGTGTGATAATCAATAATATTAGCCCGCGTCCAGGCCTCCCGCGTCCGGGGTACCATCTCATGCCGCCCACTAGTGGTGTCTGGCCATGCACGAAGGTCATGGTGTATCCGTATAGCTGCCCGCCTTGGCGGTGACTGCCCGGCCAACTAGGCACGGTGTGAAATGCTCATGTCATGATTATCATAAAATGCTCATAATAATAATATACTCATCATAAAATACTTATCTCATTGTAATACATGCATAAGGCTCAAGATCAACTTTATTCTATCGGGGTGACGTAAGGTCGTGATCCCCTGATTCCATTATGGAACAACTATTGATACTCTACCTCACCTTGAAGGAACTAGTACATAAGGTGAGTGTAAGCGATAATTAACATCGTCATCATACTAGCAACATCATATCGTATTCCTCATCTTATATAGACATTAAGGAGTTAGACTCTTAGCCTTTCGGACTATAAGAACTCATGAAGAGAATAGGAATTTCGTGCTACAAGATTCATGCCATCAGGAAGAAGGGACTAGCCTCACATACCTTGGTCATTTAGCTAAGATATCGCTCACTCGTTCTCCTTCAATATCGCGTCGTTACCTTCATAAAGAATTCATATCAACATTAGCATACTAACTATAAGAACGCGTCGCTAATTCTAAGAGAAGTCGGACAGCGCTTCTCTTGTTTATACTATTTTTCCCATGTTTTATATTAACTCCCAACATTCATAGCATTAGTCACAATATCGAAATCAACAATCGTCGTTTACGTACATTTAGCAAAATCCACCATTTTCCTCCAATTTCCCTCATAATTAGCCTTATGACTCGTCCTTGCATTTTCATGCGTTTAACGCTTGTTTCATGATATAAACATCATTTATAACGTATTTGTATTCACAACACTTCAACATTCATAATTCAATCCCACTATCATTCATTTATGACACTATTCACTCAATAATGGTCCATTTCTATGTTCTTCTACATTTCAAGTGTCTAAGCTTTTCAATACTTCAAACAACATAGAATGATCATGAAACATACCTTTGATACTGGTTGAACAACCCTTGAGTTGAAATTCGTCACTTAAACAAAACCCTAGTTTCACCTTCTTGGGAATTACTTGACTTAGATGATCCTTTGATGTGTTCTTGCACTTGATTTCATAGGTTTTGTGTTGTTGATCTTTAGCTTTTTCCTTGATTCTCTTGGATTCTTATGGAGGAAGTATTTGGAGAGTTCTAGAGTGTTTTTGAGTTGTATGAATGAAGAATGAAATAAAATGAGGCCTAAGTTCCTTTTAATAACTCAAAAGCTGATGTTTAATGATTTCTCGTCGGGTGAACAGTGGTCGTAAATTGCAGTTTACGGACCGTATTGTGGTTTACGGTCCGTCTTCCATGGTCGTGTTTAAGCAATTCAAGAACAGAAGGTTTGGCTGAGTGTCATGGCACTTTACGACTGAGGTTTACGGTCCGTAAACCAGTTTACGGGCCGTCCTCCAAGTCGTTTTTAATCATTTTCACCATTTACAGGAAGTCTTGGCTGAGGGACATGGCAGTTTACGACCTGGTTTACGGTCCGTAAACCAGTTTACGGGCCGTAAACTGGGTCGTCTTTAACCATTTCAACACTTAACAGAATCTTGAGATTTTTGACGTAATGAAAGACGATTGCACTATACGGTCCGTAAATCACTTTACGGGCCGTATAGTGCCATATACGACCACTGGGTGAAAATTTTTCTGCAACTTTATTATTTCCAAAAATGCAAAATTAGCCATTCTCGACTTAGTAAAACACCATACACTCAAGTCCTTCATTGTTCTACTCATCACACAAGTACGGAAAAATTTCCGAGGTGTAACAAAGACGTCAAGATCATAAGGTATGTACATTTCCTTTTATACTTTTGGGTCATGTGTGGCCAATTTTTTTTATGTTGTTACGTTGTGGCCCTGTGTGGCATCGATATTATGGGTTGTTGTGGCAGGATGATAGCGCCATATTATAAGGGGAACTCTAGCGAAATTTTTGTAGAATTCCCCGAGACTTTAACATTCGAGGACGAATGTTCCTAAGGGGGGAGGAATGTTGCACCTCGGAAAATTCCTCGTTGGTACGCAAGTAAACGAACTAGTGATGTGTGCGAGGAGTGCGAGTGTATAATGTTTCATGAGCAATGTGCATATATGGACGAGAATGATTAGAATGAAAAGTCGAGAAATGTGAAAAGTGGAAAGTTGGCAAAACTGCCCAGTGGTCGTAAAGTGAAAAATACGGACCGTAAAATAGAATACGGTCCGTAAACTGGCAGTCGTAAATTGCCATGCAAGGTTTCAACTTTCTGCCCAGCTAAGAGGTGGTAAAATACGACTTGGTGGACGGACCGTAAAGTGATTTACGGCACGTAAACCATGGTTGTAAATCACCATGCATGCAGCCAAAGTTTCTGGTTCTGCTTAAGGTTAAAGACGACTACGAGGGACGGTCCGTAAACTGGAATACGGACCGTAAACCTCTATGGACGACTACTGTACACTTCAGCACAGAATTTCAATTCATTAAATATGAGGACCAACACTTGTTTATTTCATTTCTACATTACACCACTTCTCTCTAGAATCATCTCTCTACATTTATTTCATAAGTTTTCAAGGATTATAAGTCACCAACAACATAAACAAGTGAAGCAAGTGAAAGCAAGCCATTAAATACCATTCAAGTCAAGAAATGCAAAGAAAAACTAGGGTTTTGCTCAAAGTGGAGTATTATTAACCAAAGCTTGTTCCTACAACTTCTAAGGTAAGATTCATGATTTTTACATGATGTTTAAGGTATTGAAGAGTTGAAATACATGGATTGTAGAAAATATGATCAACTAGGTCATGAATGATGAATAGTGGCATTTTGAGGAATAGTTTGAATTGAATCATGAATGTTGTTGTGTTGTGATATGAATGCATTATAAATGGTATTAAGAGCATGAACTAGACACTTTAGACGAATGGACGAAGTTGGATGTTATGACCATGAATATGGGTGACTTAGAGGAAAATTAAGGAGTCTAAATAATGTGGATAACGTGAATGACTAATGGCCATTGTTATGATATAAATGAAGGTATAGACGCTAGCATTGGAAGGAAGCATGCAAGTGTAGAATAGTCTGACGAAAAGGTATGTAAGGCTAACCCTTCTTTCATAAGGCATGGTTCCTTGGCCAACCTCTTAAATCCTCTATATGAGTATGTTGTATTCAAGTGATTGACACTCCGAGCTCATAAGCTCACGACCCTCGATACGTGCTACGAATGTACTATGCACCCCATTGACGAGTAAGCATAAGATAGAGCTATAGCGAAAACGATGATGATAGTGATGACGATGATAATAATAATGATGCTAAAGGTACCTACGGGCTATTATATTCACATGTGCCTATGAAGGGCTATAATGACACCCCGAGCTTATAATGTCGGGTAGAATATATGTATATTGTGACGACCCAACCCCGTAGGCCGCGACTAGTGTCCGTGTTGGACACCTATACGTACCCAATAACCCAAACCAACATATTAACAGAATATATCAATACAATGATCAATTGGCACTGCTAGTTGTCACAGATGAACAGTTATAGCACAAGGAAGCCGATAAGGCTATCACAGATCATATCAACCCAAAACATATACAGAACCCACAAAAGTATGTCTACAGACCTCTACAGAACATGACAGAATCATAAGGCGGGACAGGGCCCCGTCATACCCCTGAATAGCATACATATATACAACAACAGCAAACTGTACCAAGGTATAGGCTCTGGACAAAAGAGCTCTCCAGAATAGCAGAATAGATGTCCTAGACAGGCAGTTCAGCAAATCTGTTGTCAGTACCTGCGCGGCATGAAAACGCAGCCCCCGAAGAAAGGGGGTCAGTACGAAATATGTACTGAGTATGTAAAGCACGGAACGTAATAAACAAAGTCATAATCAAATCAGAAGATACAGAAAATGAACGAAATATCCAGATTAGCAAAATGCTGATCATAAAGCATAAGTAGTACTTGCAGAAAACGTTTTTCATACCTGGTTCCATTACGGAACAAAATCATAACCGGAACAGAACGTACAGAAAAGTGAGTGTGATGTCCAGAGTATTAAATGCATATTTTCAAAACATAAAGAGTGAGTACAGAAACATATGCCATATCATATCCGGCCCCTGCCAAGGGACTCGGCAGACATAACGTGGTCACCCCCCGACGCTGGTGCCACAACACATAAGGATCAGAAAAAGGGGAATAACCCCGTAACATAACATATCATACCAGATGGCCATATCAGATCATATCATATCATAATGTGTGTACATGGCACATCATACTCCACAACCCATGTACATGTATACCTGCCCCCTCACATCGAGGCACGGCGAACAATGCAGAGGAATACGCTTGAGAACATATCCTGGCCCGGGCTCAGTGGGGGAAAACATTGAGGCATCCACGAACAGAGTAGTGAGAAACTAAATGCAATAAAAATACCATCTAATTCCAGAGACTCAATGAGACATATCGAATGGCAAGTCGAAATGATAAAACCGGATAGAATTATAGTAAGCGTATTTCGGATGTCATAATGGATTACGGAGGCATAATTTTTCTGAAATCATTTCCAAGTTCCAAAACAATTTACAAGACTTAACGGAACATTTAAAACAGTTTTTAATTAATAGCTAGAGGAGTAGTTAAAACATTTCCTTTAAAGCCGCTCGTAGACAAGTCATAAACACAAAAGGGTAAAATCGGAAATAGTGGGCCCACCTCGGGACAAACGAAGCGGTGGGCTCAAATTACGTATTTTAAGCTTATAAAGTCACCTACGGAGGTTCTGGGGACATTCCATGATTTTCTAGGCAATTTGCGGAAGTTTGCACAATTCTTTCAATAAAGCATACTTATAGGGTTCAATTCCATTGAATGAAAAAAAGGTATTTTCAAATGCGGATTCCGATGAGCAGAACGCTTTTCGAGGCTCAAATCCGATCCTAGTACACCTAGGGCATGCCAAAAGAAGAATCGGGATAGCTTTACATACCTTGTATGCTCTTTACGCCTTTCCAAATTCAATTCCCGTTTCGCCCAAAATCTGCAATTGGTCACATTTACCAATTCTCAATTTCCAATCTTTAAGTATTCAATCTTTATTCATAATTGCCTACAGAAATTTGGGCAGCATCTCCCCTATACATATAGCATCCCCGAGAATTTAACTCGGCCAAAACAATCAACAACAACCCAACAACAACACCAACACCAACAACAATCAATATAGGACACAATATAACACAACTAGTCTCTTTCCGACATAATGCAAGAACTTTCATTCCGACTTCCCATTTCCAAACCAATCTCAATGTTTTCATATTCATTATTAATCTAGATTATCACAATATAATTTGGAAGCATTTCATATCATTTCCACAAAATATTCACAAGATATACAAAATATACAAACTTTCCACCAAAGTCATAATTCATCCAAAACTTCTAATATTCAACCTACATATCCATAACATATTTTCATCTTCCAATTTCATCAACCATAATCATAATTCAAATCTTAACAACTTCATTTCCATAATATCAAAAAATCATTCTAAAATGACATAATCTTCTACATTCCAACTTCAACCAAAATTCATTCAACTTTCATTCCCAATATAATTTTCACCATAACCACAACTAGAATACAACATAAAATTCAACTCATATATGTATACAACATATATACACTCACGGCTACATATATATATATATATATATATGTATATATACACTTTGTAAACTTCCATATTTCCATAGTTTCTACTCATTTCCATATACTACAACACAAACAAACCTTCATAACATAATGAAAAGGTATGAATTCTTACCTTTTTCTCCAAGCTTCTTCACTTGTCCAAAGTGTGAGATTGATGAAACTAATGCTCAATCTTCCAAAACAACTACACCAAGTTGTAGAGGGACCTTGAGTTAGTAGGAATTCAACAAGAAAATAATTTTAGAGGCAAGATTTTGAGGGATGATTTTTCTATGACCAAACCCGAAATGGTCCTTATGTTGTTGCTCTTGTTTTTCTTCTTCTATGCTCTCTTTGTTTCTTGAATGTTCTAATAGATAAGGCCTTATATAATTAATTAGGCACATGAGAAATATAATTAAACCATGGGTTGGGCCTCACTTGGCCGGCCACCCCTTAAACATTGGGCCTAATTTTTTTTCTTTTCATTTTTTTGGGCCAACTCGGTTGGGCCTAGCCCACTGACCTTTCGACATTAAAATGTTCATATCTCCTTGTGCCGACGTCACCGGGGAACCCACGAACTATGGATGGAAAGCTAATTCAATTATCTACAACTTCTATTTCTTGGTATTCTTCCAAATTACAAACTTATAATACCGTTTTTTCCCCTCAAAGTCAGGTCACCCGAAAATGTTTTCTTAAAAATATTCGTTTGGAGGGCTTCCACTTTGATTTGGCCCAAGGGCACTTCATGAGTCGTGTTTAACTTTACATATGTGATTCATATGACTTTTCAGATGTTCCAAAAAAATCTCGGTGTGTGGGCCCCACCCCAGCAGATACTCCGAGGTTCAAAAATACGGGATATAACATCCTCCCCCCCTTTAGAACATTCGTCCTCGAATGTTAGATTAATCTTATAAGGTCTTGTAAGCATTTTGGGGAAGGTTACTTATATGGGAAGCATACATAACTTATTTATCAATCAACATAATCCGTTACAGAATTTAAATTACTTGTAGATGGAGGAAACAGGTGCGGGTACTTCTTCTTCATTTCTTCTTCAGCCTCCCAAGTCATCTCCTCCCTGTTCTTATTTCGCCACAGTATTTTAACCGAGGCTACATCCTTATTGCGTAATCTCCTCACCTGGCGATCCAGAACGGCTACAGGCTGCTCCTCGTAAGATAACTCTTCTGTCACCTGAATATCATTCACTGGAAATATTCTGGAAGGATCGCCATCACATTTGCGGAGCATGGATACATGAAATACCGAATGCACTACTTCTAAGTCAGATGGCAGGTCCAATTCATAGGCAACTTTTCCTACCTTGCGGATGATTTGATAAAGACCGATATATCTCGGACTGAGCTTCCACTTTTTGCCAAATCTCATGACGCCTTTCATAGGCGATACCTTCAGGAATACCCAATCACTAACTTGGAACTCCAAAAGTCGACGTCGTTTATCGGCATATGATTTCTGTCGACTCTGAGCTGCTAGCAACCGCTCCCGAATAAGTTTTACCTTATCAACCGCCTGCTGGACCATATCCGAGCCTATTAAGTCAGTTTCGCCAACATCGAACCAGCAAATCGGAGACCTGCACGTTCTGCCATACAGATCCTCGTACGGAGCCATCTGGACACTAGAATGGTAGCTGTTATTATAGATGTGGTGCACAACACACCGATAAACAAGACTCTACTAGACACGGCCTGTAGACATTCCCAGGACGAACCGCTCGGATACCACTTTTGTCACGACCCAACCCCGTAGGCCGCGACTAGTGTCCGTGTTGGACACCCATACGTACCCAATAACCCAAACCAACATATTAACAGAATATATCAATACAATGATCAATCAGCACTGCTAGTTGTCACAGATGAACAGTTATAGCACAAGGTAGCCGATAAGGCTATCACAGATCATATCAACCCAAAACATATACAGAACCCACACAAGTATGTCTACAGACCTCTACAGAACATGACAGAATCATAAGGCGGGACAGGGCCCCGTCATACCCCTGAATAGCATACATATATACAACAGCAGCAGACTGTATCAAGGTATAGGCTCTGGACAAAAGAGCTCTCCAGAATAGCAGAATAGATGTCCTAGACAGGCAGGTCAGCAAATCTGTTGTCAGTACCTGCGCGGCATGAAAACGCAGCCCCCGAAGAAAGGGGGTCAGTACGAAATATGTACTGAGTATGTAAAGCACGGAACGTAATAAACAAAGTCATAATCAAATCAGAAGATACAGAAAATGAACGAAATATCCAGATTAGCAAAATGCTGATCATAAAGCATAAGTAGTACTTGCAGAAAACGTTTGTCATACTTGGTTCCATTACGGAACAAAATCATAACCGGAACAGAACGTACAGAAAAGTGAGTGTGATGTCCAGAGTATTAAATGCATATTTTCAAAACATAAAGAGTGAGTACAGAAACATATGCCATATCATATCCGGCCCCTGCCAAGGGACTCGGCAGACATAACGTGGTCACCCCCCGACGCTGGTGCCAGAACACATAAGGATCAGTAAAAGGGGAATAAACCCGTAACATAACATATCATACCAGATGGCCATATCAGATCATATCATATCATAATGTGTGTACATGGCACATCATACTCCACAACCCATGTACATGTATACCTGCCCCCTCACATCGAGGCACGACGAACAATGCAGAGGAATACGCTTGAGAACATATCCTGGCCCGGGCTCAGTGGGGGAAAACATTGAGGCATCCACGAACAGAGTAGTGAGAAACTAAATGCAATAAAAATACCATCTAATTCCAGAGACTCAATGAGACATATCGAATGGCAAGTCGAAATGATAAAACCGCTTAGAATTATAGTAAGCGTATTTCGGATGTCATAATGGATTACGGAGGCATAATTTTTCTGAAATCATTTCCAAGTTCCAAAACAATTTACAAGACTTAACGGAACATTTAAAACAGTTTTTAATTAATAGCTAGAGGAGTAGTTAAAACATTTCCTTTAAAGCCGCTCGTAGACAAGTCATAAACACAAAAGGGTAAAATCGGAAATAGTGGGCCCACCTCGGGACAAACGAAGCGGTGGGCTCAAATTACGTATTTTAAGCTTATAAAGTCACCTACGGAGGTTCTGGGGACATTCCATGATTTTCTAGGCAATTTGCGGAAGTTTGCACAATTCTTTCAATAAAGCATACTTATAGGGTTCAATTCCATTGAATGAAAAAAAGGTATTTTCAAATGCGGATTCCGATGAGCAGAACGCTTTTCGAGGCTCAAATCCGATCCTAGTACACCTAGGGCATGCCAAAAGAAGAATCGGGATAGCTTTACATACCTTGTATGCTCTTTACGCCTTTCCAAATTCAATTCCCGTTTCGCCCAAAATCTGCAATTGGTCACATTTACCAATTCTCAATTTCCAATCTTTAAGTATTCAATCTTTATTCATAATTGCCTACAGAAATTTAGGCAGCATCTCCCCTATACATATAGCATCCCCGAGAATTTAACTCGGCCAAAACAATCAACAACAACCCAACAACAACACCAACACCAACAACAATCAATATAGGACACAATATAACACAACTAGTCTCTTTCCGACATAATGCAAGAACTTTCATTCCGACTTCCCATTTCCAAACCAATCTCAATGTTTTCATATTCATTATTAATCTAGATTATCACAATATAATTTGGAAGCATTTCATATCATTTCCAAAAAATATTCACAAGATATACAAAATATACAAACTTTCCACCAAAGTCATAATTCATCCAAAACTTCTAATATTCAACCTACATATCCATAACATATTTTCATCTTCCAATTTCATCAACCATAATCATAATTCACATCTTAACAACTTCATTTCCATAATATCACAAAATCATTCTAAAATGACATAATCTTCTACATTCTAACTTCAACCAAAATTCATTCAACTTTCATTCCCAATATAATTTTCACCATAACCACAACTAGAATACAACATAAAATTCAACTCATATATGTATACAACATATATACACTCACGGCTACATATATATATGTATATATACACTTTGTAAACTTCCATATTTCCATAGTTTCTACTCATTTCCATATACTACAACACAAACAAACCTTCATAACATAATGAAAAGGTATGAATTCTTACCTTTTTCTCCAATCTTCTTCACTTGAGGGATGATTTTTCTATGACCAAACCCGAAATGGTCCTTATGTTGTTGCTCTTGTTTTTCTTCTTCTATGCTCTCTTTGTTTCTTGAAAGTTCTAATAGATAAGGCCTTATATAATTAATTAGGCACATTAGAAATATAATTAAACCATGGGTTGGGCCTCACTTGGCCGGCCACCCCTTAAACATTGGGCCTATTTTTTTTTCTTTTCATTTTTTTGGGCCAACTCGGTTGGCCCCGAGTTGGGCCTAGCCCACTGACCTTTCGACCTTAAAACGTTCATATCTCCTTGTGCCGATGTCACCGGGTAACCCACGACCTATGGATGGAAAGCTAATTCAATTATCTACAACTTCTATTTCTTGGTATTTTTCCAAATTATAAACTTATAATACTGTTTTTGCCCCTCAAAGTCAGGTCACCCGAAAACGTTTTCTTAAAAATATTCGTTTTGAGGGCTTCCACTTTGATTTGGCCCAAGGGCACTTCATGAGTCGTGTTTAACTTTACATATGTGATTCATATGACTTTTCAGATGTTCCAAAAAAATCTCGGTGTGTGGGCCCCACCCCAGCAGATACTCTGAGGTTCAAAAATACGGGATATAACATATATGGATGTATATATATCTGTATGTATATGATTACGTAACGCGCGCACACATCTGCAGATGGTACGGATAACCCTGAAGCCTTGGTAGGGCCAGGTAGAAATAACATTGAGCCTTGGTTGGCCAAGTATGTATGAAACACCGAACCTTATTGTTATACCCCGCATTTTCAGAGCCTGAGCGTGACACGTGCTTCCTTAGACATTGACAATCACGTTGTTAC
Source organism: Lycium barbarum (assembly GCF_019175385.1). Classification (NCBI taxonomy): domain Eukaryota; kingdom Viridiplantae; phylum Streptophyta; class Magnoliopsida; order Solanales; family Solanaceae; genus Lycium; species Lycium barbarum. The sequence continues at coordinate 64,837,237 of NC_083345.1, forward strand.
TACATAATTTAAACTCACGTTGATAGTATTACATTTCGTATTTTTTTGTATGTCGGATTATTCGTAAGTGGAGGTGGGGCCCACACATCGAGATTTTTTTAGGAACACGTGACAAGTTATATAAATCACACATGTGAAGTTAAACACAACTCAAGAAGGACCCTTGAGCCAAATCAATGTAGAAGTCCTCCAAACAAATATTTTTAAGTAACGTTTTCGGGTGATCTGACTTCGAGGGGCAAAAACGGTATTATAAGTTTGGAATGTGGAAAAGTACCAAGAAATATAAGTTGTAGATAATTGCATTAGCTTTCCAACCATAGGTCGTGGGTTTACAGGTGACATCGGGATAAGGAGATATGGACGGTTTAAGGTAGAAAGGTCGAGTTAAACAGTAAATTCGGCCCAACCCGAATCCAATTCGGGTCAGGCCCATTACCCAAGCCTTTTAATTAAAATTTTCGGTCTCTCTCCCTCATTTTCAGACCAAGAACACCTAGAAAACTCTAGAGAAAAAGAGAGAGGAGAGCCTAGAGAGAAAACCAATTTTTGACCAAAATCTGAGCCCCGAATCCCGAAGCCCATGAAGAGAAAAGTGTTGTACGCTGCGTTGTCTTCAATTTGAGCTAAAATTCATTCAAGGAGAAGAGTGATAACGTGGTGGCTGCATGCTTAAGGTATGAATATGTTACACCTCGGAAATTTCTCTGTACTTGTGTGATGAGTGGAATGATGAAAATTGAGTGAATGATGTTTTATTAAGTCGGGAATGGCTAATTAAGAATTTTTGGAAATAAGAAAGTCGCGAATTTTTTTTTTCAGCATAGTAGTCGTATATGGCACTATACGGCCCGTAAAGTGATTTACGGACCGTATAGTGCAGTCGTCCTCCAGCTTGTCAAAAATCTCAACTTTCTGTAAATGTTGAATATGGTTAAATACGACCCAGTTTACAGCCCATAAAACTGGTTTACGGACTGTAAACTAGGTCGTAAGCTACCATGTTCATCAGCCAAAACTTTTTGTCATTGAATGGTTAAATACGACTTGGAGGACGGCCCGTAAACTGGTTTACGGGGACCGTAAACATCAGTCGTAAATTGCCATAATCCCCAACCAACCTTTCTGTTTCTGGGATGCTTAAATACGACCACAGTGGACGGATCGTAAATCAAAATACAGTCCGTATATGGTGGTTTACGACCACTGTTCACCCCGACCAGAATTCATTAAAGATCAGATTTTGTGATTTTAAAAAGGGACTTAGGCTTCATATTACTTCATTATTCACCCAACAACTCAAGAGACCTCTAGAACATTCCAAATAATTCCTCCACAAGAATTCAAGAGAATTAAAGAGAATATCAAGACCAACAACACTAATTTCATGGAATCAAGTGTAAGAACACATCAAAGGATCTTCTAAGTCAAGAAATTCCCAAGAAGGTGGAACTAGGGTTGTGGCTAATTGGAGTATCTCAACTTAAGGATTCTTCAACCATCATCCAAGGTAAGTTCCATGATTATTCCATGTAGTTTGAAGTATTGGAAAGCTTAGACATTTGAAATGTAGAAGAACATAGAAATAGGTCATTATTGAGTGAATAGTGACACTAATGAATAATAGTGGAATTGAACTATGAATATTGAAGTGTTGTGAATACAAATACGTTATAAATGATGTTTTTATCATGAAACAAGCGTTAAATGCATGAAAACGCAAGGATGAGCTAGAAGTAGAAATAAAGGAAAATTGGAGGAAAATGGTGGATTTTGCCAAATGTACGTAAATGACGATTGTCGATCATGATATTGCGAATAATATTATGAATATTGGGAGTTGATATAGAACTCGAGAAAAGTAGTACGAGCGAAGGAAGCGTTGTTCGACTTCTCCTAGAATTAGCGACGCGTTCTTATAGTTATCCCACTAATGTTGATACGAATTCTCTTATGAAGGTAACGACGTGATATCGACGGAGAACAAGTGAGCCATATCTTAGCTAAATGACCAAGGTATGTGAGGCTAGTCCTTCTTTCTACTGGCATGAATCCTTTAACTTGAATCCCTATTCCTTTCATAAGTTCTTGCATTCTAAGAAGTTAAAAGCTTATACTTATGAATGTCTATATGAGATGAGTTATACGATATGATGACCCTAGAATGAGGATGATGATATTCCTTGCCTACACTCACCTTATGTACTAGTCCTTTCAAGGTGGGGCGGAATGTCCATGATGGTTTCATAATGTAATCGGGGGATCATGACCTTACGTCACCCCGATAGAGTAAAGTTGATCATGAGTCTTATATACGTATTATGATAAGATAAGTATTTTATGATAAGCATATTACTATGAGCATTTATATTGAGCATGTCTTGAGCATTTCACACCGGGCCTAGTTGGCCGGGCAGACACCGCTTCGGCGGGTGGCGATATGGATACACCACGACCTACGGGAGTGGGCAAACACCACTAGTGGGCGGCATGAGATGGTACCCCGGACGCGGGAGGCCTGGACGCGGGCTAATATTATTGATTATCACACCGTTTCGACATGGACGGGCAGCTCGCATATGATACATACATGTTATGATGATGAGTATGAGTAAGATAGCATGCATTACTTCATTTATGATTATCAGTCAGGTCCATATGTCTCATGTTGATGTTATTCCCATATTACTGATGTTTCCTTTCATTATGTACGCCTCTCATACTCGGTACAATATTCGTACTGACGTCCTTTATTCGGACGTTGTGTTCATTCCCACAGGTAGACAGGGAGGAGAGCTTGGCCCAGGTCCTCAGTAGCTGTCAGCTGATAGATAGCACTCCATTGTTCGGAGGTGCTTATGACTATTCTTTAGATGTACATTCATATATGCATATTTTGGGCATGACGGAGTCTTGTTCCGTCCATGTATTCATTATGTTAGTAGAGGCTCGTAGATACGCAGTGTGGGTTAGATGGTCTCACAAGATGTTTTCATATGTATGTATATTATTTTGATGGCCGAGAGGCAAATGTATATAAAGTATTTATATTTTGATTAAACATGATTTTCCTACAATTGGTATGTAAAATTGATAAAAGAGTATTAAATGAGCAAGATAAGCAGTAGAATGAGCGGTGCTCGGTAACTAGTTCCGGGTACCCGTCGTGGCCCCTAGCTGGGTCGTGACAGAAGTGGTATCAGAGCAGTTCGCCCTAGGAAGTGTCTACGAGCCGTGTCTAGTAGAGCCTTGTTTATGGTGTGTTGCGCGCCACGCTAATAAACAAGAGGCTACAGGGCATTTAGGAAAATGACCATCCTTCTTCTCATGAATCGTGCGATAGAGCCATGTCAAGGATTATATCATCCCTAAAAGTGCGTTATGGTTTCAGAAAAATATCGCCGAAAGGAAAAGCTACAGCTGCCCAGAAAGGCAAAGCTACGACGAAGAAGCGGGCAGAAAGGGAGCCTCCGGCGGGGGTAGAGGGAAGTGAATCGCAAAGTGAGGTCGTGCCCAATGTAGAAGAGCAGTGAGGAGCCTCAGCTCCGATTCCTCCACCGGGTGCTTCGGGTCAACAAGTGTCCGAGGCTATACATTTATTAACGCAGTTGGTTGCCGCTCAGGCACAACGACAGAATGCGGGCCCAAGTGATCGTTCAGCTAGTATAAGAGCCCGTGATTTCCTTACTCTAAATCCTCCAGAATTTTTTGGGTCGAAGCCGGATGAGGACCCACAAGGTTTTATCGATGAAATACTGAGGACGTTAACACTTATGCATGCTTCTGAGACTGAATCTGTAGAGTTGGCCTCATATAGACTTCACGACGTGGCGGTACTATGGTATAAGAATTGGGTGATAACAAGAGGGGAGAATGCACCACCTCCCGTGTGGCAAGAGTTTGTAGATGCCTTTATTCGTCACTACTTGTCACCTGAAGTCCATCGAGCTAGAGCGGACAGGTTCTTGAATTTGAAACAGGGAAGCATGAGTGCCCGAGAGTATAGTATGCAATTCAATTCATTGGCCCGGTATGCTCCGACTATGGTGGCTGACATGGGAGACCGAGTCTATAGATTTGTGAGTGGTTTAGGACTACACTTGTTCAGAGATTGCCTGACAGCCTCTTTGCAAGAAGGGATGGATATTTTCCGGATACAGGCCCATGCTCAGAACCTCGAGGAACGACAACGACAGCAGAGAAGTGATCGTGAGGGTGACAGAAGACAAGGTAAGAGGGCTAGATCTATGGGGGAGAGCAGTGAGTACCGCGGGGGACCGAGACAGACATATTCTAGGTACTCAGGTCAGTCAGTGACTAGTGCACCTCCTAGATTCTCAGATAGGAGGGTTGATCGTTCTACTCAGTCAGGCCAGGGGCAGAGTTCGAGGGCCTCAGATTCGCAGTCCAGGGGAGACTTTAGCCAGAGGAGAACTCCAGTGCCGCGGTGTAGCTAGTGTGGCAAGTTACATTCCGGACAGTGTCGTCAGGGTTCGGATGCTTGTTATGCTTGCGGGCAAGTCGGTCACATGATGAGAGATTGCCCCTCAGCAAGAGATAGAGCTGGGACTCAGCCTACAGGTTCAGCAACGGGTTCTTCTTCAGCACGCCCGACATCACAGACTCCTTAGACTACAGCAAGCAGAGGTAGAGGTAGAGGGGGAACATCTACTTCAGGTGCTGTTCAGCCCCGTGTGTATGCTTTAGCTGAGCGACAGGATCTTGAGTCTTCCCCAGATGTTGTCACAGGTACCCTGACAATATTTTTCCGTGACGTATATGCTCTGATTGATCTAGGTTCTACATTCTCATATATTACTCCGTATATCGCTGATTGTGTTGGGGTGAGACCCGAGCTGATTAAACCTTTCGAGGTATTCACTCCGGTTGGTGATCCTGTAATAGCGAGGCAAGTATATCGGAACTGTGTAGTCATTATAGGTGATCGTCAGACAAAGGCTGATCTAATTGAACTTGAGATGATAGATTTTGACGTAATTATGGGTATGGACTAGTTGGCATCGTGCTATGCTAATGTTTGTTGCCGGACAAAGGTAATTCGATTCCAATTTCCGGGAGAGCCCATACTCGAGTGGAAGGGTAATCCAGTTTCCCCAAAGGGTAGGTTTATTTCCTACCTTAAGGCGAGAAAGATGATAGCCAAGGGTTATATTTGTCATATAGTTCGGGTTCATGACACGGAAGAGGAAGTGCCAACTTTCCAGTCTGTCCCGGTAGTGAATGAATTCCCAGATGTGTTTCCCGACGAGTTACCAGGCCTTCCTCCAGAAAGGGAGATCGACTTTGCTATTGATGTACTACTAGACACCGAGCCTATTTCTATTCCTCCGTATCGGATGGCTCCAGCAGAACTGAAAGAGCTAAAAGCACAGCTAAAGGATTTACTTGAGAAGGGGTTTATAAGGCCTAGTTCCTCGCCATGGGGAGCACCAGTCTTGTTCGTAAGGAAGAAAGATGGATCGCTACGAATGTGCATCGACTACAGGCAGTTGAACAAAGTGACGGTGAAGAACAGATATCCCCTTCCTAGAATTGACGACTTGTTCGATCAGTTGCAAGGTGCTAAATGGTTTTCCAAGATAGATCTGAGATCAGGTTATCATCAGGTGAGAATTAGGGAAGCAGATATTTCCAAGACTGCCTTCAGGACAAGATATGGTCACTACGAGTTTCGAGTAATGTCGTTCGGATTGACGAATGCCCCGGCAGTGTTCATGAATTTAATGAATAATGTGTTCAGGCCGTTCTTGGACCTTTTTGTGATAGTATTCATCGACGATATTGTGGTGTACTCTCGCACAGAATCAGAACATGCAGATCATCTAAGAATTATTCTTGGCGTTCTTCGAGATCGAGAATTGTAAGCAAAATTTTCGAAGTGCGAGTTTTGGCTTAATTCTGTTGCATTCCTGGGTCATGTTATTTCAGATGATGGTGTTCGAGTTGACACTCATAAAATAGAAGCTGTGAAGACTTGGCCAAGGCCTACGATGCCTACAGAAGTTCGTAGTTTTCTGGGTTTGGCAGGTTATTATCGAAGATTCGTAGAGGGCTTCTCATCTATTTCAGCCCCATTGACAAAGTTAACCCAGAAGTCGGCTAAATTCCAGTGGAGTGATGCCTGTGAGGGAAGATTCCAAGAGTTGAAAAACAAGCTGACCTCAGCGCCAGTGCTAACACTTCCAGAAAGATCAGATGGCTATGTAGTATATTGTGACGCCTCCGGTGTGGGATTACGATGTGTGTTGATGCAGAATGGAAAAGTTATTGCTTATGCTTCGAGACAGTTGCGAAAACATGAACAGAATTATCCCACTCATGATCTTGAGCTAGCTGCGGTCATTCATGCATTGAAAATATGGAGACACTACTTATATGGTGTGCACGTGGACATCTATACGGATGACAAAAGCCTTCAATATATTTTCAAACAGAAGGAGTTGAACCTGCGGCAAAGGAGATGGTTAGAATTACTGAAGGATTATGATGTGAACATTCTATATCATCCAGGGAAGGAGAATGTAGTTGCAGATGCACTTAGCCGCCGATCAATGGGTAGTTTATGGGGAGTTCCTTCGGAAAAGCGAGAAATGGTTCGTGAATTCCATCGGTTAGCAAGTCTCGGCGTACGATCCATTGATTCAGGAAATGCAGGTATTAGCGTCAATGACCCCACAGTTTCATCCTTGAATCTAGAAGTGAAGGACCGGCAGAATGAAGATCCTCAGTTAAGCCACTATCGAGATCTATCTCAGGAAAAGGAAGAGTCTCCATTCGAAGTTTCCATAGAAGGGGTTCTTAGATATCGAGGTCAGCTATGTGTACCGAATGTGGCAAACTTGCGCCAACGGATTTTAGAGGAAGCACATTATTCTCGGTATTCTATTCATCCAGGTGGAACCAAGATGTACCACGATCTCAAATTGGTATACTGGTGGGATGGCATGAAGCGATATATAGCAGAATTTGTAGCACAGTGTCCGAATTGCCACCAAGTGAAGGCCGAGCATCAAAAGCCAGGAGGGTTATTGCAAGCAATTGAAATTCCTACGTGGAAATGGGAAGAGATTAACATGGATTTTGTGGTAGGATTACCCCGTACGCGAGGGAAGTATGATTCTATATGGGTGATCGTGGATAGACTCACGAAAGCAGCTCATTTTCTCCCCGTTAGAACCACATATTCAGCGGAGGATTATGCTAAATTGTATCTCAAGGAGATTGTACGACTTCACGGTATTCCTTTGGCCATTATCACAGACAGAGGGGCACAGTTCATAGCCAAGTTCTGGAAGTCCTTCCAAGAAGGTCTAGGTACCCAAGTTAAGCTCAGCACGGCGTTCCATCCGCAGACTGACGGACAAGCCGAGTGCACTATTCAGACCTTAGAGGATATGCTACGGGCATGTGTATTGGACTTTGGCGGTAATTGGGATGAGCATTTTCCTCTTATTGAATTTGCCTATAATAACAACTATCATTCCAGCATTCAAATGGCCCCGTATGAAGCCTTATATGGAAGAAAATGCAGATCTCCAATTGGATAGTTTGAAACCGGAGAAGTACAATTGATAGGCCCCGACTTGATCTAACAAGCAGTTGAAAAGGTTAAAGTGATTCGAGACCGACTGTTAACAGCTCAAAGTCGCCAAAAGTCTTATGCAGATAATCGCCGACAAGATTTGGAATTTCAAGTGGACGATTGGGTGTTCCTGAAGGTATCGCCGATGAAGGGAGTGGTGAGATTTGGAAAGAAAGGACAACTAAGTCCCAGATATATCGGACCCTACCAAATCATTCGCAAGGTGGGTCGAGTAGCCTGCGAAATGGACTTTCCTTCAGAGCTCGAATCCGTGCATCTAGTATTCCATGTTTCGATGCTCCGCAAGTGTGTTGGAGACCCAACAAGAATAGTCCCGATTGATGATGTGCAAGTAACAGAGGAGATAACATACGAGGAGATGCCCATTGCCATTTTGGATAGACAAGTGCGAAGGCTTCGGAATAAAGAGGTTGCTTCAGTCAAAGTTCTATGGCGGAACAATAATCGGAAAGAAATGAACTTGGGAAACGGAGGAGAAGATGAATCCATGTACCCCCATTTGTTCCAATCCCCAGAAGAGATTCAAGATGAGACGTCGATGGTGTAAGGTATGTATGTTTTAATTTTATGTTTTTGGTCGTGTGTGGCCATAAATGTGTTGATATTGTGATATAGCCCTGTGAGGCAAAGATATTGTGGGTGTTGTAATGGAAAGGTAGTATCCAACTTACAAAGGAAAATCTGGCAAAATATTTCCAGAATCCCCGAGTGTCGAACATTCGAGGACGAATGTTCCAAAAGGGGGGAAGAATGTTACACCTCGGAAATTTCTCCGTACTTGTGTGATGAGTGGAATGATGAAAATTGAGTGAATGATGTTTTATTAAGTCGGGAATGGCTAATTAAGAATTTTTGGAAATAAGAAAGTCGCGGAATATTTTTTCAGCACAGTGGTCGTATATGGCACTATACGGCCCGTAAAGTGATTTACGGACCGTATAGTGCAGTCGTCTTCCAGCTTGTCAAAAATCTCAACTTTCTGTAAATGTTGAATATGGTTAAATACGACCCAGTTTACGGCCCGTAAACTGGTTTACGGACCGTAAACCAGGTCGTAAACTACCGTGTCCATCAGCAAAAACTTTTTGTCATTGAATGGTTAAATACGACTTGGAGGACGGCTCGTAAACTGGTTTACGGACCGTAAACCTCAGTCGTAAATTGCCATAATCCCCAGCCAACCTTTCTGTTTCTGGGATGCTTAAATACGACCACAGTGGACGGACCGTAAATCAAAATACGGTCCGTATATGGTGGTTTACGACCACTGTTCACCCCGATCAGAATTCATTAAAGATCAGATTTTTTGATTTTAAAAAGGGACTTAGGCTTCATATTACTTCATTATTCACCCAACAACTCAAGAGACCTCTAGAACATTCCAAATAATTCCTCTACAAGAATTCAAGAGAATTAAAGAGAATATCAAGACCAACAACACTAATTTCATGGAATCAAGTGTAAGAACACATCAAAGGATCTTCTAAGTCAAGAAATTCCCAAGAAGGTGGAACTAGGGTTGTGGCTAATTGGAGTATCTCAACTTAAGGATTGTTCAACCATCATCCAAGGTAAGTTCCATGATTATTCCATGTAGTTTGAAGTATTGGAAAGCTTAGACACTTGAAATGTAGAAGAACATAGAAATAGGTCATTATTGAGTGAATAGTGACATAAATGAATGATAGTGTAATTGAACTATGAATATTGAAGTGTTGCGAATACAAATACGTTATAAATGATGTTTTTATCATGAAACAAGCGCTAAATGCATGAAAACGCAAGGATGAGCTAGAAGTAGAAATAAAGGAAAATTGGAGGAAAATGGTGGATTTTGCCAAATGTACGTAAATGACGATTGTCGATCATGATATTGCGAATAATATTATGAATATTGGGAGTTGATATAGAACTCGAGAAAAGTAGTACGAGCGAAGGAAGCGTTGTTCGACTTCTCCTAGAATTAGCGACGCGTTCTTATAGTTATCCCACTAATGTTGATACGAATTCTCTTATGAAGGTAACGACGTGATATCGACGGAGAACAAGTGAGCCATATCTTAGCTAAATGACCAAGGTATGTGAGGCTAGTCCTTCTTTCTAATGGCATGAATCCTTTAACTTGAATCCCTATTCCTTTCATAAGTTCTTGCATTCTAAGAAGTTAAAAGCTTATACTTATGAATGTCTATATGAGATGAGTTATACGATATGATGACCCTAGAATGAGGATGATGATATTCCTTTCCTACACTCACCATATGTACTAGTCCTTTCAAGGTGGGGCGGAATGTCCATGATGGTATCATAATGTAATCGGGGGATCACGACCTTACGTCACCCCGATAGAGTAAAGTTGATCATGAGTCGTATATACATATTATGATAAGATAAGTATTTTATGATAAGCATATTACTATGAGCATTTATGTTGAGCATGTCATGAGCATTTCACACCGGGCCTAGTTGGCCGGGCAGACACCGCTTCGGCGGGTGGCGATATGGATACACCACGACCTACGGGCGTGGGCAGACACCACTAGTGGGCGGCATGAGATGGCACCCCGGACGCGGGAGGCCTGGACGCGGGCTAATATTATCGATTATCACACCGTTCCGACATGGACGGGCAGCTCGCATATGATGCATACATGTTATGATGATGAGTATGAGTAAGATAGAATGCATTACTTCATTTATGATTATCAGTCAGGTCCATATGTCTCATGTTGGTGTTATTCCCATATTACTGATGTTTCCTTTCATTGTGTACGCCTCTCATACTCGGTACAATATTCGTACTGACGTCCTTTCTTCGGACGCTGTGTTCATGCCCACAGGTAGACAGGGAGGAGAGCTTGGCCCAGGTCCTCAGTAGCTGTCAGCTGATAGATAGCACTCCATTGTTCGGAGGTGCTTATGACTATTCTTTTGATGTACATTCATATATTGGGCATGACGGAGTCTTGTTCCGTCCATGTATTCATTATGTTAGTAGAGGCTCGTAGATACGCAGTGTGGGTTAGATGGTCTCACAAGATGTTTTCATATGTATGTATATTATTTTGATGGCCGAGAGGCAAATGTATGTAAAGTATTTATATTCTGATTAAATATGATTTTCCTACAATTGGTATGTAAAATTGATAAAAGAGTATTAAATGAGCAAGATAAGCAGTAGAATGAGCGGTGCTCGGTAACTAGCTCCGGGTACCCGTCGTGGCCCCTAGCTGGGTCGTGACAGAATAAGGTTCCTTGGCCGAGTGCCATATATGTATTCCGGAGTATGATGTGTTACAGTGTTATGATGTGTTCATGGTTCGCCGAACCATATATGTGTATATGTATGTTCTGATCTTATGATATGATATTATGATGTGTGACGGAGATTACGGAGCAAACCTTCTGGAGTATGATGTGTGTGGCGCCAAAGGTAGGGTGGCGCCACGTTCCCCGGGTCCCACAAGGGGCCGGATACCGTTCTTGGCATGCATGATTCGTGTCTCCAGTAAGTTTTTTTGTTATTCTGCATATCGTGCTTATTGTCTGTACTAACCTTCTGCACGTGCCACAACAATATAATATATGTATATGGATCGGGCTGCACGTTCCGCAGCAAATACATTTGTGGATCGGGCCGAACGTACCTCGGCACTAATATGTTATGTGTATATGGATCGGGCCGTACGTTCCTCAGCACTATTATGTTACATATGAATCAGTTATGTGTATATGTATATGATGACATACGATGTTGGCACGCACGGTCTGTGTTTGGTAAGTACGCATTTTTGCACTCTGAATGATCTACTTATTTTCTGTACTTCTTTTGACTCATGACATCGGTATACACGATTTGCATTCAAAAAGAAAATAGTATTTTGGTATTCTGAAAATGTACTTACTTTTGTACTGCTTGTTTCGATTATGGTTCTGTTTTCTGTATTCCATGCTTTACATACTCAGTACATATTCCGTACTGACCCCCTTTTCTTCGGGGGCTGCGTTTCATGCCATGCAGGTACACCCAGATAAGTAAAGGGCATTGCTAGGAGATGCTTCAGCTGGAATGGCAACCCCATTTTCCCCTGGAGTGTTGCCGAGTCAGAGTATATGTGCTGTGATGTTTTGTTCGAAGTTAGAGACTTTGCAGACATAGTCGTGGGTATAGAGTGTCAGTTTTGTAAGCGGCTCCATCAGCCGACGTGTTTTATTGTATTATGTTACAAATCCATTATGTTTACAGGTTTAGTTTGATTTGAGAATAACGATGAAAAAGAATATTTCTGAAAGCTGTACTATGTATTTCACCTTTATTTGATTTAAAAGTCTAAGAAGATTATGTGTGCATTAAGGGTCTGAGGGTTCGCTCGGCCCTAAGTAAGGGTCGGGTGCCCATCACACCCTAGGGAGATTAGGGTGTGACACTTATGGTCGGGTACGCTATGTATGTATATAAGTGTATGGCTATGTATATAATATGAATATGAATGTGAAAAGACTATGTATATGAATTCGAATAGGGGCATGTATACGAATACGAGCACTATTATAAAATACACATGATAAATGGAAAGTTCCTATGAAAGGCAGGTAAGTGCCATGACGATGATACTATTGTCTTCCCTCCTATGCCACTTCATATATTGTCTATGATTCTTCTATATTCATATTAATCATGCTTTACATACTCAGTACATTCTTCGTACTGACGTCGTTTTGTTTTTGGACGCTGTGTCATGCCCGCAGGTGCACAGGGAGACAGACTTGATCCATAGCTGCTTATTCAGAGATTACATAGCGGAGCTCCATTTCCTTCGGAGCCATAGCTTTTGGGTACTTATTCTTTTGTGTATATAATTATGGGCATAGCGGGGTCCTGTCCGCTCATGTGATGTGTTATACTCTTCCTAGAGGCTCGTAGTCATGTGTATATGGTTAGACATGTCCGGTCTTGTCGGCCTATGTTTTGTGTATCATTTTTGTCGGCCACGTTGGCCCATGTAAATTGATGTGGCATAGATGCTTATGGTGATATAAATGTACTGTTGTCTAATTGGGACTCGTTGACGAATGAATGGAAATGTATGTATGATTATGTGGCTCACCTAGATGTAAGTATAAGAGTAAGCTAACAGGGTGCTCGGGTGGGCTAGCACCGGGTGCTCGTCGCGGCCCCGAGTCGGGTCGTGACATGTGAAGACCGAGGAGTTCGAGTATAAAGAAAATAGGGTAAAAGATAAGGAATGGACATGAAGGAAAGGGCAACTATAAGGAGACCTTCCCGAAGTATTATAATACCCCATGAGGCCAGTTCAACATTCGAGGACGAATGTTCTAAAGGGGGGGAGGATGTTATATCCCGTATTGTGCGTATTCGGATAATTCGAGATAATTGCGGGAAGTTAAAGGCAAGGCTATATTTTTGACCTTGTTTAGCACACAAGTTGTTCACGAAAGTTTTGATGTGGAAATATTAAGAAAGGCTAGGGGCAAAAAGGGAAATTCGCAAGATGGCTGCTAGAAAATATGGAGGAAGGCTAAGGGCAAATTTGGAATTTGAAAAATAAATTTTCATGAATTACAAAAAAAAAAAAAAAAAAAAGGGCTTGCACTAAATGGGCCAAGTGGCCGGCCAAGGTGGTGGGCTTTAGCCCACATGGATTAATTTTACATGTGCATAAAAGATGACTTAAAGGTCACATTTCTCATCTTTATCCATAGAGGGTTCAAGAAACTTGGAGAGGAAAGAAAGTAGAAGGCCATTTCGGCCATGGCTTACCAAACAAGCTTTGGAAAAATCATGATCAAAAGAATATTTTCTTCTAGCTTTTCTACTAATTGGAAGGTCCTCTTTACCGTGGAGTAGTTGTCGGGGCAAGAAAACCATTCATTCTTACAAGAAGCAATTTTGGCTAAGAAAGAAGATAAGTGGAAAAGGTAAGGTTTAATCCTCTTTTTATATGTTATGGATGGTTTGTATGTGTTGTAGAGTGTAGAAATGAATGAAATTCATGAAAATATGAGTGTTGGGTTGAAGCCGTGTGGATGGTTGTTTTGTGTAGAAGTGATGAATTAATTTTACTTAGTATTTTAGTTGTTGTTGTTGTAGATTCTATGGTGCAAATGAAGGTTTAATGGTTCAAATTGGTATTGAAATTGTTGTGGCTTGTTGGAGAAGTTAATGTGATTTGAATGTAGTTTCTTGTATTTATGGAGAATAATGTTGCTAGCATGTGAATTGTTGATGTAGTTCACGAATTTGAAAGAAGGAAATGCGTTGTTATTGTTCTTGTTGAATTTGGAAGGCTTCGGGTGAAGTAGTATGTTGGTTGGGTTGTTTTGAATATTGTGTGGATTGTTTAAAGTGTTCTTGAATCGTGTTAGATGATTTCGGATAAATACTTGAATGTGAAATCATTGATGTTAGGTTGACTATGTGTGGTTGAATTGAATATAAATGAAATGCCGTCGAATTGTGTAAAAAGGATTGCTAGTGTTAGAATGCATTTGAATTAATTGTTGAAGTTGGAGATATGATTGTTGAATTCTCGGATTGTTGATTGATAATTTGGCTGAGTTAGATTCTCGGGGATAGTGTATTTACAGGGGAGATGCTGCCGAAATTTCGGCAGATTATAAGTGAATTTATTTGGAAGACTAAGACAAGTGTGTGACAATGTGTTTAATGATTGTGTAATCTTCTTGAATGTAGACTAGCGATAGCGAGCTTGGACAAATAAGCATAGCTAATAGGATGTGGAACAGGTATGTAAAGCTTACCTTCTCTTTCTTTTGGCATGTCCTAGAGCTAAGTAAGCTGTGATACTTATCTTGGGGTAACTCTATTCTTGATTCCGAGCTTGTTAATGATTCTTATTAACTTCTTGATGTGAGTATACTTAGTATAGCCGAGCTTATTGTATGATTGAATAGCAAGAAAAGTCTAAAGAGTTCTGTAAGTAGTAATGTCCCTAACTTTCGTAGACGGTCTCGGATTGCTTGAAAATGGTTGTAGAAGTTCCTGTAATGAATAACGTTCATAGCTTTTATGTGTTAACTTGGATTGTTTTGGGAATGCTCGTAGAGGTTTCTATAACGAATAATGTTCATAAATTTCATAAGCGAACTCGGATTGTTTTAGAAACGTTCATGGGGGGGGGGGGGGGGGGGGGTTCTATAATGAATGATGTCCATAGCGATATTTGAAAGGTACTTAGTATGATTGTTGCTTTAATTTTCCAAAAATAGCTTCTGAAACGTTCGTAGAAGGTTCTGTACTTCAAATGCTCATAACTTTCTTATACTAAGTCGGATTGACCCGAAACTTGTTTCTGAGTCTCCAGGCGTCGGTAAGTATACTTATACATCGAATCTTAAAAGTTGATTTATGCGTATTTAGTTCCCCACTACTCTGTTCGTGCATATGGTTGTTAACTTCCTTATACTAACTCCGATTTACTTGAGACGTGTTTGTGGTTTACTAATGATTTCAAGAAAATTAGCTTTATACTAAAGGAAACATAAAGCCGATTTTCAAAACCACTCCGAAGGGGGTGCGAGATTTTATTATTTAGATTTTCAAAACCACTCCGAAAGGGGTGCGAGATTTTACTATTTAGATTTTCAAAACCACTCCGAAGGGGGTGCGAGGTTGTACTATTTCATTCCATATACGACTCATGTTTACATTCCATGGCATCATTATTATTATGTCGGGACCGGCATGCCCGAAGGGGCCAGGGTAGTATTATATCGGAACCGGCATGCCCGAAGGGGCCATTATTATTATTATGTCGGGACCGGCATGCCCGAAGGGGCCAGGGTAGTATTATGTCAGAACCGGCATGCCCGAAGGGGCCATCATTATTATTTTGTCGGGCCCGGTATGCCCAAAGGGGCCAGGGTAGTATTATGTCGGAACCGGCATGCCCGAAGGGGCCATCATTATTATTATATCAGGACCGGCATGCCCGAAGGGGCCAGGGTAGTATTATGTCCGAACAGGCATGCCCGAAGGGGCCATCATTATTGTTAATGTTGCAAGCGACATGCCCGAAGGGGCCAGGACTAGTACTATTATGCCGGAAGCAGCATGCCCGAAGGGGCCATCATTTTTATTAAGCCGGAAGCGGTCGTCCGATGGGACTACTATGGTACTATATTTAGACTGTGTATTCTAGAATCTGGAGTGTGCTGTGCTTATACTGTGTATGCAGGAATTCGAGTAAGGCACTACGTGGCACGGTTCAAAATATTGTCCCCGGTAGCTCACGGGTTGTCTCTAAACTAATTTACTGTTACACCTTTCCTTGTTTATGATTCAGTGATGCTTTACATATTCAGTACATATTCCGTACAGACCCCCTTTCTTCGGGGGCTGCATTTCATGCCACGCAGGTACACCCAGATGAGTAGAAGACTTTGCTAAAGGTGTTCTAGCGGGGTTGGCGAGCTCCATCTCAGTTCGGAGTGTTGCCGGGTCAAAATACTTATGTCATGGTATTTTGTATATGTTAGAGACTTTGCAGACAGTGTCCTGTGGATAGGGCGTCGAGAAGTGCGAATCATTTGTAGATGTTAAAAGAGTATGTACTTTCAGATGACTTCAGTTGGTTTAAAGTTCGTAATTGATCGAAAGTTTTCATAATCTGTATAAAGACAATGATCTCTATTTGGAAAAGTTTCATGTTTTAAAAGTTTTTGAAATGACAGATTTAGGTAAAGCGAACGTTTAAGGGTTCGCTCGACTCTAATGAGAGTCGGGTGCCCATCATGCCCTATCAAGATGAGGGTGTGACAGTTTTGTTCCTTGAACTCCGTTACCTTGTTCGATTGATGCCTTCCATACACCGCAACGTTGGTTGCCGGGATACACATACCCATCGATACAGTCATAAATAGGATACCATATGCATACCAATATATATATATATATATATATATATATATATATATATATATATATATATATATATATATATATATATATTTACTACCATCTCGCTTACAAAATATTTCCAAATGCTATTCAACCTCATCCTAGGTCCAGAGCTGGGATGCACTTTCTTTCTCTTCACCAGTCTAGTCTGCCTCGTCCTACGCGGCCTCCTAAGGTTTCCAACCATTCCGTATACTCTAATTTCCCTTAGGCTACTATAGCTTCTCCCTTGCCTCTTTTTTCTAAATCTATAGGACTTTTAGTACACTTCCCAGAGGGGTCACCCATCCTAATATTTCTCTCACCTTAGCACGCTTAACCTTGAAACTTCGATGAAATCCAGTGCATTAATGCCGATATAACCGCATCCACCTCTCCGCATGACCTTCATTACATGATCTGGAGCAAGTTGAAGTCTTACAGATTCCGAGACATTCTCGTAACACGTCATTCTCCTTAACACTTACTATTTTAGCCTTTTCAATCCCCAACATTCACTTTCACCTGTGTGTATGGCTACCTTTCATCCTGGATTTCCAGATTCCTGATGGTAGGGAACACACCTTCGTCGCCATTACTTATAATACTCGGTTATCAGCCTGTTTGGATTTCCACTCACCATTCTTATATAATAATCTACAACAGAACTCATTTGTCGACTTTCCCTGAATCCCCCAATAGGCCTTGCTCCTACTAAACCTCGATTGTAACCCATTTTAATCCTTCGGACTGCTAATCGTCTTTCTCGCAATTATTCTTCATGCCATGCCAAGTCCATAACTCCTCTAAAACAACGCATCCCACTTATTGTCTAATTACGATATTTCATTTCCACGCTTCTTCCTGTTAGGTGTACCTAACTAAATTACCTGATTTTGAAAAATTATGGCAGAGTCTCCTTTACAATTCTTACTATCCAAAACCCGAATGCAGCAATTACCAGCAATGCCTCACAGGGCATATATATATACGACATATTCCAGCCACCCAGGGCTCCCAATTTCAGGTAAAAGAACAAAAATATCAAAACTTACCTCTGTGACTTCCCATATCATCACTCACCTTCTCCCGTCGATACTGGGCGTCTACTAAAATCAAAGGTTAGTATAAGGAATCTCATTTCCTATGACTTGGCTCTATCGCAAGATCTAAGACAGAAAGAAGGTCAATGATCCCTAGATGCCCTGCAGCCTCCTGTTTATAAGTATGGCCAGCTTCACACCCATAAATAGGACTCTACCGGACACGACTTTGCAGACAACCCCTAGGACGAACTGCTCTGATACCAATTTGTCACACCCTAATCTTGATAGGGCATGATGGGCACCCGACCCCATACTCAGGGCCGAGCGAACCCCTTTTAGCTCTCGTTATGTTCATAACCTTACTGGGCTCTTGAGTTATGAAATGAAATGCATAATAAAAACTTGTCAAAATCATTCTTTTCGTCGTTCTCAAATCAAGTAAAATCTGTAATCATATGGAATTTGTAACATAATGCATAATGGTACGACGGCTTGCAGAGCCGCTTACAAGACTGACATGCTACACACGTGACTCTGTCTGCAAAGTCTCTAACATAAATCAAGATACCATAATCATGAATACTCTGACTCGGCAACACTCCAGAAGGAAATGGAGCTCGCCAATCCAGCTGGTACATTTCCTAGCAATGTCCTCTACTCATCTGTATACACCTGCGTGGCATGAAACGCAGCGTCTACAAGAAGGGACGTCAGTACGAGCAATGTACTGAGTATGTAAGGCATGAATAATAACATAGTAAGGGATGTAAAGTATGAATAATAACAGTTACGAAACATAGAGCATATCGTAAGATAAAAGAGTAACCTGTACATATGAATGCCTTTTTGGCGGTGCCATGCATGCTTAGTGCTGCGGAACGTGCAGCTCGATCCACGTATATACATATATACATATATCCATAGTAATACTTTCTTTGAAAACATTTCCTTTTCATATGTATAGAAAATGGAACATATCATATTACCGAGGCGTCGGCTCCGATCCATTTAGCCACATATGTCCCGCGTCCGGGATGATATCATGTCATATACAGAAACATGTATCGTGTGCATATCCCAACATCTATAGCGCTCTGGCTCTTTTTCCCATCTTCCCCGTATACATATACATATACATATACATATATCATATAAGCAGCATGCATGAGAGCCCAAAGAAAGTCGTGTATCTATCGGAGTGACGTAAGGTCGGTAACCTCCGATTTTATTATGGAATAATCATGATCGTCGTGTCTCACCTTGAAGGGACAATTATTTTAAGGCGAGACTATTGATGAAGAATAGCATTAGGGAGAACATAAAATAAAATCATAATCTCATGAGGCATCAATTCATATACTTTGGAAGATTTAGAAATAAAGTTACCATCAATGAATAAATCGAGAAATCAATAAATAGCCCAACATTCTCATATTGTCGTTGCAATCGTAAACTTGGAACCTTTAAACATAAAACCTTTCTCATCATAGTCTTCATAGAAAAATATTCTCATCTTTGGCATCCTCATTGTCAGTGTAAAACATATCCATCGTTGTTGTCATAAAAGCTTACAAAACCATAAACTGTTTTAAAAAATACGGACATTTTGGAAAACATTGACGGGTTATCGGGAAAGTAATCATGCCTTGGGACCATAGACTTCTAACTTTTGAAGACAAGGAAAATATGGAAACATTTATAAATTCATAACGTAGGAATCATGCCTTTGAAAGAAAGGGACGAGCCTTAACATACCTGTTCCACCTCCTATTAGCTACGCTTATTTATCCAAGCTCGCAAGTCTACATTTAAGAGGATTTACACAGTCATTAGACTCATCGTTATACGCTTGCCTTAGTCCTTCAAATAAATTCATTTATAATCTGCCGAAATTTCGGCAACATCTCCCCTGTTTATATGCGTAGCCCAGAATTACAATTCAGCAACCAATCAACAACAACAACAATACCAACATCAACAACGCTATTATCCATACCAATATATTCCATAAATACCCCACACGATGTTTTTCAACATACGACAACAACATACACTTTCTTCCATCCCAATCAAGGAGTACAATCTCATTAACACACCAACAATGTTAGATACCATTTTTATATGTATGAATCAGCCCATCCACACGGCCACAACATGTTCAAAACAGCCCATAAACACAACAACTACAACACAACACTTTATGACCTTTCCTCCATGACTATTTTCATTTTCAAGGCTTGCTAGACCTTCAAATAAACTCAACATAAGAGATGGGATGAATAACATACCTTATACTTGAAGGAACTCAGCCACATCAATTTTTTCCAACGCCACACTTAAGTAGAAGCAAGAACAATCACCTTTCACGGACTGATTTGGTGTAATCGTGTTAAATTCTTGGTTTATCGGACTATAATGTTTGGGGGAGGTGTGGAGAATTTTCTAGGACTTTTGAGAATGTTATTATGCTGAAAAAATTAGGTTGATGGGGTATTTAAACCCCTGTTAGGTCGGTTTCACCGACCTCCTCATGTGGGGCCCGCGGAGCCATTTTGGCCCATTTTGGCAGCTTAGGGTCTTGCTCTTAAAATGGCCATAACTTTTGATCCCGACATCTTCTGAGGGCCCACGACCTATGGTTGGAAAGATAATTCAATTATCTACAACTTTCATTCTCTGTGTTTTTCCAAATTCCAAACTCATAATATCGTTTTGGCCCCTCAAAGTCGGATCATCCGAAAACGTTTCCTTAAATCATCCTTTTAGAGGGCTTATGCCCATTTTTGGCTTATGGGTCCTTCTTACGACGTGCTCAACTTTCCATATGCTACTCGTATGTCTCTTCATATGTCCTTTATAACACTCCGACGTGTGGGTCCCACTTAGCTTGCCGCGATTAGGGCTTTTCATCAAGTGCCATATGAACCAATTCACCCCATAGGATCTCCAGATGTCATATATATGTTATTATTACATTCTTATAATATAACCTCCATCCCGACTCTGAGCCTCAAATTTTGTTTAGCACGTTCGCGCCGTATTGGCCCTAGGCCCTCTGCGCGTTCGCGCAGACCATTTTTCCTGGTCTACCAGCCCGACTTGTAACGTCCATATCTCCTTACCCCGATGTCCGATTGAGGAGCGGTTTGTTGCGTTGGAAACTAGACTTCCCGAACTTCACTTTTAAATATTTGTTTCACTTCAGAACTCTTAATACACTAAAACATATTCTTGGAAGCCCAACTTTCCTTCAGAGCCTCGGAAGCCTAATCTCCTTAACTCACTGGTTTTCCAATCCTTGTATAACCTATTACGTGAACTCAAACTCTTATAATCATAACACGAGTACCTATGATCTTGCATCTTCTCGATACCAATTTCGATGTCTGCGATTGAATAGTTAATAGCTCACAAATCTCAATATACCGAAATTACGGGGTGTAACATTTAGGATTGTTACTCTTTTTTTTTCATATCTAAGATCGTGCGATAGAGCCAAGACATAGGAAATGAGATTCCTTATACTAACCCTTGATTTCAGCAGAAGAACAGTATTGACAGAAGCAAGTGAGTGATGATATTGGAAGTTACAGAGTACACAGGTAAGCAACGGTACTAAAGATACATGTCGGGTAAGGTAATAATATTGGGGTATGATTGAAATGTAAAGCCGAGGAATGAAAGGGAAAGTAAATAGGAAGGTATAACAGGGAAGATCACTAAAGGATCAGGTACATCTCAAGGTAAGTTCCGACATCTTTGTACCTTTACTTGAAATTGGAAGCCCTGTGTGGCTGAGATTTGTCGTATATATATATTGGCCCTGTGAGGCATTGTTGGTATTTGTTGCGTGCAGGTTTTGGATAGTAAGAAATATAGAGGAAACTCTGCCGAAAGTTTCCTAAAACTTAAAGGAGATAAGATATAAGCTTGTAATATGTCCTAACGAGAAAAAATGTTGTGTAAAAAGTAATGGCAGGACGGGATTAAGTTAGGAATATCGTTGACAACTACAAGAGATGAGTTAAATGTTGTTGAATTGATAGTAATGGTAATTATAAGATCGACATTGATATGGTAAAGAGGAATGATAGAGTAAATTAGTGAGACTGGTAGTACTAAAACATGACACCGAAGAGATAGGGTAACTCCAATAGAGTGTGATACTGAAGTAATTGATTGGATGGATAAGCACAAGTAAAATACAACAAGTTTATTAGCAAAATAAAGTAACAGCATGACTGAGACAGGGGTACGAAATGCGAAGGGTTATAACGAAGGTGAATACATTGGTAAGACAACTTAGGTGGTAAATGTAATAGGGCTAATCAGAAAGAGTAGCAGGTTAAGTATGCTTACTTTACGAGGTTTATTCTATTTTATAAGAAGACTTGTGAATAAGATCAAGAAGGGGCACTCTATAGAGTTGATTATGATCAGGATATACTGAGAACGTAGCAAGGACTGTAATACCAAGTAAGTAAATTATAGCGAGGAAACGACTAAAGAGGTGACACGTTCTATGTGAATAAAGAGTGAATGCAAGTGTGAAATCAATAAGCGAGACATAGGGCAGTAGATAAGGAAGCTTATAAGACCTTGTTAGGGGAAAGTCCAGCATAGAGGTTTCGCCATGACAGAAATGATAGCAAGCAAAAGGAAAAAGGAAGCCAACTCAATAAAGAAATTAGAGCATAGTGATATGGCAAGGTAGTAACAGTTTGTGATTTGTATAAGAGAGTTCACGAGTGATATCCTTGGTCGGATGTAAAAGACCAAGACTACAAAAAGATGAACACGTAATAGAACGATTGTTAGGAAAAAGATCAGCATAATAAGGATGAGAGGGGATGATCAGAATGAACAGAATAAGTTTTGGCAGCAAAGAATGGATTGTATAGAAGTAATATATTCTAAAGGACAAGGTGGTACTGAGTTAAGAATAGGGTTCCTTGCGCGAGAAATGAATGATTGATTATAAAACAGGAGATAATATGATAAATTTAGGAGGAAAGAATGTAAAGTAATAAGTATGGGTATAGAAGGAAAAGGAAATACGCGAAGTACGCGCGCTTAATAAGTAGTCGTATTATGAGAAAAGGAAGATGCATCTTCTACGAATATTCTATACCAAGACAGAATGAGTAAAGTATATAAAGGAATAAGTTGGAAAGAAAAATGTGGCCCTGATTTATGGGTTTACCGCACGATGATAAAGCGATAAAGCAAGGCTATCATCAACAACAAGTACAACATGATTATGATTTGGTTTTGAAATCAATGTTGAGTGCAACACAAGAGTAAAAGAGAGGAATAACTCGAGATGGGAAGAAAAGGGAAAGATGACGTTATAAGTGAACTCTGAGTATCGAAGAATGGGATAAGTGACATTACATGGATGGTACGGATAGCTAGACATACTACTATTTCGAGCATCCCTGTGGGACAGAAATTATTAATTGGAGTGAGTGTAGGCATTGACTCATAACTAACGGTTGAACTAAGTAAAATACATCCTTGTTTGGATTGCTATGTTGGTTGTATTACTTGATCACAAAATTGTAAGATGAGTATGTTAAGACCTCACACATGAATTACTATAGCTATAAATTATAGGAAATGGCATGAATATGATTTAGTTTAATAAGGGAAGGATACATGTATTCAAGGTTGAAAGTGAGGCAACGGATTTGAGAATGGTATAAGTTAGACCCTTAAGGGGGGAAGCGAGTAAGGAAAATACAAGTGTAGAGATTGAAACGATGAATCCTAAGATGTGACAGATATAGACTCTAAAGCAAAAAGTGAGAGTTAGGCCGAAATGAGTCTAATAGCTAGTAAATAAATGAACAAGAATTGAGCGGGTATCTGAGACTATACTAAAAATCATTCGTGAAGACCTTGAACAAAATGACATTGAGAGCAAATAAGTCAAGGAATATTATGAAGGATAGCGATGCTATACTGGAATAGTGGCGAAGGAATTGATAGTAGAGTCGTTTGTTAATGATATTGCAATTTATAAGTGACAAATAGGAAGGGACATAAAGTTTTCTATAGAGAATATAAGATGTGATAATCAAGGGAAAGATAAAGGAAAGAAAAGATTATGACAGCATGTATCCTACGGTGAAAGAGTTATAAACATTAGACAACAAAGGGGAATTGATCTTCAGCATTATGAGGTGATATGTCAAGCAGAGACGTAAGGATGAAATGGTAAAAGGTATGGACCGAAGGACTAAAGAGGGACGAAAAGTTCAAGACAATACTTCATAAAGTAAGGCAAACTGTGAAATAGATTTGAAAAATGGGCATGTGATAGAAAAGAGGTATTTACCTCAATGGGATGATAAGGGTGCTATAGGGAAAACTACCTATATCAGTGTCACTCGAGATGTGATACGAGTATTTACCTCAAAAGAGTGCTCTTGAGAGATTCATCATTGGACATGATTAACATGGGATTTAGAACCCCTTAAGATGATACATCATGTATTGTAACTGTCACACCCTAATCTCCATAGGGTGTGATGGGCAGCCAACCCCATATCCGGAGCCGAGCGAACCCACAGACTCTTATTACATACATAATCTCTTCGGACTCTGAAATCAAATAAAAGTGAAATACATAGTAGGCTTTCAAAATCTTTCTTTTATCGCTTGATCCTGTTAATCAGTGAAAATGACAAACATAATAAATGCTTTTGCAAACTTCAGAAACAAGTCAAATCTGTAATCACACGGAATATGTAACATAGCATAAAATGACATATCGGCTGATGGAGCCGCTTACAAAACTGACATCCTATACCCATGACATAGCGCATATACTCTGACTCGACAACACTCTAGGAGCAAATGGAGTTGCCACTCCAGCTGAAGCATCTTCTAGCAATGTCCTTTACTTATCTAGGTGTACCTGCGTGGCATGAAATGCAACTCCCGAAGAAAAGGGGGTCAGTACGGAATATGTACTGAGTATGGAAAGCATGGAATACAGAAAACAAAACCATAATCGAAACAAGCAGTACAAACGTAAGTACATTTTCAGAATACCAAAATACTTATTTTTCAGAATGCAAATCGTGTATACCGATGTCATGTGTCAGAAGAAGTACAGAAAATAAGTAGATCATCTAGAGTGCCAAAATGCGTATTTTCCAAACACAGACCGTGCGTGCCACATCGTATGTCATCATATACACACACACATAACTGATTCATATGTAACATAATAGTGCCGAGGAATGTACAGCCCGATCCATATATATATATATATATATATATATATATATCATATTAGTGCCGAGGAACGTTCGGCCCGATCGACAAATGTATTTGCTGCGGAACGTGCAGCCCGATCCATATACACATATTATGTTGTTGTGGCACGTACAGAAGGTTAGTACAGACAATAAGCACGATATGCAGAATAATAAAAACAACTTACTGGAAACACGAATCATGCATGCCAGGAACGGTATCCGGCCCCTTACGGGACTCGGGGAACGTGGCGCCACCCTGCCTTTGGCGCCACACACATCATACTCCAGAAGATTTGCTCCGTAATCTCCGTCACACATCATAATATCACATCATAAGATCAAAATATACATATACACATATATGGTTCGACGAACCATGTAACACATCATAACACCGTATCACATCATACTCCGGAATACATATATGGCACCCGACCCTCAAGCAAGGGACCCGGCAAACCATGCGCACGATATATACCGGCCCGGGACTCGGCGAACGACATAATAGTAGTATGCATGAGCAGAGTAGTGAGAAACCATATGCACGTAAATCAAGACTCGATGGATAGGTATACTTACCGACCCCTGAAGGCTCAGAAACAAGTTTCGGGTCAATCCGACTTAGTATAAGAAAGTTATGAGCGTTTGAAGTACAGAACGTTCTACAAGCGTTTCAGAAGTCATTTTTGGAAAATCAAAGCCATAATCGTGTCAAGTACCTCTCGGATATCGTTATGGATCAGATCAAATAAAGCTTTTGGAATCATATGTACATATCAAAATGTATCAAAGACTTAACGGAATGATCAGACGTGCTATCATTTAAAAATCAAGACATTAGTGATACCACTTATCTTTCGAATGCCAATCCGGAAGCATATCAAGCAGATCTTCGGACATCATAGATACGCATCTAAATCATATTAAACAGCTTATGGAAATCAAGGATATTAGCCATCCTAGTGGCTCTAAGAATAGGAATTTCTTTGAAATCATACATATGCGTCATTTGTTCGTTTCATAAAGATCATGCCAAAAGAAAGAAAGGGTAAGCCTTACATACCTGCTCCACGTCCTATTGGCTACGTTTATTCGTCCAAGCTCGTTAGTCTACATTCAAGGAGATTTACATAATCATCAGACATATTGTCACACACTTGTCTTAATCTTTCAAGTAAACTCACTTATAATCTGCCGAAATTTCGGCAGCATTTCCCCTATAAATACACCATCCCCGAGAATCTAACTCGGCCAAATCAACAATCAACAATCCGAGAATTCAACTCGACCAAACTATTAACAACATTGCCAACAATCATACTAACAACTTCAACAATCAATCCCAAAACATATTCTAACATCAACAACTCTTGTTACACAATTCACGGCATTTCATTTATATCCAATTTAATCACATATATTCAAGCTAACACCAATGATCCCGCATTCAAGTATTAATCCAAAATCTTTCTAATATGATTCAAGAATGCTTCTAACAATTCACATAATATTCCAACAACCCAATCAACATTTTACTTCACCCGAAACCGTTCAAATTCAACAAGAACAATGGCGACACATTCCCTTCTTTCAAGTTCATAAATTATACCTACAATTCACACACTATCAACATTATTTTCCATAATTACAAGAAGACTATATTCAAATTACATTAACTTCTAAAACAACTCTCCAACCATTACAACTTCACTAGAATCATTACACCTTCATTTTTATCATAGAATTCATGACAACAACAACCAAAATACTAGATAAAATTAATTCATCATCCCTATACAACACAACACACACACACGGCCAAGCTCTACATCACACGGCCACTACTCCAACACACAAAGTTCATGGTTTTCATTCATTTCTACATACTACAACATACCCAAACCATTCATAACATATAAAAGAAGATTAATTCTTACCTTTTTCCCTTAATTTCCCACTTGGCTAGAATTATGAACTTGCAACAAATAGAGATCTTCTCGCTCCAACAATTATACCATGTTAAAGAGGACCCTTGAATTAGTAGGAATCCTAGAAGAAAATATTTTTTGAATCAAATTTGGAGGCTTCAAATTTTTTTCTTTTTTTTTCACCATGGCCGAATGGCCTTTTTTTTTTGCCCTTCTCCAAGCTTCTTCTATTTTCCAAGTATTAAGAATGAAAAAAGTGACTAAATAATCATCTTTTTGGGAATATATACTAGGCCTCCATGTGGGCCTTGGGCCACCCCACATGGCCGGCCACTTTGGCCCAAATTAGTCAAGCCCACTTTCTTTTCCTTTTTTTTTGTTTTGTCTTGTAATTCATGAAAGTTTATTTTCCGAATTCCAATTTTTCCCTTAGCCTTTCTCAATATTTCCATACTAGTAAACAACTTGTTCATCGAAATAATATTTGGAAAATAGTCTTGCCTTTGACTTTTCGCAATTATCTCGAATTATCCGAACGTACAAAATACGGGTTATAACAGTAACCTTTGTTCAGATGTAAGTTAAGCGAGAAGAGACACCCGAAGAGGACTCCAAAGATAAGAGAGAATTTCCTGATTATTACATAATCACGAGGGGTTAGGCGATGACATGGTATCAGTATGTCACAAAGGATTCACATGATTGATTTAATAATGCGGGTATAGATTTAATGACTATACAAATAAGATTATGGGCAGAAGTAATGATGAGGACGAAAGCTATCTAGACTAATTGAGCAAGAGAAAGGATCGTTGAATTCAAAGATGAAGGAGGATCATATCTGGAGAGTGACTCGCTTATATCTCTTGAAAGGATATTCCTGAGGAATCAAGGGAGTACTGCAACTGAGAGTCAGTACTAAGGAGGAAACTCATTTTCAACTATTCGAAGGGAATGTCATAGATAGTGCATGTCAGAAGATTAAAATGATGACTCCTTGCATGTTGATATATTTTGATTATTGCCCTGTGAGGCTTGTTGGTTAGTATACAGGTGGGTAGTACAAATTACAGAGGAGGTTCTGCCAAAATTTTGTTAAATTTGATTGTGATCAGTATATATATGTGTGCTATGATCAGTAAGATACACAAGTGTAAACTACAGAATGAAAGGTTAATAATAGTTGTAAATTGACTGAAAGGAGGGTTAAGATAAGTTCTCTCGGGGATTAGAAGTAAGGTTGATGCACTAATATTAGTGTGATTCGGATAATGTGATAAGATTATGAGAAGAGACTTAAGAGGGGAAGCAATGATAAGCAAGGATTCATTCGAGAGGTGAGTTAGTATAAAAAGAGTAAGCTTAAACGAGTAAAGAATGAAACAAGGAAGAGATAGAAACATGATTACATGTGTTTTAGGAAAGAGAGTAATGTGTCCCTTATAGAAATCAATATAACTGAAAGCATCAATGTGGTTAAGGGAAGTTGAAGCTTATAGAGGAAAGATAAGTATTGAAAAGGACAATGAAGTTAAAGCATATAGAGGAAAGATAAGTATTGAAAAGAACTTTAGGAATTGTAAAGGGTTGAGTGATAATAGTAAGCATTGGAATTGGATACGAGTATTAGTCTTCATTTAACATTCGAGGACGAATGTTTCTAAGAGAGGAAGGATGTTACACCTCATAACATTTCGTGTTACTAAGGCTACAAATGGCTTAATGTGAGCTCAAGGAGGAGCAAATATTACAAGTATAAAGAATGAAATTCTACTATAGTAGTGTTATATCCCGTATTTTGTACATTCGTATATCTCAAGATAGTCGTGGTAAGTTAAGGGCAAGACTATGTCCCAAAGTTATTTTAATATCCAAGTTGTTTATTAGTATGGAATATTGAGAAAGGCTAAGGGTAAAAAGGGAAATTCACAAGGTGGTTCATGGTAATATTGTGGAAGGTTAGGGGCAAAACGGGAATTTCACAAAAAATTCAAGAAAGTTCATGGAAGGACCACTCTTGGCCGTGTGGCTCATGTGTGGTTCCCACCCATGGCTAGCCAATTAACTCATGCCATGAGTGGGGGGCATGTGTCCAATTAATATTAGAGGGAGCTAAGTATATATAAAGATAAGTGATGGCAAAAAATAAGACATAATCATCATTATAAGTCAAGAACCTTGGAGAAGAAGAAAAAGAGAAAGGGCCATTCGGCCATGGCTCAAAAAATTTATGCCATGGAAAATTGATCAAAAAAAAGATTTTCTTCTAGTAATACAGCCAAGTGGAACGTCCCTAACAACATGGAGTGATTGTTGGAGTAAGCAAAGCATTTGTTGTGCAAGTTGTAAATCTAGCCGAGTAAGAAGATGAGTGGGAAAAAGGTATGTGTTCAATCTTCTTTTACATGTGTTATGGATGATTTGTGAGTGTTGTAGTATGTATAAATGGATGAAATTCATGGAACTATGTATGTTGAAGTGAGGTCGTGTAGGTGTGTGTATTGTGTAGAAGTGATGACCTAATTCCACTTAGTATTTTGATTGTTGTTGTTGTGGATTCCATAATAAAAAAATGAAGGTTTGGTGGTTTGAAATGAAGTTGTAATTATTGTGGGATTGTTGAAGAAGTTAATGTAACATTAGTGTGGTTTCTTATAATTATGAGAATGAAGTTATTAATAAGTAGATTGTTGGTGTAGTTCTTGAATTTGGAAGAAAGGAAATGTGTTGTTATTGTTCTTGTTGAATTTGGAAGGTTTCGGGTAAAGTGGTATATTGGTTGGTTTGTTTTGAATATTGTGTGTGAATTGTTTGAAGTGTTCTTGAGTCATGTTAGAATGATTTCGGGTTATTGTTGATAATTTGGCCGAGTTGAATTCT
This sequence comes from Lycium barbarum, assembly GCF_019175385.1. NCBI lineage: Eukaryota > Viridiplantae > Streptophyta > Magnoliopsida > Solanales > Solanaceae > Lycium > Lycium barbarum. Next base: position 64,866,903 of record NC_083345.1, read on the forward strand.
CGGATTGTTGTTGATAAATTGGCCGAGTTGAATTCTCGGATTGTTGATTGATAATTTGGCCGAGTTAGATTCTCGGGGATGGATGTATTTACAGGGGAAATGCTGCCGAAATTTTGGCAGATTGTAAATGAATTCATTTGAAGGACTAAGACAAGTATATGACAATGAGTCTAATGATTGTGTCAATTCTCTTGAATGTAGACTAGCAAGCTTGGACGAATAAGCGTAGCCAATAGGATATGGAACAGGTATGTAAGGCTTACCCATTTTGTCACACCCTAGCGAGGTTAGGGTGTGACAAAGTGGTATCAGAGTAGTTCGTCCTAGGGGTTGTTTGTAAAGTCGTGTCCAGTAGAGTCCTGTTTATGGGTGTGAAGCCGGCCACATATATAAACAGGAGGCTGCAGGGCATCTAGGAATCGTTGACCTTCTTTCTGTCTTAGATCGTGCGATAGAGCCAAGTCATAGGAAATGAGATTCCTGGCACTAACCTTTGATCTTAGCGGAAGTACAGTATCGACGGGAGAAGGTGAGTGAGGATATGTGAAGCCACCGAGGTAAGTTTTGATACTTTTGTTCTTCTATCTGGAATTGGAAGCTCTGGGTGGCTGGAATGTATTGTATAATTGTATGCTCTGTGAGGCATTGTTTGTATTTGCCGCGTGCAGATTTTGAATAGTAAGAATTGTAAAGGAGACCCTGCCAGAAATCTTTCAAAATCAGGTCATTTAGTTAGGTACGCCTAACAAGAGGAAGCGTGGGAAGGAAATATTGTAAATAGACAACAAGTGAGGTGCGTTGTTTCAGAAGGGTTATGGAATTGGCATGGCATGAAGAACGATTGCGAGAAAGACGATTAACAGTCCGAAGGATTAAGATGGATAACATTCGAGGTTTAGTAGGAGCAAGATCTGTTGGGGAGATTCACGGAAAGTCGACAACCAGTTCTGCTGTAGATTATTATATAAGAGTGGCAAGCGGAGGTCCAAAGAGGTGGATAATCGAATATTCATAAGTAATGGCGAATCTGGAAAGGTAGCCATACACACAGGTGAATATTGGAGATTGAGAAGGCTGAAATAGTAATTGTAAAGGAGAAAGACGTGTTACGAGAATGTCTCGGAATTTGTAAGACTTCGACTTGCTCCAGATCATGTAATGAAGGTCACACGATGAGGTGGATGTGATTATACCAGCGTTAACACACCAAATTCCATCAGAGTTTCGAGGTTAAGCGTGCTAAGGTGGGAGAAATATTAGGATGGGTGACCTCCTGGGAAATGTGCAAGAAATCCTATAGATTTAGACATAAGAGACAAATGAGAAGCTAGAGTAGCCTGAGGGAAACTAGAGTATACGGGATGGTTGGAGACCATAAGAGGTCGCGTAGGACGAGGCAGACTAGACTGGAGAAGAGACAGAGAGTGCGTCACAACTTTGGAATTAGGATAGGCTTGAATAGCGTTTGGAAGTATTTTGTGGGCGAGTTGGTAGTAATTATACATATATATATATATATATATATATATATATATATATATATATATGAATGCGTATGATATCCCACATGTGATTGTATCGGTGGGCATGTGATGTGTGTCCCAGCAACCGGTGCTACGGTATGGAAGGCCTCAATCGAGTAAGGGTACCGAAGTTCAAGAGACAACAAAAATAAATGGTACAAGTGTTACAAGGCAAGCTGATGTTATATTCACTACAGGCCAAGATTGGAGAGTCCTAATACAATGATATTCGGAAAAGAAAGAGAGTGAGTAAGTGGAAGGCGAGGAGATCAAATGTCGGAAAAAGTGAAAAGTAAGAAATATGATTGAGCAAAGCCTCCAAAAGAAACGACAGGCAAGGCACGAGACTACTTGGGTAAAAATTCGAAGGTAGGAATGTGAAAAGGGTAGAGTGTGGTAAAATGAAACAAGAGAAGAACGTGTGGGGTTCGAGAACCGATTTCAATAAGTGGGGCTAAAAGAATAGTGACCACGACAAGGAACGTGAAGTAAGAGAAAGAATGCTTAGGCCTTGCGACGATGTGAAGAGATTTCCAGCCTGTAAGAGGTACATAACGGGATAAGTGTATGGTAAAATTAATGTGGTTGCCTCGGACATGAAGGGGCTTTTTGCTGAAAGGATGACTTAAGAATGGAACGGATTTGCGCGTTTAAAGGAATATTTCATGAACTTCAGAGCCGACACTACAAATAACAAGAGGAGAAAAATGCTCGAGGAGGAAGAAACCCAAGGAGGATTAAGAATGAAAGTAGGAAAGGTATATTAACGGGTTGGTCGAAGGAAGAGGAGAACAGTTGGGAGCAAAACAATTGGAAATCTTTAACCATAAGAGTAATAAGGATACTTTGACAAGTTAGCGGTAGAAATCCGATTACGCATCAACGAAAGAACAAGGATGATGGATTAACACTGTTGATTGGGAGATTAATGGTATGGAATGAGAATTCATGTGAGGTCTGAAAGATTTGATCTTAGAGGAAATAGAATGAAATGAAAGGAACGTACATGGGAGACCGCTCGGTCATAACATTATAAATATAGTTAAAGATTCGATGAGTAAAGGTAGAGAGAGTGTAACCTGTAAGGATTCTGTGCTAAGGGAAAAAGTAGCAGGCCGCTCGAGACAACATGGATGCACAACTGCAACACAAACGCGTAGTTAAAACGAATTACGAATAAGTGAGCTAAGCAAGTGAAAGGACTAATAGTGGATGGAAAGGTATGGAAATGTTGACCAAATGATGATATAGACAGAAAACGAAAGGAAAACTTATGGTAAGAAGTTTTCGATATGTCATGCACAGAGTTGGAAGGAAGACGAGAAGTAAGGTATAATTAAGGACTTCATAAAAAGACATAGTGAATCTCGACGTCTCCATGAACTAATGAGTCCAGGACACCGTTAGTCACAAAAGACAGAGGTATGGAAAGGTGAAAAAGAGGGCATCGGAATTGGATACCCTCATAAGTATTCTAGTTAAATACGGGAGAGTAAGTAGCAAGAAGATAGACAGGCCAGCCTATACAATGGCGGAGCCCGTCCTTAAGAAAAAAGTGAAGGGCGGTAGGTAATTATCGTAGACAAGGATACTCGGAGACTGTTGGCGTATAAGGAGCCCCTTAAAAAGGGGGGGGGGGGAGAACATATTATATTGGACTTAAAAGGAATCGCAACACTGTCAGGCTCCAGAGGGGGAAAATTTATTAGCTCGGGGCCAGAGTTCAAAAACATATCGGCACAGTAGAAGAATACCTGAAAGAAGTAGAAACGAATTGCAATAAGTAAGGCAGACATGAGGATAAAAGAGTAGCCTATAGCCACACTGGATCGTCAAGTGAAGATTGCGTACCAAAGACGTGGCTTTTGTTAAGGTGTTGTCACGAAACGATAACAGAGAAGAGATGACCTTGGAAGGACAAGGATAATAAGTTGGTGCAGTGGATTAGAAAACCCATGACACGGAATGAGGAATCATGTAAAGACTGAGGAGTTCGATTATAAAGGAAATAGGGTGAAAGATAAGGAATGAGTATGAAGAAAAGGACAACTATAAGAGGGACCCTTCCGAAGTATTATTGTTATATCCCGTGTTTTTGCGTACTTGGAAAATTTGAAATAATGTTGACTTGTAAGAAATGAGGTCATAATTAATTTTATTCAACATATGAGTTGTTCATGAAAGAAAAATATTAGTGAGGAAGTGTTGAGGAAGGCTAGGGGCAAAATTGAAATTTTGGAAAATTAGTTCGGGAATTACAAAATAAGATATCTAATGAATTGGGCTCAACACAAAAAAAAAATAATAAGGCCCAAGCATAAGGGGGGGTGGCCGGCCAAGAGGCCTTGGCCCAAGCCCAAGTATGAATTAATTTCCATGTGATCAATTAGTATAAAGGATAAGTATATAAGTGATTATCCAATAGAAGCTTCAAGACAACAAAACAAAACAAAAAAAAATTGGAAAGCCCCTCCATAAGGCTCTCGGCCGAACCCCTTTCAATAAAAAAAAAAAATTCTAGTTCTTTAATCTTCATCCTAAGAATCTCTTTCTTGTTAAATCCTTGTTAAGTTCAGGACGCTCTCCGACGTGATATAATTGGTTTAGCGAGAGAGCAACGTTTGCGGCAAGATTGAAGTTTGAAGGAAAAGGTAAGAAATCTATTCTTTTGTGTTATGGAATAAGTATATATGTTGTAAGGATTGGAATTAGATGAGAATTATGGGGTTGTGATGTGTGCGTGTGAAGCCGTGTGTGTGTGGAGTGGTGTGTGTGGCCGTGAGCCATAGGGTGGTCAAGGGAAGGTGAATTAAATTCCATTTAGTTGGTTAGTTATGTCGTTGTGACCTTTGTGACGTAAATAAAGGTTTAACGATTTGAGTTAGCATTGAAATTGGTTGTATGTTATTATGGGAAATTATGTGATTTTTATATGATTTTTATATAATTGTGAAAGTAAGATTTTAAATGTGAATTATGGTTGTTGTTAATGAATTTGGGAGAAAACAATGCCAGTTGGTAGCGTTGTTGCATTCGTTGAAGTTTCGAATGGAATATGGAGTTGGCGGAACCACTTAAATTCATGAATATTTTTAGGAATGTTATTGAAATATGTTTGAATAATCTTGAATTAGTTGATGGATATGGAAAATGTTAATATTAGTTTGATAACCGGAAGTTGGAATGGAAGTTGTTGAACTATGTAGAAAAGAGGACTATTTATGTTATAGTGCGCTTTATGATAATTGTTGATGTTGTTGGATTGTTGGGTTGTTGTTGTTGATATATTGGGCCGAGCTAAGTCTCGGGGATGCTATATGTATAGGGGAAATGCTGCCGAAATTTCGGTAGACAAATATAGACTTAAGTTTGAATTCTTAAAAGCTTGCAACTCATAATTGGTAACTATGACCAATTGTAGGTTTTGGGCGAAACGGAGATGGAGTTTGGGTAAGCGTAAGAAGCGCGAAAGGTATGTAAAGCTATCCCTTTTCTTCTCTTGGCATGTCCTAGATGTCCTAGGTTTGAGTTCGAACCTTGGGGATCATCCTATTCATAGAAACCCGATTTTACTTTTAGCACTATTCCATTCAGCGAAATTGAATTAGAAACTTATGCTTTGTTGAAAAGGAATGTTCAAACATTCGTAACTTTCGTAAACATGATCGAATCACCCCTAAGATTTCATGGTTGATTCCATAAGGTCAAATGTCTGTAAAAATTTGTACGCCGCCTCGACTTGGACTGAGGTGGGCCCACTAGCCCCGAGTCTCCTTCGTTGTCTTAATTGACTTAACTTTGTACGATATCGGAAAGAGACTTTTACTTATGACTCTAGCTATTAAACAATAATGTTTTTGATTACTCCATGATATTCTAATTTACATTTTGAACTATGAATACGATTTCAGAAGTACTTTTGTAAGATAAACCCTGTATTGATCAGTTGTCCTGACTAGTTTGCCTAACGGGTTGTCATATGATTATATCCAGTTTCATAAATGTTTTGATGTGTAAATTGCATTAGTTTCCGCACTACTCTGCTCGTGCCCGTTATTATGATATCGTTCGCCGGTTCTCGGGCCGGTTTTGTGATCGTGCGCGCTATGATATATTCGACTGTATGATGTGTTACGGTTTCCGAGACCTCGCCATAGGGCCGGGTTCCGTTTATGGAGTTATGCTGTGATATGGCTTATGATATGATGTGTGTGATGATATGTTATGTTCGGGATTGTACGGAGATTTGAAACTTTCCGGAGTATGCTGTGTTGTGGCGCCAGTGTCGGAGTGGCCACCACGTTCCTGAGCCTTATGCATGATTTCTTTTACTTGCATTATGTACATATGATTTCCGTACCGGTTTTGATATACTGATTCGGTATTCCCTTTCTGTACCTTTACTATGGTTATGGTTTGAATTTCTGTACTCTATGTTTTACATACTCAGTACATCTTTCGTACTGACCCCCTTTCCTCGGGGGCTGCATTTCATGCCCGCTGGTACAGACGTTGGTGATCCGCCACTGTAGGCCACACTTTCTGCTACTACAGAGTGCTCCTTTTGATTCAGAGCCCATATTTTGGTACATATCTCTGTCATGTATATATTTATGTATATTTGGCTATTTGGGGTACGGCGGGGCCCTGTCCCGCCATATGTTTCCGTTTTGGTTTGTAGAGGCCTGTAGTCATATATGTGGGTCGAGGGTCCTACGTGTGTTTGTTCTGTTTATGATTTGTGTCTTAATGCGGTCCTACCTGTTATGGCGGCCATGGTGGCCCATATGTTTGTATATATGCATATGTTCGGCGATGTGTATTCCGCCGCCTCTTTTGGCTTTGATATGATATCTTTGCACGCGCGACCGCTTAAGATAATATTTGACTTCAAATCTGTTTAAAATAATTGACACGAGATCTGAGTTAAATTAAAATATGACAAGTTAGTATGTAAGTCTGTTTGGGGTGTCCAAATAGGACATCAGCCGCGGCCCACGGAGCTGGGTCGTGACAAAAGTGGTATCAGGGCTGGGCCGTGTCTCGTAGAGTCTTGTTTATCGGTGTGTTCTGCACCACATCTATAAACAGGAGGCTACAGGACATTTAGGGTGTTACCTTTCTTTGAATCTTAGATCGTGTGATAGAGTCGTGCTATTAGGATGACTCTTTTTTTGATTGATTGTTGTGTTTTTCAGTGATGCCTCCGAAGAAGGCAACTGCTGCCCAGAAGTGCAAGGAGGTGATGGGAGAGACTAGTCAGATGCCGAGAGTTACACGGGCTCGTGCTCAGGATTTGCCCAAGGTTGTGCCGCAGTCAGAGGGTTCAGCTACACCACCACCGGCGGAGCCGGGAGCAGGTCCATCATTAGCTCCAGACGCTCCAGCGCCCGAGCCTCCAGCTCCTCAGCCAGGGGCGGAGGATAGGACATTGAGGGAGGCCGTACAGTTGTTGACGACTTTGGTGGCGGGACAGGCTCGCAAACGCGGGCTGAGAGGTGATGATGATAATGACAGGCGTGATAGCCTGAGTGTTCGTGATTTTCTGACATGTAGTCCCCCAGAGTTTTTCGGGTCTAATCCCGAGGAGGACCCCCACGACTTCATTCGGGGGATGAGGCGCTCATTGGGACTGGTCAGGGCTTCAGAGACTGAGTTCGTTGTTAGCCTCGCACAGATTACGAGATGTTGCGGCTAATTGGTATGAGTCCTGGGAGCTGTCCAGAGGTGAGGGTGCTCCCCCAGCTACATGGGACGAGTTCGTGGCCGCTTTTCTCCGCCACTTTTTGCCCCCTGAGTTGTGGAGGGCGAGGGTTGATAGGTTTTTGCAGTTGCGGCAGAGGGGTCGGAGTGTTCGTGAGTATAATTTGGAGTTTGATTCTTTGGCTCGATATGCACCTGCTATAGTGGCTGATATGGCTGACCGGATGCACCGGTACGTGATAGGGCTGGACCGTTACTTAGTTGACAGCTGCATGGCGATGGCATCGCGGACTGATATGGACATCGCCCGGTTACAGGCCTACGCATAGGGTATGGAGGACCGGCACAGAGAGGACCGGTCGGGCAGAGATCGTGACAGGAGGCCGCACAAGAGGGCCAAATCCGCGGGATATTCTGCAGATTTTTGAGGCGGGCAGCCTCAGTCACAGCAGTCAGGCAGATATCCTCCTCCGTCAGGCCGGGGTACACAGTCCGCCGGTAGACGATTTGACAGTGCAGGACCATCTGGGGACGGTCAGAGTTCCAGAGTATCAGGTTCGCAGACGACCAGGGGTTCCAGCCAGTCCAGACTACCCAGGCCCCGTTGTTCTTATAGCGAGGCAGGTATATAAAGATTGTTCTGTTATCATATATGATCGTTGCACTAAAGCTGATTTGGTAGAGTTAGATATGCTGGAATTTGATGTCATTATGGGTATGGACTGGTTAGCTTCCTGTTATGCTAATGTTGACTGCCAGAAAAAGATAGTTCGTTTCCAGTTTCCAGGGGAACCAGTCATAGAATGGTCAGGGAGTACAGCGTCGCCGAGGGGTAAGTTTATTTCATACCTCAAGGCTAAGAAGATGATTCAGAAAGGCTATATCTATCATTTGGTCCATGTGCACGATACTAAGGCTGAGACACCTACGCTTCAGTCAGTTCCAGTTGTCAATGAATTTCCGGATGTATTTCCAGATGAGCTTCCAGGTCTCCCCCCTGAACGGGAGATAGATTTCACTATAGATTTGCTGCCAGATACGCAGCCCATATTTATTCCTCTGTAAAGAATGGCACCTGCAGAATTGAAGGAATTAAAGGAGCAGCTGAAAGATCTATTGGATAAAGGCTTCATCAGACCTAGTACATCGCCCTGGGGAGCGCCGGTATTATTTGTCAGAAAGAAAGATGGGTCACTGCGAATGTGCATTGATTATCGACAGCTGAATAAGGTGACTATAAAGAATAAATATCCCCTTCCCCGGATTGACGATTTATTTGATCAGTTGCAGGGTGCCAAATATTTTTCGAAGTTAGATTTACGTTCGGGCTACCATCAGGTACGGGTACGAGAGATAGATATTTCAAAGACTGCTTTCAGGACCCGGTACGGGCATTATGAATTCAGAGTGATGTCTTTTGGTGTTACACTCCATAATAATCCATGCTACTTGTATTAAAACAAGAAAGAATGAGTTAAGAAGGTTCAAGGAAAGTTAATCGAGTTAGTAAGAATATCGTTATATATATGGTTTCCTTAAGTATCCCAAGGTGACACGGTTACCTAAAGGATTTGAAATCACGCTATGAGTATGTATATGAGGTAATGCGAGTGACCTTTTAAAGTATTTGAGATTATTAGTAATGATATAGAGGATGGACAAAAGATATGAATATACTTTTGCGATTGGAGTTTCGTCAAAGCTTTGTGAGTTCTCTAGTTATGTTTAAGGTTGTTGTGATTCTCCGGACCCTTCGAGACGTGTATATGGATTTTTATTGATGTATATAAGTGTGTATATGTATGTATAAGAGGTTACATGAGGTTGGAAGAGGATAAGAAGTTAAACGAAATGAATCGGAACAACTTTAGTAAAATCTCGGACCCGATTTTAGCCTATATTGTAGGAGGCATATCTCCTAGTATATATTGAGTTTTAAGGTGTTTCAAAAGCCTAAAATTAAGTTCATCGAGTCTAGTTTGCAACGCAACAAACCGCTCGTCAAAATGATATCGGGGTAAGGAGATATGGACGATTCAAGTTGGAGTATTAAGTGGGGATTAAGACTTAAATGTTCACAAATTTTTCACTAGTGGCCGTGTGGGTCCCACAAACACATGACAAAATCAGATTTTTGCCCATGCTTAGTTGGGGGAACGTGTAAGACCTTCTTGGGCAGCAAAACGGTCTCCTTGTTGACCAAAGTTGCATGCCACAACTCATTTCCCAATCCCACCAAGTGAACTTAGAGAGAGAGGCTCTCATCTTCACCAAATGAAGGGAGAGAGAGAGCCACGGCCAGCCATGGCATTTCCACCACCATTGCACGGCCAGCCCTTCTACTTTTCTTACCATTAAACCCCTAAAGTGTTCTACACATTCACCATTAAGTTTCAAGTGAAGGAGAAACCATAAACATGTCATACAAGCTCCTATAGCTCACGGCCAGATTTGAGTTCTCCAAGTTGATTCAAAAAATATATTTTCGTCAAGTGTTTTGACCCTTAGAAAAGTGCATAGCAACGTGAAAGTGGTCATTGATATAGCAAGAACAAGTGTTAAAATTCAAGAAGAGAGTTTGAGGGGCTAGCCGATTGAAGAAGTTAGTTACAAGGTAAGAATGATCATTTTTCTTGTGTTGTATGATATTTTGAAGGTACAATTCGTGCATGTTGTTGTTGGATTGTTGTTGTGGTTGAAGTTGGGGGTGAGTCGTGAGCTTAGTGAAGTCATGGTTGGTCTCATTTTGCATGTATTGTTGGTGGATTGAATGTGTGTCAACGTATGTAAATGAACAAAGATTGTACAAGTTTGTTTAAGATGTTGTATGTTGGTATTGGACTGTTTTTCTTGAATTTGAAATGAGCCGTGTGTTGTAGAGTTAAATGGAATCATGCTTAATATTCTTGTACATGTATTGGAAATGGATTGAATGTGTTGTAGTATGGATAAATGGATGAAAATCATGGAGATATTGTAGTTGTGTTGAAGCCGTGTAAGGGGACTGTTTTAGGGGGATTGTGGACTGTTTTGTGCCAAGTTTCGATTGTTGTTGTTATGGACATTGTGGTGTATTGTATGCATATTGAATATATGAATTGAGGTGTTAAAGAAACGAATCATGTTGAAGTATACAAGCAGTCCAAAACCGTGGACTGTTTTAAGGTTAGAAGTGAATTAGTGTATGTTGAATGTTGAATGTTGTTATGAACATATAGTGAAAGTGAAGTGCAATGATTCAAGTTGAAATTGAAATGATTTGTGGGCTGTTGTAAGAATAAAAATGATGTTAAAACAGTTCCAAGAATCGTGAAAGTAATGTTATTAAACGTGTTGTTGTCGTTGAAAGTTAAATCTGGAAAATTGCTAAGTGAAAATGGTATTGTTGTATGTGCTGTTTGGCCGTGAGTTTTGGACTGATTTGAATGATGTGCAAGCTGTCGAAGGTCCCCTAAGTCATGTTAAACAAGTTTGGATTGATATATGAAAGAATGATTAGCAATGTTAGCTTGTAGCACTAGTTGGTTTGAATGCGAACGAAACGTCGTTTAAATGTTAGAAAGGGATTGTGAGCATCAAAATACGTATTAAATTCCTTTGTAGACTAATTGTAGCTCTTGATATCTTGATATAGGATAAGTGTTTTTGGGCAGCAAGTACAATTTATAATACGACTAAACGCAAAAGGTATGTAAAGCCTATTCTTTCTTTCTTTTGGCATGTCCTAGACGTAAGTATGAAATGATATGAACCTTGGGGTAAATTCTATTCTCTAGTTCCATGCATGACTTATGATTCTATATTTCCTTAATGCTATTGTCACGAGTCTACTACATGATTGACTAATGAATGATGTATAGAAGTTCTTACTCTTAAAAGAATGGCATGAACAAAAGCATACTTGACTTTCAAAAACTACACCATGTCAAATTGATACATGTACATGAAAGCTGAAACGTTCCTTGCTATAACTTATAATGAGACTTGAAAAGAATTTAATATGATTATTATCCCAATACTTTAGAGCTGGTTAGTTGCTTATCTATTGATTCTCAAAAGATGAATTGCATATATGTGGTTGCTTATTATTCTGCTTGTGCTTACCGCTATATCCTTCACTGAGTCCCGGGCCAGGACACGTTCTGGTGCGCATATTTACTATATTAATCACCGAGTCCCTCACTAGAGGGCCAGGACACGTTATATATATATATATATATATATATATATATATATATATATATATATATATATATGATATGGTGATATGATGATATGATGATGTGATGATATGATGACATGATGATATGGAGATGGTGGCTAGTGGGACATATTCCCTATTACCGAGTCCCTTATTAAAGGGCCGGGACACGTCTATGTTTATGTTTATGATGCTATGATTTTAATTACCGAGTCCCTCATTAAAGGGCCGGGACACGTTATATATATGTTATATATAGAATGATTATGCAGCTTTGATTATAAAACTCTATAACGATAATGATATGAGAATGATACAGATGAAATATGTCCAAAGGCAAGTTTTATGAATTTTTGATTGTTGCATTGGGTCCTACATTCATTGTCTCCTTATGAGTCTATTACTACATTTCATGTTTTACATGCTCAGTACATATTCCGTACTGACCCCCTTTCTTCGGGGGGCTGCGTTCATGCCCGCAGGTACAGACGCTCGTTTTGGAGATCTGCCAGCTTAGGATATCTATTCAGCTACTTTTGTCACGACCCCACCCCGTGGGCCGCGACCAGTGCCCTAGCTGGGCACCTATACGTACCCGATACCCAAATTAGCATATTAACAAAATAATATAATAATAATATTAGTGGACGCTACAGAATTTATCATAAAAAGCAGACTTGGCACACATAGGCCGATAAGGCCATCATAGAACAAAGTATCCCAAACATATGTACAGAACCCACACAGATATATCCACAGACCTCTACAGAACATAGCATAATCATAAGACGGGACAGGGCCCCGTCATACCCAGAACAATGTACATATCCAGATAGCAGTGACAGGCTGTACCAAAAGATGGGCTCTGAAGAAGAGAGCGCCCCAAAATAGCAGAAATGGGATCCTAAACGTGTGGATCATCGAACCTGTCGTCTGTACCTGCGCGGCATGAACACGCAGCCCCCGAAGAAAGGGGGTCAGTACGAAATATGTACTGAATATGTAAAGCGGAATCACAGAAGTCAAATCATAATGGTTACAGAAAATGAGTACAAAATCCAGAGTGTCAAATGCATATTTCAAAAACAGACAGAATGTGTACAGAAACATATGTCATATCATATCCGGTCCCTGCCACGGGACTCAGCAGACAGAATGTGTCCACCCTCCCGACGCTGGTGCCACAATACAGAGGAATCAGAAAAAGGGGCGTGACCCCGTATCATAAAATGTCATATCAAAATGGCCATAACAGATCAGACCAGAATAGGCGGACATGGCACATCATACTCCACAGACCCATGTACGCGTATACCTGCCCCCTCACATCGGGACGCGGCGAACAATGCAGAGAATCACGCTTGACAACATATCCTGGCCCGGGCTCAGTGTGGGAAACATTGGGACATCCACGAATGGAGTAGTGAGAAACTAATGCAATTTAAAAATATCATAAATGTTTTCAAAGACTCGATGAAGCGTATCAAAGCCAAACAGATCCAATGGAGTCGGACGGGATCATAATAAATGCATTTCGGATATCATAATAAATTACAGAAGTATAACTTTCCCGAAGTCATTCCGGGTGTCAAAATAATTTATAAGATTTAATAGAATATTTAAAACAATGTTTATTAGGCGATTAGTATGATAGTCAAAACATTTCTTTCAAAAATCGCCTAAAAAGGAAGCTTTAGTACATTAAGGGCAAAACCGGGAATAGTGGGCCCGCCTCGGGACAAATAAGGCGGCGGGCTCAAACTGTGCCCTCTAAGCTTATAGTATCACTTAAAAAGGTTCTACAAACATTCTATGACTTTCCAAGTAATTTGGAGCAAAGTTGCATAATTTTCCGGAAAAGCATACTAAAGTGGTTCAATTCCACTGAAGGAAAAACTGAGATTTTCTCTTGCGGATTCCGAGGGACAAGAGGTCCTTCGAGGCCCGGATCCGACCCTAACACACTAAGGGCATGCCAAGGGAAGAATTGGGGTTGCTTTACATACCTTTCACGCTCCTTACGCCTTTCCAAACTCACTTCCCGTTTCGTCGAAAAACTGCAATTGGTCAAGTTTACCAATTGTAAGCTATGAATACCAAAGTTTCAACTTAATGCATATTTGGCTACCGAAATTTCGGCAGCACTTCCCCTATACATATGGCACCCCGAGAATTCAACTCGGCTAGAAATCATCAACAACAACCCAAACGACAACATCAATATCAACAACGAACATTAAAAACATAAATATCCTTCAACTAGTCATCTTTCTAACAAGTTGACATAATCTTCATTTCAACCCAACTTTCAACTAATATCAATAATTTCACATTCATCAACAATCAAGATCATCACCATATAGTTCTAGAACCATTTCATATCGTTTTCCTCAAGTTATACATTCGATATACATAATATACAACTTTCCGCCAAAGTCATAACTTATGCAAAACATCAAATCTTTGGCATACAAGTTCATAACATGTTTCCAACTTCCAAATTCATAAATGATCGTCACAATTTAACAACCAAACAACTTCATTTCCTTAATGTCGGCAAATCATACTAAAACGACATAAGTTTCTACATTCCAATTCAATACAAACTTATATCATTCTAACTTCATTTACATTACAAACATCACAACAACACTTTAACACTCTAAACAACTCAATTCCTTTCTATCCCAAGCCAAATACACCACACGGCCATATGCCTATTTTTTCCAACATCAACTAAATTCATCCAACTTTCAATTCCCATATGCATTTCATCACAATCACAACTAGAATATAACATAAACTCAACACATTATCACCACACAACACACACACACCCACGGCTACAAGCCATATTCCAAACCCACCTTGCAAACTTCCATTTTTCCACACAATCAACACATTTCTATATACTACAACACAATCAAAACTTCACAACACAATAAAAAGGTGGAAATTCTTACCTTTTCTTCAAGTCTTCTTCACTTGGAGATATGATCACTTTGGTGATTCTAATGCTTCCCACTCCAAAACAACTATACCAAGTTACAAAGGAACCTTGACTTAGTAGGAAATCAACAAGAAATAAACTTTTAGAACAAGATTTTGGATGGCCAATTTTTTTCCTCCAAACCCGAGAGCATCTCTATTTCTTGCTCTTGTTCTTGATTTTTATTCTAAGTCATCTAATGGATAAAGATGGCTATATATAATATAATTCCTTATGTTAATTAATCACATGGAAATTTAATACAAATTGTGGGCTTGGGCCACACCATGGCCGGCCACTCCAATGCATTGGGCCTTAAATTCCATTCCATTATTTTTGGCCCAATGACTTATAGTCCACGTTTTGTAATTCTCGAAACTAATTTCCAAAATTCCAAAATTTCCCTTAGCCTTGTCCCACACTTTCATGACTCTATTCTTTCATGCATAACTCCTATGCTCAACAAAATATCAAATTTAACCTTATATCTCAAAAATCCAATATAATTTAAGTCTTTCCAAACGTGTGAAAACACGGGATATAACAACTTTGGAGTGCTCCTTTTTTCCGGAGCCTAGCTTGTGTTTATTCGGGGTACGGCGGGGCCCTATCCCGTCACATGATACTGTCATTACTCTTAGAGGTCTGTGGACATTTGTGTGGGTCTGTATGTAGTTTTTGATGCGTTGTATGACTATGACTTATGATTGGGGTGTACCCATTCGTAATGGCAGCCTTGTCGGCTGGCATATATATGTATGTTTGGTATGTTGCATATCGTGGCAGCCTTGTCGGCTTGCGTAGAAATATATATATGTTGTTGTGTAAAAATTGTAACTCCTCAGGAGACAGGTGCCTACGACATACAAAATTTTGACAGCTTTAAAATATACACCCTACCTTTTTATACAAATAAGTTCTTGACATGCTAGCTATAAATGATTACAGTTAACAGGCAATATTAGTGTCCAATTCGGGCACTAGTCACGGCCTACGGGGTTGGGTCGTGACAGAAGTGGTATCAGAGCGGTTCAATCCTCGGAATGTCTACAGACCGTGTCGAGTAGAGTCTTGTTTATCGATGTGTTGTGCACCACGTTTATAAATAGGAAGCTACAGGACATTTAGGATGTTACCTTTCTTTCATATCTAAGATCGTGCGATAGAGCCCAGTCATAGGAAATGAAATTCCTTATACTAACCCTTGATTTCAGCAGTATAACGGCTTCGACCGAAGAAAGTGACTGATGATATTGGAAGTTTCAAAGCACGCAGGTAAGCAACGATACGAAGAATGTATGTCGGGTAAGGTATTTGAAGTACGATTGAGATGTAAAGTTAAAGATTGAAAGGGAAGGTAAATAGGAAAGTGTAACAGGTGCAGTTTGGATTAGACATACGAGGTAAGTCCATCATTTTCATACTGTTGTTAATATTGGGAGCCCTGTGTGGCTATGATATGATATGATGTGTGTATATATATATATATATATATATATATATATATATATCTATATATATGTTGGCCCTGTGAGGCATTGTTGGTATTTTCTGCCTGCAGGTTTTGGGATAGTAAGAAGTACAGAGAAAACTCTGCCCAAATTTTCCCAGAAATTGAAAAAGAGAATTAGATATAGGTTTGTAATATGTTTTGAAAGGTTGTGTCAATAGTAAGGATAGGATTTGACTAAGTTGCCAATACGGCTGACCTCAAGAAATAAGTCCACTGCCGAATAGATGGTAATAGTAATTAGGAAGTCGATTTCGATATGGTAAAAAGAAGAATTTGGAAAGGGTTTATGATACTAAGAGATGATTTAGAAAAGACTGGCAAATCTTGATAAAGTGTTATAGTAAGGTACCGACTGAATTGATAAGCAGGGATAAATTATGACGCGTTTATAGTAAAAGAAGTAATAGTATGATTAAGACAAGAGTACAGAAGAAAAAGAATTGTGACGGATGCGAATGTATTGGTAAGACAGGCTGTGAGGTAGTGAAGCATAAGATTTACTTGGAAGGGTAAAAGGTTAAGTATGCTTATACAACACTAATGTAACATTCTAGGACGAATGTTCCTAAGGGGGTGAGAATGTTACACTCCATAATAATCCGTGCTACTTGTATTAAAACAAGAAAGAATGAGTTAAGAAGGTTCAAGGAAAGGTAATCGAGTTAGTAAGAATATCGTTATATATATGGTTTCCTTAAGTATCCCAAGGTGACACGGTTACCTAAAGGATTTGAAATCGCGCTATGAGTATGTATATGAGGTAATACGAGTGACCTTTTAAAGTATTTGAGATTATTAGTAATGATATAGAGGATGGACAAAAGATATGAATATACTTTTGCGATTGGAGTTTCGTCAAAGCTTTGTGAGTTCTCTAGTTATGTCTAAGGTTATTGTGATTCTCCAGACCCTTCGAGACGTGTATATGGATTTTTATTGATGTATATAAGTGTGTATATGTATGTATAAGAGGTTACATGAGGTTGGAAGAGGATAAGAAGTTAAATGAAATGAATCGGAACAACTTCAGTAAAATCTCGGACCCGATTTTAGCCTATATTGTAGGAGGCATATCTCCTAGTATATAGTGAGTTTTAAGGTGTTTCAAAAGCCTAAAATTAAGTTCATCGAGTCTAGTTTGCAACGCAAAAAACCGCTCGTCAAAATTATATCGGGGTAAGGAGATATGGACGATTCAAGTTGGAGTATTAAGTGGGGATTAAGACTTAAATGTTCACAAATTGTTCACTAGTGGCCGTGTGGGCCCCACAAACACATGAAAAAATCAGATTTTTGCCCATGCTTAGTTGGGGGAACGTGTAAGACCTTCTTGGGCAGCAAAATGGTCTCCTTGTTGACCAAAGTTGCATGCCACAACTCATTTCCCAATCCCACCAAGTGAACTTAGAGAGAGAGGCTCTCATCTTCACCAAGTGAAGGGAGAGAGAGAGCCACGGCCAGCCATGGCATTTCCACCACCATTGCACGGCCAGCCCTTCTACTTTTCTTACCAGTAAACCCCTAAAGTGTTCTACACATTCACCATTAAGTTTCAAGTGAAGGAGAAACCATAAACATGCCATACAAGCTCCTATAGCTCACGGCCAGATTTGAGTTCTCCAAGTTGATTCAAAAAATATATTTTCGTCAAGTGTTTTGACCCTTAGAAAGGTGCATAGCAACGTGAAAGTGGTCATTGATATAGCAAGAACAAGTGTTAAAATTCAAGAAGAGAGTTTGAGGGGCTAGCCGATTGAAGAAGTTAGTTACAAGGTAAGAATGATCATTTTTCTTGTGTTGTATGATATTTTGAAGGTACAATTCGTGCATGTTGTTGTTGGATTGTTGTTGTGGTTGAAGTTGTGGGTGAGTCGTGAGCTTAGTGAAGTCATGGTTGGTCTCATTTTGCATGTATTGTTGGTGGATTGAATGTGTGTCAACATATGTAAATGAACAAAGATTGTACAAGTTTGTTTATGATGTTGTATGTTGGTATTGGACTGTTTTTCTTGAATTTGAAATGAGCCGTGTGTTGTAGAGTTAAATGGAATCATGCTTAATATTCTTGTACATGTATTGGAAATGGATTGAATGTGTTGTAGTATGGATAAATGGATGAAAATCATAGAGATATTGTAGTTGTGTTGAAGCCGTGTAAGGGGACTGTTTTAGGGGGATTGTGGACTGTTTTGTGCCAAGTTTCGATTGTTGTTGTTATGGACATTGTGGTGTATTGTATGCATATTGAATATGTGAATTTAGGTGTTAAAGAAACGAATCATGTTGAAGTATACAAGCAGTCCAAAACCGTGGACTGTTTTAAGGTTAGAAGTGAATTAGTGTATGTTGAATGTTGAATGTTGTTATGAACATATAGTGAAAGTGAAGTGCAATGATTCAAGTTGAAATTGAAATGATTTGTGGGCTGTTGTAAGAATAAAAATGATGTTAAAACAGTTCCAAGAATCGTGAAAGTAATGTTATTAAACGTGTTGTTGTCGTTGTAAGTTAAATCTGGAAAATTGCTAAGTGAAAATGGTATTGTGGTATGTGCTGTTTGGCCGTGAGTTTGGGACTGATTTGAATGATGTGCAAGCTGTCGAAAGTCCCCTAAGTCATGTTAAACAAGTTTGGATTGATATATGAAAGAATGATTAGCAATGTTAGCTTGTAGCACTAGTTGGTTTGAATGCGAACGAAACATCGTTTAAATGTTAGAAAGGGATTGTGAGCGTCAAAATACGTATTAAATTCCTTTGTAGACTAATTGTAGCTCTTGATATCTTGATATAGGATAAGTGTTTTTGGGCAGCAAGTACAAGTTATAATACGACTAAACGCTAAAGGTATGTAAAGCCTATTCTTTCTTTCTTATGGCATGTCCTAGACGTAAGTATGAAATGATATGAACCTTGGGGTCAATTCTATTCTCTAGTTCCATGCATGACTTATCATTCTATATTTCCTTAATGCTATTGTCACGAGTCTACTACATGATTGACTAATGAATGATATATAGAAGTTCTTACTCTTAAAAGAATGTCATGAACAGAAGCATACTTGACTTTCAAAAACTAGACCATGTCAAATTGATACATGTACATGAAAGCTGAAACGTTCCTTGCTATAACTTATAATGAGAGTTGAAAAGAATTGAATATGATTATTATCCCAATACTTTAGAGCTGGTTAGTTGCTTATCTATTGAGTCTCAAAAGATGAATTGCATATGTGTGGTTGCTTATTATTCTGCTCGTGCTTACCGCTATATCCTTCACTGAGTCCCGGGCCAGGACACGTTCTCGTGCGCATATTTACTATATTAATCCCCGAGTCCCTCACTAGAGGGCCAGGACACGTTATATATATATATATATATGATATGATGATATGATGATGTGATGATATGATGACGTGATGATATGGAGATGGTGGCCAGGAGGGCATATTCCCTAATACCGAGTCCCTTATTAAAGGGCCGGGACACGTCTATGTTTATGTTTATGATGCTATGATTTTAATTACCGAGTCCCTCATTAAAGGGCCGGGACACGTTATATATATGTTATATATAGAATGATTATGCAGCTTTGATTACAAAACTCTATAACGATACTGATATGAGAATGATACAGATGAAATATGTCCAAAGGCAAGTTTTATGAATTTTTGATTGTTGCATTGGGTCCTACATTCTTTGTCTCCTTATGAGTCTATTACTACATTTCATGCTTTACATGCTCAGTACATATTCCGTACTGACCCCCTTTCTTCGGGGGGCTGCGTTCATGCCCGCAGGTACAAACGCTCGTTTTGGAGATCAGCCACCTTAGGATATCTATTCAGCTACTTTGGAGTGCTCCTTTTTTCCGGAGCCTAGCTTGTGTTTATTCGGGGTACGGCGGGGCCCTGTCCCGTCACATGATACTGTCATTACTCTTAGAGGTCTGTGGACATTTGTGTGGGTCTGTATGTAGTTTTTGATGCGTTGTATGACTATGACTTATGTTTGGGGTGTACCCATTCGTAATGGCAGCCTTGTCGGCTGGCATATATATGTATGTTTGGTATGTTGCATATCGTGGCAGCCTTGTCGGCTTGCATAGAAATATATATATGTTGTTGTTTAAAAATTGTAACTCCTCAGGAGACAGGTGCCTATGACATACAAAATTTTGACAGCTTTAAAATATACACCCTACCTTTTTATACAAATAAGTTCTTGACATGCTAGCTATAAATGATTACAGTTAACAGGCAATATTAGTGTCCAATTCGGGCACTAGTCACGGCCTACGGGGTTGGGTCGTGACAGAAGTGGTATCAGAGCGGTTCAATCCTCGGAATGTCTACAGACCGTGTCGAGTAGAGTCTTGTTTATCGATGTGTTGTGCACCACGTTTATAAATAGGAAGCTACAGGACATTTAGGATGTTACCTTTCTTTCATATTTAAGATCGTGCGATAGAGCCCAGTCATAGGAAATGAAATTCCTTATGCTAACCCTTGATTTCAGCAGTATAACGGCATCAACCGAAGAAAGTGACTGATGATATTGGAAGTTTCAAAGCACGCAGGTAAGCAACGGTACGAAGAAAGTATGTCGGGTAAGGTATTTGAAGTATGATTGAGATGTAAAGTTAAAGATTGAAAGGGAAGGTAAATAGGAAAGTGTAACAGGTGCAGTTTGGATTAGACATACGAGGTAAGTCCATCATTTTCATACTGTTGTTAATATTGGGAGCCCTGTGTGGCTATGATATGATATGATGTGTATATATATATATATATATGTTGGCCCTGTGAGGCATTGTTGGTATTTTCTGCCTGCAGGTTTTGGGATAGTAAGAAGTACAGAGAAAACTCTGCCCAAATTTTCCCAGAAATTGACAAAGAGAATTAGATATAGGTTTGTAATATGTTTTGAAAGGTTGTGTCAATAGTAAGGATAGGATTTGACTAAGTTGCCAATACGGCTGACCTCAAGAAATAAGTCCACTGCCGAATAGATGGTAATAGTAATTAGGAAGTCGATTTCGATATGGTAAAAAGAAGAATTTGGAAAGGGTTTATGATACTAAGAGATGATTTAGAAAAGACTGGCAAATCTTGATAAAGTGTTATAGTAAGGTACCGACTGAATTGATAAGCAGGGATAAATTATGACGGGTTTATAGTAAAAGAAGTAATAGTATGATTAAGACAAGAGTACAGAAGAAAAATAATTGTGACGGATGCGAATGTATTGGTAAGACAGGCTGTGAGGTAGTGAAGCATAATATTTACTTGGAAGGGTAAAAGGTTAAGTATGCTTATACAACACTAATGTAACATTCGAGGACGAATGTTCCTAAGGGGGTGAGAATGTTACACTCCATAATAATCCGTGCTACTTGTATTAAAACAAGAAAGAATGAGTTAAGAAGGTTCAAGGAAAGTTAATCGAGTTAGTAAGAATATCGTTATATATATGGTTTCCTTAAGTATCCCAAGGTGACACGGTTACCTAAAGGATTTGAAATCGCGCT
This sequence comes from Lycium barbarum, assembly GCF_019175385.1. Taxonomy (NCBI): domain Eukaryota; kingdom Viridiplantae; phylum Streptophyta; class Magnoliopsida; order Solanales; family Solanaceae; genus Lycium; species Lycium barbarum. The sequence goes on from NC_083345.1 coordinate 64,888,360, forward strand.
ATGAGTATGTATATGAGGTAATACGAGTGACCTTTTAAAGTATTTGAGATTATTAGTAATGATATAGAGGATGGACAAAAGATATGAATATACTTTTGCGATTGGAGTTTCGTCAAAGCTTTGTGAGTTCTCTAGTTATGTTTAAGGTTATTGTGATTCTCCGGACCCTTCGAGACGTGTATATGGATTTTTATTGATGTATATAAGTGTGTATATGTATGTATAAGAGGTTACATGAGGTTGGAAGAGGATAAGAAGTTAAACGAAATGAATCGGAACAACTTCAGTAAAATCTCGTACCCGATTTTATCCTATATTGTAGGAGGCATATCTCCTAGTATATTTTGAGTTTTAAGGTGTTTCAAAAGCCTAAAATTAAGTTCATCGAGTCTAGTATGCAACGCAACAAACCGCTCATTAAAATGATATCGGGGTAAGGAGATATGGACGATTCAAGTTGGAGTATTAAGTGGGGATTAAGACTTAAATGTTCACAAATTGTTCACTAGTGGCCGTGTGGGCCCCACAAACACATGACAAAATCAGATTTTTGCCCATGCTTAGTTGGGGGAACGTGTAAGACCTTCTTGGGCAGCAAAATGGTCTCCTTGTTGACCAAAGTTGCATGCCACAACTCATTTCCCTATCCCACCAAGTGAACTTAGAGAGAGAGGCTCTCATCTTCACCAAGTGAAGGGAGAGAGAGAGCCACGGCCAGCCATGGCATTTCCACCACCATTGCACGGCCAGCCCTTCTACTGTTCTTACCATTAAACCCCTAAAGTGTTCTACACATTCACCATTAACTTTCAAGTGAAGGAGAAACCATAAACATGCCATACAAGCTCCTATAGCTCACGGCCAGATTTGAGTTCTCCAAGTTGATTCAAAAAATATATTTTCGTCAAGTGTTTTGACCCTTAGAAAGGTGCATAGCAACGTGAAAGTGGTCATTGATATAGCAAGAACAAGTGTTAAAATTCAAGAAGAGAGTTTGAGGGGCTAGCCGATTGAAGAAGTTAGTTACAAGGTAAGAATGATCATTTTTCTTGTGTTGTATGATAATTTGAAGGTACAATTCGTGCATGTTGTTGTTGGATTGTTGTTGTGGTTGAAGTTGGGGGTGAGTCGTGAGCTTAGTGAAGTCATGGTTGGTCTCATTTTGCATTTATTGTTGGTGGATTGAATGTGTGTCAACATATGTAAATGAACAAAGATTGTACAAGTTTGTTTATGATGTTGTATGTTGGTATTGGACTGTTTTTCTTGAATTTGAAATGAGCCGTGTGTTGTAGAGTTAAATGGAATCATGCTTAATCTTCTTGTACATGTATTGGAAATGGATTGAATGTGTTGTAGTATGGATAAATGGATGAAAATCATGTAGTTGTGTTGAAGCCGTGTAAGGGGACTGTTTTAGGGGGATTGTGGACTGTTTTGTGCCAAGTTTTGATTGTTGTTGTTATGGACACTGTGGTGTATTGTATGCATATTGAATATGTGAATTGAGGTGTTAAAGAAACGAATCATGTTGAAGTATACAAGCAGTCCAAAACCGTGGACTGTTTTAAGGTTAGAAGTGAATTAGTGTATGTTGAATGTTGAATGTTGTTATGAACATATAGTGAAAGTGAAGTGCAATGATTCAAGTTGAAATTGAAATGATTTGTGGGCTGTTGTAAGAATAAAAATGATGTTAAAACAGTTCCAAGAATCGTGAAAGTAATGTTATTAAACGTGTTGTTGTCGTTGTAAGTTAAATCTGGAAAATTGCTAAGTGAAAATGGTATTGTGGTATGTGCTGTTTGGCCGTGAGTTTGGGACTGATTTGAGTGATGTGCAAGCTGTGGAAAGTCCCCTAAGTCATGTTAAACAAGTTTGGATTGATATATGAAAGAATGATTAGCAATGTTAGCTTGTAGCACTAGTTGGTTTGAATGCGAACGAAACGTCGTTTAAATGTTAGAAAGGGATTGTGAGCGTCAAAATACGTATTAAATTCCTTTGTAGACTAATTGTAGCTCTTGATATCTTGATATAGGATAAGTGTTTTTGGGCAGCAAGTACAAGTTATAATACGACTAAACGCTAAAGGTATGCGAAGCCTATTCTTTCTTTCTTTTGGCATGTCCTAGACGTAAGTATGAAATGATATGAACCTTGGGGTAAATTCTATTCTCTAGTTCCATGCATGACTTATGATTCTATATTTCCTTAATGCTATTGTCACGAGTCTACTACATGATTGACTAATGAATGATGTATAGAAGTTCTTACTCTTAAAAGAATGTCATGAACAGAAGCATACTTGACTTTCAAAAACTAGACCATGTCAAATTGATACATGTACATGAAAGCTGAAACGTTCCTTGCTATAACTTATAATGAGAGTTGAAAAGAATTGAATATGATTATTATCCCAATACTTTAGAGCTGGTTAGTTGCTTATCTATTGAGTCTCAAAAGATGAATTGCATATATGTGGTTGCTTATTATTCTGCTTGTGCTTACCGCTATATCCTTCACTGAGTCCCGGGCCATGACACGTTCTCGTGCGCATATTTACTATATTAATCACCGAGTCCCTCACTAGAGGGCCGGGACACGTTATATATATATATATATATATATATATATATATATATATATATATATATATATATATATATATATATATATATGATGATATGATGATATGATGATGTGATGATATGATGACATGATGATATGGAGATGGTGGCCAGGAGGGCATATTCCCTATTACCGAGTCCCTTATTAAAGGGTCGGGACACGTCTATGTTTATGTTTATGATGCTATGATTTTAATTACCGAGTCCCTCATTAAAGGGCCGGGACACGTTATATATATGTTATATATAGAATGATTATGCAGCTTTGATTACAAAACTCTATAACGATACTGATATGAGAATGATACAGATGAAATATGTCCAAAGGCAAGTTTTATGAATTTCTGATTGTTGCATTGGGTCCTACATACTTTGTCTCCTTATGAGTCTATTACTACATTTCATGCTTTACATGCTCAGTACATATTCCGTACTGACCCCCTTTCTTCGGGGTGCTGCGTTCATGCCCGCAGGTACAGACGCTCGTTTTGGAGATCCGCCAGCTTAGGATATCTATTCAGCTACTTTGGAGTGCTCCTTTGTTCCGGAGCCTAGCTTGTGTTTATTCGGGGTACGGCGGGGCCCTGTCCCGTCACATGATACTGTCATTACTCTTAGAGGTCTGTGGACATTTGTGTGGGTCTGTATGTAGTTGTTGATGCGTTGTATGACTATGACTTATGTTTGGGGTGTACCCATTCGTAATGGCAGCCTTGTCGGCTGGCATATATATGTATGTTTGGTATGTTGCATATCGTGGCAGCCTTGTCGGCTTGCGTAGAAATATATATGTTGTTGTTTAAAAATTGTAACTCCTCAGGAGACAGGTGCCTACGACATACAAAATTTTGACAGCTTTAAAATATACACCCTACCTTTTTATACAAATAAGTTCATGACATGCTAGTTATAAATGATTTCAGTTAACAGGCAATATGAGTGTCCAATTCGGGCACTAGTCACGGCCTACGGGGTTGGGTTGTGACATTTGGGCTGACTAATGCTCCAGCGGTATTCATGGATTTGATGAATCGGGTATTCCGGCCGTTTCTTGATATGTTCGTGATTGTATTTATTGATGATATTTTGGTTTATTCACGATCAGCAGAGGAGCATTCAGATCATCTGAGAACAGTACTTGGGACACTTCGGCAACAAAAATTATATGCTAAATTTTCAAAATGTGAATTCTGGTTAACCTCTGTGGCTTTCTTGGGGCATATTATTGGAGCAGATGGTATTCGGGTCGATACGCAGAATATTGAAGCTGTACAGAATTGGCCTAGGCCTACTACACCGACGGAGGTACGCAGTTTTCTGGGCTTGGCCGGTTATTACAGAAGGTTCGTAGAGAATTTTTCTTCTATTGCGGCGCCATTAACAAAGCTGACTCAGAAGGCCGCAAATTTTTAGTGGACTGATGCCTGTGAGCGCAGCTTTCAGATGTTGAAGGAAAAATTAATTATAGCTCCAGTGTTAGCTCTTCCAGAAGGGTCAGACGGGTACGTCGTTTATTGTGATGCTTCTGGTATCGGGATAGGTTGTGTGTTGATGCAGCACGGTCGAGTCATAGCCTATGCTTCCCGGCAGCTTAGACCGCACGAAAGAAATTATCTCACTCATGATCTAGAATTGGCCGCGGTGATTCATGCTTTGAAGATTTGGCGGCATTACTTATATGGGGTCCACGTTGATATTTATACGGACCATAAGAGTCTCCAGTATATCTTTAAACAGAAGGAACTAAATTTGCGGCAGAGGAGATGGTTTGAATTATTGAAAGATTATGACGTTGATATTTTGTATCATCCTGGGAAAGCCAATGTGGTAGCGGATGCACTTAGCCGCAAGTCCATGGGCAGTTTGACTGGTGTACAGCCTGATAAGAAAGAATTGGTTCGTGAGATTCATCAGTTAGCCAGCCTTGGGGTCCGTTTGGGAGATTCTGGAGATGTTGGGGTTTCGGTTCGGGAGGTTGCTGAATCATCCATTATGAAAGAGGTTAAGCAGCGTCAGTTCGAAGATCCTGTCTTGGCACAGTATAGAAATGTGTCCCTTAATAAAGAAAAGACTCCATTTGAAATTTCGTCTAAAGGGGTATTATTATACGGAGGCAGATTATGTGTACCGGACGTTGCAGGGTTACGACGGCAAATTATGGGTGAGGCATATAATGCTCGGTATTCAATTCATCCTAGGTCTACTAAGATGTACCATGATCTTAAATGTTTATACTGGTGGGACGACATGAAAAGAGATATTGCAGAGTTCGTTGGCCAATGTCCAAATTGTCAGCAAGTCAAGATCGAGCATCAAAAGCTCGGCGGATTACTACAGGAAATGGAAATTCCAGCTTGGAAATGGGAGATGATTAATATGGATTTCGTTGTTGGGTTGCCGCGCACTCCACGCAGGTATGATTCTATTTGGGTTATTGTTGACCGATTGACGAAATCAACCCATTTTCTTCCGGTCAGGACTACTTATTCGGCTGAGGACTATGCCAGATTGTATCTTAAAGAGATAGTAAGACTTCACGGGGTTCCTCTATCTATTATCACTGACAGAGGTGCCCAGTTCACAGCGAATTTTTGGAGATCATTCCATGAAGGATTGGGGACTCAGGTGAGTCTTAGTACAACATTTCATCCTCAGTCCGATGGGCAGGCCGAGCGCACCATTCAGACATTGGAAGATATGTTGCGGGCCTGTGTCATTGATTTCAGAGGCAGCTGGGACGATCATTTGCCGCTTGTGGAATTTTCTTATAATAATAGTTATCATTCTAGCATACAGATGGCGCCGTACGAAGCCCTATATGGTAGGAAATGCAGATCTCCGATCGGTTGGTTCGACGTGGGTGAAACTAAATTAATTGGTCCAGATGTGGTCCAGCAGGCAGTCGATAAAGTGAAACTGATTCGAGAGCGACTATTAGCGCCCCAGAGTCGACATAAATCTTATGCTGATAAACGACGTCGACCGTTAGAGTTTTAGATTGGCGACTGGGTATTTCTAAAGGTGTCGCCCATGAAGGGCGTGATGAGATTCGGCAGAAAGGGAAAGCTCAGTCTGCGATACATTGGGCCTTACCAGATTATCCGGAAGATTGGGAATGTCGCTTATGAGCTGGACTTACCATCAGATCTAGAGGCAGTGCACCCGGTATTCCATGTATCCATGCTCTGAAAATGTATTGGTGATCCTGACAGAATATTTCCAGTAAATGATATTCAAGTAACGGAGGACTTGTCTTATGAAGAGCAACCTGTAGCTGTTCTGGATCGTCAGGTGAGGAGACTGCGCACCAAAGAAGTGCCTTCTGTTAAAGTCCTGTGGCGGAACAACAACCGGGAAGAAATGACCTGGGAGGCGGAGGATGAGATGAAGAAGAAGTATCCCCACTTGTTTCCTACGCTCACTGGTAATCTAAACTTTTGAGTTCGTTATTGTGATTGACAAATAACTTATGTGTTATTTATAAAGAGAGACTCCCCCGCCATGTTCATAAGATCCTGTAAGACTAATTTAACATTCGAGGACGAATGTTCTAAAGGGGGGGGAGAATGTTATATCCCGTGTTTTTGCGTACTTGGAAAATTTGAAATAATGTTGACTTGTAAGAAATGAGGTCATAATTAATTTTATTCAACATATAAGTTGTTCATGAAAGAAAAATATTAGTGAGGAAGTGTTGAGGAAGGCTAGGGGCAAAATTGGAATTTTGGAAAATTAGTTCGGGAATTACAAAATAAGATTTCTAATGAATTGGGCTCAACACACAAAAAAAAAAAAAAGGCCCAAGCATAAGGGGCCGGGGGGGGGGGGGGGGGGGGGGGGTGGCCGGCCAAGAGGCCTTGGCCCAAGCCCAAGTATGACTTAATTTCCATGTGATCAATTAGTATAAAGGATAAGTATATAAGTGATTATCCAATAGAAGCTTCAAGACAACAAAACAAAACAAAAAAATAATTAGAAAGCCCCTCCATAAGGCTCTCGGCCGAACCCCTTTCAACAAAAAAAAAAAAATTCTAGTTCTTTAATCTTCATCCTAAGAATCTCTTTCTTGTTGAATCCTTGTTAAGTTCAGGACGCTCTCCGACGTGATATAATTGGTTTAGCGAGAGAGCAACGTTTGCGGCAAGATTGAAGTTTGAAGGAAAAGGTAAGAAATCTATTCTTTTGTGTTATGGAATAAGTATATATGTTGTAAGGATTGGAATTAGATGAGAATTATGGGGTTGTGATGTGTGCGTGTGAAGCCGTGTGTGTGTGGAGTGGTGTGTGTGGCCGTGAGCCATAGGGTGGTCAAGGGAAGGTGAATTAAATTCCATTTAGTTGGTTAGTTATGTCGTTGTGACCTTTGTGACGTAAATAAAGGTTTAACGATTTGAGTTAGCATTGAAATTGGTTGTATGTTATTATGGGAAATTATGTGATTTTTATATGATTTTTATATAATTGTGAAAGTAAGATTTTAAATGTGAATTATGGTTGTTGTTAATGAATTTGGGAGAAAACAATGCGAGTTGGTAGCGTTGTTGCATTCGTTGAAGTTTCGGATGGAATATGGAGTTGGCGGAACCACTTAAATTCATGAATATTGTTTGGAATGTTATTGAAATATGTTTGAATAATCTTGAATTAGTTGATGGATATGGAAAATGTTAATATTAGTTTGATAACGGGAAGTTGGAATGGAAGTTGTTGAACTATGTAGAAAAGAGGACTATTTATGTTATAGTGCACTTTATGATAACTGTTGATGTTGTTGGATTGTTGGGTTGTTGTTGTTGATATATTGGGCCGAGCTAAGTCTCGGGGATGCTATATGTATAGGGGAAATGCTGCCGAAATTTCGGTAGACAAATATAGACTTAAGTTTGAATTCTTAAAAGCTTGCAACTCATAATTGGTAACCATGACCAATTGTAGGTTTTGGGCGAAATGGAGATTGAGTTTGGGTAAGCGTAAGAAGCGCGAAAGGTATGTAAAGCTATCCCTTTTCTTCTCTTGGCATGTCCTAGATGTCCTAGGTTTGAGTTTGAACCTTGGGGATCATCCTATTCATAGAAACCTGAGTTTACTTTTAGCACTATTCCATTCAGCGAAATTGAATTAGAAACGTATGCTTTGTTGAAAAGGAATGTTCAAACATTCGTAACTTTCGTAAACATGATCGAATCACCCCTAAGCTTTCATGGTTGATTCCATAAGGTCAAATGTCTGTAAAAATTTGTACGCCGCCTCGACTTGGACCGAGGTGGGCCCACTAGCCCCGAGTCTCCTTCGTTGTCTTAATTGACTTAACTTTGTACGATATCGGAAAGAGACTTTTACTTATGACTCTAGCTATTAAAGAATAATGTTTTGATTACTCCATGATATTCTGATTTACATTTTGAACTATGAATACGATTTCAGAAGTACTTTTGTGAGATAAAACCCGTATTGATCAGTTGTCCGGACTAGTTTGCCTAACGGGTTGTCATATGATTATATCCAGTTTCATAAATGTTTTGATGTGTAAATTGCATTAGTTTCCGCACTACTCTGCTCGTGCCCATTATTATGATATCGTTCGCCGGTTCCCGGGCCGGTTTTGTGATCGTGCGCGCTATGATATATTCGGCAGTATGTTGTGTTATGGTTCCCGAGACCTCGCCATAGGGCCGGGTTCCGTTTATGGAGTTATGCTGTGATATGGCTTATGATATGATGTGTGTGATGATATGTTATGTTCGGGGTTGTACGGAGATTTGAAACTTTCCGGAGTATGCTGTGTTGTGGCGCCAGTGTCGGAGTGGCGACCACGTTCCTGAGCCTTATGCATGATTTCTTTTACTTGCATTATGTACATATGATATCCGTACCGGTTTTGATATACTGATTCGGTATTCCCTTTCTGTACCTTTACTATGGTTATGGTTTGAATTTCTGTACTCTATGCTTTACATACTCAGTACATCTTTCGTACTGACCCCCTTTCCTCGGGGGCTGCGTTTCATGCCCGCAGGTACAGACGTTGGTGATCCGCCACTGTAGGCCACACTTTCTGCTACTACAAAGTGCTCCTTTTGATTCGGAGCCCATATTTTGGTAAATATCTCTGTCATGTATATATTTATGTATATTTGGCTATTTGGGGTACGGCGGGGCCCTGTCCCGCCATATGTTTCCGTTTTGGTTTGTAGAGGCCTGTAGTCATATATGTGGGTCGAGGGTCCTACGTGTGTTTGTTCTGTTTATGATTTGTGTCTTAATGCGGTCCTACCTGTTATGGCGGCCATGGTGGCCCATATGTTTGTATATATGCATATGTTCGGCGATGTGTATTCCGCCGCCTCTTTTGGCTTTGATATGATATCTTTGCACGCGCGACCGCTTAAGATAATATTTGACTTCAAATCTGTTTAAAATAATTGACACGAGATCTGAGTTAAATTAAAATATGACAAGTTAGTATGTAAGTCTGTTTGGGGTGTCCAAATAGGACATCAGTCGCGGTCTACGGAGCTGGGTCGTGACAATTATAACACCCCATGAGGCCAGTTGAACATTCGAGGACGAATGTTCTAAAGGGGGGGAGGATGTTATATCCCGTATTTTGTACATTCAGATATCTCAAGATAGTCGTGGTAAGTTAAGGGCAAGACTATGTCCCAAAGTTATTTTAATATCCAAGTTGTTTATTAGTATGGAAATATTGAGAAAGGCTAAGGGTAAAAAGGGAAATTCACAAGGTGGTTCATGGTAATATTATGGAAGGCTAAGGGCAAAATGGGAATTTCACAAAAAAATGAAGAAAGTTCATGGAAGGACCACTCTTGGCCGTGTGGCTCATGTGTGGTTCCCACCCTTGGCTAGCCAATTAACTCATGCCATGAGTGGGGGCATGTGTCCAATTAATATTAGAGGAAGCTAAGTATATATATAGATAAGTGATGGCCAAAAATAAGACATAATCATCATTATAAGTCAAGAAGCTTGGAGAAGGAGAAAAAGAGAAAGGGTCATTCGGCCATGGCTCCAAAAATTTATGCCATGGAAAATTGATCAAAAAAAAGATTTTCTTCTCGTAATTCAACCAAGTGGAACGACCCTAACAACATGGAGTGATTGTTGGAGTAAGCAAAGCATTTGTTGTGCAAGTTGTAAATCTAGCCGAGTAAGAAGATGAGTGGGAAAAAGGTATGTGTTCAATCTTCTTTTACATGTGTTATGGATTATTTGTGAGTGTTGTAGTATGTAGAAATGGATGAAATTCATGAAACTATATATGTTGAAGTGAGGTCGTGTAGAGCCAAATAAGGTATGATATGCACCTTGGGGTTACTCTATTCTCTGATTCCGAGTTTGTTTATGATTCTTATTCACTTTTTGATGTGTTTTTAAAAGAGTTCTGTAAGTATTAATGTCCCTAACTTTCGTAGACGGTCTCGGATTGCTTCGGAATGTTCGTAGAGGTTTCTGTACTAAAATGTCCATAACTTTCTTATACTAACTCGGATTGCTTCGAAACATGTTTATGATCCTCCAAGTGTCCGTTAGCGTACTTATTCATCGAGTCTTAAAATTTGATTTGTGTGCACATAGTTTCTCACTACTTTGCTCGTGCATGCCTCAATGTATCTTTCACTGCGTCCCGGGCCAGGATCTGTTATCGTGCGCCTTCCTCTGCATTGTTCACCGCGTCCCTCACTAGAGGGCCGGGATCTGTTATATGTATATATGTATATAATTATATGATGATATGGGGGTGGCGGCCAGGATGGCATATGATGATTCTGTTCACCGCGTCCCTCACTAGAGGGCCGGGATCTGTTATATGCATATGTGATATATGATGTCGGCATACATGAATTGTGTCTGGAAAACAAGCATTTTGATATTCTGGATGATTTACTTACTTTATGTACTTCTTCTTACATATGACATCGGCATATACGATTTGCGTTTTGAAAAATAAGCATTTTGGTATTCCGAATAATGTACTTACTTTTTGTACTGCTTGTTTCGATTATGGTTCTGTTTTCTGTATTCTATGCCTTACATACTCAGTACATATTCCGTACTGACCCCCTTTCTTCGGGGGCTGCGTTTCATGCCACGCAGGTACACCCAGATGAGTAGAAGACATTGTTAGAAGATGTTCCAGCGGGATTGGCGAGCTCCATTTCCTTCCGGAGTGTTGCCGAGTCTGAGTATATATGTTATGAATTCTGATTGATGTTAGAGACTTTGCAGATGTGTCATTTTGTAAGCGGCTCCACCAACCGATGTGTCATTTTGTGTTATGTCATAAATTCCATATAATTACAGATTTTGTTTGACTTGAGAACGACAAAAAGAATGTTTCTGAAAGCTCTTATTATGTATTTCTTTTTATCTGAGTTAGGAGTCCAAGCTAGTATGTGTGTAATAAGAGTCAGCGAGTTCGCTCGGCTCTGAATATGGGGTCGGGTGCCCATCACACCCTAGCGAGGTTAGGGTGTGACAAGTAGCATCAGGATAACATGAGTATGATATTTGGAATTCGTACAATATGATTGGAATGATACGTTAAAAGATATATAGCCCTCGTAACCGTAAGCTAAGGTGGGGACCACATGATGGGACTTTTATAAAGGACATATGATAAGTTATATGGACGATATATGTGAAGTTAAACACAACTCAAGAAGGACCCTTGAGCCAAATCCAAGTGTAAGCCCTCCAAAAAGATATTTTTAAGTTACGTTTTCGGGTGATCTGACTTCGGGAGGCCATAACCCCATCATTATTTGGGAATTTGGGAAAACCACAAATATTAAAGTTTTATATAATTGAATTATATTTCTAACCATAGGTCGTGGGCCTTCACACAACAAAGGGATAAAAGGTTATGGACGTTTTACAACAGAAAGGTCAAGCTAGGCAGTAGGCTCGGCCCAACCCGACTCCAAGTCGGGTCAGGCCCATTTCCCTTGCTATTTAAAGGAGGTTTTAACCTTTATCATCCTCATTTCATACCAAAAAGTACAGAACAAGGTAGAGAGAGAGTAAGGGGATTTTAGAGAGATAAAGCAAGGGTTCGATCAAGTTCGAGGCCCCGAATCCCCAGGCTCGTGAAGGATAAAGTGTAGTACGAGTTATCGTTGTCGTTTTAAGCTAATTATTGAGCTTGGGGATGATATTTTGTGATTGATCTGCTGCTAAGGTATGTATAAGGTTCCTCTTATGTTATTAAAGTGTTTATTTAGAGTTTTAACGGATTAGAACGGAGGAAATAATGTTAAAAGCTCGTTTGGCATTTTTGGGAGGTTTATGAAGGTGGGGTTGTTTCAGTGGAGTTAAATGGATGGAAATATCTGTGTTATGATATATATTGATTGTCGATAATGTTGTTTGACGTTGTTGCTGATAATTTAGCTGAATTGGATTTTCGGGTTTGTCTAGTTTATAAAGGAAATGCTGTCGAAATTCCATTAGAAATAGAGATAAGTTTAAGGGATTGATTTTAAGGATATATATTTGATTGATTGTTGGGGTAAATTAAGTATATTTTTGTTATTGTCATTGGTATGTACTTTGAAGGAAGGAAAAAATTGGAGAAGTGTGTTTGATAATTGTATTCGAGCTTGTCGCTCCTTAGAAAGTAATATGAAGTTGTTATGAATATATATACCTATTGTATTGCTGAGATTTACATTGTTGTTGGGTTGTGGTGATGATAGGTAGAATTGGGATGTACTAGTGATATAAGGGAGATGTGGCCCGTTTCGTTTTAGAGTCATAGTTATCAATTCATATACGTTGTCACGACCCAACCCCGTGGGCCGCGACTGGCACCCTAGCTGGGTACTCGTACATACCTACCTGACCGAATTTCGTATCGTACAGATTTTTTTATTTTTTTTCAAACGGATATTACAGAAGTAGGCCGATACAGATACGACACGCGCGCAAACATATATATATATACCTGAACATGCAGACTTTTACATATAAGCCGATAAGGCTAACATACAGACGAAACCCGTAACCCACTCATCTATCTACAGGCCTCTACAGACATACAAAATCATATGACGGGACAGGGCCTCGCCGTACCCAGAATATCCATACATACAGAGTATACAGAAGACAGAAGATATATACCAAAAGTATACGCTCCGGATCAAAGGAGCTCTTCAAAAAGCAGAATTAGAACCCTACGCTGGAGGCGTATCACCTGGTGCGTCTGTACCTGCGGGCATGTAGCGCAGCCCCCGAAGAACGGGGGTCAGTACGAAAAATGTACCGAGTATGTAAAGCAGAAACATAACAGATACAACCATAGTCCGAACCGGAATCACAGAAATATAACGGACAGAATCATAAATCTGACGGACGGACAGAGCCATGATACATACACACATACAGAATCGTGGTCCATACAGATAAACAGAATCATGGTTCGGACAGACAGACGGAATCATAATCCGGACAGACGAGCAGAATCAGAATCCATACGGACATATAAAATCAGAATCCATACGGACATACAGAATCAGAATCCATACGGACATACAGACATAGTAGTAATTCAGACGGACAGACAGAATTATGCATGCAGAGTAGTGCAGAGTCATACTGAACCATACAGAATCATATAGAATCATACAGAGGCATGTCCTTATATACATACTGATGACACATGCATACAGACATACAGATCCCGGCCCTGTCTGGGGGCGCGGTAAACAGAACCCGGCCCTCTTAGTACGGGACGCGGTGGACAGACAGAATCAGATCAGATCAGATCATATCAGATGCCATCCTGGCCGCCATCCCCATACACAGATCAATATATCATAATCATACAGATATAACAGATCCCGGCCCGCACACCGAGGGACGCGGTGAACAATGCAGAGGAATATGCACGATAGCAGAACCTGGCCCGGGACGCAGTGAAGGAATGCATTGAGATAGCCACGAACAGATCCATGAGTAACAACATACATACAGACTCACATACAGACTCAATCAGACTGAAGGGTGCCAAACGGCAAGTCAGAATCAGAGTATACGGATAGTATGCATCGTACGCGCCTATATCCTATTTGGGAAGGCACGACAGATTATTATCAGAATCAGATTCTCAGATGTTCAGAAATCATTTTGTAAGAATTTCATAAAAATAGTTGTATCATGATCAAAATAATAGTTCAGATGGTTTCTGAGAAAATCGGACAAAACGGAAGTATTTAAAGTATTATAGAAGATATCGGGCCTTGCGGGCCCGCCTCGGACCAACTCGAGGCAACATATGTAAATTATCGTTAATAGACCTTATGAGGTCATCCATAATCGTTTGGAAGTGTTCCGACTCCGTTTAGGGAAGTTTTGTACAAAAACTCACTTTAAAGGCAATTTGTAAGAAAATAGCTTCAATTGAATTGAAGGAATTGGAGCGATTTTCCGTCTCGAATTCCGGGGAACGGAGTCGTACTTAAGGCTCGCGGCCAAGCCTATCACATCCAGAACATGCCTAGGGACAAAGGGAAGTGCTTCACATACCTCGACAGCGCCTTACGCTCGCTTGGCGTCGACTTCAATTTCGTCCAAAATCTAGAAATGGTCAAGTTTACCATTTGTTAGTTTCAAACTTTTCAATAATCCAACTTAACACATACTTGCCTACCGAAATTTCGGCAGCATTTCCTCTGTATATAAGACCTCCCCGAGACTTAGCTCGGCTCAATTCATCAACACAACAAACCAGAATGACATCAAAACAACAATAGACATTAAAACATACACTGTGGCATCACTAGCCATCTTTCGACATAACGAAACATCTTTCGTTTCAAACTTACATTTCCAAACCAAACTTATCATTTTCATATTCATCATCCAACAAAACCATTACAATATACGTCGAAGGCATATCATACCATTTTCACACAATATACACAAGATATGCAAAACATACCAACTTTCCATTAAGCTACTACTTGCCAATTTTTTCCCTAACTTTCAACATACAAGTTCATTATACATTTCCATCTTCCAAATTCATCAACAATAATCATAATTTGCCTCTTGATACATTCATTTCCATTTTTACATAAATCATAACAAAGTTGCATACTTTCCTACAAAAACTTGATAACCATTTTTCCAAGACAACAAAGATTGTTATCTTTCCATTCACTTCACCATAACACACTTAACATACAAACAAGATCAAATTCATACTCCATCAACACATAACCATACCACACGGCCACCTCCTACATTCTTAAATTTTCACTAATTCATTCCACTTTCATTTCTAATACAATTTCCACCACACTACAACTAAATTACAACATGAATTCAAATCATCCAAGACATGTAATACATGTACATGTATTCGGCCAACAAGCATACTTTTCAACACACAAAATTTCCATGTTTTTCATTCATTCACACATACTACAACATACATATACCTTCCATAACATATCAAAAGCATAAAATCCTTACCTTTCTTCAAGTTCTTCACTTGGCACTAAACTTGTCCTCTTGCCAAACTAATTGTACCAAGTTGTAGAGGACTTTGCACTTAGTAGTATTCCCACAAGAATTGAATTTTAAACTCAAGGATTAGGCTCCAAAATTTTTCTTTCTTTTCTTTCTTTTTCTCCTCTCAAACCCGAAATGGTCTTGTTCTCTTTTTCTTGATTTTTCTTGCTTTCTTGAACCTTCTATGGATATGTATAACCATATATAATATTACCTAATTAAAATCATGGACTTGGGCCCTTTTTTTTTACATAGCATGGCTGGTTGGGTCTTCCCTTTTGGGCCTTGTTTTATTAATTTTGTTGAGCCCAAATTGGTGGTTACATCTTGTAATTCATAAGGCAAGTTTCCAAAATTCCAATTTTGCCCTTGGCCACCTTTCGTAATTCCACACCATTGAATTCATGACCTACACATTCATACCAAGTAAGGTCCAATTGTGGCCTTATTCATCACAAGTCAATTTATCTTGAATTTTTCGAATAAGCGAAAATGTCGGATGTAACATACGCGATATACGAAAGCCCTCTAAAGTTGTGTACGTATTCCTATGATTATAGGTTTGGCATACTAATTGTGGAAAGTTCATGATTAAGTTGAGTTCCTTGGACGACATAATGTATGCTAAGGCTATTCCCTTTTTTGTTCTTTTTTGGCATGGTCTATATGAAACAAACAGACGATGAACATATGAACTCCAAAGAAGCTCCTATTCTTAGAGATACTAGAATGGCTAATATTCTTGATTTCCAGAAGCTATTTCATTATGTCCTGATACGTGTCTATGATTCCCGAAGTCCCATTTTGATATAATCCATGATGACATTCGAGGGTGCTTCTAGGCTATTCAAAGAGTTCAGAAATAATTTTACGAGTCTCACTTGCATTATGACTCCAATGAATTCTAGTTCTCAGTGGTATTTAACATGATAGTTGTCTTTGATTCTCAAGTGTTGGTTCATTCTAATCATTCTATTGAGGCTCAGATGATGATATAGTTTGCATATGGTTGCTCATGATATTCTACTCTTGCATGCTGTTAATATATCATTCACCGAGTCCCGGGCCGGGTATGTATTCGTGCACAGTTTCACTGCATTGTTCACCGAGTCCCTCACTAGAGGGCCGGGTACGGTATATATATATATATATATGATTATATGATTATGGCACCGAGTCCCATGATGGGCCGGGTATGGTATATGATGACCTTATTCACCGAGTCCCTTACTAAAGGCCGGGTATGGTATATATTTACATTTTTAGTCATTGCCTTCGGGGCTATTCATATTACATGTGGTTTCTCATACATTCATTATGTCTTATGTCTTATTCTTTATGATTACTGCTGCCTTACATACTCGGTACATTGTTCGTACTGACGTCCCTTTGCCTGGGGGCGCTGGGTTCATGCCACACAGTCCCAGATTGTTTTGCAGGTAAAAGTATTCAGCTAGGATGGTTGGCTATCAGCTGGGATTGGCAAACTCCATTTTCTTCCTGGAGCAGTGCTGAGTCATTATGGTTATCATATGTGTGTATGTGTACGTCGGGGCCCTGTCCCGACTCCTATGGTTCAGCTGTTTACTCTTAGAGACTTTGCAGACATTGTCCTGTGATTAGTATGCTAAGAGGTCATACATTGAGTAAAGTGACCATGTAGGCCGATATGTCAGCTTTTCTTACTCTGTTTTTGATTTATTGAGTATCGTTCGCAAATTTCTATGGTTTGACTGAAAGTACTTTATTATATGTCCAGTTTCGTTATATATATGGCAGAGGGTTCGCTCAGCTCTAAGTAAGAGTTAGGTGCCCATCATGCCCTGATGAGATTGGGGTGTGACGCACAGTTTACAGCAAAGTTCTTGAAGTCCTTTCAAGAGGGCCTAGGCATCCAAGTGAAGCTTAGTACGGCATTCCATCCGCAAACTGATAGGCCAGCTGAGCGTACTATTCAAACCTTGGAAGATGTGCTATGAGCGTGTGTACTGGATTTCGGTGGTAGTTGGGATGATCACTTACCCCTTATTGAATTTGCATACAATAATAGCTATCACTCTAGTATCCAAATGGCTCCGTATGAAGCTTTATATGGGAGAAAGTGCAGGTCCCCAATCGGATGGTTCGAAACAAGAGAAGTACAGTTAATAGGCCCTGAATTGATTCAACAAGCGGTAGAAAAAGTCAAAATGATCCGAGATCGATTGTTGACAGCCCAAAGTCACCAAAAGTCTTATGCGGACAATCACCGACGAGACTTGGAATTTCAGGTTGATGATTGAGTATTTTTGAAAGTATCGCCAATGAAAGGAGTGATGAGATTTGGAAAGAAAGGGAAGCTAAGTCCTAGATACATTGGACCCTATAAAATTATCCGCAAGGTGGGTCATGTAGCCTATGAACTGGACTTGCCTTCGGAGCTTGAATCAGTCCATCCGGTTTTCCATGTTTCGATGCTCCGCAAATGTATTGGATATCCTAGGAGGGTTGTCCCGATTGATGATGTGCAAGTGACAGAAAATCTAAAGTATGAAGAAGTACCCATTGCTATCTTGGATAGGCAGGTGCGAAGACTTCGAAATAAAGAGGTAGCATCAGTCAAGGTCTTATGGCGAAACAACAACCGGGAATAAATGACTTAGGAAGCAGAAGAGAGTATGAAGTCCAAGTATCCGCATTTATTCCAATCCCCAGAAGAGGTTCAAGATGAAGCCCCGACAATATGCGGTATGTATGCTTTATTTTCATGATTTTGGTCGTGTGTGGCCATAGATATGTTGCTATTATGTTGTGGCCCTGTGAGGAAGTAATATTATGCGTTGTTGTGACAGGATGGTAGTGCCATATTACAGGGGAAACTCTGGCGAAATTTTCGTAGAATTCCGAGTGTTTAACATTCGAGGACGAATGTTCCAAAAGGGGGGAAAAATGTTACACCTTGGAAAATTTCCCGCTAGCGTACAGTGAATAGGCTAGCAAGGAACACGAGGTATATGATGATTTGGATAAGTAAGAGAAAGCATTTGATGGTCTTAATCGAGATTCGAAGACATTAGACGTAAAGAAAGAAGTTTGACGAAGAAAGTAAAGGATATGTTATGTGTCGGGAAGAGAAATACGAGCGACGAGTTAATAAGGGCATAATGATGTCTTAGAAACAAGTAAAAACGTCCCTTAGATTGGTATTGAAGTGTTAAACAAGTGTTAAGAAAGTTCCATAAGAATCGGAGATTAAACGAGTCGACGAAAACAAGTCCCGCACAACTGAACATTATACGGCCAGACATACTGGCCGTATAAAATTCACGGACCGTATGTATAGGCCGTAGATTCAGTCTAGAACAGCATATCTCACTGGACCAAACATACGGTTCAACATACGGTCAGTGAAAAATATACGGACCGTATGTTGGTCCGTATAAGTTGGTCGGGACAGCTTTTGTGAATTAATATAAGGGACCTTTTTCATTTCATTTTCATTTCACTTCCATTCTCTACACTTCAAGAAAACACTAGAATATTCTCTCCACTCCGCATCCACAAGAAATCAAAGGAAAGCCAAGATCAACTACTTCAAATCCAGGAAAATAAGTGTATAAAACCTAGCCAAAGTTCATCCACCTCAAGAAAACTCAAGGAAAGCGAAGTAGGGTTTTGGTGCTAGAGGAGTAATTCTATTCAAGGCTTGTTTAACCATCATCTAAGGTAAGTTTCATGACCATACCATGTTGTTTAAGGTATTGGAAGGCTAAGACACTTGAATTGTAGAAAGACATAGAAAATGAGTCATAAATGAGTGAATAGTGTCATGGTTGAATGGTAGTTGGATGGAATCAAAAAATAATGGTATGTTGTGATTGTCAATGCTTCGTAAATGACGTTTAGACCATGAAATAAGTATTAGATATAATAAAATGCGATAATGAGCCATAACCACAATTGTGGAGAAATTGAAGGGAAATGGTGAATTGTGATAAATGTATACAAATGATGATTTTTGTTTGCCATATTGTGAATGTGTTGTGAGCGTTTGGGAGTTGATATAGAATGTGGGGAAAGTATTATAAACAAAGGAAGTGCTGCCCAATTTTCCCTAGAAATAGCGACACGTTCTTATAGTCGATTAACTAACGTTAATGCGAATTCTCTCTTGAAGGTAGAACGTGACATTGAAAGAGAACAAGCGAACGATAGCTTAGTTAAACGTAAAAGGTATGTGAGGCTAGTCCTTTCTTTCTAATGGCATGAATCCTATATCGTGACTCTTCTTTCCTTTTCATGAATCCTTATATTCCGGAAAGCTAAAAGTCTATATCCATGAAAGGCTAGATAAGACAAGAGATATGTTATGAGTCCTATAATGATGACGAAGAGTTAAAGTATAGAAATCCTAAATGTATGATATGATGATCCTATAACATTAATGATGTTATTTATTTCTCACACTCACCTTATATGCTAACTCTTTCAAGGTGAGGCAGAATGTCAATGAATACTCTATAATGAAATCGGGGGATCACGACCTTACGTCACCCCGAAACATTATTGTTGTTCTTGGGCCCTATGCATGTACTTTGATAAGTATATTATGATGATCATATTGTGATATAACACCGCGCCTATATGGTCGGGCAGTCACCGCTAAAGCGGGCAGCGTATACACCATGGCCAGATGGCATGGGCAGGCACCACTAGTGGGCGACATGAGATGATACCCCGGACGCGGGAGGCCTGGACGCAGGCTAATGTTATTATTATTACACCGATCCGATATGGACGGGCACCTTATACATTATCACACCGTACCTATAGTGACGGGCAACTTATACACTTATGCATACATGACATGATGATGATTAGGAGTAAGCCAGCATTCATTATCTCCTTTATATTTGACAGTCAGATACAGATGTTCCATATTGATATTTCCTCTATATCATTGTCTTATTTCATTGTTTGTGCCTCTTATACTCGGTACAATGTTCGTACTGACGTTCGTTTTCTCTAGACGCTGCGTTCATGCCCACAGGTAGACAGGGAGGTGAGCTTGATCCTGATTCGTAGGAGCCAGTAGCTGATTGAAAGCTCTCCTTTGTTCCGTAGGTGCTTATGATTTTTTTTTTGTGTATATTCAAGTATATGTATTTTGGGCATGATGGGGTCTTGTCCCGTCCTTATGTCTAGCACTCCAGTAGAGGCTTGTAGATGCGCAGTGTGGGTTATATGGTCTCACGAGATTGCTAATATGTATATATATATATATATATATATATATATATATATATTATTTTGATAGCTGAGAGGCACATGTATACAAAAGTATTTATGTCTTCAAATGAAAGATGCTTTCCTTATAATTTGAGTATGAATGTGATAAAAGAATGTTAATGAGTATAATAAGTAGTAGAACGACTGGTGCTCGGTGGCTAGCCCCGGGAACCCGTCGCGGCCCCTAGCTGGGTCGTGACGTTGACCTCAAGAGAATTGAATTCCCAAGCAACCAACCTCTCAACAACACAAGATTCAACAACAGCCTACCAAAGGCCTCTCACTACTTTCTCTCTGATACAATTCGAGTGGCATCAAGACCTTTACAAGGAGCCAAGCAAGGGAAATTTCAAGCTATGCAAGCATTGTTCATGAGGAGGGACATACTTGAATACACTCTATCACCTTCCCAGGGATTTCAAGTGTTCATGATAGCATGGGAGGATGGTTTGGAGAGGTGGATTGAAAATGGCCATGCTTGCAATGTGGCTATTACTTGAAGATTTTCAAATTCAAGCTTTGTTCCCAAAAGAAGACACCCAAACAAGGCCCTTACTTCATTAAGGGTAAAAGTGTAATAATGTAGTTGTCTTTTTTTTTAGCTTTAGTATAAATAGTAGTTTCTATCATTTGGAAGACTTAGACTATTTTGAATATTGATATTTGGTATTGTAAAACTCTTGAGTGTGAGAGTTTGTTTAGCCTTGGATTGAATTCTTGTTGAGAGGATTGGTTATTAGGGATTCCAAATCCCTATTGGTCATCCTAAGAATTTGGTGTTCCTTTCGATTCTAATTTAGAGGTCTTAGTTTTCTTTAACTTTGGTTGCTAAATTATGTCTTAAGTTGTGTCAAATTATCTATCCCTTTTGTTTCTTGCCTTTTATTTCTATTTTCGTTCTTAATCTTTCATCAGTGAGGGTATCAGAGCTTGGATTAGATTTGTTCTATCCAATCTAGCCTAGGGTTTGTTGCTAAAAAAAAAGAAATCTGGAAATTTTCCACCAAAACCCCAACAATTTTGTGTTTGTTTTGTTGTTCCTTAGTACGTTAAGGTTTCAAATCTTCAAATTTCATGTCATTCGGGTCAATATTGAAGAATCTACCATTGTTGGGTTGAAGTTTTCGAAAAAGTTGAAGAACAACTTGGTGGGTTTTGATTTGTGACGAAATTGGGAGTTGATAACCATTGGGCTTTGTTCTACTAGGTTAAGGGAGCCTAAATCCGAAATTTGGGGGTAAAATGACTTGATTTGAAGGTAGCTAGAAATTTGAATGTTCATGTGTTCTTGAGCTATCTTCATATATTTAAGTGGAGAAGAAGACTCAAAAGAAAAGTTAGATCCAAAAGTTTATACCCATGTTTTGGAAATGTGTTTTTTTAGCCCCAAATGGAATGGTCCTAGGTTGAGTGGGTCCATTATGAAAAAAACGTCAACAAACCCAGCCCATGATCTAAGAAATCACGTGCTATACGTCGTCACTGAAGCAAAGATACGGTCCAAATTCACGGACCGTAAAAGAAGTACGGACCGTCAATTCAGTCCGTCAAATTAATGCTTGGAAAAGTTGAACACTGTCGGAGATCTACGGTTACTATATACGGACCGTAAATAAGATATGGTCCATAGATTTTAGAGCAGTTCCTAACCGTAAATTGGAGTGAAATTTGCTACGCTACTGTTGCTGATTTACGGTGACCATATACGGTCCGTATAATTGAAGAAGTCCCTTCCGTAAATCTGAAGTCCAAATTCGTTGATTTTGTTCCCCATTTACGGACTACATCCATGGTCCGTCAAAAACATACGGACCGTATAACTACACCCAGTTCAGACCGTAAATTCCAACAACGAAAAAGTACATTTGATTCAATTCCTTCACTTCTTTTCCAAAAATTTCCTTTGATCCTTGGTTGGTTGTTTGTCTCCTTATTTCTTAAGTAAGGAACAAAAAAAAAAAAAAGAGTACAGAAATTTTTAAATTTTCGTTACTTCAAATTGATACCTTCGATCAATTGGGGCTTCAAGACCGCGTTTTCAAATTATCACCTACCCGGGCCCTAAATTTTATTTATTTCCCGATTTTTGCATTCCATTTTCTTGTGTCTCTCAACTAATAGCCATTTAGTAGTTGTTCCTACTTGTGTTTACCAGTTCTTGTGTTCGCATTTCTTTCGTGCTTTTCTTTGTTTTTTCTTCGTTGTTAATTTCCTGGTTCAAGTCCGTTAGATTGAATTGAGTCGTCCGTCTTTCTTAGTCTAACAAGAGTCTATTCCGACCAAGAGTAGAATTTGAACCCTTGTGACTAGTTGACATTAACAAGCACACAATCTTTGGCGAAAGCAATTTGTGAGGCAATTAAAGGTGCGCATACTCGAGCGATTGTGAGTTGATTTTACTAATCTAACGTGTTTGCTCATTTTGTTGAGTGTCTTTAATAGGTACTATGGCTACGGAGGATGAAACCCAAGTTCCCACCGGGGAACTCACACTAGTTGATGTAATGAGAGCCTTGCAAGCCTTGAACGAGGTTTGGAGTATGGGTGGTCGAATGGAAAGTACGGATGGTCGGATGGAAAACTTGGGAAGTAGGGTGGAAGCAACTGAAGGAGGTAGTAGGGAGGTCTCGTATTCGCCCCGAGTGCAATACCAAGGAGGCACAAGTGGAGCTACTCGAAGCACTTCACTTACATTGTCACCCGGCACCTTCCACCATCTATATAACCCCACTGCCCAAAACACTCCCCAAAACACCCCTCAAAACACCACTCTCACCCCACCAAACAACATTCCCATAGGCCAACGGAACAACCCACCCCCACAAGATCAAACTCCAAATGACCCACATCCAAAAGACCCACCCCTAAATGCTTCACACCCAAATGTGCCAATGCCACCCCAAGACCGTCCAAACATCCAACAACCAAATGAGGAAGAGATAGAGGAAGCTATAATTGAGAACGAACGTTATGGTGACCAAGGTTGGAGGCCACGTGGGCAAGCACAAGGAGGTTATCGAGGGAGGGGTGGAAGGCATGGTCCTAACCCTCACATGGGCAGGCAAAGAGGGTACCAAGCTCGTGAAGGGTACCAAGGTCATGATCATCAATGTTATGATGACAATGGGGTTTTTAATGGTAACCACAGTTATGGAGGAGGGCGAGACACGAGTCTCAATTTCATCAAGGTTACTCTCCCAATCTTCAAAGGAGGAAGTGACCCCGATGCATTTCTTGATTGGGCGATGCATTGTGATAGAATCTTCTGTACGAATGACATGTCCGAGGTGAAAAAAACGTCTTATGCCATTGCTCAATTCAAAGGGTATGCCTCCACATGGTGGGAAACTCAAGTGAAGGCAAGAAGAATTATTGGGCATCCTCCAACACCTACTTGGGATGAATTGAAAGACGCCATGCGGCGTAAGTATGTCACTGAACGCTAAAAACAAGAACAACTCAAGAAGGTGTATACTTTAAGGCAAAAAAAAAAGAGTGTGGAAGAATATTATGATGAGTTCCAAATTGTCAAGATGAGAATCAACTTTGACGAGGATGAGTTAAATGCTATGACTCGGTTCCGAGCCAGGTTAAATAGTGATATTGTCTCCCAAATGAGACTCCACAACTCTGGGAGCATTGAAGGAGGGTCTCAAGGAAAAAATCAATAAGTCAAGGGGCTATGTGAGTTCATGGAACAATAACAAAGAACGAGGAGCCTCCTCCTCCAATTGGCAAAAGAATAAGGGCCCCATGCAAGAAGCCAAGAAACCATTTGTGAAGGATTCTCAAGTTGAAAAGCTGTTATAGCCCGTATTTTGTACGTTCGGATATTTCAAGGCAGTCGTGGTAAGTTAAGGGCAAGACTATTTTCCAAAGTTATTTTAATATATAAGTTGTTTATTAGTATGGAAATATTGAGAAAGGCTAAGGGTAAAAAGGGAAATTCACAGAAGGTTCATGGTAATATTGTGGAAGGCTAGGGGCAAATGGGAATTTCACAAAATATTCAAGAAGGTTCTTGAAGGGGCCATGTTGGTCGTGTGGCATATGTCCACATTTTTATTAAATAGGGCTAATTATAAATATATATGGACCAAAGCTTACATAACAAGACAAGTAGTCATCTTTGTTTATTTTGAGAAAGTTCAAGAAAAGGGGAGAAGGGAACATGTGTCCACTTTGTATTGGTAGAAGCCATATATATATATATATATATATATATATATACAATTGATGACAAAATAAGACATATTCATCTTTTAAATCAAGAAGCTTGGAGAAGAAAAAGAAAGAAGAAGAGAATAGGGGCCATTCGGCCATAGTTCCAAAAATTTGGTCCATGGAAATTGATCAAGAAAAATTATTTTCTTCTAGTATTCCAACCAAATGGGACGTCCTCTTTAACATGGAGTGGTTGTTGGACCAATAAAACCATTCATTTGTGCAATATACACCCCTAGCCGAGTGAAGAGATGTGTGGAGAAAGGTATGTGTTCAATCTTCTTTTACATGTGTTATGGATGATTTATGTATGTTGAAGTATGTAGAAATGGATGGAATTCATGGTACATGTGTATGTGGATTGTGGCCGTGTAGGTGTATGTTGTGTAGGAGTGATGAATTGATTTTATTTAGTATTTTGATTGTTGTAGTTGTGGATTTCATGATGAAAATGAAGGTTTGATAACTTGAAATGAAGTTGTGATCATTGTGGGATTATTGAAGAAATTAATATGACACTAGCATGATTTCTTGTGTTTGCGAAGATAAAGTTGTCAACGTGTGGTTGTAGATATAATGCATGGATTTGGAGGTGAAAAATGTGTTGATTTTATTGAGTTTGGAAGATTGTAAGTTGGTTGTTGTGATTGAATTGAATATAAGTAAAATGTTGTAGAATTATGTAAAGGAAGTTACTAACGTTAGAATGTATTTTGAATTGATTGATGAAGTTGTTAATGTGTAGATTGTTGGTGTAGTTCATGAATTTGGAGGAAAGCAATGTGTTATTGTTGTCCTTATTAAGTTTGGAAGATTTCGGATTATTGTTGATAATGTGGCCGAGTGGAATTCTCGGATTATTGTTGATAAATTGGCTGAGTTGCATTCTCGGGTTTGTTGTTGATGATTTGACCGAGTTAGATTCTCGGGGATGGTTGTGTTTACAAGGGAGATGCTGCCGAAATTTCGGCAGATTATAAATGAATTCATTTGAAGGACTAAGACAAGTATATGATGATGAGTCTAATGATTTTGTCGATTCTTTTGAATGTATACTAGCAAGCTTGGATAAATAAGCGTAGCCAATAGGACGTGGAGCAGGTATGTAAGGCTTACCCTTTCTTTCTTTTTGGCATGATCCTTGTGAAACAAATAGACAAAGTATATGTATGATTTCAAAGAAACTCCTATTCATAGAGCCACTAGGATGACTAATATTCTTGATTCCCATAAGCTACTTCATATGGTTTTGATACGTATCTATGATGCCCGAAGCTCTATTTGATATGTTTGAGAGTTTGCCTATGATTCTTATTCACTTCTTGACATGAGTACGCTCGGTATAGTTGAGCTTATTGTATGGTTGCGTAACGAGTAAAGCATAAAGAGTTCATGTCCCTAAAAGGGTTCTGTAAGTATTAATGTCTCTACATTTTGTATACTAACTCGGATTGACTCATACTAACTCGGATTGACTTGAAACGTGTTTACGACCCTCGAGTGTCGGTTTGTGTACTTATCTTTCGAGTCTTGAAAGAAAAAATTGGTTTGTGTGCATATAGCTTCTTACTACTCTGCTCGTGCATGCCTCAATATGTCCTCCACTACGTCCCGGGCCAGGGTATGTTCTCGTGCGTACTCCACTGCATTGTTCACCGCGTCCCTCTCACTTGCGGGCCGGGGCACGTTATGTATGATATGATGATATGATGACAGGGTGGTGGCCAGGATGGCATATGATCACTCTATTCACCGCGTCCCGCATTAGAGGGTCGGGGCACGTTACATGCATACATGATACATGACATTGACATATATGATTTTATCCACCGAGTCCCTTACTTGAGGGCCGGGACACGTTACGCATATATGATATATGATGTGGACATGTATGATTTTATCCACCGAGTCCCTCACTGGAGGGCCGGGACACGTTATATGTATACATGATATATGATGTGGATATGCATGATTTTCATTCAAAAAGGCAAGTGTATTGATGTTTTAAAAGTCATGTTTGTTCTGGTAAATCTCTGTCTCAGCTACGATCCTCTTTACTACATTTCATGCCTTACATGCTCAGTACATATTCCGTACTGACCCCCTTTCTTCAGGGGTTGCGTTTCATGCCGCGCAGGTATACCCAGATGAATAGAAGCCATTATAGAGGATGTTCCAGCGGAGTTGGCAAGCTCCATTTGCCCCTGGAGTGTTGCCAGGTCAGAGTATTATGCTATGGTGTCTTGTTCGGAGTTAGAGACTTTGCAGACAGAGTCGTGGGTATAGGATGTCAGTTTTGTAAGCGGTTCCATCAGCCGATGTGTCATTATGTGCTATGATTACAGATCCTACTTGATTTGAGCACGATGAAAAGAAAGTTTCTGAAAGCTTTGCTATGTATTTCCTTCTTATTTGATTTAAGAGTCCAAAGAGATTATATATGTAATAAGAGTCAGCGGGTTCGCTCGGCTCCGAATATGGGGTCGGGTGCCCATCACACCCCAGTAAGATTAGGGTGTGACAGAAGCAAGTTGACAAACAACCTCTGAAGTATGCTCCAAAAGAAGGAAGTACGAAAACTCCTATTCAATGCTTTATATGTCATGGCTTCGGTCATAGAGCAAGTGAATGCCCGAATCGTAGAGCGTTTATTTTGAGAGACACTTATAGTGAGGATGAGGAAGAATGTGAGGTAGGAGATGATGAGGGCGGTCATGAGAATGAACAACATGCTAGTGAAGGGAATGGTGTTGAAGGTGATGATGAGCTTATTGTACCTCTCTATGTGGTGCGAAGAACCATGGTAAGAAAAGCAATGGATGACCCAAGTCAACGGGAAAATCTCTTCCATTCCAAGTGCATCATTAACCAAAACACTAGCATCATAATCATTGATAGTGGGAGTTGTGCCAATGTTGCTAGTACCACCCTTGTTGATTTCTTGAAACTTCCCACCACCCTCCATGAAAACCCTTACAAACTTCAATGGCTCAATGAATGTGGTGAATTGAAGGTGACTAGGCAAGCTATCATCAAATTCGCGGTTGGGAAGTATCACGATGAGGTGTTATGTGATGTTGTTCCCGTGCAAGCGTGTCATCTTCTACTTGGCCGACCATGGCAATATGATAGGTCCGTCAACCATAATGGGAGAACAAACCAATACACCTTTGTCCACAATGGTGTCAAACATGTCTTGAATCCCATGACCCCCTCCCAAGTGGGTGAGATCTAATACAAAATGAGGGAGTTAAAGGAGAAGGGTCATGGTGCATTGCAAAAGAAGAATGTGGGGGAAGAGGGAGTAGATAAGAGTAGTTCTAAAGAGGTGAGTGGAAATAAACGAGAGCTTAGAGGAAAAACGAAGGTGTCTCTTTGGGAGAATTGTGGGGAAATTAGGGAGGAATTGGGGGAGCGTCAACCGCTGATTCTCCTCATGCATAGGGACTATGTATTGCACACTAATGAGATAACCCCTTCTTTTCATAGTTCTATTTCTTCTCTTTTGCAGGAATTTGATGATGTGTTCCCAACGGAACTCCCAAAAGGGTTACCACCCTTGAGGGGAATTGAACACCAAATTGACTTTGTTCCGGGTTCTCAATTGCCCAACAAACCGGCTCATAGAGCCAACCCGGATGACACTAAGGAGCTTCAAAGGCAAATGGATGAGCTCCTTGAAAAGGGAGTTGTCCGAGAAAGTATGAGTCCTTGTGTCGTGCCCGTGATCTTGGTACCAAAGAAGGATGGATCATGGCGCATGTGTGATGATTGCCGAGCCATCAACAAGATAATGGTAAAGTATCGCCATCCCATACCTCATCTTGACGACATGCTTGATGAGTTAAATGGTTCATGCGTATTCTCTAAGGTAGATCTTAGGAGTGGGTATCATCTAATCCGGATGAAACCCGGAGATGAGTGGAAAACCGCATTCAAGACCAAGTTTGGTCTATATGAATGGTTGGTGACGTCTTTTGGTCTCACTAACGCTCCTAGTACTTTCATGCGTTTGATGAATCATGTCATGAAACCTTTTATTGGAAAATTCGTGGTTGTTTACTTTGATGATATTTTGGTGTATAGTAAAACCATGGATGAGCATGTTATTCACTTGAAATGTGTGTTTGAAGTGCTGAGACACGAACAACTTTATGCTAATGTTGCTAAATGCTCTTTTTGTGTTGATGAAGTTGTTTTCTTGGGTTTTGTTGTGAGTTCAAGGGGCGTTGAGGTTGATGAATCCAAAATAGACGCTATTAAGAATTGGCCAACTCCTAAATCCATTGGTGATATTAGAAGTTTTCATGGATTGGCTAGTTTTTATAGGCGGTTTGTTAAGGGGTTTAGTACCATAGCCGCTCCTTTGACCGAGGTAATCCGAAAGGATAAACCTTTTTCTTGGGGTGTGGAGAAAGCAAAGGCTTTTGAAACTCTAAAACAAATGCTTAGCTCTGCACCGTTGTTGCAATTACCGAATTTTGACAAAATCTTTGAAATTGAATGTGATGCTAGTAAAGTGGGTATTGGTGTCGTTTTGATGCAAGACCAAAAACCCATTGCCTATTTTAGTGAAAAGATTAAGGGTGCGACGTTGAAATACTCCACCTATGATCTTGAATTGTATGGTTTGATTAGAGCTTTGGGTAATTGACAACACTACTTGTGGCCTAAAGAGTTTGTGATTAGGACCGACCATGAGTCCTTAAAACATCTTAAGGCCCAAGGAAAGTTGAACAAAAGACATGCTAAATGGGTTGAATTCCTTGAAACCTTCCCGTATGTAATCCAATACAAAAAGGGAAAGAAGAATGTAGTGGCGGATGCCCTATCAAGAAAACATGTTTTTATTAATACCTTGTCTTCCAAATTGATGGGTTTTGAAAGCTTGAAGACATTGTATCCCGAGGAACCCATCTTTGCCAAAATCTTTCTAGATTGCGAAGAGTGGGAAAGGGAGAGGTGGATTAGGGATTGGTTGCTAAATTAGGTCTTAAGTTGTGTCAAATTATCTATCCCTTTTGTTTCTTGCCTTTTATTTCTATTTTCGTTCTTAATCTTGCATCACTCTCTCTAGAGATAACCCTAAAACACTCAATATATTTATCAATTCATCAAAAGCCCCTAAATGAAATGTTTGAACTACTATTTATACTAAGCCAATAAAGAAGACAACTACATTATTACATAAATGCCCTTAATGAGACAAGAGCCTTGTTTGGCTAGCCTTGTGGAGATGAAAGTCTTGAATTTAGGAAGTGGCTTCTTTTGCAATGAAACCCTTCCTTTACTCATTTAGCCACTTTGATGCTCTTCCATCTCAAATCCGTCCTCCCATGCTATCATCCACACTTGGAATCCCCGGGTCGGTTCTCTACATGTCCATGAGGCAACTCAGCTTGCATCATTCTCCCCTTCATAAAAAGGATTCGTCCTCGAATCTATACCTTGCAAAAACCATAAAGGAGACAAACAAAAACCAAGTCCTCAAAGGATGAGGGTTAGTGTAAGAATGAATCAATCTACCAACATGCCAAGGATGCACAAATTTGTGATATAGCCAAGTATCAACCACTTTGATGAAGAACAAGCCCTCACATTGAGCACTAAGTAATTGGCTATACAAAAGATCATGAGATGAGGATATCATAAAAGGACCAATGGTGTCAAAATAACAAGTAAGCAATGTCACATTGGTTCTCCTAGACATGAAGCACAAATGGTCCCCTATATCCAAACCAATCACACAAATGTAAGACTTCTCCGGGGTCAAAGGGAAAGGATATCCATATATTATGGTCAAGGAAACAACTACACACCCCAATAAGACCCCACGCAACATAAGATGCACCCCCAACACAATCATGAGTGTCATCATATGCAAATAGGTAGTAAAGAAATGCGTCACGCAAAACAACTTCACTATTAAGTCCAAGAACAAGATCAAGCATGCTATTAAGATTCGAAACACCCAAGGAAGATTTAGCAATGTGAAAACAAGTATCACCTTCCTTTTCAAAGTACTCTTTCCCCATAAGTGTACTATCATTTCCCAAGGGAAGATCTCCATCATAGGGAAGAGTGTCATTATTCCAAAGTGGATTTTCAAACACCATGTAGTCCCCAAAAGTGACAACGCTTTCAACATTACAATACATTCCACTAGGCACTTCACTTTCAATAGTCATGTCATCCTCAAATAAGACATTATCTTTTACAAGAGAGTAATCCATTGTCACGACCTAACTAGGGGCCGCGACGGGTACGCGAGGCTGACCACGAGCACCACTCCTTTCCTCACTCGTCATAACCATTTTTACCTTTCTTTATCTTTTATTATATCATAATCATAACACCGTCATTTTCCGTTTGAAAAGAAAACACAACTTATATTACACACATAAGCCATGTTAAGGCAACAACATAATATATTTACATATATCAAAGTATTCTAGTGAGACCATCTGACCCACACTACGTATCCACGAGCCTCTACTAGAGAACTGGACATACACATGTATACACAAAAGCATAGACCCGACTGGCACCTCCGAAATAGTGGAGTGTTCCTGCAAATCTGCTGAAAGCTCCTAGCGGTCTGCGCCGTCTTCCTGCCTACCTGTGGGCATGAACACAGCGTCCAAAGAAAACGGACGTCAGTACGTGTCACGACCCAACCCCGTGGGCCGCGACCAGTGCCCTAGCTGGGCACCTATACGTACCCGATACCCAAATTAGCATATTATCAGAATAATAATATAATAATAACATTAGTGGATGCTACAGAATTTAGCAGAAGAGCAGACTTGGCACACAGAAGCCGATAAGGCTGTCATATAACAAAACATCCCAAACATATGTACAGAACCCACACAGATGTATCCACAGACCTCTACAGAACATATCGCAATCATAAGACGGGACAGGGCCCCGTCATACCCTGAACAAAGTACATATCCAGATAGCAGTGACAGACTGTACCAAAAGATGGGCTCTGTAGAAGAGAGCGCCCCAAAATAGCAGAAATGGGATCCTAAACGTGCGGATCAGCAAACCTATCGTCCGTACCTGCGCGGCATGAAAACGCAGCCCCCGAAGAAAGGGGGTCAGTACGAAATATGTACTGAATATGTAAAGCGGAATCACAGAAGTCAAATCATAATGATTACAGAAAATGGGTACAAAATCCAGAGTGTCAAATGCATATTTCCAAATCAGACAGAATGTGTACAGAAACATATGTCATATCATATCATATCCGGTCCCTGCCACGGGACTCGGCAGACAGAATGTGGCCACCCTCCCGACGCTGGTGCCACTATACAGAGGAATCAGAAAAAGGGGCGTGGCCCCGTATCATATAATGTCATATCAAAATGGCCATAACAGATCAGATCAGAATAGGCGGACATGGCACATCATACTCCACAGACCCATGTACGCGTATACCTGCCCCCTCACATCGGGACGCGGCGAACAATGCAGACAATTACGCTTGACAACATATCCTGGCCCGGGCTCAGTGTGGGAAACATTGGGACATCCACGAATGGAGTAGTGAGAGACTAATGCAATTTAAAAATATCATAAATGGTTTCAAAGACTCGATGAAGCGTATCAAAGCCAAACAAATCCAATGGAGTCGGACGGAATCAGAACTAATACAATTCGGATATCATAATAATTTACAGGAATATAATCTTCCTGAAGTCATTCCGAGTGTCAAAATAATTTATAATATTTAATAGAATATTTAAAATAATATTCTTTAAGCGATTAGTAAGGTAATCAAAACATTTCTTTCAAAAATCGCTTAAAAGGTAAGCTTTAGCATATTAGGGGCAAAACCGGAAATAGTGGGCCCGCCTCGGGACAAATAAGGCGGCGGGCTCAAATTATGCCCTCTAAGCTTATGGTATCACCTAAAAAGGTTATACAGACATTCTATGACTTTCCAAGTAATTTGGAGCAAAGTTGCATAATTTCAAGAAATAGCGTATCAAAGATGGTTCAATTCTACTGAAGGAAAAACTGAAATTTTGTCTTGCGGATTCCGAGGGCCAAGAGGTCCTTCGAGGCCCGGATCCGACTCTAACACACTAAGGGCATGCCAAGGGAAGAATTGGGTTTGCTTTACATATCTTTCACGCTCCTTAAGCCTTTCCAAACTCACTTCCCGTTTCGTCGAAAAACTGCAATTGGTCAAGTTTACCAATTGTGAGTTATTAATGCCATTATTACAACTTTAATCATATTTGGCTACCGAAATTTCGGCAGCACTTCCCCTATACATATGGCACCCCGAGAATTCAACTCGGCTAGAAATCATCAACAACAACCCAAACGACGACATTAACATCAACAAAGAACATTAAGAACATTAAGAACACAAATATCCTTCAACAAGACATTTTTCTCACAAGTTGACATAACCTTCATTTCAATCCAAACTTTCACTAATATCAATAATTTCACATTCATCAACAATCAAGATCATCACCATATAGTTCTAGATACATTTCATATCGATTGCCTTAAGATATACACTTGATATACATAATATACAATTGTCCGCCAAAGTCTTAACTTATGCAAAACATCAAATCTTTGGCATGCAATTCCATAACAAGTTTCCAACTTCCAAATTCATCAATGATTATCACCATTAACAACCAAACAACTTCATTTCCTTAATGTCGGAAAATCATACTAAAACGACATAAGTTTCTACATTCCAATTCAATACAAACTTATATCATTCTAACTTCATTTCTATGCCAAGCATTACAACAACACTCCAATACACTAAACAAACTTAATCAATTCCACTCCATAGCCAACATACCACACGGCCATATGCTTATTTTTCCATATCAACTAAATTCATGCAACTTTCAATTCCCACATGCATTTCATCACAATCATAACTAGAATATAACATAAATTCAATACAATTTGGCTATACAACATGCATATACACACGGCTACAAGCCATATACCAAACCCACATTGCAAACTTCCATTTCTTCATACAATCAACACATTTCCATATACTACAACACAATCAAAACTTCACAACACAATAAAAAGGTAGAAATTCATACCTTTTCTTCAAGTTTCCTTCACTTGGAGATATAGTCACTTTGATGATTCTAATGCTCCCCACTCCAATCCAACTATACCAAGTTACAAAGGAACCTTGACTTAGTAGGAAATCAACAAGAAATAAATTTTTGAAGCAAGATTTTTGGTACCTATTTTTTCCTAGCAAACCCGAAACCCTCTTCTTTCTCCTCTTCTATTTTTTTGTTCTTGGTTATCTCCTTTCATACTTATCATAGTCTTCAATTATATAAGTATTGAAGTGCTTGGTCACATGACCAAGCACATGACCCATAAAATGGGCTTGGACCAAGCCAAAGTGGCCGGCCAAGCACCCCATTTTGGGCCTCACTTTGCTTCAATTATTTTTTTGAGCCCAATACTTATGGATCACATTTTGTAATTCCCGAAACTAATTTCCAAAATTCCAAAATTACCCTTAACCTTGTCCCACACTTTCATGACTCTATTCTTTCATGCATAACTCCTATGTTCAACAAAATATCAAATTGATCTTATATCTCAAGAATCCAATGTAATTCAAGTTTAAACCATTTTATATTTTATCGAAAATCGGGCACCATATCCCCTTTTTATATGCCTAGCCCGAATTCTCAATTCAGCAACCAAAAATGACACAACAATATCAACATCAATAATATCATTTTCCATATCAACCTATCTCATAAAACAGCCCACACGCTGTCTTTCCAACTCCCATAAATAATTAACTCAATATACGATCATTTAATCACGCTTTCTTCGTAAATAAACTAATATTAACACAAGTAGAAAGAGATTCATACCTTTCTCCCGTTAATAATATTGTATCTTCACTTTTCCGTCTTGACCTTAAGCCACAACGCCTCAATACACCATTTTATAGTCGCAACTATACGCTGTCTGGACCGGAATTTGGGAATTATACCTGGTTTCGGGCTAAAAAGTTGTCTTGGGTGTTGGGGAGAACTCTCCAGATTTTTGGAGAGTATTTGGGGTGCTTGATGAGGAAATAAAGGGGTAATCCCCTTTTTATAAGGTTCTGGGTTCTGCCTAGAACTGACATAAAATTGCCCAGCGCGTTCGCGTGGGTCTTGGGCGCGTTCGCGCTGGGTCAGTTTTTCTAACTGCACCTTCGATCAGTAAAACGGTCATAACTCTTGATCCCGATATCGTGTGAGGGCCCACGACCTATGGTTGGAAAGATAATTAAATTAGATACATCTTTCATTCTTGGTGTCTTTCCAAATTCAAAACTTATAATACCGTTATTGCCCCTCCAAGTCAGATCATCCGAAAATGTTTCTTTAAATCATCCTTTTGGAGGGCTTACACTCATTTTTGGCTTATGGATCCTTCTTGGGACTTGCTCAACTATCCATGTACTACTCCTATATCTCTTCATATGGCTTTTATAAAACTCCGACGTGTGGACCCCACTTAGCGTGCGGCAACGAGAATTTCTTATTAAGTGTCATATGAACCAATTCACTCCATATGGTCTCCAAATGCCTTATATATGTGTTATTATAATATTCTTATAATATAACCTTCATCCTGATCCCGAGCTTAAAATTGTTCAGCGCGGTCGCGCCCCGTGGTGGCGCGTTCGCGCTGTATTGGCTCTGGGCCTTCTGCGTGTTCGCGCCACTCCCTGGCGCGTTTGCGCAGGCCACTTTCCTGGTCTGCCAGCCCATCTTGTAACGCCCATATCTCCTTATCCCGATGTCCGATTGAGGAGCGGTTTGTTGCGTTGGAATCTAGACTTCTCGAAATTCACTTTTAGACATCCACTTTACTTCAAAACTCTTAATATACTAAAACATATTATTCCTTTCATTTAGACTAAAATTTCCGTATCAAACCTTGCCTAACTTTCCTTCCAAGCCTCAGAAGCTTAACCTTGTTAATCCTCGCATAGCTTTACTCTTCCTTTGGCCCATACCAAGCCGTCTACAGTTTTGATTACGCGAAATTTTTCCCGGGGTGTAACATTCTTCCCCCCTTTTGGAACATTCGTCCTTGAATGTTAAAATATTCCGGAATTCTAGAAAAGTTTTGCCCGAGTTTCCCCTGTAACTTAGCACTACCAACCTATCATAGAAACCCATAATATTACTGCCTCACGGGGCTATAACACAATACCAATATAATTTGGTCACACACGACCTATATGCATAAAAGAGAAGCATACATACCTTGTCATCTCGCCGTTTCATCACACTTTCCATCTGGATCTCTATATCTCGTCAATTCTCCTCCCTTGCTCAATGGTAACATTAAGTCTCTTATGGCTTGCGAATCTATCTCATTTGATCTCATTGGCGAAGTATAAATACGTGCAAGTTACATAGTCATTCTTGAGTGATTCGTGCACATACACACTTACACATATACATATATTCATATTCGCATGCATATTCATTTTCATAACATTTCGTTGTCCATGGCATATTTACACTCATATTCGTATCACATATATATCGCTTATGTTATGTACACCTAGCATATTTGTACTCACATCAATTTCATATGCACATCATTTACATAGCATACCCGACCACTAAGAGTCGGTACCTCACATACCTGGCCCTTCCAAGGCTCAGTGATTCCGTACCCAGCTGTAGTGGTGCGTGCACAACATCATACATATATATATACTATATTATACCCGGTCACATAGCTCGGGGTCCCATAATAACCGTACATAGGCACATATACATATAAGGTCGTAGGTATCTTTTAATGTCATAGTTATCGTGGTTCATTACACCTATCCATTTCCATCGTAAGATCTTATCACTAAATCTCTATACTTGTGCTCTTCTTACTCGCTTCCCCCCTTTTAAGGGTTCTACCTATACCATTCTTAAACCCCTTATCCCGCTATTAAATCTTTACTTCTTATATCCCTCACCATACTACATCTTAGTCATACCGTTCCTCGTGATCTATAGCTACGATAATCCGTGTGCGAGGGCTTAACATACTCGTATCTTACCTCTCTTTGTCACCTTATACATAAGTAGCTCCTTTTTGTCATAGACTCATAGTCATCGCTATCTTGGAAGTTCTACCTTTCATACCTCACTTTCTTAGACTTAAGAACCATGGTACCACTTATCATTATTTATCTATTACCTCCGCTACATAACGTAAACCCTTCAACTCACGCTTGCTTATTAATACAAATATTTGTCCCTCCTTTAACACATAATCAAAGATATGAACATACCTGTGACGGCATCGGGGAATGACTCTGGATCTTGTTGCTCGGCTAAAGCATATGTGCAGGGCTGAGCGGCACCTGAAGTAGATGCTCGTCCTCAATTTCTACTTTGACTTGCTGAAATTAAGAAAGTCTGTCTCCCCGGGCACACCGAGGAAGAACCCGCCGCTGATCCTGCGGGCTGAACCGCATGCCTACCGCCTCAAAAAGGACATTCTCTCATAACATGTCCTAACTGGCCACAACTATAACAAGCATCCGAACCCAACTGGCACGACCCCCAATGTAGCTTACCGCACTGGGTACATCGCGTTATAGATGATCTTCTCTGGCCTGATTCACCCCTGTAACGAGAGTCCGACCCTGTAATACTCCACTTCGGTCCGGTATGACTAGAAAAATCGAACTCTTGGCCTGCAACC
Organism: Lycium barbarum; assembly: GCF_019175385.1. Classification (NCBI taxonomy): domain Eukaryota; kingdom Viridiplantae; phylum Streptophyta; class Magnoliopsida; order Solanales; family Solanaceae; genus Lycium; species Lycium barbarum. The sequence continues at coordinate 64,925,769 of NC_083345.1, forward strand.
CGTGGGGGTACATTTGTCACCGTCTGGCCTGGGCGCCTAGAATGCGTCTGTCTCGATCCTCCTCTATAGTCACTATCAGCGTCTATGGATCTGACTCTCTTACTTGGCCCCTGATTTATGTCACGCTCACCCCTTTGCTGCTGTTGTTTCTCTTCTAGATTTTGAGCATGGGCTTGAATGCGGGATATGTCCATCATGTCCTGCAATGAAGCTGTGAGGCAATCTTGGTACAAATGCGGCCCTAGGCCACTCACAAACCTATGCACCCTGTCTCCCATATCGGCTACCATAGCCAGGGCATATCTAGCCAATGAATTGAATTGGAGACTATACTCTCGGGCGCTCATGTTTCCTTGCCTTAGATTCAAGAATCTATTCGCTCTAGCTCGGCGGACTTCAGGCGGCAAGTAGTTGTTATAACCTATATTTTCATACATTGGGACGTTTGAAAATAAACGCGACAAGTTAAAGACAAGACTATCTTAAGATACGAAGTAGAGACTTTAACTTCCGGCTTCGTTTCAAGTCACAAATTACCTACAAATTTCGTTTGGCATGGAAGTATTAAAGGGAAATTGGAATTAAATTAATAATGATTAGATTATTAGTGGGATTGGGAACAAAAATCAGTCCATTATTTTAAGCCATGTTTGGCCGTGTAGTTGAGTGAAATGGTCAAAGATTCTTGACCCAAAAAACATGAGTGGGACACTTGTCCAAACCTTGTAACCCATATATAAGGTAAAAATCTGATTATTCATCAACTTACTACATCATTTCAACATTACAAAGTGTAGGAAAATATAGTGTTAGAGAGAGAAGCTCTCGGCCTGGAGCTAGCCGAGTGTGGTGGGGTGAAATTGCTCCAAAAAATCAGTTTCTCCATAAAATCAACTCCTCATCAAGTGAATAAGAACGTGTAGTAGTTGTTGGAAAGAAACAAGGAGGTGTAGCATTTCAATAGGGTTGAAGATTCGGCCAAGGTTGAAGAACAAGTTGTAAGGTAAGAATGATCATTGTTCTTGTGGTGCATAATGATTTGAATGTATAATTCATGCATGTTGTTGTTGGATTGTTGTTGTGGTTGAACTTGAGGGTGAGCCGTGGGCTTGGTGAAGCCATGGTTGGTCTCATTTTGCATGTATTGTTGATGGAGTGAATGTGTGTCAACATATGTAAATGAAAAAAGATTGTAGAAGTTTGTTTATGATGTTGCATATTGGTATTGGACTGATTTTCTTAAAAATTGAAATGAGCCATGTAGACTTAATGGAATCATGTTTAATCTTCTTGTACATATATTGGAAATGGATTGAATGTGTTGTGTTTTGGATGAGTGGATGAAAATCATGAAGATGTGGTAATTGTGTGGAAGTCGTTTAAGGAGACTGTTTTAGGGGAGTTTGTGGACTGTTTTGTGCCAAGTTTTGATTGTTGTTGTTATGGACATTGTGGTGTATTGTATGCATATTGAATATGTGAATTGAGGTGTTAAAGAAACGAATCATGTTGAAGTATACAAGCAGCCCAAAACCGTGGACTGTTTTAAGGTTAGAAGTGAATTAGTGTATGTTGAATGTTGAATGTTGTTATGAACATATAGTGAAAGTGAAGTGCAATGATTCAAGTTGAAATTGAAATGGTTTTTGGGCTGTTGTAAGAATAAAAATGATGCTAAAACAGTTCCAAGAATCGTGAAAGTAATGTTATTAAATGTGTTGTCGTCGTTGTAAGTTAAATCTGGAAAATTGCTAAGTGAAAATGGTATTGTGGTATGTGTTGTTTGGCCGTGAGTTTGGGACTAATTTGAATGATGTGCAAGCTGTCCAAAGTCCCCTAAGTCATGTTAAACAAGTTTGGATTGATATATGAAAGAATGATTAGCAATGTTAGCTTGTAGCACTAGTGGGTTTGAATGCGAACGAAACGTCATTTAAATGTTAGAAAGGGATTGTGAGCGTCAAAATATGTATTAAATTCTTTTGTAGACTAATTGTAGCTCTTGATATCTTGATATAGGATAAGTGTTTTGGGCAGCAGGTACAAGTTATAATACGACTAAACGCTAAAGGTATGTAAAGCCTATTCTTTCTTTCTTTTGGCATGTCCTAGACATAAGTATGAAATGATATGAACCTTGGGGGTAAATTCTATTCTCTAGCTCCATGCATGACTTATGATTCTATACATCCTTAATGCTATTGTCACGAGCCTACTACATGATTGACTAATGAATGATGTATAGAAGTTCTTACTCTTAAAAGAATGGCATGAACAGAAGCATACTTGACTTTCAAAAACTACATCATGGAAATTGATACATGTACATGAAAGCTGAAACGTTCGTTGCTATAACTTATAATAAGAGTTGAAAAGAATTGAATATGATTATTATCCCAATACTTTAGAGCTGGTTAGTTGCTTATCTATTGAGTCTCAAGAGATGAATTGCGTATATGTGGTTGCTTATTATTCTGCTCGTGCTTACCGCTATATCCTTCACTGAGTCCCGGGCCAGGACACGTTCTCGTGCGCATATTTACTATATTAATCACCGAGTCCCTCACTAGAGGGCCGGGACACGTATTTGTTTATGTTTATGATGCTATGATTTTAATTACCGAGTCCCTTACTAAAGGGCCGGGACACGTTATATATGTTATATACAGAATGACTATGCAGCTTTGATTACAACACTCTACATTGATATTGAAATGAGAATGATACAGATGAAATATGTTCAAAGGCAAATTTTATGAAATTCTGTTTGTTGCATTGGGTCCTATACACCTTGTCTCAGTATGAGTCCATTACTATATCTCATGCTTTACATACTCAGTACATATTCCGTACTGACCCCCTTTCTTCGGGGGGCTGCGTTCATGCCCGCAGGTACAGACGCTCGTTTTGGAGATCCGGCAGCTTAGGATACTTATTCAGCTACTTTGAAGTGCTCCTTTGTTCCGGAGCCTAGCTTGTGGTATAACTCCCTTTTATCGTATATGTATGTGTTTATTTGGGGTACGGTGGGGCCCTGTCCTGTCATATGATACTATCAATACTCTTATAGGTTTGTGGACGTCTATGTGGGTCTATGTATAGTTGACGTTGCGTTGTATGAACATGGCTTATGTTTGGGGCGTACCCATTCGTGATGGCAGCCTTGTCGGCTTGCATAAGTTTGTATGTTTGGAATGTTGCGTGTAATGGCAGCCTTGTCGGCTTGCGTATATATAAATATATGTTGTTGTTGAAAATGGTAACTCCTCAGGCGACAGGTGCTTATGACATACAGAATCGTGACAGCTTTAAAATAACGCCCTGCCTTTTATACAAATAAGTTCATGACATGCTAGTTATAAATGATTACAGTTAACAGGCAATATGAGTGTCCAATTCGGGCACTAGTCACAGCCTACGGGGTTGGGTCGTGACAGTAGTGACGGATAAAGGCATCTACAAATTCTCGCCAAACTGGAGGAGGCGCATTCTCTCCTCTTGATAATCTCCAATTATTACACAATAAGACTGCCACATCCCGGAGTCTATAAGATGCTAACTCTACCGATTCAGTCTCCGAGGCATGCATGATATTCAGTGTTCGCAACATCTCATCAATGAAACTTTGCGGGTCTTCTTCCGGATTTGACCCGAAGAACTCCGGAGGATTTAAAGTCAAGAAATCACGGGCTCTCGTACTAGATGGATGATCACCCGGGCCCGCATTTTGCTACTGTGCCTGGGCGGCAACTAACTGTGTCAACAGGTGGATAGCCTCGGCCACTTGCTGACCTGAGGCAGTCGGCGGAGGAGTTGGAGCTGAAGCTCCTCCTTGTTCTTCTATACTAGGCAAGGCCTCATGCTGCGATTCGCCCTCCTCTACATTCATCGGAGGCTCCCTTTCTATCGTAGCTTTGCCCTTCTGGGCGGCTATAGCTTTCTCCTTTGGCGGCATTTTTCTGAAATCACAACATACTATTAGGGAGGATTAAATCTTACACATGGCTCTAGCGCACGATCTCATAGAATGAAAGAAGGTCATTTTTCCTAAATGCCTAATAACCTCCCGTTTATTATTGTGGCGCGCTTCACACCATAAACAAGACTCTACCAGACACGGCTCGTAGACACGTCCTAGGACGAACTGCTCTGATACCACTTTTGTCACGACCCAACTAGGGGCCGCGACGGGTACCCGAGGCTGACCACGAGCACCACTCCTTTCCTCACTCGTCATAACCATTTTTACCTTTCTTTATCTTTTATTATATCATAATCATAACACCGTCATTTTCCGTTTGAAAAGAAAACACAACTTATATTATATACATAAGCCTTGTTAAGGTGACAACATAATATATTCACATATATCAAAGTATTCTAGTGAGACCATCTGACCCACACTACGTATCCACGAGCCTCTACTAGAGAACTGGATATATACATGTGTACACAAAAGCATAGACCCGACTGGCACCTCCGAAATAGTGGAGTGTTCCTGCAAATCTGCTGAAAGCTCCTAGCGGTCTGCGCCGTTTTCCTGCCTACCTGTGGGCATGAACACAGCGTCTAAAGAAAACGGACGTCAGTACGAATGTTGTACAGAGTATGTAAGGCAGGAGTGAAATAAACGTAATAAAGAATCATAAGTCATAAGGTGAGAGTAAACCTGCGCAACCCTTAAGAACGAATGTATTTCCTACATACATCATATGTGATACATACACACCTGTCCAACGCTTATCGTCATACCTATCGCATATCCCACATATACACACTCGTCGTACTCGTATCGTCATAGCATATACGTCAATATATCACATAATCATCATCGTAATACAGTATCTGCTCATGCATATCAAACACACTCATAATGCAACACAGTCAGGTACTCGGCCATCTGGGCTCGATATCACGCGTACTCGACCTTGTAGGCTCTATAGTGTGCGTATTCGGCCCTCCCGAGCTCGATCATATGCGTACTCAGCCATATAGGCTCGATCATATGCCTACTCGGCCATGTAGGCTCGAATATCTGCATACTCGGCCATATAGGCTCGATTATCTACCCAACTGATCAGTGGGATGTAATGCATACATACATACATGCACATATACAAACATACATAAAAATACCTAAAGGGCACCAACATCATCTTACGTTCCTCATAGCACATGCCTATACGTCTCATAGTATCGTATATGTTTATACTCATCTAGTCACTATCCGTACTCGGCCTCGTAGTGACTCGATAGTATCACATACATGCCTTTCATACCCAGCCTTGACAAGGCTCGGTATATTTCTTATCATCATATCCATATACTTCCTATCATCACATTCATCATATTGCGTGCATGGGACTTAGGAACAATTGTACTTTATCGGGGTGACGTAAGGTCGTGAACCCCCGAGTCCATTATGGTACAATCATGAACACTATGCCTCACCTTGAAGGAATTAGCATATAAGGTGAGTGTTTATTAGCTCCATAGGAAAATCATATCGTAGACTACGGCACCTCTTAGCCTCAAGCTTATCATTCATTCACACACTCATAGCATATCTCTCATTTCATATGGCTATTCATAAACAAGGACTTATAGTCTTCTAGGAGATAGGAAGTTCATAATGAAGAAGGAAATCCATACCATAGGATCATGCCTTAGAAAGAATGGTTGAGCCTCACATCCCTGTTCAACCTCCTATTAGCTACGCTTATTCGTCCGGGCTCGTAAATCTACATTTGAGAAGATTCGCACTACGTTAGTCTCCATATCACACCCTTATTTCGAGTTTCAATTTAAACCATTTTATATTTTATCAAAAATCGGGCAGCATCTCCCCTATTTATATGCCTAGCCCGGATTCTCAATTCAGCAACCAAAAACAACACAACAATATCAACATCAATAATTTCATTTTCCATATCAACGTATCTCATAAAACAGCCCACACGCTGTCTTTCCAACTCCCATAATTAATTAACTCAGTATACGATCATTTAATCACGCTTTCTTCGTAAATAAACCAATATTAACACAAGTAGAAAGAGATTCATACCATTCTCCTGTTAATAATATTGTATCTTTACTTTTCCGTCTTGACCTTAAGCCACAATGCCTCAATACATCATTTTATGGTCGCAGCTATACGCTGTCTGGATCGGAATTTGGGAATTATACCTGGTTTCGGGCTAAAAAGTTGGCTTGGGTGTTGGGGAGAACTCTCCAGAATTTTGGAGAGTATTTGGGGTGTTTGATGATGAAATAAGGGGGTAATCCCCTTTTTATAACCCAGAACCGACATAAAATTGCCCAGCGCGTTCGCGTGGGTCTTGGGCGCGTTCGCGCTGGGTCAGTTTTTCTGACTGCACCTTCGTTCGGTAAAACGGTCATAACTCTTGATCCCGATATTGTGTGAGGGCCCACGACCTATGGTTGGACAGCTAATTAAATTATATACATCTTTCATTCTTGGTATCTTTCCAAATTCCAAACTTATAATACCGTTATTACCCCTCCAAGTCAGCATCCGAAAATGTTTCTTTAAATCATCCTTTTGGAGGGCTTACACTCATTTTTGGCTTATGGATCCTTCTTGGGACTTGCTCAACTCTCCATGTACTACTCCTATATCTCTTCATATGTCTTTTATAAAACTCCGACGTGTGGGCCCCACTTAGCGTGCGGCAACGAGAAATTCTTATTAAGTGCCATATGGTCTCCAAATGCCTTATATATGTGTGTTATTATCATATGCTTATAATATAACCTTCATCCTGATCCCGAGCTTAAAATTTGTTCAGCGCGGTCGCGCCGTGGTGGCGCGTTCGTGCTGTATTGGCTCTGGGCCTTCTGCGCGTTCGCGCAGGCCACTTTCCTGGTCTGCCAGCCCATCTTGTAACGCTCATATCTCCTTATCCCGATGTCCGATTGAGGAGCGGTTTGTTGCGTTGGAATCTAGACTTCCCAAAATTCACTTTTAGACTTCCACTTTACTTCAGAACTCTTAATATACTAAAACATATTATTCCTTTCATTTAGACTAAAATTTCCGTATCAAACCTTGCCTAACTTTCCTTCCAAGCCTCAGAAGCTTTACCTTGTTAATCCTCGCATAAATTTACTCTTCCTTTGGCCCATACCAAGCCGTCTACAGTTTTGATTACGCGAAATTTTTCCCGGGGTGTAACATCCATGAACAATTGATACAATAACAGATACACGGAAATGAGAAATTAAGAAGATAAACAAACGAAAAATAAAAGATGGATAGATTGACACAAAAGTAGGCACAATTAGGCAACCAAGGTTCTTTAATAACCAAGACCTCCTAATTACACTCTAGATAGAACCAACCTCTTAGGATGACCTCAAGGGAACTGAATTCCCAAGCAACCAATCCTCTCACAATCAATAATCAACAAGAGCCTTCCAAAATCCTCTCACAAGTTTCTCTCTCTAGAGATAACCCTAAAACACTCAAATATTCATCAATTTAACAAAAGCTTCAACAAGCTCTCATCTCTCATGCTCCTAATGGAGTCTTACAATTTCACAATTTCAATATTTCATATCATAAAAGTCTACCAAATGAAATAAACTAAGATAGTATTTATACTAGATAGAAAAGGAAGACAACTATGGCTATTACAATAATACCCTTAATGAAGTAAGGGCCTTGTTTGGTTAGTAGTCTTCTCAAAAGATGAGAAAGGCCTTCTTCTCCCTACTTCATCCAAATGAGGCCTATACTTCCATTTTAGTAGATTCTGGAGCTTCATGCCTTCAATCCAAGCACCTAGTAAGTCTCCAAAGACATGATCCCTAGCTCGGCTTGTATCAACAATGAGGAGTCAAATCATGTCATTTCACTCTCAAAAGAACCAATGTCATCTTTCAATGTATTTTCATTCACATGACTATCTATATGACACACATCACTACCACAAAGTTGAGCCTTATCACATGACACTAAAGCAAGATCAAGAGACTCATTTTGACATGAAACAAGCAAAGGTAAGGTGTCATATTCTTTAAAATGACAAACTATACCAACATCATCACTAACAAGAGGTACATTAATGAAGACCTATGTTTGGGGGTAATTTTGCAAAGCCCAAGACCATAAAAGGAAGACTTGTCTTATTTTCATCCCTAGCTTGAATATTGAAGAACTTGAGGGTAATAGTTTGTTAGGTTATTAATCATAATACAGTTTGTTTGGTTGTATAATTCTAAGTGTGATTCTTAGCTGCAAAGTGAATTGTTTATTTCTATTGGAATCATATTGAGTTCCTCATTTGTGGTTTTTGAAAATTGGGTAACTTCTTGAATTCCAAATTGCTAAGATTCATTAATCGAAATCCCATTAGGAGGGTTTAGGTTTCAAATACCTAAGTTTGCCTATCTTTTCAATTGGGTCTAGTATAAATATCCATCTACCTTTCTTCCATTCCTAATCTTCCCCATAACTATTTTCCATTTTCTTGTTCTTTAAGTTTTTAGAGTTTCATAGGTTCAATCTTATTATTTGGTATCAGAGCATAGGCTAAGAGATTGTTCCAACAATTTCTAATCCTAGGCTCAAAATTTGAAAATCCCCAAAAACAAAAATCAAAAATTACAAAAAATTCGAAAATTGTTTTTGTGGTTTGATTTTGTTATTTTTGAAGTTAGATGTGAGTTCATTGAGGTGGAAAACATCCAAATCCGAAGTTTGAAGTTGTTTGGGCGGGTTTTGGAGTTTTCACCATTGAAGCTTCATCAAAGCTTGAGGAACTCAAAGTGGGTTTAGTTGATTTTGGTGAAATTGAGCTTCGATTGATATTAGGCTTTGTTGTCTAGGTGGAAAGGAGCTTAGTGTCATACCCCAATCCTATCAGGGCATGATGGGCACCCAACTCTTACTTAGAGCTGAGCGAACCCTCTGGCATTCTTCACATAATGAAACTGGACATATAATTTTTTTTTGGAAATATAATAAAGTACTTTCAGTCAAACCATAGAAATTTGTGAACGATACTCAATTAATCAAAAACCGAGTAAGTCAAACTGACATATCAGCCCACATGGTCGCTTTACTCAACACATGACATCTCAACATACTAACCGCAGGACACTGTCTGCAAAGTTTCTAAGAGTAAACACCTGAATCATATGAGTCGGGATAGGGCCCCGACATACCCATACACACATATGATAACCATAATGACTCGGCACTGCTCCAGGAAGAAAATGGAGTTTGCCAATCCCAGCTGATAGCCAACCATCCTAGCTGAATACTTTTACCTGAAAAAATATGGGACTGTGTGGCATGAACACAGCGCCCCCAGGCAAAGGGACATCAATACGAACAATGTACCGAGTATGTAAGGCAGCAGTAATCATGAAGAGTGAGATATAACTCATAAAAAAGTACGAGAAACAACCTATAATATGGATAGCCCCGAAGGCAGAGAATAACAATGTAAGTAGCCCCGAAGGCAATGACTAGAAAGGGTAAATATATACCATACTCGGCCCTCTAGTGAGGGACTCGATGAAATGATGTAATTTTTTAACCCAAGAAAATTTCGTGTTACTAAGGCTACAGACGGCTTAACGTGAGCTCAAGGAGGAGCAAATATTACAAGTATAAAGAATGAAATTCTACTGTAGTAGCATGAGTATGATATTTGAAATTCGTACAATATGATTGGAATGATACGTTAAAAGATATAGCCCTCGTAACCGTAAGCTGAGGTGGGGCCCACATGATGGGATTTTTATAAAGGACATATGATAAGTTATATGGACAATATATGTGAAGTTAAACACAACTCAAGAAGGACCCTTGAGCCAAATCCAAGTGTAAGCCCTCCAAAAAGATGTTTTTAAGTTACGTTTTCGGGTGATCTGACTTCGGGAGGCCATAACCCCATCATTATTTGGGAATTTTGGAAAACCACAAATATGAAAGTTGTATATAATTGAATTATGTTTCCAACCATAGGTCGTGGGCCTTCATACGACATAGGGCTAAAACGTTATGGACGTTTTACGACAGAAAGGTCAAGCTGGGCAGTGGGCTCGGCCCAACCCGACTCCAAGTCGGGTCAGGCCCACTTCTCTTGCTATTTAAGGGAGGTTTTAACCCTTATCATCCTCATTTCATACCAAAAAGTCCAGAACATGGTAGAGAGAGAGAGTGAGGGGATTTTAGAGAGATAAATCAAGGGTTCGATCAAGTTCGAGGCCCCGAATCCCCAGGTTCGTGAAGGATAAAGTGTAGTACGAGTTGTCGTCGTCGTTTTAAGCTAATTATTGAGCATGGGGGATGATATTTCGTGATTTATCTGTTGCTAAGGTATGTATAAGGTTACTCTTATGTTATTAAAGTGTTTATTTAGAGTTTTAATGGATTAGAACGGAGGAAATAATGTTAAAAGCTCGTTTGGCATTTTTGGGAGGTTTATGAAGGTGGGGCTGTTTCAGTGGAGTTAAATGGATGGAAATATCTGAGTTATGATGTATATTGATTGTCAATATTGTTGTTTAATGTTGTTGCTGATAATTTAGCTGAATTGGATTTTCGGGTTTGTCCAGTTTATAAAGGAAATGCTATCGAAATTCCGTTAGAAATAGAGATAAGTTTAAGGATTTGATTTTAAGGATATATATTTGATTGATTGTTGGAGTAAATTAAGTATATTATTATGATTGTCATTGATATGTATTTTGAAGGAAGGAAAAAATTGGAGAAGTGCGTTTGATAATCTTATTCGAGCTTGTCGCTCTTTAGAAAGTATTATGAAGTTGTTTTGAATATATATACCTATTGTATTGCTGAGATGTACATTGTTTTTGGGCTGTGGTGATGATAGGTAGAATTGGGATGTACTAGTGATATAAGGGAGATGCGGCCCGTTTCGTTTTAGAGTCATAGTTATCAATTCATATACGCGATATACGAAAGCCCTCTAAAGTTGTGTACGTATTCCTATGATTATAGGTTTGGCATACTAATTGTGGAAAGTTCATGATTAAGTTGAGTTCCTTGGACGACATAAGGTATGTTAAGGCTATTCCCTTTTTTCTTTTTTGGCAAGGTCTATATGAAACAAACAGACGACGAACATATTAACTCCAAAGAAGCTCCTATTCTTAGAGATACTAGAATGGCTCATATTCTTGATTTCCATAAGCTATTTCATTATGTCATGATACATGTCTATGATTCCCGAAGTCCCATTTTGATATAATCCATGATGACATTCGAGGGCGCGTCTAGGCTATTCAAAGAGTTCAGAAATAATTTTACGAGTCTCACTTGCATTATGACTCCAATGAATTCTAGTTCTCAGTGGTATTTAACATGATAGTTGTCTTTGATTCTTAAGTGCTGGTTCATTCTAATCATTCTATTGAGTCTCAGATGATGATATAGTTTGCATATGGTTGCTAATGATATTCTACTCATGCATGCTGTTAATATATCATTCACCGAGTCCCGGGCCTGGTAGGTATTCATGCACAGTTTCACTGCATTGTTCACCGAGTCCCTCACTAGAGGGTTGGGTACGGTATATATATATATATATATATATATGATATGATTATGGCACCGAGTCCCATGATGGGCCGGGTATGGTATATCATGACTTTATTCACCGAGTCCCTTACTAAAGGGCCGGGTATGGTATATATTTACATTTTTAGTCATTGCCTTCGGGGCTATTCATATTACAGGTGGTTTCTCATACATTCATTATGTCTTATGTCTCATTCTTTATGATTACTGTTGCCTTACATACTCGGTACATTGTTCGTACTGACGCCCCTTTGCCTGGGGGCGCTGTGTTCATGCCACACAGTCCCAGATTGTTTTACAGGTAAAAGAATTCAATTAGGATGGTTGGCTATCAGCTGAGATTGGAAAATTCCATTTTCTTCCTGGAGCAGTGCCGAGTCATTATGGTTATCATATGTGTGTATGGGTACGTCGGGGCCCTGTCCCGACTCATATGATTCAGGTGTTTACTCTTAGAGACTTTGCAGACAGTGTCCTGTGGCTATTATGTTAAGATTTCATGCGTTGAGTAAAGCGACCATGTAAGCCGATATGTCAGCTTGACTTAATCGGTTTTTGATTAATTGAGTATCGTTTGCAAATTTCTGTGGTTTGATGGAAAGTACTTTATTATATTTTAGATTTTTTTTTTATATGTCCAGTTTCATTATGTGAATGCCAGAGGGTTCGCTCAGCTCTAAGTAAGAGTTGGGTGCCCATCATGCCCTATCGGAATTGGGGTGTGACAGTAATAGCGTTATGCACGATTAGAATATCGGTAGAAACCATATACAAACTAAATCATCATCTGGGACTCAACAGAATAATTAGAATGAACCAACACTTGAGAATCAAAGACAACTATCATGTCAAGTACCACTGAGAATTAGAGTTCATTGGAGTCATGTATGTTCGTCGTTCGCTCACTTTATGTAATTCATGACAAAAAGAAAGAAAGGGCTAACTTACCTTGTCCGCTTCTTAACCTAATCCAAACTTAAGTCTCGGGCTTCCCAAGATCTACAACAACATCAATAGATACCAAACATTAGCTATAGGTACTTATGAATCCAACCCTAAGCTAGCACGTCATTTATAGAAATTTGGACAGCATTTCCTTTATAAATTCAACAAACCCCGAGAATTCAACTTGGTCAAATCATCAAAAACAATACCAACAACCAAATTAACAACATCAACAATTAATCCCATCGATCCAGCCCCTCAACAATATAAAAATAGTTTCAATAATTCAGACAATAATGCGACGAGCGGCAAGCTCGGCTTGTCAATTAAACAATAGTTTTAACCCCATCTTCATTCCAAAATTTCTCAACAATATTAACAACAACAACAAAACAATAACAATTTCCAAAACAGCCACCAAACAACCCATACGATAATAACAATTTATCTGATTTTCGATATAACTTTCGTATTTCTTTCATCTAGCAATGTAGATACGATCTGGAAAAACTCAAATATGTCTAGTAGAGGAGAATTCTTACCTCATAAGCCAAGAAATTATCTTTTTCCACCTTACTTCAGTTCGAAGAAATCTCCAATCCGCCTAAAATAGAATAAAACATGTTGATGCTTGCCAAAATAATTCACGTTGCTGATTTAAAATACTTCATGTGAATATGTAATTTCAAATGAGAATGAATCTCGTGCAAAAAGATTGCTGCCCCAATTCCATATGATTTTTCTCTCCAAAAGAGAAATAATGTTTGCTCTATTCTTAGAAAGAAAGAAAATGCACTGTACGTTGCTCCTCCCTCAAAACTAAAATCTGAAATTTCCTTTACCTTTAGCAGGATATGTAAGAAAATATAGGTGAGCAAACTTACCTTTATGGCAGTAGGGCCCACCCAATTAGTCCTTATATTTTGCAACAAGTCTTGATAGATACATATGGGTGGTAATAGTCATCTCTTTCTTTTCAACCCATGCACCCACGTGGACTAGTGCTGCCACATTAAGCCACTAGTTCATTAATCGTTCCCACTAAAATCTAATTTAACAAATTACCCAAGTAATTAATTTCTTGATCTCAATTCACTTAAATAATAATCATTTTTAGCACACCTTATATACTCATTTTATGCTTCAGTGATATGTCACTAGTCCATGGCCTTATTTGCCACACCTAAAATATTATTTCCAATCATCGTTGTCACTCTTTACCGTCTTAAATCATTTCGGGACTTCACTCCTTGTATACACTAAGTTCTTGATTTTCATGCTTAATTATGACCAACTCCTCAGGGCTCAGGTAAATTTTCTCATGTTTGAAGGTTCAATTTCCTAGTCCACAAAATACGGGGTATTATAGCTTGGACCGTATCTCACTCAAATAAATGTTGAACCTCGATGAAACTTATTTTATCCGATTTATTTGACTTCTAATCCTTTCAATCCATCTGTACCATCACTCTAACCACCTATAAGCTCGAGGGATAACCTCACTTTTGTTACTAATGTCATTTAACTCGAACGCTTTCCAACGCATGAAAACACGGGATATAACATCCTTCCCCCCTTTAGAACATTCGTCCTCGAATGTTAAACTAGTCCTGTATAAGTATACTAGTTATGGTGATCTTATGACGAATCAATTACCCTTCTATCATGATGTGCCTCTCCTTGCTTAACTTAATACCATTCTCCGCCTGACATTAGTTATTATCAAATTTCCAAAGAATGTGGTCATAATTTAGCTACTTCCGTAATTGACTGCAACTTACTATATCCATCTTCATTTGAAGCTTAGGTCGAGTTTTTCTTGTTTTGGAGTAGTCTTTCCAGCAATACTGTAGAATAAGAGCTGTCTTTCCCTTGGGTAGGTTTACCATCGCTGGTTCCTCTTGTTCTCTCTTCTAATTCTTATAGGTCTACTTCCACTCTTATTTAGGTCGCATAGTCTGCAGTGTACCTCCTTCTTGGAGTCATTATTTTAACCCTCTGACATGCACTATCTATAACATTTCCTTTAAATAGTTGAAAACGACTTTCCTTCTTCGTAATGACCCTCGGTTGCAATACTCCCTTGATTCCTCAGGGATATCCTTTCAAGAGATATAAGTGAGTCACTTTCCTGATATGATCCTCCTTGATACCCGGACTCGTCGATCCTTTTTCTTGCTCAATAATGGTATTAAGTCTCAAATGGTTTGCAAATATCTCCCACTTCCTTTCTTCCATATGACCATGATAATGGTATTGATTCACATCTGTAGAGTCTAGGTAAATTTAGTCCGAGATGTCCTATCGTAGGTGTCCCTCGTTGACTCATTAAAGGCTTCATAATTTTCGAGAATTTCATAATCCTCTGGTAAACTGTTGGAAATTTGCTATAACCACAAAAAATGAAAGTTCCAAGGCGTAATATTCTTCTGGTAAAACTCCCTTTATTCGATGATCCTATCAAACTCATAAGTAATCTAACACACCCTAGGGCTATCGTAGGAAACATATAACATATACTTATATCATATTCAGAGTAATTGTCCTATTTGTCCTTAATGATAATTCCAACTCAACATTTTGACTCAATTTACCATATATTTTCCCCCAACTGACCCGCAGTATCACAAACACACTATTCTTGCTTACCTCTTACTCCTCTTTTTAAGTACCCAATTGGTTTCATTCTCGACATGTAAATACTTGCAGGTTACATAACCGTTCTTGTGTGATTTGTGTATGAACATCTAATCTTACTCGTAAACTTCCCTTCCTTTGGTTCATTCTATTTTACGTATCTCATACATACCAAAACTCTTTTGTCTATCTGTCGTAACTTATCTCGTCATATTATTTTCTTTCCTTTATTCATCCCTTGATTATCACATCTTATATTCGACTATAAAAAACATTATGTCCCTTCTTATTTGTCACTTATAAATCACAATGTCATTAACAAATGACTCGACTGTAAATTCCTTTGCCTCTATTCCAGTATAGCATCACTATGCTTTACAATATTCCTTGAGTTATTTGCTCTCAATGTCATGTTTTTCAAGGTCTTTACGAATGATTTTCAGTACAGTCTCAGATACCTGCTCAATTCTTGTTTATTTATTTACTAGCTATTAGATTTATTTCTGCATAGCTATCACTTTTTGTTTTAGAGTCTATATCTGTCACATCTTAGAATTAATCGTTTCAATCTCTACACTTGTATTTTCCTTACTCGCTTCCCCCCTTTAAGGGTCTTACTTATGCGATTCTCAAATCCGTTACCTCACTTCCAATCTTTAATTCATGTAACCTTTTCCTCAATTCTCTTATACTGCATCATATGCATGCCACTTTCCAGAATTTATAGCTACAGTAATTCATGAGTGAAGTCTTAACATAGTCATGTTGCAGTTTTGTGATCAAGTAATACAACCAACATAGCAATCCAAACAAGGATGTATTTTACTTAGCTCAACTGTTAGTTATGAGTCAATGTTTACATCCGCTCCAATTAACAACTTATGTCCCATAGGGATGCTTGAAATAGTAGTATGTCTTGCTATCGGTACTGTCATGACCCGACTCGGGGCCGCGACGAGCACCCGATGCTAACCCACCCGAGCACCCTTTTAGCTTACTCTTATACTTACATCTAGGTGAGCCACATAATTATACATGCATTTCCATCGATTTGTCAACTAGTCCCATATGGACAACCGCACATTTATATTATCATAGGCATTTATGCTACATCAATATACATGGGCCAACGTGGCCGACAAAATGATATACAGAACATAGGCCGACAAGGCCAAACACATGTACCCCCACACACACACATCTACGAGCCTCTAAGAGTATAACATATCACATTAGCGGGACAGGACCCCGCTATGCCCATAATTATATACACAAAAAAATGAGTACCCAAAAGATATGGCTCCGAAGGAAATGGAGCTCTCTATGAAATCTCCGAATAGGCAGCTAAGGATCAAATCTGTCTCCCTGCGCACCTGCGGGCATGACGCAGCGTCCACAAACAAAAGGACGTCAGTACGAAGAATGTACTGAGTATGTAAAGCATGATCAACATCAATATAGAAGCATAATAGATATCATATGAAGATAGCATAGGAGGGGAGACAGTAATATTATCATCATGTCGCTTACTTGCATACATCGTCATTCGTATCCCATAGTAATACTCGTACCATACTTGTGCTCATATTCGTATACATGTCCTTATCCGTATTCCTATACATAGTCTTTTCACATTCATATTCATATTATGTACATAGTCATTTCATATACATAGCATTTACATAGCATACCCGACCTCATGGGATCGGTGTCTTATACATACTTGGCCAACCAAGGCTCAAGGTCATACATATCTGGCCCTACCAAGGCATCAGGGTTATCCGTACCCTCTGCATAGGTGTGCGCGCGTTTCGTAATCGTATACATACTTTATACATAGTCATATACATATAGTCTTACCCGACATCATAAGCTCGGGGTCTTATTATAGCCCTTCATAGGCACACATACACATATATCGTAGCTCGTAAGCATCTCTAGTCTCATTTTACTCTCATCATCATTTCTATCCTCATCATTATCGTTACATTTACATTATAGACTTACTCGTCATACGAGGAACGTAGTATAAGCATAGTACATATCAAGGGTCGTGAGCTTATGAGCTCGGAATGTCAACCATGTGAAGACAACATACTCATATAGAGGAATTTAGGAATTTGGCCAAGAACCATGCCTTATGAAAGAAGGGTTAGCCTTACATACCTTTCCGTCGAACTATTATATGCTTGCACGTTCCCTTCCAATGCTAGCGTTTATACCTTCATTAATATCATAACAATGGCCATTAGTCATTCACATTATCCACATTATCTAGAATTCCTCAATTTGCCTCTAATTCACCCACATTCATGATTATAACACCCATCTTCGTCCATTCGTCTAGAGTGTTTAGTTCATGATCTTAATAACTTTTATAACACATTCATATCACAACACAACAACATTCATAACTCAATTCAAACTATTTCTCAAAATGTCACTATTCATCATTCATGACCTAGTTGACCACATTTTGTACAATCCATGTATTTTAATTCTCCAATACCTCAAACATCTTGTAAAAATCATGAATCTTACCTTAGAAGTTGTAGGAACAAGCTTTGGTTGATAATACTCTTCTTTGAGCAAAACCCTAGTTTTTCTCCATTTGGATTTCTTGACTTCGATGATCCTTGATGATTCCCTTATCCTTGATTTACTTGTCTTAATGTTATGGGTGACTTATAATCCTTGAAAACTCATAAAATAAATGTAGAGGGAAGTTCTAGAGAGAAGTGGTGTAATGTTGTAAATGAAATAAGACAAGTCTTGATCCTCATATTTAGTGAATTGAAAAATCTGTGCTGGGTGAACAGTGGTCGTCCATGGAGGTTTACGGTCCGTATTTCAGTTTACGGACCGTCCCTCGTGTTCGTTTTTAAGCTTAAGCAGAACCAGAAACTTTGGCCTGCATGCATGGTGATTTACGACCATGGTTTACGGGCCGTAAATCACTTTACGGTCCGTCCACCAGGTTGTATTATACCTCTTCCTCATTTGGTAGAAAGTTGAAGTTTGGTATGCCAGTTTACGACCTGGCAGTTTACGGACCGTATACGAGTTTACGGTCCGTATTTGCACTTTACGACCATTGGCAGAAAGCTGAAGCTTTTGCATGGCAGTTTACGACTGCCAGTTTACGGACCGTATTGCACTTTATGGTCCGTATTTTGCAATATACGACCACTGGGCAGTTTTGCCAACTTCCAATTTTTCTCATTTCTCGACTTTTCATTCTAATCATCCACATCCCTTTACAAACATTTCCCATGAAACATTATACACTCGCACTCCTCGCACACCTCATTAGTTCATTTACTTGCGTACCAACGGGAAATTTTTCGAGGTGTAACATTCTACCCCCCTTAGGAACATTCGTCCTCGAATGTTAAAGGCTTGGGGAATTCTATAAAAATTTCGCCAGAGTTTCCTCTGTAATGTGGCACTACCACCCTGTCACAACAACCCACAATAACAATGCCTCACAGGGCAATAATACAACAACACTAGAAATTTGGCCACACACGACCTGAATGTATAAAAGGAAAACATGCATACCTTATGATTTTGACGTCTCATCTTGGACTTCTTCCAAGGGCTGAAATAAATGTGGGTATTTGGATCGCATATTCTCTTCTGCTTCCCATGTCATTTCCTCTCGATTGTTATTTCTCCACAGAACTTTAATTGAGGCCACTTCTTTGTTTCTAAGCCTCCGTACTTGCCTATCTAATATGGCAATGGGTATTTCATCATAAGTTAACTTTTTTGTCACTTGAATATCATTCGCTGGGACGATCCTCATAGGATCTCCAACACACTTCCAAAGCATCGAGACATGAAATACTGGATGGACTGACTCCAAATCTGGAGGTAGATCTAGTTCATAGGCCACTTTGCCTATTTTGCGCACAATTTCATATGGCCCAATATATCGGGGACTGAGCTTCCCCTTTTTGCCAAATCTCATCACGTCCTTCATTGGCGAGACTCTCAAGAATACCCAATCTTTCACTTCGAACTCTAATGAATTGGAAATAAAGCCTTGTCGGCTTCTGCTATATACTAGAATGTGTTTGAGTGCCCAGATCGGGCACTAGTCACGGCCTACGGGGTTGGGTCGTGACAGTACGAGACTAGTTTAAACATTCAAGGACGAATGTTTCTAAGGGGGGAAGGATGTTACACCCAGTATCTTCGAAGAGCACTTACCAAATTTGAAACATAAGTACGTTGAGTTAGGGTTAAGTAAAACCACTTTGGAATATAAGGAGCAAGAATTATCAAGTATATTTAATAAGTGAAGGATGTATATAAGATATACCGGAAGGTTTTATAAGGAAATGAGTGGAAGAAATGAAGTAGTACGACTTCGGAGAAAGGATGGGTAATGTTTTGTGTGAAAATTTGGTCTAATTAGGGGCACGTATATCTCTTAGCATATGAAGTGTTTTAAGGTGAAACAAAAGTCTAAAATGAAGTTCGTCGAGTCTAGTTTTGAACGCAACAAACCTCTCATCGATAGGACATCGGAGTTGATAATTATGGACGTTACAAGTTCAGCAGACAGAGAAGAAACGCATGCTACAGTGTTGCTACAGTACCGACTTGCTACCGTATTGCTACAATAAAATACTACAGTGAACCCGACCCGGATTTTACCCGAATTTGACCCTTATAAAAAGGGTAAGACCCTCTTTACCCTCTTTTTTCACCAGATTTTGGCCCAGAAATCTCTAGAAATTGAAGAGAGAGAGAGAGAGAGGGAAACAAAGAGTAAGAAGAGCCAAGGCTTTATTTCCAATTTAGCAGAAGCTGACGACTTTGAGCTGCTAGCAACTGATCTTGTATGAGCTTAACTTTCTCTATTGCTTGCTGGACCAAGTCTGGCCCTATCAACTTAGCTTCTCCGATTTCAAACCACCCAATTGGGGATCTACACTTTCGCCCATATAGAGCTTCATACGGTGCCATTTGAATGCTAGAATGGTAACTGTTATTGTAAGCAAACTCAATGAGTGGCAAATGGTCATCCCAATTTCCTCCAAAATCTATCATACATGCCCGTAACATATCTTCAAGAGTCTGAATAGTACGTTCAGCTTGCCCATCGGTCTGTGGGTGAAACGCCATGCTTAGGCGCACTTGGGTCCCTAAACCTTCTTGGAAAGACCCCCAAAACTTGGCTGTAAACTGAGTCCCTCTATCGGAGATGATAGATACCGGAACGCCATGGAGTCTCACTATCTCTTTAAGATAAAGCTTGGCATAATCTTCTGCCATATAGGTCGTTCTGACCGGTAAGAAATGCTCTGACTTTGTGAGCCTATCCACGATCACCCATATAGAATCATATTTACGTCGAGAACGGGGCAACCCTGTAATGAAATCCATATTAATCACTTCCCACTTCCAAGTTGGGATTTCTATAGCTTGCAATAAGCCACGGATTTTGGTGTTCTATCTTCACTTGTTGGCAATTAGGACACTGAGCTACGAATTCCGCTACGTCTTTCTTCATCCTATTCCACCAATATATAGTCTTAAGATCACGATATATTTTCGTCGCTCCAGGGTGAACGGAGTAACGAGAACAATTAGCTTCTCTCAAAATCTGATGGCGTAGATCTGCCACATCGGGAACACATAACCTGCCTCGACATCGGAGAACTCCGTCTTCCGAAATGTCAAATGATAACTCCTCCTTCTGAGGGAGTGTATCTCTATACTACATTAGCATGGGATCCTCATATTGTCGCTCTTCTACTTCCGCTACTAACGATGAAACTGCTGAATTCTGAAAAATAGCTCCACTGCTACCGGAGTCCACCACTCGGACTCCTAGGCTAGCTAACTGCTGAAGATCACAGGCCATCTCTTTCTTTTCTGGTCGTACATCACTTAGACTTCCCATCGACCTACGACTAAGAACATCAGCCACAACATTTGCCTTTCCGGGGTGGTACAGGATTTCGACGTCATAGTCTTTTAGCAACTCTAGCCATCGTCGTTGCCGCAAATTCAACTCTTTCTGCTTGAAGATGTACTGGAGACTCTTATGATCTGTATAAATATCCATGTGGACACCATATATGTAATGTCTCCATATCTTTAAAGCATGGACCACCGCGGCCAATTCTAAGTCATGGGTAGGATAATTCTGCTCATGTTTCCGTAATTGTCTAGAAGCATACGCAATCACCTTACCATTTTGCATCAATACACAGCCTAGCCCGACGCCTGAAGCATCACAGTAAATAACATATCTGTCACGACCCAGCCCCGTGGGCCGCGACTGGCACCCTACTTGGGTACCCAGACCAAATTACATATTCATTGCCAAATCCAAACTTATTTCAGAATTCATAAAAGTCATATCAAACATAGTTTATATCAAAATATGTCTTAAGCGGTCGCACAAATAAAAATGTCATATCGGATCCAAACTGAGTGGCGGAATAGACATCGCCGGTCAAAAATGCAAATATCAGCATAAGGGCCATTCAGGGCCATCAAAACAAACGGACCGCTTTAAGACCAGAAAACAAAATTAGACAAACATATATAGGACCCTCGCCCCACATATATGACTACAGGCCTCTACGAACTCAAAACAAAGACATATGGCGAGACAGGGCCCCACCGTACCCAAATAGTCAAATGTACAGAATATACATAGCAAAAGGGAGTCTGTACCAAAAGTGAACTCCAAGTCAAGAAGGAGTACTCCGAAGTAGCAAAGAGTGAAGCCTACAGTGGAGGATCACCAATATCTGCACCTGCGGGCATGAAACGCAGCCCCCGAAGAAAGGGGGTCAGTACGAAATCTGTACTGAGTATGTAAAGCACGGAGTACAGAAATATGGGCCAAAACCTAAAGCAAATCAGATGACAAAGTGGAGTACAAATCAGTATGTCAAAATCCGTATCAAAATCATATACGTATACATAATGCAAACGAAATCATGCAAACGCTTAAGAACGTGGTCGCCACTACGACGCTGGCGCCACACACAGCATAACACCAGAAGGTTTCAAATCTCCGTACATCCCTGAACACAAACACAACATAGGTGAGTGTATCGCATCACGAGCCATATCACAGCATAACTCTAAACGGAACCCAGCCCTATGGCGAGGCCTTGGGAACCGGAATACAGCATACGGCCGAATTATTATAAGGCGTACGAATCATAACCGGCCCGGGAACCGGTGAACGAAGTCATAATAGGGCACGAGCGGAGTCGTGAGCAAACAAATGCAATACATATTTCAAAATAGCCTTTCAAAACATAGTGAGTTCATATATCCCTTCATAAACCAAAAATAGTCAAATCGTTAGTTGGTACGAATGTTCATTCCACAAAACGTTTTCAAAGTAGTGCATATAACTCAAAAGCGTAATTTAACATATCATAGTAATCGAAGCATATCTCATAGAGGAACGTTTCGAAATCAAAGGGGTCATATCAAACTTTATTCAAAAGGAGAGCCCGATAGGACAAATAGGGCGTCTCGGGGTTAGCGGGCCCACCTCGAGTCAAATTGAGGTGGCGAACATAGTCTACGAACATTTATAGGCCAAAAGTTCATACATAATCATTATCAAGTGACCCGATCACATTTTGATAGGTTTCGGACGATTGGTGGCATTCTAGCCAAAATAGAGCCCTTAGGCTTCAATTGAATTGAATGAATAGTAACTTTTCTGTGGATCGGGTTTCGAGGAGCAGAAATGCTCCGGAGGTTCCAATATTCACCTAACATACTAAGACATGCCAAACGAAGAAGTGGGAAGCTTTACATACCTTACTGACGTCTTATGCTCTCCCAAAAGTGAAGTCCCGTTTCGTCCGAAATCTGTAAATGGTCAAAGTTACCAATTTGAGATTCTTAGGCTTAAAAAAAAATGCCATTAACTTCATTTTTTGCCTACCGAAATTTCGGCAGCATTTCCCCTATAAATCTAACACCCCCGAGACTTAGCTCGGCTCAAAATACATCAACAACAACAGCCCACACATCATCAAACAACACAAATCATATTCAAACCATACTAACTTCAAAATTCTACCTTATTACATAAGTTGGCAACTTTTCATTCAAGCTTCAAAATTCCAAATCTATATCCACATTATTGTATTCATTCAATCATTCAAGATTATTCAATCACATCCCAAATATATTCCAAACCATATACGAAAGTTCCCGAAATTCATTATTTTCCATATTTCATTCAAAACATCAAAAGTCACGACGAACATTCTAACTTGCGTCGCTTCATTCCGAATTCCTTAACATCAACCATAAATCATATTTAAGGTCTTTAGCACCCTAGATATACAATGATATACACAAATATACTAAAGGTGTATACTTTCCGATAACGTTCCGAAATCATTTTCCAATGCCAAATCAATTCATTAACTAATCATTTACGTCCTAAATGTCACAACGACGCTACGAACCAACTAAACAAGATCAATTCACATTTATTTCTCCTTCCTAAAGGCACACGGCCACTTTGCAAAATATACACACACCCACGGCTTCATTCATACATCAAAGTTACGGGATTCTCATCTATTCTCAATCCTTAACATATTCATATCAATTCCATAACATTAAAGTGTAAGAATTCTCACCTTTTCTTGAAACCCCGACTTGTCGCAAACGTAGTTCTTGTGCCAAACTAATTATACCCCGTTGAAGAGGGTCTCGAGCACTTCACAACTATGGGAAGAACAAGAATTTTTGATCAACAACAAAGCTAGGAAATTTTTCTTTCTCTTTTTCTTTAGCTTCGGCCGAACCCCTTTTTTTTTTTGTGGTGTCCTTGAATTTGTTTTAATCTTGATAACTCTAAGTGTGTACATCATATATATCCATATAGGAGTCATGTGCATAGCACATGACTCTTTAAAAGTGGGCTTGGACCATTCTATGGCCGGCCACTTTAAGTTTTGGGCCTCAAATTTTTGTGTTATATTTTCTTGGCCCAATTCATAAAACGTCCCGTTTTGTAATTCCCGAAACTAATTTCCGAAATTCCAAATTTACCCTCGGCCTTCCCCGATGTCTTAACATTAATGCTTCCATAATCAACATAGTCATATTCACTAAAATCAAAATATTTCCTTATAACACACAAATCTTAATTATTTCTCGATTTCCAATTATACAAAAACACGGAACATAACAATATCCTTCCAATCCTTCTGGAAGTGTCAAGACTGGGGCTGAAGTCAGTCTGTCTTTCAACTTTTGGAAACTACGCTCGCAAGCATCTGTCCATAGAAACTTAGCTGACTTCTGAGTCAACTTGGTGAGCGGTGCAGAAATAGAAGAGAAATCCTCAACAAATCTTCTGTAATAACCTGCTAAACCCAAAAAGCTACGAACCTCCGTAGGGGTCGTGGGCCTTGGCCAAGTCTTCACTGACTCAATCTTTTGGCTATTCACTCGAATACCGTCAGCTGCAACAATGTGGCCCAGAAATGCCACTGATTTCAACCAAAACTCGCATTTGGAAAACTTCGCGAATAACTCTCGAGCTCGAAGAACTCCAAGGACAATTCACAAATGATCCACATGTTCTACCTTGGATCTAGAATACACTAGGATGTCATCGATGAATACAACACGAATCAATCCAGAAAAGTCCTGAATACATTGTTCATTAAGTCCATAAACACTGCCGGTGCATTAGTTAGCCCAAACGACATTACTCGGAACTCGAAATGGCCATATCTTGTTCTGAAAGCTGTCTTAGGATATCTTTCACCCTAACTCTTACTTGGTGATACCCGGACCTCAAATCAATCTTTGAAAACCATTTGGCACCTTGCAATTGATCAAATAAATCATCAATCCTCGGGAGGGGATACTTGTTCTTAATTGTCACTTTATTCAATTGCCGATAATCAATGCACATTCTCAAGGAGCTATCCTTCTTCCGGACGAACAATACGCCCCCACGGGGATGAACTAGGCCGAATTAAGCCTTTTTCAAGCAAGTCTTTCAATTGCTCCTTCAACTCTTTCAACTCTGCGGGTGCCATCCTATAGGGAGGAATAGATATGGGATTAGTGTCTGGAAACACATCAATCGCAAAATCTATCTCTCGCTCGGGAGGAAGGCCTGGAAGCTCTTCCGGGAACACATCCGGAAATTCGTTCACTACCGGAACTGACTGAAGGGTCGGCGACTCAACTTCTACATCTTGAACTCGCACTAGGTGATAAATACACCCTTTCGTGATCATCTTCCTTGCCTTTAGATAGGAAATAAACCTACCTTTTGGTGATGCCGCATTCCCTTTCCATTCTAAGACTGGTTCTCCCGGAAACTGGAAACGAACCATCTTCATTCGGCAATCAACATTGGCGTAACAAGAAGCCAACCAATCCATGCCCATAATAACGTCAAAATCTACCATTTCTAGCTCATGCAAATCAATTATGGTACGACGATCACAAATCACAATCACACAATTCCTATATACTCGGCTAGCTATTACCGAGTCACCCACGGGTGTAGACACCTCAAAAGGTTTGATAGACTCCGGCTCAATTATAAATCGACCCGCAATATATGGAGTAACATATGATAATGTGGAGCCCGGATCAATCAAAGCATATACATCATGAGGGAATACCGATAATATACCTGTGACCACATCAGGAGAAGACTCAAGATCTTGGCGTCCAGCCAAAGCATAAATACGGTGCTGAGGACCGCTAGTACTGGGAGCTCTGCCTCTACCTCTACCATGGCCGACTGGCGCATGTGAGACTGGCCCGGTAGGGCGTACAGATGCCGAAGATCCGGCTACCGACCCTGATGGCTGGGTCCTACCTCTACCATGTACTGAGGGGCAATCACGCATAATATGGCCTGGCCGACCACATGAATAGCAAGCGTCTGAACCTGTTCGACACTGACCCCAATGCAACTTTCCACACTGAGAACATCGTGGTACGGGTGGCCTTGGCTGGCCTGAATCACCTCTAAACTGAGACCCCGAATAACCCTGACTCGGCTCGGAACGAGTAGATCTGTCAAATCTCTGCCCCGTGAACTGTGGAGGTGTACTGGTCATAGAATAGCCTGAATGGCTGGGAAACTGCTGTCTGTGTCCGCCCCTGGACTCGCTCCTCGAACCCGAAGGTCTGGCCCTCTTGTTATGGCCCCTATCCTGCTCACGTTCATTTCTCCGCTGCTGTAGGTGTTCCTCTAATTCCTGAGCATGTGCCTGAATGCGTGCAATATCCATGCCATCCTGAAGGGACGCAGTCAAACATTTATCCATCAAGTGTGGCCCTAGGCCTTTCACAAACCGGTGCACCCGATCGCCCATATTCGCTACCATGGCCGAAGCATACCTAGCCAAGGAATTGAAGCGGAGACTATACTCTGTAGCACTCATGCTACCTTGCCTCAGATTCAAGAATTTATCGGCCCTAGCTCGCCGAACTTCTGGAGGCATGTAGTGACGGAGAAAAGCATCGACAAACTCTTGCCATACCGGCGGAGGTGCATTGGCTCCCCGCGAAGCCATCCAAACCGTATACCACTGGATTGAGACATCCCTCAATCTGTATGATGCTAGCTCCACCGATTCGGTGTCTGAAGCATGTATCAACCGGAGCGTCCTTAGCATAACATCAATAAAGTCCTGGGGATCCTCTTCCAGTTTCGACCCAAAGAATTCCGGGGGTTTCAAAGCAATGAAGTCACGGACCCTTGCACTAACAGTCCTGTCACCTTGCCCTGCGCTTGGCCTCTGAGTCTGGGCCGCAACCAACTGAGTAAACAAATTAATGGCCTCTCTCACATCTTGGCCTGAAGCATTCAGTGGAGGAGCTAGAGCTGGGGCTGAGGCTCCCACGTGCTCCTTAGTAATAGGCACTGTCTGGGAAGACTGATATTGAGCTGCACTCTGGGACTCATCTTCCTCTACTACCGGTGGCGGTGCTCTTTCAGCCCGCTTTTCTGCCACCGTCTTGCCCTTTTGGGCTGCTGTAGCCTTTTTATTTTTAGGCATCTCTGAAATACACAACACACGATTTAAGAACAAGCATTTCTTACATCATAGCTCTATCGCATGATTCTTATGAAGAAAGAAGGTCATATATTCCTAAGATGTCTGCAGCTTCTCGTTTATAAGTGTGGCGCGCAACACACCCATAACCAAGACTCTACTAGACACGGCTCGTAGACACATCCTAGGACTGAACTGGTCTGATACCACTTTTGTCACGACCCGACTCGGGGCCGCGACGAGCACCCGGTGTTAACCCACCCGAGCACCCTCTTAGCTTACTCTTACACTTACATCTAGGTTAGCCACATAATTATACATGCATTTCCATTGATTCGTCAACTAGTCCCATATGGACAACCGCACATTTATATTATCATAGGCATTTATGCTACATCAATATACATGGGCCAACGTGGCCGACAAAATGATATACAAAACATAGGCCGACAAGGCCAAACACATCTACCCACACACACACATGTCTACGAGCCTCTAAGAGTATAACATATCACATTAGCGGGACAGGACCCCGCTATGCCCATAATTATATACACAAAAGAATGAGTACCCAAAAGATATGGCTCCGAAGGAAATGGAGCTCTCTATGAAATCTCCGAATAGGCAGCTAAGGATCAAATCTGTCTCCCTGCGCACCTGCGGGCATGACGCAGCGTCCACAAACAAAAGGACGTCAGTACGAAGAATGTACTGAGTATGTAAAGCATGATCAACATCAATATAGAAGCATAATAGATATCATATGAAGATAGCATAGGAGGGGAGACAGTAATATCATCATCATGTCGCTTACTTGCATACATCATCGTTCGTATCCCATAGTAATACTCGTACCATACTTGTGCTCATATTTATATACATGTCCTTATCCGTATTCCTATACATAGTATTTTCACATTCATATTCATATTATATACATAGTCATTTCATATACATAGCATTTACATAGCATACCCGACCTCATGGGATCGGTGTCTTATACATACTTGGCCAACCAAGGCTCAAGGTCATACATACCTGGCCCTACCAAGGCATCAGGGTTATCCGTACCCTCTGCATAGGTGTGCGCGCGTCCTCTGCATAGGTGTGCGCGCGTTTCGTAATCGTATACATACTTTATACATAGTCATATACATATAGTCTTACCCGGCATCATAAGCTCGGGGTCTTATTATAGCCCTTCATAGGCACACATACACATATATCATAGCTCGTAAGCATCTCTAGTCTCATTTTACTCTCATCATCATTTCTATCCTCATCATTATCATTACATTTACATTATAGACTTACTCGTCATACGAGGAACGTAGTATAAGCATAGTACATATCAAGGGTCGTGAGCTTATGAGCTCGGAATGTCAACCATGTGAAGACAACATACTCATATAGAGGAATTTAGGAATTTGGCCAAGAACCATGCCTTATGAAAGAAGGGTTAGCCTTACATACCTTTCCGTCGAACTATTCTATGCTTGCACGTTCCCTTCCAATGCTAGCGTTTATACCTTCATTAATATCATAACAATGGCCATTAGTCATTCACATTATCCACATTATCTAGAATTCCTCAATTTGCCTCTAATTTACCCACATTCATGATTATAACACCCATCTTCGTCAATTCGTCTAGAGTGCTTAGTTCATGATCTTAATAACTTTTATAACACATTCATATCACAACACAACAACATTCATAACTCAATTCAAACTATTTCTCAAAATGTCACTATTCATCATTCATGACCTAGTTAACCACATTTTCTACAATCCATGTATTTTAATTCTCCAATACCTCAAACATCTTGTAAAAATCATGAATCTTACCTTAGAAGTTGTAGGAACAAGCTTTGGTTGATAATACTCTTCTTTGAGCAAAACTCTAGTTTTTCTCCATTTGGATTTCTTGACTTCGATGATCCTTGATGATTCCCTTATCCTTGATTTACTTGTCTTAATGTTATGGATGACTTATAATCCTTGAAAACTCATAAAATAAATGTAGAGGGAAGTTCTAGAGAGAAGTGGTGTAATGTTGTAAATGAAATAAGACAAGTCTTGATCCTCATATTTAGTGAATTGAAAAATCTGTGCTGGGTGAACAGTGGTCGTCCATGGAGGTTTACGGTCCGTATTTCAGTTTACGGACCGTCCCTCGTGATCGTTTTTAAGCTTAAGCAGAAACAAAAACTTTGGCCTGCATGCATGGTGATTTACGACCATGGTTTACGGGTCGTAAATCACTTTACGATCCGTCCACCAGGTTGTATTATACCTCTTCCTCAGCTGGCAGAAAGTTGAAGTTTGGTATGCCAGTTTATGACCTGGCAGTTTACGGACCGTATACCAGTTTACGGTCTGTATTTGCACTTTACGACCACTGGCAGAAAGCTGAAGCTTTTGCATGGCAGTTTACGACTGCCAGTTTACGGACCGTATTGCACTTTATGGTCCGTATTTTGCAATATACGACCACTGGGCAGTTTTTCCAACTTCCAATTTTTCTCATTTCTCGACTTTTCATTCTAATCATCCACATCCCTTTACATACATTTCCCATTAAACATTATACACTCGCACTCCTCGCACACCTCATTAGTTCATTTACTTGCGTACCAACGGGAAATTTTCCGAGGTGTAACAGGTACTATCCATGTAAACTTATCCCATTCTGCGATACCCAGAGTTCACTTATAGCATCATCTTTCCCTTTTCTTCCCCCATCTTAAGTTATTCCTCTCTTTCCCGTAACGGACTTATAGTAACCGTATATGCATTTTCCCTTAAACCCGCCATCTTTGTTTTCAAGGATCTAAGTCTCATGCGCAACAAACATGATATTCCTCATACTCTTTTACTTTTGTGTTGCACTCAACATTGATTTCATAACCAATCATAATCATATTGTATTTGTCGTTGATGATAGTCTTCCTTTATTGCTTTATCGTCATGCGGTAAACTCATAGCTCATGGCCACATTTTTCTTTCCAACTTATTCCGTTATGTACTTTACTCGTTCTGTCTTGGTATAGGATATTCGTAAGAGATGCATCTTTCTTTTCTCATAATACGACTACTTCTTAAGTGCACGTACTTCGCATGTTTCCTTCTCTTTTTATACCCATACATAACCTTTACATTCTTTCCTCCTCAATTTATCTTATTACCTCCCGTTTTATAATCAATCCTTTATTCCTCGCACAAGGAACCCTATTCTTAACTCAGTACCGCTTTGTCCTTTAGAATAGATTACTTCTATATAATTCATTCTTCCCTTCCAAAACTTATTCTGCTCATTCTGATCATCCCCTCTCATCCTTATTATGCTGATCCTTTTCCTAACAATCGTTCTATTTCGGTATTCATCTTTCCGTAGTCTTGGTCTTTTACATCCAGCCAACGATATCACTCGTGATCTCGATTATACAAATCACAAACTATTACTACCTTGCCATATCACTTTTCTCTGATTTCTTTTTCAAGTTGACTTTCTTTTTTCCTTTTGCTTGCTATCATTTCAGTCATTGCGAAACCTCTATGCTGAACTTTCCCATAATAAGGTCTTATAAGCTTTCTTATCTACTGCCCCATGGCTCGCTTATTGGTTTCACACATAAGTTGTCTCACCAATGTATTCACATTCGTTATAACCCTTCGTATTTCGTACCCCTGTCTCAGTCATGTTGTTACTTTATTTTTCTTATAGACTTGTCTTATGTTACTTGTGCTTATCCATCCAATCAATACTTCAGTATCACACTCTATCGGAGTTACCCTTTCTCTTCTATGTCATGTTTTAGTACTACTAGTCTCCCAAATTTACTCTTAGTAATTCTCTTTACCATATCAATGTCGATCTTATAATTATCGCTACTATCAATTCAACAACATTTAACTCATCTCTTGTAGTTGTCAACTGTTACATTTCGTATTTACGTACGTGAAATTACGTAGTAAGTTAGTCACATAATCTCAAAGGACAGGATTATCTTTAAAGTTATAAGTGTTTATGTTATGTTTAACAAGTGATAACCAAGTGTCGTGAAGGTTAGAGGTTACTCGAATCGGGGAAAATAAGTTTCGTCGAGGTTCAACATTTATTTGAATGAAATATGGTCCAAGCTATAATACCCGGTATTTTTGGACTAGGAAATTGAACCATCCAACATGAGTAAATTCACCCGAGCAGGAGGATTGGGTCATATTCAAGCATTAAAATCAAGAACTCGGTGTATACAAGGAATGAAGTCCCGAAATGATTTAAGACAAAAAATTGTGACGACGATGATTGCAAATAATATTTCATGTGTGGCAAATGAGGCTATGGACTAGTGCTATATCACATGATTGTGATAGTGAGTATATGAAGGGTGATAAATATGATTATATTTTAAGTGATTTGAGATCATGAATTAATTAAGTGGGGGACAAAGGAGCAGCTATGGAATAAGTGGGAGGCAAGGATGTAATTAAGGGAAATTAGTGGAAGACTAATCTCTTAATTATGGTATTACACGTGGGAGTACTACAAACAATATACTTAGGACTCATGAAAACTTATATGTATATATAATTGTGTCTTTATCATAGCCAAGCTTTTTTGTGGGCCTCACAATCCATTACGTAATAAAATCAATTAAGATTTCATTTCAGCAAGTGTATTCTCTTAACAAGCATAAGCAGCAACCTTCATAAGGAATTTGTGAAGAACGTTTCACTTCATGAAGAGTAAAAACATTGGAACCATAGCAAGTAAGCTGCAACAAATTTCCTCCTCGATTCTCCTTCGAAATCCTTGAGTTCTCATCGTCCTCTCTCTCATGGTTGTAGTAGTTTTGTGTTCTTGGATGTTCAGGGAAGATTACATGGGTTCTTTCTTGTATAAGGTATTTCCAATACTCCTACCTTTGTAGAAGGTATCGTAAGGATCAAATTAGTGTGTTATTGTGTAGAACTTACGGAACGACAATCGGAAGTCGTAAAACTAGTTGATAAGCGTGTAATTGATGGTTGTTATTATAGTTGTTGTTTGTTGGTTGTATGAGAGTTGTTTCAAGTTGATTGTGGAGAATTTAGTATATTTATTGTTGTTATTGATGTTTTGGACTTGGGGAAAGTAGTAGAAACAGGGAAAATGCTGCCCGAATTTATGGAAGTTAATTACGAGCTTAGAGAAGTATTGTATGAACCTTTTTCGAGTTGTTTATGGTTGCCTTTACCTTGATTGTAGATTGTTCAGTGTTGGAAGTATAAGTTGAGCTAATCACGTAAGCAACAAAGGTATGTTAAGGCTATCCCTTCTTTATTTTTGGCATAAATTACATAAACGAGCGAACGAGGAACATTCATGACTCCAATGAATTCTAGTTCTCAGCGGTACTTGACATGGCAGTTGTCTTTGATTCTCAAGTGTCGGTTCATTCTAATTATTCTATTGAGTCCCAGATGATGATTTAGTTTGCATATGGTTGCTCATGATATTCTACTCGTGCATGCCGCTAATATATCATTCACCAAGTCCCGGGCTGGGTATGTATTCGTGCACAGTTTCATTGCATTATTCACCGAGTCCCTCACTAGAGGGCCGAGTACGGTATATATATGATTATTATATTATATATGGATCGGGCCGTACGTTCCTCGGCCTTACTATTGATACAAGATTAAGAACGAAAATAGAATTAAAATGCAAGAAAAGAAAAGGATAGATAATTTGACACAACTTAAGACCTAATTTAGCAAACAACGTTATATAAAACTAAGACCTCTAAATTAAGAACAAAAGAAACACCAAATTCTTAGGATGACCAATAGAGATTTGGAATCCCTAATAACCAATCCTCTCAACAAGAATTCAATCCAAGGCTAAACAAGCTCTCACACTCAAAGTGTTTACAATCTCAAAATATCAATAATCAAAATAGTCTAAGTCTTCCAAATGAAAGAAACTACTATTTATACTAAAGCTCAAAAGAAGACAACTACATTATTACACTTTTACCCTTAATGAAGTAAGGGCCTTGTTTGGGTGTCTTCTTTTGGGAACAAAGCTTCAATTTGCAAATCTTCATGTAATAGCCACATTGCAAGCATGACCATCTTCAATCCTCTTCTCCAAACCATCCTCCCATGCTATCATGAACACTTGAAATCCCCGAGAAGGTGCTAGAATGTTTTCAAGTACGTCCCTCCTCTCCCTCGCTTGGCTCCTTGTAAAAGGTCTTGATGCCACTTGAATTGTATCATTCTCCCCTTCTTGAAGAGCATTTGTCCTCAAATTTAAGGGATCATCATCTTGCACCACCATAGGAGAGAGATCACACACATTGAAGGCATTATTGTCACGACCCAACCCCATGGGCCATGACTAGTGCCCGAACTGGACACTCGTATACGAACCTGTCAAATATAGTCAAACTGAAACTAAGGACAATATGAAAAATTATAAAAACAAACAAAGGATTCACAACGCCACATATCATAAACCTGTATCCCCTGGAGTCACGGCTAACCACAGCATAACAATAACACAATACGCAAGCCGACAAGGCTGCCACTATACACGGGGATATCCAAAGCAAGCCATGTAGACACAGCTGACCAAAATCTATATACAACCCACACATGCCTACAGACCTGTAAGAGTATAAAAGTGAAATATGACGGGACAGGGCCCCGCCGTACCCCTGGACATATACATAAGTCTATATCAAAATATCTGTACCAAAATAGTCTAGGCTCCGGAACAATGGAGCTCTCCAAAAAGCTGAGCAGAAGTCCTAAGCTGGAGGATCACCAAATGGAGTATCTGTACCTGCGGGCATGAAACGCAGCCCCGCGAAGAAAGGGGGTCAGTACGAGATATGTACTGAGTATATAAAGCATGAAATACAATAAAGAGAATCATAACTAAATAGAAGATTACAGAAGGAAAGTATGATAATCAAAGATACCAATGCACCTGTGCCTTATGAGATAAGAATCATACATGTCTATACCATATACCTTATCCGGCCCATTATGGGACTCGGTGAATAAAGTCATCATATACCATACTCGGCGCCATAATCACATCATATATATATATATATATATATATATATATATATATATATATATATATATATATATATATATATATATATATATATATATATATACCGTACCCGGCTATCTAGTGAGGGACTCGGTGAACAATGCAGTGAAACTGTGCACGAAAACATACCTGGCCCGGGACTCGGTGAAAGATATATTAACAGCATGCATGAGCAGAGTAGTGAGCAACAATATACAAAATAAATCATCATCTGAGACTCAATAGAATAGGTAGAATGAACTAATACTTGAGCTTCAAAGACAACAATTATATCAAGTACCCCTCGAATGTCACTACGGATTATATCAAATAGAACTTCAAGAATCATAGACACGTATCAAGATAAAATGAAATAGGTTTTGGATATCAAGAACATTAGCCATCCTAGTGTCTCTAAGAATAGGAGTTTCTTTGGATTTATATGCTCATCGTCTATTTGTTTATAAAGATCATGCCAAAGAGAAAGAAGGGTTAGCTTTACATACCTGTTATAGATCAACCGTAACCAAGCTTGCTTCGTCGCCCCTTTAGCCTATTACTATCAGAGTAACACTATTGTTAACAAACTACGACTTCCCAAACTTATAAATCTACAACCAATCACTTATGGGAATCACTCCTTAGTTTATACTCCTTGATTAGCATTTTGATCAGTTAAGAACTTAACGGAAATCGGGCAGCATTTCCTCTATATAACTCGCCTAACCCGAACTTCCAATTACTCTCCGGTTATCACAACAATACTAACAACAACGATAATAGAAATAATCATATTAAATCCTTAAAATCCAGCCCATAAACAACTCAAATAACCCAATAACCTCTCTTAATCCTTTTTCAATCACAATCATTAACATCTAAGATTATACACCAAACAGACCAACATACGCTTCGTATACGGTACGTTATACACTTGTTTTCTTCCAAATTTATGAACCATATCAATAACAACACGACAACAACATCAACTACCATCCATGTACAAGAAAATTACTTCAATATCGTTTCAATAACAAACTCAAAACAGTCCACAAAAACTACAACATCAAAAATACACTTTTCGACCTTTACTTTGCAAAATTACAAACACACGGAAAAGAGCATAATATTGCCATGAACAACAGCACCTATACTTATCTATAACTATAATTCCAGCCCCCCAACATAGACAAATTATTTATGAACGTTTCAAAGCAATTCGATACCTCTTATGAAAGTTAGGGACATCAATCCTTATAGAACCCTTTTAGAAACAGGAACTCTTTATGCTTTGCTAGTTATTCAATCATACAATAAACTCGACTATATTAAGTATGCTAATGTCAAGAAGTGAATAAGAATCACAAACAAGCTCGGAATTAAAGAGTAGAGTTATCCCAAGATGCGTGTCATACCTTACTTAGCTCTAGGACATGCCCAAAGAAAGAAAGGGTAAGCCTTACATACCTTGCCCGCTTCCTATGCTAATCCAACTTAAGCCTCGGCTTTCGCAGGATCTACAACAACGTTAGTAGATACCAAACATTAGCTATGGATACTTAAGAGTCCAATTCTAAACAAACTCTTCATTTACAGAAATTTTGGCAGCATTTCCCCTGTAAATACCACCAACCCCAAGAATCCAACTCGGCCAAATTATCAACAATAATCCGAGAATTCAACTCGGCCAAATTATCGACAATACTCCAAAATCTTCCAAATCTAATAAGGACAACAACAACACATTCCTTTCTTCCAAATTCATGATATACACCAATAATCTACGCATTAGCAACTTCATTCTCATAATTACAAGAAACCATATTAAAATCACATTAACTCCTACAACAACCCACAACGATTACAACTTCATTTCAAACCATCAAACCTTCGTTTTCATCATGAAATCCACAACTACAACACCATAAATACTAAATAAAATCAATGCATCACATCTTACCAACATGGCTCCTATTCGGCCACAACCAATACACACTTATTTCATGAATTTCATCCATTTCTACATACTATAACATGCACAAATCATCCCTAACACATGAAAGAGAAGGTTAAACATTACCTTTATCCTTTGACTCCTCTATTCGGCTAGGGCTTATGAGTTGCCCAAATGAACGCTTGCTTGCTCCAACAACTACTCCACGTTAATAAGGGCCTTCCAATTGGTTGGAATACTAGAAGAAAATTATTTTTCTTGATCAATTTTTATGGCCTCAATTTTCTAGCCATGGCCGAATACTACTATATTGTTTTCCTCTTGAAGTTTCTTGAATGGTAAAGATGAAAAATATGTCTTGCTATGTAAGCTTTTGTCCATATATATATTTAGCTCCAACAAATAAAAAGGTGGACACATGCCCCACTCATGGCTTGAGTTAATTGGCCAAGCCATAGGTGGGTCCCACTTGAGCCACACGGCCAAAGTGGCTTCATGACCACTTGTGAAATTCCCTTTTTACCCCTAGCCTTCCTCAATATTACCATGAATCATCTTGCGAATTTCCCTTTTTACCCCTAGCCTTTCTTAACATGTCCATACTAATAAACAACTTGTGTAGTAAAATAATTCCGGGAAATAGCCTTTCCCTTAACTTACCACGACTATCCTGAAACATCCGAATGTACGAAATACGGGATATAACACTACGAATTTGGACTTCAGATTTACGGAAGGGACTTCTTCAGTTATACGGTCCGTATATGGTCACCGTAAATCAGCAACAGTAGCGTAGAAAATTTCACTCCAATCTACGGTTGGGAACTGCTCTCAAATCTACGGACCGTATCTTATTTACGGTCCGTATATAGCAACCGTAGATCTCCAACAGTGTTCAACTTTTCCAAGCTTCAATTTGACGGACTGGATTGACGGTCCGTACTTCTTTTACGGTCCGTGAATTTGGACCGTATCTTTGCTTCAGTCACGATGTATAGCACGTAATTTCTTGGATCTTGGGCTGGGTTTGTTGACCTTTTTTTGACACAATGGACCCACTCAACCTAGGACCATTCCATTTGGGGATAAAAAAACACTTTCCAAAACTTGGGTATAAACGTTTGGATCTAACTTTCCTTTTGAGTCTTCTTCTCCACTTGAATCTATGAAGATAGCTCAAGAACACATGAACATTCAAATTTCTAGCTACCTTCAAATCAACTCATTTTACCCCCAAATTTCGAATTTAGGCTCCCTTAACCTAGTAGAACAAAGCCCAATGGTTATCAACTCCCAATTTTGTCACAAATCAAAACCCACCAAATTGTTCTTCAACTTTTTCTAAAGCTTCAACCCAACAATGGTAGATTCTTCAATATTGACCCGAATGACTTTGAAACCCTAACATACTAAGGAACAAGAATCTAATAACAAAACCACAAAACAAACACAAAATTTTTGGGGTTTTTGGTGGAAAGTTTTCCAGATTATTTTTTAGCAACAAACCCTAGGCTGGATTTGATAGAACAAATCTAATCCAAGCTCTGATACTAATTGATACAAGATTAAGAACGAAAATAGAATTAAAATGCAAGAAAAGAAAAGGATAGATAATTTGACACAACTTAAGACCTAATTTAGCAACCAAAGTTACATAAAACTAAGACCTCTAAATTAAGAACAAAAGAAACACCAAATTCTTAGGATGACCAAAAGAGATTTGGAATCCCTAATAACCAATCCTCTCAACAAGAATTCAATCCAAGGCTAAACAAGCTCTCACACACAAAGTGTTTACAATCTCAAAATATCAATAATCAAAATAGTCTAAGTCTTCCAAATGAAAGAAACTACTATTTATACTAAAGCTCAAAAGAAGACAACTACATTATTACACTTTTACTCTTAATGAAGTAAGGGCCTTGTTTGGGTGTCTTCTTTTGGGAACAAAGCTTGAATTTGCCAATCTTCAAGTAATAGCCACATTGCAAGCATGACCATCTTCAGTCCTCTTCTCCAAACCATCATCCCATGCTATCATGAACACTTGAAATCCCTAGGAAGGTGCTATAATGTTTTCAAGTACGTCCCTCCTCATGAACAATGCTTGCATAGATTGAAGTTCCCTCGCTTAGCTCCTTGTAAAAGGTCTTGATGCCACTCGAATTGTATTATTTATATTATATATGGATCGGGTCGTACGTTCCTCGGCATTGTTATATTATATATGGATCGGGCTGTACGTTCCACAGCACTATCAGTTATATTATAATCTATGCCTATCATACGCCACAGAGTCAGTTTCAGTCATATAGAGTTACGCAGATATTCTCAGATGTTAGCCACAGATGCATTCAAATATTGAGACTGGTTTTCATGATCCATTTACTTGATGTTCTTATGCCTTACATACTCGGTACATTGTTCGTACTGACGTCCCATTGCCTGGGGGCGCTTGTGTTCACGCCACACAGTCCCAGATTGTTTTGCAGGTAAAAGTATTCAGCTAGGATGGTTGGCTATCAGATGGGATTGACAAACTCCATTTTCTTCCTGGAGCAGTGCCGAGTCATTATTGTTATCATACATATGTGTGTATGGGTATGTCGGGGCCCTATCCCGAATCATATGATTCAGGTGTTTACTCTTAGAGACTTTGCAGACAGTGTCCTCTGGTTAGTATGTTGAGATGTCATGCATTGAGTAAAGCGACCATGTAGGTCGATAAATCAGTTTGACTTATTCGATTTTTTGATTAATTGAGTATCGTTCGCAAATTTCTTTAGTTTGACTGAAAGTACTTTATTATATGTCTAGTTTTATCATTATAGGCCGATAAGCCAGAGGGTTCGCTCAGCTCTAAGTAAGAGTTGGGTGCCCATTATGCCCTGATGAGATCGGGGTGTGACATCAACGATACTCCTAACTTAATCCCGTCCTGCCATTACTTCTTACACAACATCTTTTCTCGTTAGGACATATTACAAGCTTATATCTTTATCTCCTTTAAATTCTAGGAAAATTTTGGCAGAGTTTCCTCTATATTTTTTTCTATCCAAAACCTGCACGCAGCAAATACCAACAATGCCTCACAGGACTAATATAAATACACGACATATCTCAGCCACACATGACTCCCAATCTCAGCCACACAGGGCTCTCAATTTTCAAGTAAAAGTAAAAAGATGTCGAAACTTACCTCATATATCACACCTTGAGATGTACCTGATCCTTTAGCGACCTGCCTTGTTATACCTATTTACTTTCCCTTTCATTCTTCAGCTTTACAATTCAATCATACTTTAATATTCTTACCTTACCCGACATACATCTTTCGTACCGTTGCTTACCTTTGTACTGATTCGTTCAATTTGTTTAGGTCACAAACTTATAACTGAACATATCATCAAGAGATACATTTAATCAATTCCTCTGTTGTACAATCACTGACTTACCACTGTGACAACCATTCCATTATCATATAAATATATATTCTGATAACATAGTCTCAATAAAGTGACTTACCTCTGTAACCTTCAATATCATCAATCACTTTCTTCTGTCGATACCGTTCTTCTGCTGAAATCAAGGGTTAGTATAAGGAATCTCATTTCCTATAGCTTGGCTCTATCGCACGATCTTAGATATGAAAGAAAAGTAACCATCCTAAATGCCCTACAGCCTCTTGTTTAAAAATGTGGTGCGCAACACACCATAAACAAGACTCTACTAAACACGACTTTGCAGACAACCCCTAGGACGAACTGCTCTGATACCACTTCGTCACACCCCAATCCCACCAGGGCATGATAGGCACCTAACTCTTATTTAGAGCTGAGCGAACCCCCTGGCATTCACATAATGAAACTGGACATATAAAATATTTGGGGAAGATAATAAAGTACGTTCAGTCAAACCATAGAAATTTGCGAACGATGCTCAATTAATCAAAAACCGAGTAAGTCAAAACTGACATATCGGCCCACATGGCCACTTTACTCAACACATGACATCTGATGCAAGATTAAGAACGAAAATAGAAATAAAAGGCAAGAAACAAAAGGGATAGATAATTTGACACAACTTAAGACCTAATTTAGCAACCAAAGTTATAGAAAACTAAGACCTGTAAATTAAGAACAAAAGAAACACCAAATTCCTAGGAAGACCTCAAGGGATTTGAATCCCAAGCAACCTTTCCTCTCAACAATTACACAATCTAAGGCTTCACACGCTCTCAACTCTCAAGAGTTTTATAATACCAAATATCAATATTCAAAATAGTCTAAGTCTTCCAAATGAAATAAACTACTATTTATACTAAAGCTCAAAAGAAGACAACTACATTATTACACTTTTACCCTTAATGAATTAAGGGCCTTGTTTGGGTGTCTTGTTTTGGGAACAAAGCTTGAATTTTCAAATCTTCAAGTGGTAGCCACATTGCAAGAATGACCATCTTCAACCCACTTCTCCAAACCATCCTCCCATGCTATCATGAACACTTCAAATCCCCGAGAAGGTGCTAGAGTGTATTCAAGTATGTCCCTCCTCATGAACAATGCTTGCATAGCTTGAATTTCTCTCGCTTGGCACCTTGTAAAAGGTCTTGATGCCACTCGAATTGTATCATTCTCCCCTTCTTGAAGATAATTTGTCCAAAAATTTAAGGGATCATCATCTTGCAGCACCATAGGAGAGAGGTCACACACATTGAAGGTATTTGGGTGGAAGATCAATTTTGTATGCATTATCATTGAGTCATTCTAGTACTTCAAATGGACCATCTCCTCTAGGCATCAACTTGTTCCTTCTTTTGTTGGGAAACCTCTCTTTCCGGAAATGTACCCAAACCCAATCACTCGGTTCAAGCACAACTCGTTTGCGGCCTTTGTTTGCTCTCTTGGCCGTTTCTTGATTATTTTTCTCAAGGTGAAGCCTCACTTTCTCATGCAACTTCTTCATGGCCTCGGCTCGTTTGTTGCCATCTAAACTAAACACAACATCTTGAGACAAAGGGGTTAGATCTAAAGGGGTTAAAACCATAAACCACTTCAAAAGGTGACATGCCAATAGTTATATGAATGACTCTATTGTAATAAAATTCAACCAAAGGCAATTGATCTTCCCAAGATGCTAGTTTCCTTTTAACCATGGCCCTAAGCGTAGAACCCAAGGTCCTATTGACCACTTCGGTTTGGCCATCGGTTTGTGGGTGACAAGAGGTAGAAAATAAAAATTTAGTACCAAGTCGTCCCCATAATTATTTCCAAAAGTGGCTAAGGAATTTGGGATCCCAATCTCTCACAATGGTTTTGGGAACACCATGCAACTTTAACACATGTTCAACAAACAAAGATGCAACATGAGGAGCATCATCAACTTTATGACAAGCAATGAAATGAGCCATTTTAGAAAATCGATCAACCACAACAAAGATGCTATCTTTACCCCTTTGGTTCTAGGCAAACCCAACAAAAAAACCATCAAAATATCAACCCAAGGTTGTTTAGGGGTGGGAAGAGGGGTATACAAACCATGGGGAATGAGTCTAGACTTGGCGCCACGACACTCAATGCATTTGCCACAAATATTAGCCACATCCCTCCGCATATGAGGCTAATAAAATTGCTCCTCAAGAATCCCCAAAGTCTTATCAATCCTAAAATGTCCCATCAATCCCCTATTATGTGCCTCCCTCACAAATAATTCCCTCCAAGAGCTCGTGGGCACACACAAACGCTTGTTTTTTTAACAAGAAACCATCAAACCTGGAATAGAGAGTAGAAGACCTATCCCTAATCCACCTCTCCCTTCCCCACTCTTCGCAATCTAGAAAGATTTTAGCAATGATGGGGTCCTCGGGATACAATGTCTTCCAGCTTTTAAAACCCATCAATTTGGAAGACAAGGTATTAATCAAAACATGTTTCGTTGATAGGGTATCCGCCACAACATTCTCCTTTCCCTTTTTGTATTGGATTACATAAGGGAAGGTTTCAAGGAATTCAACCCATTTTGCATGTCTTTTGTTCAACTTTCCTTGGGCCTTAAGATGTTTTAAGGACTCATGGTCGGTCCTAATCACAAACTCTTTAGGCCACAAGTAGTGTTGCCAATTACCCAAAGCTCTAATCAAAGCATACAATTCAAGATCATAGGTGGAGTAGTTCAACGTCGCACCCTTAAGCTTTTCACTAAAATAGGCAATGGGTTTTTGGTCTTGCATCAAAACGGCACCAATACCTACTTTACTAGCATAACATTCAATTTCAAAGATTTTGTTAAAATCAGGTAATTACAACAACGGTGCGGAGCTAAGCATTTGTTTTAGAGTTTCAAAAGCCTTTGCTTTCTCCACACCCTAAGAAAAAGGTTTATCCTTTCAGATTACCTCGGTCAAAGGAGCGGCTATGGTACTAAACCCCTTAACAAACCGCCAATAAAAACTAGCCAATCCATGAAAACTTCTAATATCACCAATGGATTTAGGAAAAAGGGTGGTAACCCTTTTGGGAGTTCCGTTGGGAACAAATTATCAAATTCTTGCAAAAGAGATGAAATAGAACTAGGAAAAGTAGGGGTTATCTAATTAGTGTGCAATGCATAGTCCCTATGCATGAGGAGAATCACCGGTTGACGCTCCCACAATTCCTCCCTAATTTCCCCACAATTCGGCAAAAGAGACACCATGGTTTTTCCTCTAAGCTCTCCTTTCTTTCCACTCACCTCTTGAGAACTACTCTCCTCTACTCCCTCTTCCCCCACATTCTTCTTTTGCAATGCACCATGACCCTTCTCCTTTAACTCCCTCATTTTGTTATAGATCTCACCCACTTGGAAGGGGGTCATGGGATTCAAGACATGTTTGACACCATTGTGGACAAGGGTGTATTGGTTAGTTCTCCCATTATGGTTGACGGACCTATCATATTGCTATGGTCGGCCAAGTGGAAGATGACACACTTGCATGGAACAACATCACATAATACCTCATCGTGATACTTCCCAACCGCGAATTTAATGATAGCTTGCCTAGTCACCTTCAATTCACCACATTCATTGAGCCATTGAAGTTTGTAAGGGTTTTCATGGTGGGTGGTGGGAAGTTTCAAGAAATCAACAAGGGTGGTACTAGCAACATTGGCACAACTCCCACTATCAATGATCATGATGCTAGTGTTTTGGTTAATGATGCACTTGGTATAGAAGAGATTTTCTCGTTGACTTGGGTCATCCATTTATTTTCTTATCATCGTTCTTCACACCACATCGTACAATAGGCTGATCATGACCTTCAACACCATCCCCTTCACTATAATGTTGTTCATTCTCATGATCGCCCTCATCATCTCCTTTCTCACATTCTTCCTGATCCTCACTATAAGTGTCTCTCAAAATAAACTCTCTACGATAAGGGCATTCGCTTGCTCTATGACCGAAGCCATGACATTTAAAGCATTGTATAGGAGTTTTCGTACCTCCTACTTTTGGAGCAAACTTCGGAGGTTGTTTGTCAACTTGCTTCTCAACTTGAGAATTCTTCACAAATGGTTTCTTGGCTTCTTGCATGGGGCCCTTATTCTTTTGCCAATTGGAGGAGGAGGCTCCTCGTTCTTTGTTGTTGTTCCATGAACTCACATAGCCCCTTGACTTATTGATTTTGTCTTCATTGAGACCCTACTCTATTTCAATAGTTGCTTGAAGGGTTTCTTCAATGCTACCATAGTTGTGGAGTCACATTTGGGATATAATATCACTATTTAACCCGGCTCGGAACCGAGTCATAGCATTTAACTCATCCTCATCAAAGTCGATTCTTATCTTGACAATTTGGAACTCATCATAATATTCTTCCACACTCTTTTTGTTTTGCCTTAAAGTATACACCTACTTGAGTTGTTCTTGGTTGTAGCTGTCACACCTTAATCTTACTAGGGTGTGATGGGAACCCGACCCTTATTTAGGGCCGAGCGAACCCGCTGACTCTTATTACACACATAGACTATTTGTACTCTTAAATCAAATAAAATGAAATACATAATGAGAGCCTTCAGAAATATTCTTTTTCGTGTTCTCAAGTTAAACAAAATCTGTAATCATATGGAACTTATCACATAACACAGTGTTATATCTCGCATTTTTGTGTAATCGGATAATTCAAGATAATTGCGGGAAGATAACAAGTAAGGTCTTATTTTTATTTTGTTTGGCATATGAGTTGTTTGTGAAGAATTTAGACGCGAAAATATTAAGAAAGGCTAGGGGAAAAAAGGTAAATTCGCAATATGACTCGTGGAAATATGGAGGAAGGCGAAGGGAAAATTTGGAATTTGAAAAATAA
Organism: Lycium barbarum; assembly: GCF_019175385.1. Taxonomy (NCBI): domain Eukaryota; kingdom Viridiplantae; phylum Streptophyta; class Magnoliopsida; order Solanales; family Solanaceae; genus Lycium; species Lycium barbarum. The sequence continues at coordinate 64,970,367 of NC_083345.1, forward strand.
TTTTCATGAAGTGCAAAACACAAAAAAAAAAAAAACGATGATGGGCTTGTACAAGTGGGCCAAGTGGCCGGCCCAAGTAGATGGGCTTTAGCCCACATGGATTAATTTCTCATGTGCATAAAAGATGACTAAGTCATCTTTATATTCACATAATTCTCTAGAAAATTCAAGAACAAAAAAAAAAGAGGAGAAGGAGCAAAACTTCCAAGGCCATTTGGCCAAGAGCAAGTTCCACAAGAAACATGGGAAAATTTTTCTTTAAAAATCATTTTCTACTAATTAAAGGGTCCTTAGCAAGTTGGAGTGGCCTTTGGGGCTAGAAAAACACATATTCAGACAAGTTGCACAATTCTAGCCAAGTGGAAAAAATCAAGGAACAAGGTAAGAATTCATTCCCATTTTATATGTTATGGATGTTTGTGCATGTTGTAGTGTATAAAAGGAGTGAAGTTCATGAAGAATATGAAATTGGGGTGGTGGCCGTGAGGTAGTGTGTGTGTGTGTGGCCGTGTATGTGCATGGTGGTGTGGCCGTGTAGTTGTGGTGTGGTGTGGAAGAAAATGAGTCAATTTTATTTAGTGAATTGATTGTGGTTGTGTGGATTCTATATTGCTAATAAAATTTTTAATGATCTTAGTCAAATTGTAGTAGTTGGAGACTTGTTTTAGAAGTTTATGTAAATTGAATATGATGTTCTTGCACGTATGGGAGATAATGTGGCTAGTATGATGTTGTTGGTGTATAAATTATTAGGTTGTTATTGTTCTTATTGGAGTTGGAAAGTCTTGAAGGAAGTAGTATATAGATTGAGTCGTTAGAATGTATTTTGGATAAATCGTTAAAGTTGTTAGTATGATTGTTGATATTGTTGTGGATAGTTTGGCCGGGTTGAATTCCCGGATTTTTGTTGAGTAAAATTGGCCAAGATAGATTCTTGGGGGACGTTGTATTTACAGGGGAAATGCTGTCGAAATTTCGGTAGACAAGTGTTACTTTAAGATTCAATTCTAAATGCTCTAATTAATGTTTGGTAAATGTGACCAAATGTAGATTTTGGAGAATTTGGAACGTGAATTTGGAGAAGCGTAGGAAGCGGAAAAGGTATGTAAGGCCTTACTCTTCCTTGTTTGGCATGTCTTAGACATAATAGGGTTGGATACGAGCCTCGGGGACGACCCCATTCCTAGAAATCCGAGTTTGAATTTGACTCCTTTTCATTCAATAGAATTGAATTAAGTTCTTCATATCTTATTGAAATAATTGCTCCAACACCTATAACTTGCCAAATGAAATCGGAATAATACTAAAACCTTCATAAGTGACTCCATAAAGCTTATTGTATGTAATTTGGGTACGCCACCCCGGTTGAACCGAGGTGGGCCCACAATTCCCGTGATCTTTGTATCACTCTTTTGGACTTCTTTTCGCACGACGTTCAAAGGAAACTTTTGATCCTTGTTTTGTTTATAAAACGATAAGGGTTGTAGCTAGCCTAATGGGAATATTTCTATGATGGCAAAGAGAAGAATGGTTTCACGTCTAAAAGTCTTAAGTAAGGATTCAATATGGGTACAAAAACAACAAACTAGTCCTTGATTTCAATCCTATTCCTCATTATGACTCTATTTTTCGAAAAGACTCTAAAGTGTATGAATGAATGTTTTATGAGGCTCGTGATCTCATTCTACGTTTTCTCTTAATGCTATTTCCTATTGATAGTCTCGCCTTATAATACTAGTCCCTTCAAGGTGAGACAAAGTCATGATGATCATTCCATAATGTAATCGGAGGTCACCGACCTTACGTCACTCCGATGGATACATGATTTTCCTTGGGCTCTCCTGCATGCTTATATGATATATGTATATGATATGTATATGTACATGGGGGGAGGGAGGGAGATATGGAGGGGAAGGGACATATGTTGCATTGCCACCTGGTCAGCTGGAGTAATATAATCCCGGACGCAGGATATATGGGCGAGCCGACGTATTTCGACGCTATGTGGGCGAGCCGACGTTGTTCGGCGCTATGCTATGACATGATCTGATATGACATGATATGATATGATATGATAATATATGATATCATATAAGTTCTATTTTCTATGTCTATGAAAAAGAAATGTTTTTTTTTTTAAAAGGGAAAGTCAAGCATGCATGGTAACCGGCCTAAAAGGCATTCCTATGTACAGGTTACTTTCTTATCTCAATTCATGTTCTACGATCCCATGATATTGTTATTCGTACATTATGTTTCCGTTTATATTATCTTCCATGCCTTATATACTCGGTACATTACTCGTACTGACGTCCCTTCTTGTGGACGCTGCGTTTCATGCCGCGCAGGTCAGCAGGTTGACTGGTTTAACTCCAGTTGATTCAGAGCTTCAGTCTATTGGTACTACTTTTGTGTATATAATCGGGCACGGCAGAACCCGGCCCTTCTTACGTATATATGTACTTTGTTTAGAGGCTCGTAGACAGATATGTACAGTTAGATGTTTTGCACTTTTATTCGTTCTTGGGGTTGTATAATATGTTAGCAGAGTTTGTTAACACATGATTATGATTATGCTATTAATGATAGTATTAAGTAAAGAAATAACAGTATTGTTCATACGGCCCACTTAGTAATAAGAATACGATACGAGATAGGGGGTGCTCGGTACAAGTATCGGGTACCCGTCGCGGCCCCTAGTTGGGTCATGACAGAAGTGGTATCAGAGCAGGCGGTCCTAGGGGTTTGTCTACGAGCCGTGTCCAGTAGAGTCCTGTTTATGGGTATGTAGCGCGCCACACTTATAGACAGGAGGCTGCAGGGCATTTAGGAAATCTGACCTTCTTTGTACTCTAGATCGTGCAATAGAGCTATGTTACCAGGCTTGCTTGTTCTTTTCTTAATTCTATGTTATGGTTTCAGTAATGCCGATGAAGAGGAAGGCTACGGCGGCCCAGAAGGGCAAGTTGGCGGCTGGAAGCAGGGTTGAACGGGATCTAGAAGAAGATGAGTCTTATAATGAAGCTCCCCCTCAGACTCCTCCTGCTTCCCCGGTATCAGCAGAGCAGGAAAGAGCTCCAGCTCCAACCCAGTACCACCAGTTCCACCGCCAGCAGCTGCGGGCCAGCAGATTGCAGAGGCTATTCAGCTGCTGACCCAGCTAGTTGCCGCACAAGTTCAGCGGCAAGATAAGGGCCAGGGAGACAGGGCGGTGAGTGCGAGGGCTCGTGATTTTATCACTCTGAAGCCTCCGGAGTTTTATGGATCGAAACCAGAGGAAGACCCCCAGAGTTTCATAGATGAGATGCTGAGGATCCTGAGGATAATATATGCTTCGGATATAGAGTCCGTAGAGTTGGCTTCATACAGGTTGCGGGATGTGGCAGTTCTGTGGTTTAATAGCTGGGTATCTTCGAGGGGGGCAAATGCACCTCCTCCGGTTTGGCAGGAGTTCACTGAGGCATTTCTGCGACATTTCTTACCGCCGGAGGTTCAACGGGCTCGAGCCGATATGTTCTTGAATCTCAAACAGGGAAATATGAGCGTTCGAGAATACAGTTTTCGTTTTAACTCGTTAGCCAGGTATGCCCCAGCCATGATAGGTGATATGGGAGATCACGTACACCGGTTTGTGAGTGGGTTGGGGCCACATTTAATTAAGGAGTGCTTGACGGCTTCACTCCAGGACGGGATGACTATTACCCGTATTCAGACCCATGCCCAAAACCTGGAGGAACAGTATCAGTTACGGAGAGAGGAGCGCTATTCGGATAGGGGTTCCAAAAAAAGAGGCAGATCTTCCGGGACTAGAAATGAGTACAGAGGGGGACAGGCACAGGAGCAATCCAGGTATTCAGGCCAATCAGCGGCCAGTGCACTACCCCGATTTGCGGACAGAGGATTTGATCGTTCTAATTATTCTGGACCAGATCAGGGAGCTAGAGTTTCGGGGTCCCAGTATAGAGCTGATTCTAACAGGACGGGGCAGCCCCCACTACGGTGTGCTCGGTGTGGCAGGCCACACTCTGGACAGTGTTACCGGGATACAGGTGCATGTTTTGCCTGCGGTCGGACCGACCATTTGATATGTGATTGCCCGCTAAGGAATGAGGGAATCCGAGCTCAGCCCGTCGGGTCGGCAGTTGGTTCATCACCGTCCGTACGTCCTCCTGGACAAACTTCTCAGGCTCCAGCAGACCGTGGCCGAGGCAGAGGAGGAGGGACGCCCAGTTCAGCCGGCCTTTCGCACCGTATAGATGCATTGGCAGGACGGCAGGATCCTGAACCTTCCGCAGACGCGGCCACAGGTACACTTTCGGCATTTTTCTATGATATGTGTGTGTTACAATGATCTGGATTTTACTTTATCATGCACCGTTCCTTGTATTGCTGAACATATTAAGAATTTTGAAATTTAGGAAAAAAAGTAGCCATACACATAGGTAAAAAAGTGAATACTAGGGATTGCGGAGGCTAACACAGTAATTAAAAGAAAAAGATGCGTTACGAGTGCGTTTCGAAAATGGTCAAGGCCCCAACTTGTCCCATATTATGTGATATAAGCAGTGCGGGGGAGTGGCGGCAAAAATACTAACACTAAGACACTAAAATGCGTTAAGGTTCCAAGGTTAAGCGTGCTAGGGTGAGAGCAATCTCAGGATGGGTGACCCCCTGGGAAAAATGCTGAAAATTTCATAAATGTGGGGACGAGAGACGAATGTGAAATTAGGGTAACCTAAAGAAAATTAGAGTGTGTGAAGCGGTTAGAAGCCTTATAGAAGACGTGTGGGCTGAGATAGACTAGACTGATGAAAGGAAAGAAAGCGTGACACGGCTTAGGATTAAAGTAAGTCTGAATAGCGTTTGGAAAGGGGTTGTGAGTGAAATGGGAATAAAAATATATAAACATGTCACATATCAATTGTGACTGTTAAGTCCCAGAAATAAAGTCGCGATATATAGAAAATACTAGTCGGACGGAATCTAAGAGATGTAGTGAAGGGCATAAGTACAGATGTCACAGGGTAAGACCGATATTGAATCCACACTAGTTAAGGCTAGCAAGCCCTAATACGGTGATATAGGGGAACATATCTAGTGAGGGGATAGACGCGGCTGACTACACGAAGAAGGAATTACAATTGTTAAAGATCGCGGAGGGCGACGATTATTTAAAGGGTATAGGCGTGTGTAGACCCTCTTAATAAAGGGGGGGGGGGGGGGGGAGAACGTGTTAGACCTAAAATGAACCACGATGGTTTAAGCTTCATAAAAAGGGACTTATTAGCTCAGGGTCAGAGCTCGGAGCTAAGTCAATTGACCTACGGCCTACAGGCAACCTAAGCTCCTAAAATGGATATGTTCAGCGACGTGCGAGATAACTACAAAGGAGACCTCCCCGAAATATTATAATACACTATGAGGCTAGTTTAACATTCGAGGACGAATGTTCTAAAGGGGGGGAGGATGTTATATCCCGCATTTTTGTGTAATCGGATAATTCAATATAATTGCGGGAAGATAACAAGTAAGGTCTTATTTTTATTTTGTTTGGCATATGAGTTGTTTGTGAAGAATTTAGAAGAGAAAATATTAAGAAAGGCTAGGGGCAAAAAGGTAAATTCACAATATGACTCGTGGAAATATGGAGGAAGGCGAAGGGCAAATTTAGAGTTCGAAAAATAATTTTCATGAAGTGCAAAACACAAAAAAAAAAACGATGATGGGCTTGTACAAGTGGGCCAAGTGGCCGGCCCAAGTAGATGGGCTTTAGCCCACATGGATTAATTTCTCATGTGCATAAAAGATGACTAAGTCATCTTTATATTCACATAATTCTCTAGAAAATTCAAGAACAAAAAAAAAGAGGAGAAGGAGGAAAACTTCCAAGGCCATTCGGCCAAGAGCAAGTTCCACAAGAAACATGGGAAAACAATTCTTTAAAAATCATTTTCTACTAATTAAAGGGTCCTTAGCAAGTTGGAGTGGCCTTTGGGGCAAGAAAAACACATATTCACACAAGTTGCAAAATTCTAGCCAAGTGGAAAAATCAAGGAACAAGGTAAGAATTCATTCCCTTTCAATATGTTATGGATGTTTGTGCATGTTGTAGTGTATAAAAGGAGTGAAGTTCATGAAAAATATGGAATTGGGGTGGTGGCCGTGAGGTAGTGTGTGTGTGTGGTCGTGTATGTGCATGGTGGTGTGGCCGTGTAGTTGTGGTGTGGTGTGGAAGAAAATGAGTCAATTTTATTTAGTGAATTGATTGTTGTTGTGTGGATTCTATATTGCTAATAAAAAGTTTAATGATCTTAGTGAAATTGTAGTAGTTGGAGACTTGTTTTAGAAGTTTATGTAAATTGAATATGATGTTCTTGCACGTATGGGAGATAATGTGGCTAGTATGATGTTGTTGGTGTATAAATTATTAGGTTGTTATTGTTCTTATTGGAGTTGGAAAGTCTTGAAGGAAGTAGTATATAGATTGAGTCGTTAGAATGTATTTTGGATAAATCGTTAAAGTTGTTAGTATGATTGTTGATATTGTTGTGGATAGTTTGGCCGGGTTGAATTCCCGGATTTTTGTTGAGTAAAATTGGCCAAGATAGATTCTTGGGGGACGTTGTATTTACAGGGGAAATGCTGCCGAAATTTCGGTAGACAAGTGTTACTTTAAGATTCAATTCTAAATGCTCTAATTAATGTTTGGTAAATGTGACCAAATGTAGATTTTGGAGAATTTGGAACGTGAATTTGGAGAAGCGTAGGAAGCGGAAAAGGTATGTAAGGCTTTACTCTTCCTTCTTTGGCATGTCTTAGACATAATAGGGTTGGATACGAGCCTCGGGGACGACCCCATTCCTAGAAATCCGAGTTTGAATTTGACTCTTTTTCATTCAATAGAATTGAATTAAGTTCTTCATATCTTATTGAAACAATTGCTCCAACACCTATAACTTGCCAAATGAAATCGGAATTATACTGAAACCTTCATAAGTGACTCCATAAAGCTTATTGTATGTAATTTGGGTACGCCACCCCGGTTGAACCGAGGTGGGCCCACAATTCCCGTGACCTTTGTATCACTCTTTTGGACTTCTTTTCGCATGACGTTCAAAGGAAACTTTTGATCCTTCTTCTGTTTATCAAACGATAAGGGTTGTAGCTAGCCTAATGGGAGTATTTCTATGATGGCAAAGAGAAGAATGGTTTCACGTCTAAAAGCCTTAAGTAAGGATTCAATATGGGTACAAAAACAACAAACTAGTCCTTGATTTCAATCTTATTCCTCATTATGACTCTATTTTTCTAAAAGACTCTAAAGTGTATGAATGAATGTTTTATGATGCTCATGATCTCATTCTACGTTTTCTCTTAATGCCATTTCCTATTGATAGTCTCGCCTTATAATACTAGTCCCTTCTAGGTGAGACAAAGTCTTGATGATCATTCCATAATGTAATCGGAGGTCACCGACCTTACGTCACTCCGATGGATACATGATTTTCCTTGGGCTCTCCTGCATGCTTATATGACATATGTATATGATATGTATATGTACATGGGGGGAGGGAGGGAGATATGGAGGGGAAGGGACATATGTTGCATTGCCACCTGGTCAGCTGGAGTAATATAATCCCGGACGCGGGATGCCCGGACGCGGGATATATGGGCGAGCCGACGTATTTCGACGCTATGTGGGCGAGCCGACGTTGTTCAGCGCTATGCTATGACATGATCTGATATGACATGATATGATATGATATGATAAGATATGATATGATATAAGTTCTATTTTCTATGTCTATGAAAAAGAAATGTTTTTTTAAAAAAAAGGGAAAGACAAGCATGCATGGTAACCGTCCTAAAAGGCATTCCTATGTACAGGTTACTTTCTTATCTCAGTACATGTTCTACGATCCCATGATATTGTTATTCGTACCTTATGTTTCAGTTTATATTATCTTCCATGCCTTACATACTCGGTACATTACTCGTACTGACGTCCCTTCTTGTGGACGCTGCGTTTCAAGCCGCGCAGGTCAGCAGGTTGACTGGTTTAATTCCTAGGAGCTTCACCAGCTGTTCATTGAGAGTGCTCCAGTTGATTCGGAGCTTCAGTCTATTGGTACTACTTTTGTGTATATAATCGGGCACGGCAGAACCCGGCCCTTCTTACGTATATATGTACTTTGTTTAGAGGCTCGTAGACAAATATGTACAGTTAGATGTTTTGCACTTTTTTTCGTTCTTGGGGTTGTATAATTTGTTAGCAGAGTTTGTTAACACATGATTATGATTATGCTATTAATGATAGTATTAAGTAAAGAAATAACAGTATTGTTCATACGGCCCACTTAGTAATAAGAATACGATACGAGATAGGGGGTGCTCGGTACAAGTATCGGGTACCCGTCGCGGCCCCTAGTTGGGTCTTGACACACAGAATGACACATCGGCTGATGGGGCCGCTTACAAAACTTACATTCTATACCCACGACTCTGTCTGCAAAGTCTCTAACATCAATTAGAAATCATAGCACATATACTCTGACTCGGCAACGCTCCATGAGCAGATGGAGCTTGCCATCATATACATATACATATAACGTGTCCCGGCCCGCAAGTGAGAGGGACTCGGTGAACAATGCAGTGGAGTACGTACGAGAACGTATCCTGGCCCGGGCTCAGTGAAGGACATATCGAGGCATCCACGAGCAGAGTAGTGAGAAACTATATGCACATAAATCAAGACTCGATAGATAGGAACGCAAATCGACACTTGAGAGTCATAAACACGTTTCATGTCGATCCGAGTTAGTATGAAAAAGTTATGGACGTTTAAGTACAAAACCTTCTATGAACGTTTCAGAAGCCATTTTTGGAAAATCAAAGCAACAATCATATCAAGTACCTTTCGAATATCGTTATGGATCAAATCAAATAAAGCTTTTGGAACCATATGTACGTATCAAATATATCAAAGACTCAATGGAATAATCGAACGTGCTAGCATTTGAAAATCAAGACTTTAGTCATATCAATTATCTTTCGAATGCCATTCGGAAACATATCACATAGATCTTCAGACATCATAGATACGCATCAAAACCATATGAAATAGCTTATGGAAGTCAAGAATATTAGCCATCCTAGTGTCTCTAAGAATAGGAATTTCTTTGAAATCATACATATACGTCACCTGCTCGTTTCATAAGGATCATGCCAAAAGAAAGAAAGGGTAAGCCTTACATACCTGCTCCACGTCCTATTAGCTACGCTTATTCGTCCAAGCTTGCTAGTCAACATTCAAGAAGATTCACATAATCATTAGATTCATCATCGTATACTTGTCTTAGTCCTTCAAATGGATTCATTTATAATCTGCCGAAATTTCGGCAGCATTTCCCTTGTAAATACACCATCCCCGAGAATCTAACTCGGCCAATTTATCCACAACAATCCGAGAATTCAACTCGGACAAATTATCAACAACAATACCAACAATTATACTAAAAACTTCAACAATCAATCCAAAATATATTCTAACATTAACTACCCTTGTCACATAATTCAACGGCCTTTCATTTATATCCAATTCAATCACATATAGTCAAGTTAACACCAATGATCCCACATTCAAGTATTAATCCGAAATCATTTTAACATGGTTCAAGAATACTTTTAACAATTCACATAATATTCCAAACAACCCAATCAACATATTACTTCACCCGAAACCTTCCAAATTCAACAAGAACAATGACAACACATTTCCTTCCTTCAATTCATGAACTATACCAATAATTCACACACTAACAATATTATTCTTATAATTACAAGAAACCATATTAGAATCACATTAATTCCTCCAATAATTTCTCAACGATTACAACTTCATTTAAATTCATCAAACCTTCATTTTCATCATGGAATCCACAACTACAACAATCAAAATACTAAATAAAATCAATTCATCACATCTGCACAACACCACCTCTATTCGGCCACAACCATACACATACATATTTCATGAATTTCATCTATTTCTTCACTCTACAACATTCACAAATCATCTATAACACATGTAAAAGAAGATTGAACCTTACCTTCCTCCACTTGTCTTCTTACTTAGCTAGGGTTTGTAAATCACCCAAATAAATGCTTGGCTTGGTCCAACAACTCCTTCATGTTAATGAGGACCTTCCAATTAGTAGAAAAGCTAGAAGAAAATATTTTTTTTTGTGATCAATTCCATGGCTTCAAATTTGGCCATGGTGGCCGAATGCTCCTTCTCTCTTCTTCTTCCTTTCTCTTCTTCTCCAAGCTTCTTAACTTAAAAGAATGAATATGTCTTATTTTCCACCACTTATCTATGTATATATACTTAAGTCCTACAAATAAAAATATGGACACATGGCCATAGGTGGGGCCCACACCTTATGTCACACGGCCAAAGTGGCCTTTTCAAGAATTTTCTTGAACATTTTGTGAAATTCCCGTTTTGCCCCTAGCCTTCCATAATATTACCATGAGCCACCTTGTGAATTTTCCTTTTTACCCTTAGCCTTTCTCAATATTTCCATACCAATAATATTCATAAAAAACTTGTGTATTAAACAAGATCAAAATATAGCCTTGCCCTTAACTTCTCACAATTATCTTGATTTATCCGAACGTACAAAATACGGGCTATAACAGTAGCGTTCGGTGACATAATTACGCCACATGGCGTCCTTCAATTCATCCCAAGTTGGTGTGGGAGGAAGCCCAATAATTCTTCTTGCCTTCACTTGAGTTTCCCACCATGTGGAGGCATAGCCTTCAAATTGAGTAATGGCGTAAGACGTCGTTTTCACCTCGGACATGTCATTCGTCAAGAACAGTCTATCACAATGCATCGCCCAATCAAGAAATGCATCGGGGTCACTTCTTCCTTTGAAGATTGGGAGAGTAACCTTGATAGAATTGAGACTTGTGTCTCGCCTTCCTCTATAACCGTGGTTCCCATTGAAATCTCCATCGTCATCATAACCCTGATGATCACGACCTCGGTACCCTTCACGAGCTTGGTACCCTATTGGCCTACCCATATGAGGGTTAGGGCCATGCCTTCCATCCCTCCCTTGATAACCTCCTTGTGCTTGCCCTTGTGGCCTCCAACCTTGGTCACAATAACGTTTGTGCTCAAGTATAGCTTTCTCTATCTCTTCCTCATTTGGTTGTTGGATGTTTGGATGATCTTGGGGTGGCATTGGTGCATTTGGGTGTGGATCATTTAGGGGTGGGTTGTTTCGTTGGCCTAGGGAAATGTTATTTGGTGGGGTGAGAGGGGTGTTTTGGGGAGTGTTTTGGGTAGTGGGGTTATATAGATGATGGAAGGTGCCGGGCCATAGAGGGATGGGCCAAGGCCCATGTGGAATTTAAATACTAGTAAATAAAAAGAGAAAAGGGGCCACTATTATTCATCTTCAAGAACATTCAAGAGAAAGAGAACTTGAGAGCCAAAAAAATAGGCCATTCGGCCAAGAAAAGGAAAGAAGAAAAAAATTGAAGCCTTCAATCTTTGATTCAAAAAAATTGATTCTTCTAGTATTCTTACTAATTCAAAGACCCTCTTTAACGTGGTATAATTATTTAAGCAAGAAAACCACTCTTGGTGGCAAGTGGGAAATTGAAGAAAATGTAAGAATTTCTCTTCTTTTATATGTTATGGAAGGTTTATGTATGTTGTAGTAAGTAGAATTGAATGAAAATCATGGAAACATTATGTGTTGTGTGTGGGCCGTGTGGGTGTGTGTGTTTGTAGCCGTGTGATGTTGTATGGTGAAGGGAAGATGAGTTAATTTTATTTAGCATGTTAGTTGTGTTGTTGTGGCCTTTATGATGTAAATGGAGGTTTAATGGTTCAAGTCGGCATTGAAATTTGTTGTAGGAATTAATGTGATTTTAATATGGTTTTATGTAATTGTGTAAATGGAGTTGCTAAAGTGTGCATTGTTGTGATAGTTATGAATTTGAACGAAGAAAATGCGACGTTGTAGTTTTGTTGCATTTGTAGAGATTTCGGGTGAAGTAGAATGTTTTGTGAATTGTTTGGAGTATCCTTGAATCATGTTAGAAAGATTTCAGATTAGTACTTGAATGTGAGATCATTGGTATTGACTTGATTACATGTGATTGAATTGAATATAAATGGAATGCCGTCGGATCGTGTAGAAAGAATTGTTATTGTTAGAATGTTTTTTGAAATAATTATTGAAGTTAGAGATATGATTGTTGGCATTGTTGTTGATAATTTGGCCGAGTTGCATTCTCGGGTTTGTTGTTGTTAAAATTGGCCGAGTTAGATTCTCGGGGATGGTGTATTTACAGGGGAAATGCTGCCGAAATTTCAGCAGATTATAAGCGAGTTTACTTGAAAAATTAAGATAAGTATATGTCAATGAATCTAATGATTATTTGAATTCTTTTGTATGTAGACTAGCAAGCTTGGATAAATATGCGTAGCTAACAGGACATGGAGCAGGTATGCAAGGCTTATCCTTTTCTTTGTTTTGGCATGATCTTGTGGAACGAGCATACGGTATGTATATGATTCCAAAGAAACTTCTATTCTTAGAGCCACTAGGATGGCTAACATTCTTGACTTCCATAACTGTTTCATATGGTTCCGATGCGTATCTGTGATGTCCAAGTCCTGTCTGATATGTTTCCGGATGGCATCGAAAGATGTGTGATATGACTAAAGTTTGATCCCTAAATGCTAGCATGTTCGATTGTTCCATTGAGTCTCTGATATATTACGATATGTACATATGGTTCCAAAGGTATATTTGATTTGATCCATAACGATATCCGAAAGATACTTGATATGTTATTGCTTTGATTTCCCAGAAATAACTCCTGAAACGCTTTTAGAAGGTTCTGTACATCAAAAGCTCATAACTTTCGTTTACTAGTTCCGATTGACCCGAAACCTGTTTCTGGGCCTTCAGATGTCGGTAAATATATTTGTCCATCAAGTCTTGAAATTTATTTATTTATGTGCTTATAGTTTCTCACTACTCTGCTCGTGCATGTGTTGTGATCTCTTTCGCCGAGTCCCGGGCCGGTATGTATCGTGCACATGGTTCGTCGGGTCCCTTGCTTAAGGGCCGGGTGCCATATATGTATTCCGGAGTATGATGTGTTATGGTGTTATGGTGTTATGATGTGTTCATGGTTCGCCGAACCATATATGTGTATATGTATATTCTGATCTTATGATGTGATATTATGATGTGTGATGGAGATTACGGAGCAAATCTTCTGGAGTATGATGTGTGTGGCGCCAAAGGCAGGGCCGGATACTGTTCTTGGCATGCATGATTTGTGTTTCCAGTAAGTTGTTTCTGTTATTCTGCATATCGTGCTTATTGTCCGTACTAACCTTCTGCACGTGCCACAACAATATAATATGTGTATATGGATCGGGTTGCACGTTCCGCATCAAATACATTTGTGGATTGGGCCGAACGTTCCTCGGCACTAATATATTACATATGAATCAGTTATGTGTGTATGGATATGATGACATACGATGTGGCACGCACAATCTGTGATTGGAAAGTACGCATTTTTGGCACTCTGGATGATCTACTTATTTTCGGTACTTCTTCTGACACATGACATCGGTATACACGGTTTGCATTCTGAAAAAAAAAATACGTATTTTGGTATTGTGAAAATGTACTTACTTTTGTACTGTTTGCTTCGATTATGATTCTGTTTTCTGTATTCCATGCTTTACATACTCAGTACATATTCCGTACTGACCCCCTCTTTCTTCGGGGGCTTCGTTTCATGCCTCGCAGGTACACCCAGACGAGTAAATGACATTGCTAGAAGATGCTTCAGCTGGATTGGCAACTCCATTTTCTCCTAAAGTGTTGCTGAGTCAGAGTATATGGGATATGGTGTCTGGTTCGCAGTTAGAGACTTTGCAGACAGAGTCGTGGGTATAGGATATCAGTTTTGTAAGCGGCTCCATCAGCCGATGTGTCATTTTACGTTATGTTACAAATCCCGTGTGATTACAGATTTGACTTGTTTCTGAAAGTTTCCAAAAGCATTTATCATGTTTGTCATTTTCACTGATTAACAGAATCAGACGATAAAAGAAAGATTTTGAAAGCCTACTATGTATTTCACTTTTATTTGATTTCAGAGTCCGAAGAGATTATTTATGTAATAAGAGTTTGTGGGTTCGCTCGGCTCCGGATATGGGGTTGGGTGCCCATCACACCCTAGGGAGATTAAGGTGTGACAAAGTGGTATCAGAGCAGGTTTGTCCTAGGGGTTGTCTGCAAAGTCTTGTCCAGTAGAGTCCTGTTTATGGTGTGTAGCCGGCCACATTTATAAACAGGAGGCTGCAGGGCATCTAGGGATTGTTGACCTTCTTTCTGTCTCAGATCGTGCGATAGAGCCAAGTCATAGGAAAATGGAATTCCTTATATAAGCCTTACATACGACGGAAGAAGGCGAGTAACGATATGGAAGGTCATAGAGGTAAGCCTCGATATAATTGTTCTGTTACTTGGAAATTGGAAGCTCTGGGTGGTTGGAATATGTCATATGATTGTATGCCCTGTGAGGCATTGTTGGTATTAGCTGTGTGTGGATTCCGAATAGTAAGAACTGTAAAAGAAGATTCTGTTAGATTTTTCCAAAATCAGGTCACTTAGCTAAGTATGCCTAACAGAAGGAAGTGTGAAAGGGAAATATCGTACCTAGACAATAAGTGAGATGCGTTGTTTCAGAAAGACTTTGGACTGGCATGCCATGAAGAACGATGGCGAGAATGACGATTAGCAGTCCAAAGGATTAAGATCGATAATTTTCGAGGTTTAGTAAGAACAAGGTCTGCTGAAAGATTCAGAGAAAGTTGACAATCAGTTTGTTGTAGATTCTGATATAAGAATGGTGAGTGGGAATCCGAACAGACTAATATCCGAATACTTATAAATAACGGCAACGAAGGTATATTTGTTAGCATCGGGAATCTAGGAATTTAGGACGAAAAGTAGTATGCACATAAGCAAAAGGTGAATATTGAATAATTGAAAAGGGCGAAACAGTAATTGTAAAAAGAAAGGGCGTGTTACGAAAATAACTTGGAATCTGTAAGACTTTAATTTGCTCTAGATCATGTAATAAAGGTCATACGAGGAAGTGGACGCGATTATATCAGCATTAAGGCACCGGATTCCATCAAAGTTTCGAGGTTAAGCATGCAAAGGTGGGAGAAATTTTGGGATAGGTGACCCCCTGGGAAATATGCAAGAAATCCTAAAGATTCAGACATAAGAGATAAATGAGAAGTTAGAGTAACCTAAGGGAAACTAGAGTGTACGGGGTGGTTGGAGACCATAAGAGGCCACGTAGGACGAGACAGGCTAGACTGGAGAAGAGACAAAAAGTGCGTCACAGTTCTGAATTTGAATAGGCTTAATAGCGTTTGGAGGTATTTTGTGGGTTAGCTGATAGTAATTATATATGTGTATATATGAAGGCGTATGATATCTCATATGTGATTGTATCGGTGGACATGTGAGTCCCAGCAACCGGCGCTACGGTAAAGGAGGCATTAATCAAGTAAAGGTACCAAAGTTCGAGTGACAGCAGAAAATAGACGGTACAAGGGTTACAAGATAAGCTGCTATTACCCTTACTACAGCTTAAGATTAGAAATTTTAATACAACGATATTGGAAAAGAAAGTGAGTAAGTGTCACGACCCAACCCCGTGGGCCGCGACTGGTGCCCTACTTAGGCACCCCAAACCAACTCACAACCCGATCATCATATTCAAACTCAATCAAACTCAGCATGCCTTATCCGAACTGAAAATGAGCAGCAGACGCCAGACACAAACATTTATCGAACACTTATCTTAAGCGGTCGCCCGTTCAGATTAGCCAAATAAAAATCAGAAAGATGGCGGAATATACGTCGCCCAAATGCACACACACATCAGAAAGGGGCGGAATGTACATCACCCAAATGCACACACACACATACAAACTCAGAGGCCGACTTGGCCATAGTAGCGTACGGGCCGCCTAAGATCGCAAAACAGACTCACATACAAACACACCGGACCCACGACCCACAAATCTGACTACAGGCCTCTAAACAAAACAGAACATATGAACATATGACGGGACAGGGCCCCGCCGTACCCACACATCCACAAATGTACCGAACACACACATACAACAGAAGATATGTACCAAAAGTAGGCTCCGAATCAAGGGGAGCTCTCCAACACAGCAGAATGAGTAGCCTAAACTGGAGGACCACCCAAACAAGCTTCTGTACCTGCGGGCATGAAACACAGCCCCCGAAGAAACGGGGGACAGTACGGGAGAAGTACTGAGTATGTAAAGCAGAAGGTACAGAAATCACAAACACAGCTGGAGTCAGAAAGAACAAACACACCGTCAACGTAAACAAAGCAAACCTGTGCGGGAGGCGAACATGCAAATGCAATCAAATCATGTATAGGGTTTAGGAACGTGGTCACCCCCCGACGCTGGTGCCACAACACATCATAACTCCAGAAGTTTTCAAATATCCGTACAGTCTCCAGACACATCATATCACACACACATCACATCATCAGAACATATCAAATGCCATATCACATCATAACTCCATAAACGGTAACAGGCCCTATGGCGAGGCCTCGGAAACCGTAACACATCATGACTCCCGAATATGTTATAGCGCGCACGATCACAAAGTCGGCCCGGGTACCGACGAACGAAATCATAGCAGACAGCACGAACAGAGTAGTGCAGAAACCATATGCATATCAAAATAATTTACCGGACTCAACATATAGTTTACATATAGGTATATGCCGACGCCAGAAGGCTCGGAGTAAGAATCAGATTGAACAAAATTTGTGTACAAAAGTTACGAAGTTTCAAACTGCCAAGTCTTTGGAGAAAACTGTTTATATGACATTTTCCGAAAATCTCACATTATTCAAAGTACACAACGTTCACTAACGGCATAGGAAGTTTCAAACGCACCATTGGGTCATAAGCAAACGATCGCAGACCATAACGGACGCAGACGAACCAAACAAATCGAATAAGGGGAGCCTCGGGGCTCGCGGGCCCACCTCGAGTCAAATTGAGGCGGCGGACGCAAATCACAAACTTTAGGCTACCTAGAGTCATCTACGAAAGTTTCGGAGGGTTTCGAACACAACAGTAAAAGTTATGACGATTCGAACATTCTTTGGACCAAATGCAACAAAAAGGGTTCAATTGCGCTGGATGAATAGTACCCAAACTTGAACCTAAATTTCCAAGAGCAGAATTACCCTTCTGGATCATCTTCTTAGCCTTGAGGTATGAAATAAACTTACCCCTCGGCGATGCTGTAGATCCGAACCACTCTATGACTGGTTCTCCTGGAAACTGAAAACGGACTACCTTTTTCTGGCAGTCGACATTAGCATAACAGGAAGACAATCAGTCCATGCCCATAATGACGTCAAACTCCAGCATGTCTAACTCTATCAAGTCAGCCTTAGTGCTACGATCATAAATGGTCACAGAACAATCCTTATAAATCTGTCTCGCTACAATAAAATCCCCAACTGGCGTAGCTACCTCAAACGGTTCTATAGGCTCAGACACTATCCCAATCTTACTAGCAACGAGCGGGGAAATATACGATAAAGTAGAACCAGGGTCAATCAATGCATATACAGATCTGGAGAAAACCAGCAATGTACCTGTGACGACGTTTGGCGAAGCCTCCTGATCCTGGCGGCTGGCCAAAGCATATATGCGGTTCGAGGGACCGCTAGAACCTGAAGTGCCACCGCGGCCTCGACCGCGTCCTGCCGGTGCTGAAATACCTCGCCCTCCAGGGCGTGCAACTGATGGAGCAGAAGAAGAACCGGCGGCTGACCCTGTCTACTGAGCAGCACTACCAGAACCGCTAGCCAATGGACAATCTCTCATAAAGTGGCCCTGACCGCCACAAGAAAAACAAGCTCCCGTCGGTCGGTAACACTCCCCGGGATGTGACTTCCCGCAATGAGGACAACGGGGCCTGGGTGGTCTGGCCTGGCTGGGACCCCTGGGTACCTGTGAACCTGCCACTCTGGAGCTCTGACCGGCCCCAGACGGTCCTGTACTATCGAATCTCCGGCTACCTGACTGAGTACCCCGGCCGGAGGGAGGAAAATATCTGTCAGACTGCTGCTGCTGCTGAGGCTGTCCGCCTCGAGAATCCCCTGAATAACCCACGGATCTAGCCCTCTTGGGCGGCCTCCTGTCTCGATCTCTGCCAGCAGGATCAGATCTACGACGGTCCTCCATACCCATCGCATAGGCCTGAAGCCGGGAAATGTCCATGTCTGCCTGCAATGACACTGCCATACAACTATCAACCAAATACCGGTCCAATCCCATAACATATATGTGCATCCGATCGGACATATCTGCTACCACGGCCGGTGCATATCGGGCCAGAGAATCAAACTCAAGGTTATACTCGCGAACACTCCGACCCCTCTGCTGCAGACGTAAGAATCGATTAGCCCGTGCCCGCCGTAACTCTGGGGGCAAAAAGTGGCGGGTGAATGCTGTCACAAACTGATCCCAAGTGGCTGGAGGGGCACCCTCTCCTCTAGACAGCTCCCAAGTCTCGTACCGGTGGGTAGCCACATCTCGAAGCCGGTGCGAAGCCAGCTCAACTGACTCGGTCTCTGAAGCCCTGACCAAGTCCAGTGAGCGTCGCATCCCCCGAATAAAGTCGTGGGGGTCCTCGTCGGGCTTAGACCCGAAGAACTCTGGAGGGTCACATAGGAGAAACTCCCGAACTCTCAGGCTGTCCCGCCTGTCATCATCATCATCGTCGTCCCTCCGCCCGCGCCTGCGAGTCTGTCCTGCTACCAGTGTAGTCAACAGCTGTACAGCCTCCCTCAGGGTCCTATCCTCCGCCCCTGGCTGAGGAGCTGGAGTCTCAGGTGCGGGTACACGGACCTCTGGAGCTGCTGAAAGTCCTGCTCCAGGATGTACTAGTGGGGGTGTAGCATACCCCTCAGAATGAGGCACATCCTCAGGCAAATCATAGACACGAGCCCGGGTAGCTCGCTGTGCCTGGCTAGTCTCTCCAATCCTCGCCTTGCCCTTCTGGGCCGCCGTTGCCTTCTTCGGAGGCATCACTGCAAACACGAAGGCGAGTCAGATCAAAATCATCCTAATAGCACAGCTCTATCGCACGATCTAAGATTACAAAGAAAGTAACATCCTAAATGCCCTGTAGCTTCCCGTTTATAGATGTGGTGCACAACACATCGATAAACAAGACTCTACGAGACACGGCCTGTAGACATTCCGAGGACAAACCGCTCTGATACCACTTTTGTCACGACCCAACCCCGTGGGCCGCGACTGGTGCCCTACTTAGGCACCCCAAACCAACTCACAACCCGATCATCGTATTCAAACTCAATCAAACTCAGCATGCGTTATCCGAACTGAAAATGAGCAGCAGACGCCAGACACAAACATTTATCGAACACTTATCTTAAGCGGTCGCCCGTTCAGATTAGCCAAATAAAAATCAGAAAGATGGAGGAATATACGTCGCCCAAATGCACACACACATCAGAAAGGGGCGGAATGTACATCACCCAAATGCACACACACACATACAAACTCAGAGGCCGACTTGGCCATAGTAGCGTACGGGCCGCCTAAGATCGCAAAACAGACTCACATACAAACACACCGGACCCACGACCCACAAATCTGACTACAGGCCTCTAAACAAAACAGAACATATGAACATATGACGGGACAGGGCCCCGCCGTACCCACACATCCACAAATGTACCGAACACACACATACAACAGAAGATATGTACCAAAAGTAGGCTCCGAATCAAGGGGAGCTCTCCAACACAGCAGAATGAGTAGCCTAAACTGGAGAACCACCCAAACAAGCTTCTGTACCTGCGGGCATGAAACACAGCCCCCGAAGAAACGGGGGTCAGTACGGGAGAAGTACTGAGTATGTAAAGCAGAAGGTACAGAAATCACAAACACAGCTGGAGTCAGAAAGAACAAACACACCGTCAACGTAAAAAAAGCAAACCTGTGCGGGAGGCGAACATGCAAATGCAATCAAATCATGTATAGGGTTTAGGAACGTGGTCACCCCCCGACGCTGGTGCCACAACACATCATAACTCCAGAAGTTTTCAAATCTCCGTACAGTCTCCAGACACATCATATCACACACACATCACATCATCAGAACATATCAAATGCCATATCACATCATAACTCCATAAACGGTAACCGACCCTATGGCGAGGCCTCGGAAACCGTAACACATCATGACTCCCGAATATGTTATAGGGCGCACGATCACAAAGTCGGCCCGGGTACCGACGAACGAAATCATAGCAGACAGCACGAACAGAGTAGTGCAGAAACCATATGCATATCAAAATAATTTACCGGACTCAACATATAGTTTACATATAGGTATATGCCGACGCCAGAAGGCTCGGAGTAAGAATCAGATTGAACAAAATTTGTGTACAAAAGTTACGAAGTTTCAAACTGCCAAGTCTTTGGAGAAACCTGTTTATATGACATTTTCCGAAAATCTCACATTATTCAAAGTACACAACGTTCACTAACGGCATAGGATGTTTCAAACGCACCATTGGGTCATAAGCAAACGATCGCAGACCATAACGGACGCAGACGAACCAAACAAATCGAATAAGGGGAGCCTCGGGGCTCGCGGGCCCACCTCGAGTCAAATTGAGGCGGCGGACGCAAATCACAAACTTTAGGCTACCTAGAGTCATCTACGAAAGTTTCGGAGGGTTTCGGACACAACAGTAAAAGTTATGACGATTCGAACATTCTTTGGACCAAATGCAACAAAAAGGGTTCAATTGCGCTGGATGAATAGTACCCAAACTTGAACCTAAATTTCCAAGAGCAGAATTACCCTTCTGGATCATCTTCTTAGCCTTGAGGTATGAAATAAACTTACCCCTCGGCGATGCTGTAGATCCGAACCACTCTATGACTGGTTCTCCTGGAAACTGAAAACGGACTACCTTTTTCTGACAGTCTTAAAGCGGTCTGTTTGATATGATGGCCCCAAATGGCCCTTTTGTATATATTTGTATTTTGACCGGCGATGTCTATTCCGCCGCTTTGTTTGAGTTTGATTTGATATGACCGCTTAAGACATATTCTCGATATAAATTATGTTTGATATAACTTCTTGAAAATTCTGAAATAAGTTTGGATTCGGAAATGAATATGCGATTTGGTCTGGGTACCCAGGTAGGGTGCCAGTCGCGGCCCACGGGGCTGGGTCGTGACAGTAAGTAGCTGGAAAATAAACGGACCAAAGTGTCGGAAGAAAATGAAAGATAAGAAACCTCAGTAAGTGAGGCCCCCGAGAGAAATTACCGACAGAGTACGAGACTATTTGGATAAAAATTCAAAGGTAGGTACCTAAAAAGGGTGAGGTGCGGTAATATAGAACGAGAGGAATGTGTGAGGTTCGAGAACCAATTTCAATAAGTGAAGCTAAAGAAATAGTGATTACGACAAGGAATGTGAAGTAAGAGAAAGAATGATAAAGCATTGTGGCGATGTTAGAAAAATTTCGACCCTTGAAAGGTATATAAAGAAATAAATGTGCAGCTGCATTAATATGATTGCCTCGGGAATGGAAGTGTTTTCTTAAAAGGATGACTTAGAATTGAAACGGATTTGTGAGCTTAAAGTAATGTTTCACAAACTTCAGAACCCATACGACAAATAATAAGAAAAGAAAATGTTCGACAGTGGAGGAACCCAAAAAGGATAAGAATGAAAGTAGAAAAGGTATACTAACGGATTAGACGAAGGGAGAGGAAAACATTTGGGAATAAAACAATTGGAAATCTATAATCACAGGGGTAAGAAGGATACCTTGACAAGTTGACGATAGAAACCCGATTACGCACCAAGAAAATAATAAGGATAATCGGTCAACACCATGGACGTGGAAATTAAATGCGTGGAGCGAGAATTTATGCGAGGTCTGAAAGATGTGATCCTAGAAAACAATATGGAATGAAATATAAAAGAATATGCATGGAAGACCGCTTGGTCATAGTACCATAAGTTTAGTCAAGGCTCAATGAACAAGGATAAAGAGAGTGTAAACCGTAAAGATTCTGTGCTGTGAGCAAAAGTAGTGAGACATTCGAAAATATGGATGTATAGCTGCAATGCGAACGCGTGGTTAAGAAAAACTACGAGTAAGTAAGCTAAAATAGGTGAAAGGATTAATAGTGGATGGAAAAGTATGGGAATGTTGACAAGAATGATAATGTAGATAGAAAATGAAAGGGAAAGCTTATGGTAAGAAGTTTCGATATGTTGCGCACAAATTTGGAAAAAAAGACGAGGAGTAAGGTATAAACGAAGACTTCACAAAAGGAATGTTGGCATATAAAGAGCCCCTTAAAGGGGGGAGACCATATTATATCAGGCTTTGAAAGGAATTACAACATTTTCAAGCGCTGGAAAAAGGAAATTTATTAGCTCAGGAACAGAGCTCGAACATGTCGGCACATCAAAAGGATATATGAAGAAGTAGAAATGAATTGATAATGAGTGTACCGTGAGCCCGACATAAAAGAAAGGGTTGAAAGATACCTTAAGAGAATGCTTTAGGCCAACATGAATTATGCTATGCTTATGCCATGATTTGAATCCCTCTTATCGGGCAAATTTGCGCCGTACCTAAGTACGCAGCGACATGTTGTAAGAGTAATAAAAGAGCAAGAAAATGGCTACAAGCTAAACGCAGAAAGGATAAGGGAGAAAATGATAAGATCCAAAAGATGTTTCGGACGGGAACGACTATTATAACGGAAGTATCAACAATTGATAGTCTGAAATTTTGACAGAAAAAAAGGACGCGGTGCCTATGAGTAAAATAAAAGAGTTCGTCGGATACTAGAAAATAACTCATGGACCATTAATTATACGGAATATGAGGATATACGCTATGAATTTATATGAATCATCGATGTGAAGCGATGCTCGATCACATTTGTAAGGAATCCCCACCGGAGAGCCAACAAAGAATAACGATGGACGAAATGAATGCTAATACAAAGAAGTCAAAGACAAGTATACTTGTGTCGAGAAATGTGAGGGAAGGAAATAGAGAAAGGTTGTTGTAAGAACTCAAACGTGTGCGAACTAAGAAGTTATGTGAATTCGGATCATAAGTCACTGTAAGCGCAACTGGACTGTGAAGGACGATAAATGGTAAAGAAACATTATGTATATATGTTTTTGGGTAAATATCTAGAATGAAAGATTAAAAAGGATAGTGACAAAGACATAAAGAAACAGGGAGCGAAGAAAAGATAACACCAGAAGCCGACGAATATTTATAGCATGATAAGCGAGACTGCAATACTGTAGATTAGGTAAAAACAAGGAACAACCTGTGGCCATATCGGATCGTCAAGTGGAGATTACGTACCAAAGATGTGGCTTTTATTAAGGTATTGTGACGATACAATAACAGAGAAGAGATGACTTAGGAAGGACAAGGATGCTAACTTGGTATGGTGGGTTAGAAAACCCGTGACACGGAATGAGGATTCATGTAAAGATCGAGAAGTTCGATTATAAAGGAAAATAGAATAAAAGATCCGGAATGGGCGTGAAGAAATGGACAACTATAAGAGGGACCCTTCCAAAGTGTTATGACACCCCATGAGGTCAGTTGAACATTCGAGGACGAATGTTTTAAAGGGGGGGAGGATGTTATATCCCGTATTTTTGCACGATTGGATAAATCGAAATAATTGTGACTAGTAAGAGATAAGGCAATATTTTGATCTTACTCAATATATAAGTTGTTCATGAAAAATATTGATGCGGAAATATTGGGGAAGGCTAAGGGCAAAAATTAGAAATTTGGAAAATAGTTTCATGAATTACAAAATATTAGTTATAAGTAATAGGGCTTGGAAAAATCAAAAAACAAAAAAGGCCCAAAGGGGGCCGGCCATAGAGGGATGGGCCAAGGCCCATGTGGAATTTAAATACTAGTAAATAAAAAGAGAAAAGGGGCCACTATTATTCATCTTCAAGAACATTCAAGAGAAAGAGAACTTGAGAGCCAAAAAAATAGGCCATTCGGCCAAGAAAAGGAAAGAAGAAAAAAATTGAAGCCTTCAATCTTTGATTCAAAAAAATTAATTCTTCTAGTATTCTTACTAATTCAAAGACCCTCTTTAACGTGGTATAATTATTTAAGCAAGAAAACCACTCTTGGTGGCAAGTGGGAAATTGAAGAAAAGGTAAGAATTTCTCTTCTTTTATATGTTATGGAAGGTTTATGTATGTTGTAGTAAGTAGAATTGAATGAAAATCATGGAAACATTATGTGTTGTGTGTGGGCCGTGTCGGTATGTGTGTTTGTGGTCGTGTGATGTTGTATGGTGAAGGGAAGATGAGTTAATTTTTTTTAGCATGTTAGTTGTGTTGTTGTGGCCTTTATGATGTAAATGGAGGTTTAATGGTTCAAGTCGGCATTGAAATTTGTTGTAGGAATTAATGTGATTTTAATATGGTTTTATGTAATTGTGGAAATGGAGTTGCTAAAGTGTGCATTGTTGTGATAGTTATGAATTTGAAAGAAGAAAATGCGACGTTGTAGTTTTGTGGCATTTGTAGAGATTTCGGGTGAAGTAGAATGTTATGTGAATTGTTTGGAGTATCCTTGAATCATGTTAGAAAGATTTCGGATTAGTACTTAAATGTGAGATCATTGGTATTGACTTGATTACATGTGATTGAATTGAATATAATTGGAATGTCGTCAGATCGTGTAGAAAGAATTGTTAATGTTAGAATGTATTTTGAAATAATTGTTTAAGTTAGAGATATGATTGTTGGCATTGTTGTTGATAATTTGGCCGAGTTGCATTCTCGGGTTTGTTGTTGTTAAAATTGGCCGAGTTAGATTCTCGGGGATGGTGTATTTACAGGGGAAATGCTGCCGAAATTTCAGCAGATTATAAGCGAGTTTACTTGAAAAATTAAGATAAGTATATGTCAATGAATCTAATGATTATTTGAATTCTTTTGTATGTAGACTAGCAAGCTTGGATAAATAAGCGTAGCTAACAGGACATGGAGCAGGTATGTAAGGCTTATCCTTTTCTTTGTTTTGGCATGATCTTGTGTTACGAGCATACGGTATGTATATGATTCCAAAGAAACTTCTATTCTTAGAGCCACTAGGATGGCTAACATTCTTGACTTCCATAACTGTTTCATATGGTTCTGATGCGTATCTGTGATGTCCAAGTCCTGTCTGATATGTTTCCGGATGGCATCGAAAGATAAGTGATATGACTAAAGTTTGATCCCTAAATGCTAGCATGTTCGATTGCTCCATTGAGTCTCTGATATATTACGATATGTACATATGGTTCCAAAGGTATATTTGATTTGATCCTTAACGATATCCGAAAGATACTTGATATGGTTTTCTTTGATTTCCCAGAATTAACTCCTGAAACGCTTTTAGAAGGTTCTGTACTTCAAAAGCTCATAACTTTCGTTTACTAGTTCCGATTGACCCGAAACCTGTTTCTGGGCCTTCAGATGTCGGTAAATATATTTGTCCATCAAGTCTTGAAATATATTTATTTATGTGCATATAGTTTCTCACTACTCTGCTCGTGCATGTGTTGTGATCTCTTTCGCCGAGTCCCGGGCCGGTATGTATCTTGCGCATGGTTCGCCGGGTCCCTTCCTTGAGGGCCGGGTGCCATATATGTATTCCGGAGTATGATGTGTTATGGTGTTATGATGTGTTCATGGTTCGCCGAACCATATATGTCTATATGTATATTCTGATCTTATGATGTGATATTATGATGTGTGACGGAGATGACGGAGCAAATCTTCTGGAGTATGATGTGTGTGGCGCCAAAGGCAGGGTGGCGCCACGTTCCCCGGGTCCCGTAAGGGGCCGGATACCGTTCTGGGCATGCATGATTTGTGTTTCCAGTAAGTTGTTTCTGTTATTCTGCATATCGTGCTTATTGTCCGTACTAACCTTCTGCACGTGCCACAGCAATATAATATGTGTATACAGATCGGGCTGCACGTTCCGCAGCAAATACATTTGTGGATCGGGTCGAACGTTCCTCGGCACTAATATGTTACATATGAATCAGTTATGTGTGTATGTATATGATGACATACGCTGTGGCACGCACAATCTGTGATTGGAAAGTACGCATTTTTGGCACTCTGGATGATCTACTTATTTTCGGTACTTCTTCTGACACATGACATTGGTATACACGGTTTGCATTCTGAAAAAAAATACGTATTTTGGTATTCTGAAAATGTACTTACTTTTGTACTGTTTGCTTCGATTATGATTCTGTTTTCTGTATTCCATGCTTTACATACTTAGTACATATTCCGAACTGACCCCCTCTTTCTTCGGGGGCTGCGTTTCATGCCGCGCAGGTACACCCAGACGAGTAAATGACATTGCTAGAAGATGCTTCAGCTAGATTGGCAACTCCATTTTCTCCTAGAGTGTTGCCGAGTCAGAGTATATGGGCTATGGTGTTTGGTTCGCAGTTAGAGACTTTGCAGACAGAGTCTTGGGTATAGGATGTCAGTTTTGTAAGCGGCTCCATCAGCCGATGTGCCATTTTACGTTATGTTACAAATCCCGTGTGATTACAGATTTGACTTATTTCTGAAAGTTTCCAAAAACATTTATCATGTTTGTCATTTTCACTGATTAACAGAATCATGCGATAAAAGAAATATTTTGAAAGCCTACTATGTATTTCACTTTTATTTGATTTCAGAGTCCGAAGAGATTATGTATGTAATAAGAGTCTTTGGGTTCGCTCGGCTCCAGATATGGGGTTGGGTGCCCATCACACCCTAGGGAGATTAGGGTGTGACATACTACCTCCTTCAATTGCTTCCACCCTACCTCCCAACCTTTCCATCTGACCATCCATGCTTTCCATTCGACCACCCATACTCCCAACCTTATCGTTCAAGGCTTGCAAGGCTCTCGTTACATCAATTAGTGTGAGTTCCCTGGTGGGAACTTGTGTTACATCCTCCGTAGACATAGTACCTATTAAAGACACTCAACAAAACGAGCAAACACGTTAGATTAGTAAAATCAACTCACAATCCCTCAAGTATGCACACCTTTAACTGCCTCACAAATTGCTTCCGCCAATGATTGCGTGCTTGTTAATGTCGACTAATCACAAGGGTTCAAATTCTACACTTGGTTTAAATAGATTCTTGTTAGACTAAGAAAGGCGGACGACTCAATTCAATCTAATGGACTTGAACCAAGAAATTAAAAATGAAGCAAAAACGAAGAAAAGCACGAAAGAAATGCGAACACAAGAACTAGTAAACACAAGTAGGAGCAACAACTAAATGGCTACTAGTAGAGAGACACAAGAAAATGGAATGCAGAAATCTGGAAATAAATAAAATTTCGGGCCCGGGTATTTGATAATTTGAAAACGCTGTCTTGAAGCCCCAATTGATCCAAGGTATCAATTTGAAGTAACGAAAATTTAAAAATCTCTATACTCTTTTTTTTTGGTTCCTTACCTATGAAATAAGGAGACAAACAACCAACCAAGGATCAAAGGAAATTTTTGGAAAAGAAGTGAAGGAATTGAATCAAATGTACCTTTTCGTTATTGGAATTTATGGTCTGAACTGGGTGTAGTTATACGGTCCGTATGTTTTTGACGGACCGTAGATGTAGTCCGTAAATGGGGAACAGAATCTACGAATTTGGACTTCAGATTTACAGAAGGGACTTCTTCAATTATACGGTCCATATAAAATGTACGGTCCGTATATGGTCAACGTAAATCAGCAATAGTAGCGTAGCAAATTTCACTCCAATCTACGGTTGGGAACTGCTCTCAAATCTACGGACCGTATATTATTTACGGTCCGTATATAGTAACCGTAGATCTCCAACAGTGTTCAACTTTTCCAAGCTTCAATTTGACGGACTGAATTAATGGTCCGTACTTCTTTTACGGTCCGTGAATTTGGACCGTATCTTCGCTTCAGTGACAATGTATAGCACTTGATTTCTTGGATCTTGGGCTGGGTTTGTTGACTTTTTTTAGACACAATGGACCCACTCAACCTAGGACCATTCCATTTGGGGCTAAAAACACACTTTTCCAAAACCTGGGTATAAACTTTTGGATCTAACTTTTCTTTTGAGTCTTCTTCTCCACTTGAATCTATGAAGATAGCTCATGAACACATGAACATTCAAATTTCTAGCTACCTTCAAATCAACTCATTTTACCCCCAAATTTCGGATTTAGGCTCCCTTAACCTAGTAGAACAAAGCCCCATGGTTATCAACTCCCAATTTCGTCACAAATCAAAACCCACCAAGTTGTTCTTCAACTTTTTCTAAAGCTTCAACCAAACAATGGTAGATTCTTCAATATTGACCCGAATGACACGAAATTTGAAGATTTGAAACCCTAACGTACTAAGGAACAAGAATCTAATAACAAAACAGCAAAACAAACACAAAATATTTGGGGGTTTTTGGTGGAAAATTTCCAGATTTTTTTTAGTAACAAACCCTAGGCTAGATTTGATAGATTCTTGTTCTGATACCAATTGATGCAAGATTAAGAACGAAAATAGAAATAAAAGGCAAGAAACAAAAGGGATAGATAATTTGACACAACATAAGACCTAATTTAGCAACAGAAGTTATAGAAACCTAAGACCTCTAAATTAAGAACAAAAGACACACCAAATTCCAAGATTGGCCTCAAGGGATTTGAATCCCAAGCAACCTTTCCTCTCAACAATTACACAATATAAGGCTTCACAAGCTCTCAACTCTCAAGAGTTTTACAATAACAAATATCAATATTCAAAATAGTCTAAGTCTTCCAAATGAAAGAAACTACTATTTATACTAAAGCTCAAAAGAAGACAACTACATTATTACACTTTTACCCTTAATGAAGTAAGGGCCTTGTTTGGGTGTCTTCTTTTGGGAACAAAGCTTAAATTTACAAATCTTCAAGTAGTGGCCATATTGCAAGCATGACCATCTTCAACCCACTTCTCCAAACCATCCTCCCATGCTATCATGAACACTTCGAATCCCCGGGAAGGTGATAGAGTGTTATATCCCGTATTTTTGTACGTTGGATTATTCGTAAGCTAATTGACATAAGTTCAAGGATAAGATTATTTTTGAGATATGAGACAAGGATTTTTTAATCCCGGTCTTAATAGTGCAAGGTTTGCAAATTTATTACAATTAGCGTGGAAACATTAGTGAAGATTAGGGATTAATTAACCATGATCAGATTATTAAGTGGGGATTAATGATTGATTAACTTAATTAGACCACTATGTGGGCCCCACTAAAAACGTGGAAGAATTTGATTGGAGCATGGATGATGACATGCTAATGGGACACATGTCAAGTGGGATGGCCACATGTCAACATAGCTGGCTGCCAATAAATATGTTGTGATGACTAAGGCTTTTATAAATAATCATCTTCACATTTCATTTAAAAGAAATACACCACCAACCAGCCATGGCAGCTCACGGCCATGGCAGTTCATGGCCAACTCCAAAAATGAAAAAGGAAGAGAATTATAACTCCATAAAAGTGTTCTAAACGTCCCAAGGAGGCAGCAAGTTAGGATTTAAATGGAGGAAGAAGAAGTAGTACAATTGGTGCAAGTGATTGTAGGATCTGTCCTAACTTATTTGAGGTAAGATTTCTTCTTCTTATGGCTTAATTGGAGTAGATGATGTTGTAATTGAGAGATTAACTCTTATTATGTGGAATTGGAAGTAAGAAAATTGCATGATTATTGTTGGCGTTGTAAGTGGGCAGAATTGGAGTTGTTCCAATTAGATTGGGTTTGATTGTGGTTGTTGTTATTATTGTCATGGGTTATGTGTTAAAAGTGAAGGAATCTTGATATTTAAAGTTGTAGTTGTTTATATGAGATTGTTGAAATATGAATTGGATTAGATGTTCATGAGGCTAAGGGCTGTTCTTGTTGAGTTGAAGGATTAAAAGTGTGGTTATAAGTATGTACATGTGTTGTTGTTCTTGTTGTTCATAGTGATATCATACTCTTCTCCATGTATTTTTGATCTTGCAAAGTAAAGGTCGAAATTGTATTTTTGATGTTGTAGTTTCGGTGGACTGTTTTGAGTTTGTTATTAAAATGATGTTGAAGTAGTTTTCTTGTACATGGATGGTAGTTGATGTTGTTGTTTATATGGCTCCTAAATATGGAAGAAAGAAGTGTATAAGATATCGTTTGTTTTTACAAGTCTCCATACCGTCCTTAGTTTCAGTCTGACTATATCTAGCAGGTTCGTATACGAGTGTCCAGTTCGGGCACTAGTCATGGCCCGTGGGGTTGGGTCGTGACAAAAGTGGTATCAGAGCAGTTCATCCTCGGGAGTGTCTACAAACCGTGTCTAGTAGAGTCTTGTTTATCAGTGTGTTGTGCACCACATCTATAAACAGGAAGCTACAGGACATTTAGGATGTTACCTTGCTTTCATATCTAAGATCGTGCGATAGAGCCCAGCCATAGGAAATGAAATTCCTTATACTAACCTTTGAATTCAGCGGAAGAACAACATCGACAGATGAAAGTGACTGATGATATTGGAAGTTACAAAGTACACAGGTAAGCAACGGTGCGAAAGATGCATGTCGGATAAGGTAAGAATATTGAAGTATGATTGAAATGTAAATTTGAAGAATAAAAGGGAAGGTAGATAGGACGGTATAACAGGACAGATCGCTAAAGGATCAGGTACGTCTCGAGGTGTGATATCTGAGGTAAGTTTCGACATCTTTATACTTTTACTTGAAATTGGGAGCCTTGTGTGGCTGAGATATGTCATATATACATTAGCCCTGTGAGTCGTTGCTGGTATTTGCTGCGTGCAGGTTTTGGATAGTAAAGAAATGTAGAGGAAACTTTGCCGATTTTTTTTTAGAATTTAAAGGAGATAAGATACAAGCTTGAAATATGTCCTAACGGGAAAAGATGTTATGTAAAAAGTAATGGCAGGACGGGATTAAGTTAGGAGTATCGTTCGCCACTACAAGAGATGAGTTAAATATTGTTGAATTGAAAATAGCAGCGATTGTCAGTTCGACATTGATATGGTAAAGAAAAATGCTAGAGTAAATTAGGGAGACTGGTAGTACTAAAACATGACATAAAGGAGAAAGGGTTATTCCAATAGAGTGATACTGAAGTACTGATTAGATGGATAAGCACGAGTAAAATATGACAAGTTTATTAGCAAAATAAAGTAACAGCATCACTGAGACAGGGGTACGAAATACGAAGGTTATAACGAATGAGATCAAGAAGTGGCACTCTATAGAGTTGAGTATGATCAGGGTATAATGAGAACCTAGCAAGAACTTTAATACAAAGTATGTGAAGTGTAGCGAGGAAACGACTAAAGATGTGACATGTTCTACATGAATAAAAAGTGAATGCAAGTTTGAAACCAATAAGCGAGCCATGGGGCAGTAGATAAGAAAGCTTATAAGATCTTGTTGGGGGAGGATCCAGCATAGAGGTTTCGCAATGACGGAAATGATAGCAAGCAAAAGGAAAAAGGAAGTCGACTTGAAAGAGAAATCAGATAAAAGTGATATGGCAGAGTAGTAACAGTTGTGATTTATATAATCGAGATCACGAGTGATATCTTTGGCTGGATGTAAAAGACCAAAACTACGGAAAGATGAATAACGAAATAAAATGATTGTTAGGCAAGGTATCAGCATAATAAGAATGAGAGGGGATGATCAGAATGAACAAAATAAGTTTTGGAAGCGAAGAATGTACTGTATAGAAGTAATATATCCTAAAGGACAAGGCGCTATTGAGTTAAGAATAGGGTTCCTCGTACGAGGAATGAAGGATTGATTATAACGGGAGGTAATAAGATAAATTAAGAAGGAATGAATAAAAAGGAATAAGTATGGGTAGAGGAAGAAAAGGAAATATGCGAAGTACGCGCACTTAAGAAGTAGTCGTATAAAAAAAACAAAAGATGCATCTCCTATGAATATCCTATACCAAGATAGAACAAGTAAATTATATAAAGGAATAAGATGGAAACAAAAATATGGCCATCAGTTATGAGTTTACCATACGACGATAAAGCAATAAAGCAAGGCTATCACCAACGACAAATACGACATAATTATGATATGGTTTTGAAATCAATGTTGAGTGCAACACAAGAGTAGAAAAGTATGAGGCCTAAGAGGTATTAGTTGTGCATGAGACTTAGATCCTTCAAAATAAAGATGGCAGGTTAATGAGAAAATGCAGTTACGGTCACTATAAGTCGACTACGAGAAAGAGAGGAATAAGTTGAGATGGGAAGAAAAGGGAACGATGACGCTATAAGTGAATTCTGAGTGTTGAAGAATGGAATAAGTGACATTACATGGATAATACGAGTAGCTAGACATACTACTATTTCAGGAATCCCTACGGAACAGAAGTTGTTAATTTGAGCGGATGTAGACATTGACTCATAACTAATGGTTGAGCTAAGTAAAATACAACCTTGTTTGGGTTGCTATGTGGGTTGTATTACTTGGTTGCAAAACTGTAAGATGATCAGGTTAAGACTTCACATATGAATATGATATAGTATAATAAGGGAATTGACGAAAGAGATATATGAGTTCGAGATTGGAAGTTAGGTATCAGAGATAAGTAAGACCCTTAAAGGGGGGAAGCGAGTAAGGAAAATATAAGTGTAGGGATTGAAACGAGGAATCCTGAGATGTGATAGATATAGACTTTTATGTAGAAATGAGTCTAACAACTAGTAAATAAGTGGACAAGAATCGAGCTGGTATCTGAGACTGTACTGAAAATTATTGTAAAGACCTTGAACAACATGACATTGAGAGCGGATAACTCAATGAATATTGTAAAGGATAACGATGCTATGTTAGAATAGATGCAAAGGAATTGACAGTAGAGTCGTTTGATAATGATATAACGATTTATAAGTGACGAATAAGAAGGGACATAAAGCTTTCTATTGTGGAATATAAGATGTGATAATCAATGGACAAATAAAGGAAAGAAAAGAGTATGACGAGATACGTTACAACAAAAAAAAAGAGTTTTGTTATGTATGATATGTGTAAAGGAGAACGAACCAAAGGAAGGGAAGTTTATGAATAAGTTTAGATGTTGATTCACAAATCACACAAGAACGGTTATGTAACTTGCAAGTATTTACATGATGATGATGATATGATGATGTGATGATGGCATCGAGTCCCATGATGGGCCGGGTATGGTATACATGTATACGACTTTATTCACCGAGTACCATAATGGGCCCGGTATGGTATATGATATAGATATGCATGATTCTCATTTCGTAAGGCACAGGTACATCGGTATCTTTGGTTATCATACTTACCTCCTGTACTCTTTTTTTCATTCATGATCTTCTTTATTGTATTTCATGCTTTATATACTCAGTACATATCTCGTACTGACCCCCTTTGTTTGGGGTGCTGCGTTTCATGCCCGCAGGTACAGACACTCGGTTTGGTGATCCTCCAGCTTAGGACTTCTGCTCAGCTATTTTGGAGAGCTCCATTTTTTCGGAGCCTAGATTATTTTGGTACAGATCTTTTAATGTCGACTTATGCATGTCCAGGGGTACGGCGGGGCCCTGTCCCGTCATATTTCACTTGTACACTCTTAGAGGTCTGTAGACATATGTGGGTTGTATCTGACTGTGTTGATATGGTTTGTTTTGGATCTTCCCGTATATAGTGGCATCCTTGTCGGCTTGCATATTGTGTTATGCTTTCGTCAGCTGTGACTCCTCAGGAGACAGGTTTATGATATGTGGCGTTATGAATCTTTCGTTTGTTTTTACAAGTTTCCATACCATCCTTAGTTTCAGTCTGACTATATCTAGCGGGTTCGTATACGAGTGTCCAGTTCGGACACTAGTCATGGCCCGTGGGGTTGGGTCGTGACAAAAGTGGTATCAGAGCAGTTCATCCTCGGGAGTGTCTACAGACCGTGTCTAGTAGAGTCTTGTTTATCGGTGTGTTGTGCACCACATCTATAAACAGGAAGCTACAGGACATTTAGGATGTTACCTTGCTTTCATATCTAAGATCGTGCGATAGAGCCCAGTCATAGGAAATGAAATTCCTTATACTAACCTTTGATTTCAGTGGAAGAACAACATCGATAGAAGAAAGTGACTGATGATATTGGAAGTTACAAAGTACACAGGTAAGCAACGGTGCGAAAGATGCATGTTGGATAA
The DNA here is from genome assembly GCF_019175385.1 of Lycium barbarum. Taxonomy (NCBI): domain Eukaryota; kingdom Viridiplantae; phylum Streptophyta; class Magnoliopsida; order Solanales; family Solanaceae; genus Lycium; species Lycium barbarum. Next base: position 65,004,883 of record NC_083345.1, read on the forward strand.
GGTAAGAATATTGAAGTATGATTGAAATGTAAAGTTGAAGAATAAAAGGGTAGGTAGATACGACGGTATAACAGGACAGATCGCTAAAGGATCAGGTACGTCTCGAGGTGTGATATCTTAGACAAGTTTCGACATCTTTATACTTTTACTTGAAATTGGGAGCCTTGTGTGGCTGAGATATGTCATATATTCATTAGCCCTGTGAGGCGTTGCTGGTATTTGCTGCGTGCAGGTTTTGGATAGTAAAGAAATGTAGAGGAAACTTTGCCGAAATTTTTCTGGAATTTAAAGGAGATAAGATACAAGCTTGAAATATGTCCTAACAGGAAAAGATGTTATGTAAAAAGTAATGGCAGGACGGGATTAAGTTAGGAGTATCGTTCACCACTACAAGAGATGAGTTAAATATTATTGAATTGAAAATAGAGAGGATGGAAAATAGGTGAAAGGATTAATAGTGGATGGAAAAGTATGGGAATGTTGACAAGAATGATAATGTAGACAAAAAAAAATGAAAAGGAAAGCCTATGGTAAGAAGTTTCGATATGTTGTGCACAAAGTTGGAAAGAAAGACGAGGAGTAAGGTATAAACGAAGACTTCACAAAAGGATTGTTGGCATATAAAGAGCCTCTTAAAGGGGGGGGGGGGGGGGGGGAGACCATATTATATTAAGCTTAAAAAGGAGTCACAACATTTCAAGCGCCACAAAAGAAAATTTATTAGCTCGGGACCAGAGTTCGAAACATGTCGGCACATCAAAATGATACATGAAAGAAGTAGAGACGAGTTGACAATGAAGTGTACCATGAGGCCAATATGAAGAGAAAGGATGAAAGACACCTTAAGAGAATGCTTCATGCCAACATGAATTATGCTATGTTTATGCCATGATTTGAATCCCTCACATCGGGAAAATTGGCACCATACTTAAGTACGCAGCGACATGTTGTAAGAATAATAAAAGAGCAAGAAAATGGCTACAAACTAAATGCACAAAGGATAAGGGAGAAAACGATAGATCCAAAGGATAATTCGGACAACAACGGCTATTATAACAAAAGTATCAACAATTGGTAGTTTGGAAACTTTTGAAAGAAAGAAAGAACGCAGTGCCTACGAATGAAATAAAAAAGTTCATCGGATACTAGAAATAATTCATGGACCATTAATTATACGGAACATGAGAATACACGCTATGAAATTATATGAGTCATCTATGTGAAGTGATGCGCGATCATATTTGTAAGAAATCCACACCGGAGAGCCAACAAGGAATAACGATGGACGAAACGAGTGCTAATACAAAGAAATCAAAGACAAGCATACTTGTGTCGAGAAATGTGAGGGAAGGAAGTAAAGAAAAGTTGTAGTAAGAACTCAAACATGTTGCGAACTAAGAAGTTAGGTGAATTCGGATCATAAGTCACCGTAAGCGCGACTGGACTGCGAAGGATAATGAATGGCAAGGAAACAGTACGTACATATGTTTTTGGATAAATATTTAGAATGAAGGATTAACAAGGGATAGTGACAAAGAAATAAAGAAACAGGGAGCAAAGAAAAGAGAACACCAAAAGCCGACGAATATTTATAGCATGATAAGCGAGACTGCAATACTGTAGATTAGATAAAAACAAGAAACAACCTCTGGCCATATCAGATCGTCAAGTGGAGATTACGTACCAAAGATGTGGCTGTTGTTAAGGCATTGTGACGGAACAATAACCGGGAAGAAATGACCTGGGAAGCAGAAGAAGAGGTGAAGAATAAGTACCCTCACTTGTTTCCTATGCCTACAGGTAATCTAAATTCCTTAATTGGCTATACTGATTGGTGAATGGATTATATGTGATGACTATAAAAGAGAACCTCCCCGAAATGCTTGTAAGACCCTATAAGACTAGTTTAACATTCGAGGACGAATGTTCTAAAGGGGGGGGGGGGGGGGGAGGTGTTATATCCCGTATTTTGCACATTCAGATATTTCAAAATAATTGCGACAAGTTAAGGACAAGGCTATAATTTTTATCTTGTTTAATATATAAGTTGTTTACGAAAATGTTAATGTGGAAATATTAAGAAAGGCTAAGGGAAAATTTGGAAATTGGAAAATAATTTTTCATGCAACAAAAAAAAAAAAGGGTAGATTGGTCTTGAAATAAATGGGCTTGAAAAAAAAAAAAAAAGAGCCCAAGTGTGGCCGGCCAAGGGGATGGGCCAAGTCCCACTTGGGAACTTGACCCAAGTAAATAAAAGGGATAATCCATCACCATTTGTCATCTTCCATTCAAGAACATTCAAGAAAAAAAAAACCTTGAGAGCAAAAACAAGGCCATTCGGCCAAGAGAAAAGATTTTTTTTTTGAAGCCTTCAATCTTGATCCAAAAAAATATTTTCTTTTAGTATTCCCACTAATTCGAAGGTCCTATTTAACGTGGTATAATTGTTGGAGCAAGAAAACCTCTCTTCGTTGCAAGTTCATAATTCTAGACAAAAGGGAAATCAAGGGAAAAAGGTAGGAATTAATCTTCTTTTATATGTTATGGATGGTTGTGTTATATCCCGTGTTTTGTGCATTCGGAAAATTTGAAATGATTTTGACTTGAAAGAAATAAGGCTATTTCTTATTTTATCTAACACATGTGTGATATTCATGAAAAATATTGATGTGGGAATACGGGAGAAGGCCAAGGGCAAAATTGGAATTTTGGAAATTAGTTTCGTGAATTACAAATTATGATCCTTAGTGAATTGGGCTCAAGAAAAAAATAAGAGAAATTGAAGCCCAAAGTATATGGGGTGGCCGGCCATGAGGCTTGGCCCAAGCCCATGAAATTGGTCATGTGATTAGTCATGTGATCAATTAATATAAGAGGATAATTATATACATGTTCATCCATAGAAGCTTCAAGAAAATAAAACAAAGGAGAGACCAAGAGCTCAAGGCCATTCGGCCGAACCATAAGCAAGGAAAAAAAAATTCCAAGTCCTTTAGCTTTCATCCAAAAATCTCGTTCTTCTTGAATTCTTATTAAGTTCAAGACGCTCTCCGACGTGGTATAATTAGTTAAGCGAGAGGACCACGTTTGCGGCAAGTTGAAATTTGAAGATAAAGGTAAGAATTCTATTCTTTTATGTTATGGAAGATGTGCACATGTTATAATGATTAGAATTGAATGAGAATTATGGGATTGTGTTGTGTGTGTGCATGGCCGTGTGTGTGTGAAAGTGGGTGTATGGCCGTGTGCTATAGGGTGGGTAAAGGAAGGTGAAATGCAATTCATTTAGTGTGTTAGTTGTGTCGTTGTGGCATTTATGACGTAAATAAAGGTTTGACGATTCAAGTCGGCATTGGAATTGGTAGTATGTTGTTATGGGGAAATTATATGTTTTTAATATAGTTTCTATGTAACTATGAAAGCAGAATTCAAAAAAATGTGGATTTTGGTTGTCATTCATGAATTTGGAAGGAAATAATGCGACTTTGTTGTTTCGTCGCATTTGTAGAAGTTTTGGATAGAATATGGAATTGTCGGGATTGTTTAAATCCTTGAGTATTGCTTGAAATGTTATTGAATTATGTTTGGACAACTTTGAATCAGTAAATGGATATGAGAACGTTGATGTTGGGTTGGAAGTGTGAAGTTAGAATGGGAGTTGCATAATATAGAAAAGAAGAGCAATTATGTTAGAATGTGTTTCATTGTGATTCTTGATGTTGTTGGAATTGTTGTGGGTTTTGTTGTTGATATTGTGGCCGAGTTAATTCTCGGGGATGTTGAATTTATAGGGGAAATTCTGCCGAAATTTCGGTAGACAAATATGAATTTAAGTTTGAAATTCATAAAAGCTTGAAACTCATATTTGGTAACTATGACCAATTGTAGATTTTGGAGCAAACGGGATTTGAGTTTAGGCGAGCGTACGAAGTGAAAAAGGTATGTAAAGCTATCCCTTTCCTTCTTTTGGCATGTCCTAGACATACTAGGTTGAGATTTGATCCTCGGGGGCAATTTTATTCATGGAAATCCGAGTCTGATTTTAGGTACTATTCATTCAATGTAATTTAATTATAATTCTTATGTTTTGTTGGAAAACTATTCGAACATCCATAATTTGCACAAATGTGATAGAATCATTTTGGAACTTACATGGATGACTCCATAGAGTCTAATGTTCGTAATTTATGTCCGCCACCTCGACTTGACCCGAGGTGGGCCCACTAGCCCCGAGACTTCCTTCGTTTGTCTTACTTAATCTACTTTCGTATGATATAAAGAGGGGACTTTTGCCTATGAATTTAAGGCTCTGTTTGATTTGTTCCATAAGTTATTTGAAAGCTCCTAAATGTGAACGACACTAAATTTTCAGAAAATGGCTTATGAGGTATTTTTCGAAAGTTTTGTAAATTTAAAGGCTCATATCTTTTGTATACTAATTCTGACAGACTCGAGACTTATTTTGAATTTTCTGATCTCAATATATATATATATATATATATATATATATATATATATATATATATATATATATATATATGTATTTATTTGTCGAGTCTTGGAATTTAATTATGTATATGCATATGGTTTCCGCACTACTCTGCTCGTGCCTATTACTATGATATCGTTCGCCGGTTCCTGGGCCGGTTTGTGATCGTGCGCACTATGATAAATTCGGCAGTATGATGTGTTACGGTTCCCGAGACCTCGCCATAGGGTCGGGTTCCGTTTATGGAGTTATGCTGTGATATGGCTTATGATATGTTTTGATGATACGATATGATGTGATCATATGTTGTGTTTGGAGTTGTACGGAGATTTGAAACCTTCTGGAGTATGCTGTGTTGTGGCACCAGCGTCGGAGTGGTGACCACCTTCCTGAGCCTTATGCATGATTTTCTATTTGCATTATGTACATGTGTCTTCAGTACAGATTTTGATATTTTGATCCGGTATTCTCTCTCGGTACCCTTCACTTCAGTTATGGTTTGGATTTTTGTACTTTATGCTTTACATACTCAGTACATCTTTCGTACTGACCCCCTTTCTTCGGGGGCTGCGTTTCATGCCCGCAAGTACAGAGGTTCGTGATCTGCCAATGTAGGCCACACATTCTGCTATTACAGAGTGCTCCTTTTGATCCGGAGCCCATATATTGGTACATATCTTTTGTGATGTATATGCTTCTGTATATTTGGTTATTTGGGGTACGGCGGGGCCCTGTCCCGCCATATGGTTCTGTTATGGTTTGTAGAGGCCTGTAGTCATATATGTGGGTAATGGGTCATGTGTGTGTGTTCGTCTGTCTATGATCTACGTCTTAACGCGGTCCCATCTGTTATGGCGGCCATAATGGCCCGTATGTTTGTATATGTGTATATCTGTTCGGCGATGTGTATTCCGCCGCCCCTTCTGACTGTGATATGATAATTTTTGCACGTGCGACCGCCTAAGATAATCTTTGCTTTCAATCTGTTTGAGATGATTAATATGAAAGTCTGAGTTAGATAAAAATATGACGAGTCAGTATGTAAGTCTATTTGAGGTGTCCAAATAGGACATCAGTCGCGGCCCACGGTCACGACCCAACCCCGTAGGCCGCGACTGGTGCCCGATCTGGGCACCCGAACCCATCTATCAAATACATTCAAGTAAATAGCAGAAGCCGACAAGGCTGTATTTATAAATTGAGATAATTTCCAGAAAAATTTCGGCAGAGTCTCCTTTGTTTTTCAGACTATCCAGAATAACCCTGTACACAGCAAACACCAACAAAGGCCACACAGGGCTAACAAAACAACGTATAAACATATGCGGACCGGCCGCCTCGGCGTATGGGATCGCCCAAACAACCTATACACATATCCATACAGAAAGGCCGTAAACCCACAAACATGTCCATATACCTCTAAACAGACCGACAGAATCATATGACGGGACAAGGCCCTGCCGTACCCAAATAGTCAGATATACAAAAATATATACATAGCAAAAGGTGTATGTACCAAAAGTGGACTCCGGATCAAAAGGGAGTACTCCGAAATAGCAGAAACTGGAGCCTACAGTGGTGGATCACCTGTGTCTGTACCTGCGGGCATGAAACGCAGCCCCCCGAAGAAAAGGGGGTCAGTACGAAAGATGTACTGAGTATGTAAAGCATAGAGTACAGAAATATGAGCCACAACTGAAAATAAACAGGATACAAAAGGGGGAATACTGAAGAGTATATCAGAATCTATATCAAAATCATATATACATAATGCAAACAAAATCATGCAAAGCTCAGGAACGTGGTCACCACTCCGACACTGGTGCCATAGACAGCATAACACCAGAAGGTTCAAATCTCCGTACATCCCCGACCACACATATCATCAGCCATATCACAACATAACACCAAACGGAACCCGGCCTTATGGCGAGGTCTCGCGAACCGTAACACAGCATACTGCCGAATTTGTCATAGCGCGCACGAATCATAACCGTCCCGGGAACCGGTGAACGAAGTCATAATAAGGGCACGAGCGGAATCGTGAGCAAACGATGCAATTTATAAGTCAAACATCTTTTGAAACTTGATAATATCATATACTAATTCATTAGTCAAATAGTTCGAATAGTTAGTCAATACGAGGTTCGTTTCACAAAATATTTCCAACATAGTGTTTATGGTTCAAAATTTAATTTAGAATATTGTGGCAGTCAAAACATTATTTTATGATAGCCAAATTCATAAACAAAAGTATTTTGCTGACATTATACAAAAAATGAGAATAATAGAGCAAACAAGGAAATCTCGACGCTAGCAGGCCCACCTCGGGTCAAGTCGAGGTGGCGAACATAAATCACAGACGTTTGGGGTCTATGGGACCATACATAAAGGTTTCGAAGTGATCCGACTACGTTTGCAATAGTTTCGGACGTTTGGTTACTTTCCAACCAAGATAAGGTCATTAAGGTTCAATTCGATTGAATGAATAGTAGACATTCTCTAGTTCGGATTTCGAGGGACAGGATTGCTCCCGGGGTTCCGATTGACCTAGCATACCTAAGACATGCCAAAAGAAGGAGTGGGTAGCCTTACATACCTTATATACGTCTTACGCTCGCCCAAAACTCAAGTCCCGTTTTGCTCAGAATCTGCAAATGGTCAAAGTTACCAATTAAGGATTGACAATGAAGTGTACCATGAGGCCAATATGAAGAGAAAGGATGAAAGACACCTTAAGAGAATGCTTCATGCCAACATGAATTATGCTATGTTTATGCCATGATTTGAATCCCTCACATCGGGAAAATTGGCACCATACTTAAGTACGCAGCGACATGTTGTAAGAATAATAAAAGAGCAAGAAAATGGCTACAAACTAAATGCACAAAGGATAAGGGAGAAAACGATAGATCCAAAGGATAATTCGGACAACAACGGCTATTATAACAAAAGTATCAACAATTGGTAGTTTGGAAACTTTTGAAAGAAAGAAAGAACGCAGTGCCTACGAATGAAATAAAAAAGTTCATCGGATACTAGAAATAATTCATGGACCATTAATTATACGGAACATGAGAATACACGCTATGAAATTATATGAGTCATCGATGTGAAGTGATGCGCGATCATATTTGTAAGAAATCCACACCGGAGAGCCAACAAGGAATAACGATGGACGAAACGAGTGCTAATACAAAGAAATCAAAGACAAGCATACTTGTGTCGAGAAATGTGAGGGAAGGAAGTAAAGAAAAGTTATAGTAAGAACTCAAACATGTTGCGAACTAAGAAGTTAGGTGAATTCGGATCATAAGTCACCGTAAGCGCGACTGGACTGCGAAGGATAATGAATGGCAAGGAAACAGTACGTACATATGTTTTTGGATAAATATTTAGAATGAAGGATTAACAAGGGATAGTGACAAAGAAATAAAGAAACAGGGAGCAAAGAAAAGAGAACACCAAAAGCCGACGAATATTTATAGCATGATAAGCGAGACTGCAATACTGTAGATTAGATAAAAACAAGAAACAACCTCTGGCCATATCAGATCGTCAAGTGGAGATTACGTACCAAAGATGTGGCTGTTGTTAAGGTATTGTGACGGAACAATAACCGGGAAGAAATGACCTAGGAAGCAGAAGAAGAGGTGAAGAATAAGTACCCTCACTTGTTTCCTATGCCTACAGGTAATCTAAATTCCTTAATTGGCTATACTGATTGGTGAATGGATTATATGTGATGACTATAAAAGAGAACCTCCCCGAAATGCTTGTAAGACCCTATAAGACTAGTTTAACATTCGAGGACGAATGTTCTAAAGGGGGGGGGGGGGGGGGGAGGTGTTATATCCCGTATTTTGCACATTCGGATATTTCAAAATAATTGCGACAAGTTAAGGACAAGGCTATAATTTTTATCTTGTTTAATATATAAGTTGTTTACGAAAATGTTAATGTGGAAATATTAAGAAAGGCTAAGGGAAAATTTGGAAATTGGAAAATAATTTTTCATGCAACAAAAAAAAAAAGAGGGTAGATTGGTCTTGAAATAAATGGGCTTGAAAAAAAAAAAAAAAGAGCCCAAGTGTGGCCGGCCAAGGGGATGGGCCAAGTCCCACTTGGGAACTTGACCCAAGTAAATAAAAGGGATAATCCATCACCATTTGTCATCTTCCATTCAAGAACATTCAAGAAAAAAAAAACCTTGAGAGCAAAAACAAGGCCATTCGGCCAAGAGAAAAGATTTTTTTTTTTGAAGCCTTCAATCTTGATCCAAAAAAATATTTTCTTTTAGTATTCCCACTAATTCGAAGGTCCTATTTAACATGGTATAATTGTTGGAGCAAGAAAACCTCTCTTCGTTGCAAGTTCATAATTCTAGACAAAAGGGAAATCAAGGGAAAAAGGTAGGAATTAATCTTCTTTTATATGTTATGGATGGTTGTGTTATATCCCGTGTTTTGTGCATTCGGAAAATTTGAAATGATTTTGACTTGAAAGAAATAAGGCTATTTCTTATTTTATCTAACACATGTGTGATATTCATGAAAAATATTGATGTGGGAATACGGGAGAAGGCCAAGGGCAAAATTGGAATTTTGGAAATTAGTTTCGTGAATTACAAATTATGATCCTTAGTGAATTGGGCTCAAGAAAAAAATAAGAGAAATTGAAGCCCAAAGTATATGGGGTGGCCGGCCATGAGGCTTGGCCCAAGCCCATGAAATTGGTCATGTGATTAGTCATGTGATCAATTAATATAAGAGGATAATTATATACATGTTCATCCATAGAAGCTTCAAGAAAATAAAACAAAGGAGAGACCAAGAGCTCAAGGCCATTCGGCCGAACCATAAGCAAGGAAAAAAAAATTCCAAGTCCTTTAGCTTTCATCCAAAAATCTCGTTCTTCTTGAATTCTTATTAAGTTCAAGACGCTCTCCGACGTGGTATAATTAGTTAAGCGAGAGGACCACGTTTGCGGCAAGTTGAAATTTGAAGATAAAGGTAAGAATTCTATTCTTTTATGTTATGGAAGATGTGCACATGTTATAATGATTAGAATTGAATGAGAATTATGGGATTGTGTTGTGTGTGTGCATGGCCGTGTGTGTGTGTGAAAGTGGGTGTATGGCCGTGTGCTATAGGGTGGGTAAAGGAAGGTGACATGCAATTCATTTAGTGTGTTAGTTGTGTCGTTGTGGCATTTATGACGTAAATAAAGGTTTGACGATTCAAGTCGGCATTGGAATTGGTAGTATGTTGTTATGGGGAAATTATATGTTTTTAATATAGTTTCTATGTAACTATGAAAGCAGAATTCAAAAAAATGTGGATTTTGGTTGTCATTCATGAATTTGGAAGGAAATAATGCGACTTTGTTGTTTCGTCGCATTTGTAGAAGTTTTGGATAGAATATGGAATTGTCGGGATTGTTTAAATCCTTGAGTATTGCTTGAAATGTTATTGAATTATGTTTGGACAACTTTGAATCAGTAAATGGATATGAGAACGTTGATGTTGGGTTGGAAGTGTGAAGTTAGAATGGGAGTTGCATAATATAGAAAAGAAGAGCAATTATGTTAGAATGTGTTTCATTGTGATTCTTGATGTTGTTGGAATTGTTGTGGGTTTTGTTGTTGATATTGTGGCCGAGTTAATTCTCGGGGATGTTGAATTTATAGGGGAAATTCTGCCGAAATTTCGGTAGACAAATATGAATTTAAGTTTGAAATTCATAAAAGCTTGAAACTCATATTTGGTAACTATGACCAATTGTAGATTTTGGAGCAAACGGGATTTGAGTTTAGGCGAGCGTACGAAGTGAAAAAGGTATGTAAAGCTATCCCTTTCCTTCTTTTGGCATGTCCTAGACATACTAGGTTGAGATTTGATCCTCGGGGGCAATTTTATTCATGGAAATCCGAGTCTGATTTTAGGTACTATTCATTCAATGTAATTTAATTATAATTCTTATGTTTTGTTGGAAAACTATTCGAACATCCATAATTTGCACAAATGTGATAGAATCATTTTGGAACTTACATGGATGACTCCATAGAGTCTAATGTTCGTAATTTATGTCCGCCACCTCGACTTGACCCGAGGTGGGCCCACTAGCCCCGAGACTTCCTTCGTTTGTCTTACTTAATCTACTTTCGTATGATATAAAGAGGGGACTTTTGCCTATGAATTTAAGGCTCTGTTTGATTTGTTCCATAAGTTATTTGAAAGCTCCTAAATGTGAACGACACTAAATTTTCAGAAAATGGCTTATGAGGTATTTTTCGAAAGTTTTGTAAATTTAAAGGCTCATATCTTTTGTATACTAATTCTGACAGACTCGAGACTTATTTTGAATTTTCTGATCTCAATATATATATATATATATATATATATATATATATATATATATATATATATATATGTATTTATTTGTCGAGTCTTGGAATTTAATTATGTATATGCATATGGTTTCCGCACTACTCTGCTCGTGCCTATTACTATGATATCGTTCGCCGGTTCCTGGGCCGGTTTGTGATCGTGCGCACTATGATAAATTCGGCAGTATGATGTGTTACGGTTCCCGAGACCTCGCCATAGGGTCGGGTTCCGTTTATGGAGTTATGCTGTGATATGGCTTATGATATGTTTTGATGATACGATATGATGTGATCATATGTTGTGTTTGGAGTTGTACGGAGATTTGAAACCTTCTGGAGTATGCTGTGTTGTGGCACCAGCGTCGGAGTGGTGACCACCTTCCTGAGCCTTATGCATGATTTTCTATTTGCATTATGTACATGTGTCTTCAGTACAGATTTTGATATTTTGATCCGGTATTCTCTCTCGGTACCCTTCACTTCAGTTATGGTTTGGATTTTTGTACTTTATGCTTTACATACTCAGTACATCTTTCGTACTGACCCCCTTTCTTCGGGGGCTGCGTTTCATGCCCGCAGGTACAGAGGTTCGTGATCTGCCAATGTAGGCCACACATTCTGCTATTACAGAGTGCTCCTTTTGATCCGGAGCCCATATATTGGTACATATCTTTTGTGATGTATATGCTTCTGTATATTTGGTTATTTGGGGTACGGCGGGGCCCTGTCCCGCCATATGGTTCTGTTATGGTTTGTAGAGGCCTGTAGTCATATATGTGGGTAATGGGTCATGTGTGTGTGTTCGTCTGTCTATGATCTACGTCTTAACGCGGTCCCATCTGTTATAGCGGCCATAATGGCCCGTATGTTTGTATATGTGTATATCTGTTCGGCGATGTGTATTCCGCCGCCCCTTCTGACTGTGATATGATAATTTTTGCACGTGCGACCGCCTAAGATAATCTTTGCTTTCAATCTGTTTGAGATGATTAATATGAAAGTCTGAGTTAGATAAAAATATGACGAGTCAGTATGTAAGTCTATTTGAGGTGTCCAAATAGGACATCAGTCGCGGCCCACGGTCACGACCCAACCCCGTAGGCCGCGACTGGTGCCCGATCTGGGCACCCGAACCCATCTATCAAATACATTCAAGTAAATAGCAGAAGCCGACAAGGCTGTATTTATAAATTGAGATAATTTCCAGAAAAATTTCGGCAGAGTCTCCTTTGTTTTTCAGACTATCCAGAATAACCCTGTACACAGCAAACACCAACAAAGGCCACACAGGGCTAACAAAACAACGTATAAACATATGCGGACCGGCCGCCTCGGCGTATGGGATCGCCCAAACAACCTATACACATATCCATACAGAAAGGCCGTAAACCCACAAACATGTCCATATACCTCTAAACAGACCGACAGAATCATATGACGGGACAAGGCCCTGCCGTACCCAAATAGTCAGATATACAAAAATATATACATAGCAAAAGGTGTATGTACCAAAAGTGGACTCCGGATCAAAAGGGAGTACTCCGAAATAGCAGAAACTGGAGCCTACAGTGGTGGAACACCTGTGTCTGTACCTGCGGGCATGAAACGCAGCCCCCCGAAGAAAAGGGGGTCAGTACGAAAGATGTACTGAGTATGTAAAGCATAGAGTACAGAAATATGAGCCACAACTGAAAATAAACAGGATACAAAAGGGGGAATACTGAAGAGTATATCAGAATCTATATCAAAATCATATATACATAATGCAAACAAAATCATGCAAAGCTCAGGAACGTGGTCACCACTCCGACACTGGTGCCATAGACAGCATAACACCAGAAGGTTCAAATCTCCGTACATCCCCGACCACACATATCATCAGCCATATCACAACATAACACCAAACGGAACCCGGCCTTATGGCGAGGTCTCGCGAACCGTAACACAGCATACTGCCGAATTTGTCATAGCGCGCACGAATCATAACCGTCCCGGGAACCGGTGAACGAAGTCATAATAAGGGCACGAGCGGAATCGTGAGCAAACGATGCAATTTATAAGTCAAACATCTTTTGAAACTTGATAATATCATATACTAATTCATTAGTCAAATAGTTCGAATAGTTAGTCAATACGAGGTTCGTTTCACAAAATATTTCCAACATAGTGTTTATGGTTCAAAATTTAATTTAGAATATTGTGGCAGTCAAAACATTATTTTATGATAGCCAAATTCATAAACAAAAGTATTTTGCTGACATTATACAAAAAATGAGAATAATAGAGCAAACAAGGAAATCTCGACGCTAGCAGGCCCACCTCGGGTCAAGTCGAGGTGGCGAACATAAATCACAGACGTTTGGGGTCTATGGGACCATACATAAAGGTTTCGAAGTGATCCGACTACGTTTGCAATAGTTTCGGACGTTTGGTTACTTTCCAACCAAGATAAGGTCATTAAGGTTCAATTCGATTGAATGAATAGTAGACATTCTCTAGTTCGGATTTCGAGGGACAGGATTGCTCCCGGGGTTCCGATTGACCTAGCATACCTAAGACATGCCAAAAGAAGGAGTGGGTAGCCTTACATACCTTATATACGTCTTACGCTCGCCCAAAACTCAAGTCCCGTTTTGCTCAGAATCTGCAAATGGTCAAAGTTACCAATTAAGGATTGTAAGGCTTAAGAATTTATTTAACTTCATTTTTTTGTCTACCAAAATTTCGGCAGCACTTCCCCTATATCTATAACATCCCCGAGACTTAGCTCGGCTCAATATACATCAACAACAACAACCCACAATATCACAACATCATAAATTATAGCAAAATCACTCCAATGTCAACATTCTTCCTTTCTACACAAATTAACAACTTTCATCCAAACCTCACAATATCAAATTAACATCCACATTAACATACTCATTTACTCGTTCAAAGTTATTCAAACACATTCCAATAATGTTCCGGGCAATATACTTAAGTCCAAGGGATTTGTCACTTTCTATATTTCATTCGAAACGTCAACAACTACGACGAACATACTAACTCGCATTGTTTCATCCCACATTCATTAGCAACAACCATAATTCCCATTTAAAATCTTACTTTCATAATTATACAAGAATATACAAAAATCATATACTTTCCCATAAGAACCCGCAACCATTTTCAATGCCAATTCAACTCATTAATCATTCATTTACGTCATAAAGGTCACAACGACGCAACTAACAAACCAAACAAAATCAAATTCACCTTGCCTTCCACACCACATAGCTCACGGCCACTACTCCTTTCACACACACACACACGCCATGCATATACACACCAAAATCCCATAATCTCCATGCAATTCTAATCACTATAACATTCATACAAGTTCCATAACTCAAAGGTGACAAAATCCTTACCTTTTCTTGAAAATCCGACTTGTCGCAAACGTGATCCTTTCGCCAAATAAATTGTATCACGTTGAAGAGCGTCTTGCACTTGCAACAAATATGAGAAGAACAAGATTTTTAGAGATAGAATCAAAGCTTGGAAATTTTTTCTCCTCTTTCTATAGGGTTCGGCCGAGACCCTTATTTTGAGCTCAAGATTTTAATTTTTTTTTGGTTCTTGAACATTCTAAGGTACAAAGGATATATATATTTGATCCATGGTCACATGTAAATCACATGACCATTTTAAAATGGGGCTTGGGCCAAGGCCTATGGCCGGCCACCTCTCACTTGGGCTTCAAAATTTTTGTTCAAATTTTCTTGGCCCAATTCGTTAAAATTCTCGTTTTGTAATTCCCGAAACTGATTTCCAAAATTCAAATTTGCCCTCGGCCTTCCCCGAGGTCTTTGCACCAATACTTTTCATAAACAACATAGACATATTAACTAAAATCAAAATATGGCCTTATACATACAAGTCTCAATTGTTTTCAAGATTTCCAATTATGCGAAAACACGGGACATAACATTCTCCCCCCCTTTAGAACATTCGTCCCCGAATGTTAAATTAGTCTTATAAAGTCTTATGAGCGTAACAGGGGAGTATCTTTTTATAACTAGCACACATGATTTATTCGTCTATTAATGCAACAAACTTAAAAGTTTAGATTACCTGTGGGCGTAGGAAACAAGTGGGGATATTTCCTCCTCATCTCCTCCTCTGACTCCCAGGTTATCTCTTCCCGGTTGTTGTTGCGACATAGGACTTTAACAGAAGGCACTTCCTTAGTGCGTAGTCTCCTGACCTGCCGATCCAGAATAGTTATAGGCTGCTCTTCATAAGACAAATGCTTCGTTACCTGAATATCATTAGCGGGGAATATTCTGGAAGGATCACCAATACATTTTCGCAGCATGGACACATGAAATACCGGGTGTACTGCCTCCAAATCGGACGGTAATTCTAGCTCATAGGCGACCTCGCCTATCTTCCGAACAATCTGATATGGACCGATATACCGCGGGCTAACTTACCCTTTTTATCGAATCTCATAACACCCTTCATAGGCGACACCTTCAGAAATACCCAGTCGCCAATCTGGAACTCTAACGGTCGACGTCGTCTATCTGCATAAACTTTCTATCGACTCTGTGCAGCCAATAATCGCTCCCGAATAATTTTTACTTTATCTACTGCTTCCTGGATCACATCTGGCCCAATTAATTTAGTTTCGCCCACGTCGAACCAACCAATAGGAGATCTGCATTTTCTACCATAAAAGGCTTCGTACGGTGCCATCTGAATGATGGAGTGATAACTGTTATTATAAGCAAATTCAATAAGCGGCAAATGATCATCCCAGCTGCCTCTGAAATCAATAACGCAGGCCCGCAACATATCTTCTAGCGTCTGAATAGTGCGCTCGGCCTGCCCGTCGGACTGAGGATGAAAAGCTGTACTGAGGCTCACCTGAGTCCCTAATCCCTCCTGGAATGACCTCCAGAAATTTGCTATAAACTGGGCACCTCGGTCAGTAATAATAGATACAGGGACTCCGTGAAGTCTGACTATCTCTCTGATATACAATCTAGCATAATCCTCAGCCGAATAAGTCATCCGGACTGGGAGAAAGTGGGTTGATTTCATCAATCGGTCAACAATAACCCAAATAGAATCGTACCTGCGTGGAGTGCGCGGTAACCCAACAACGAAATCCATATTAATCATCTCCCATTTCCAGGCTGGAATTTCCATCTCCTGTAATAACCCACCGGGCTTCTGGTGTTCAATTTTAACCTGCTGACAATTCGGGCACTCACTAACGAACTCTGCAATATCTTTCTTCATACCGTCCCACCAATACAAACTTCTGAGATCATGATACATTTTAGTGGAACCAGGATGAATAGAATACCGTGCATTATGCGCCTCGCCCATAATTTGTCACCGTAGGCCTGCAATATCCGGAACACAAAATCTGCCTTCATATAATAATACCCCTTTAGGTGAAATTTCAAACGGAGTCTTGTCTTTATTAAGGGCCACATCTCTGTACTGAACCAGAAAAGGATCTTCAAACTGATGTTGCTTTACTTCTTCTATAATAGATGA
The DNA here is from genome assembly GCF_019175385.1 of Lycium barbarum. Classification (NCBI taxonomy): domain Eukaryota; kingdom Viridiplantae; phylum Streptophyta; class Magnoliopsida; order Solanales; family Solanaceae; genus Lycium; species Lycium barbarum. The sequence continues at coordinate 65,021,316 of NC_083345.1, forward strand.
TTCAGCAACTGCACGAACAAAAATCCCAGAATCTCCAGAATCTGCCAAACGAACTCCAAGGCTGGCCAACTGTTGAATTTCACGAGCCAAGTCTTTCTTACCAGGTGGTACGTCAGCCAAACTGCCCATAGACTTGCGGCTAAGTGCATCCGCTACCACATTGGCTTTTCCAGGATGGTACAGAATATCAATGTCATAATCCTTCAATAATTCAAGCCATCTTCTCTGCCGCAAATTCAATTCTTTATGCTTAAAAATATACTGGAGACTATTATGGTCCGTATAAATATCAACGTGGACCCCATTAACTAATGCCGCCAAATCTTCAAAGTATGAATCACCGCGGCTAACTCAAGATCATGAGTGGGATAATTCTTCTCGTGCGGTCTGAGCTGCCGGGAAGCATAGGCTATGACTCGATCGTGCTGCATCAACACACAACCTATCCCAATACCAGAGGCATCACAGTAGACAACATACCCGTCTGATCCTTCTGGAAGAGCTAATACTGGTGCTGTAATTAATTTTTCTTTCAACATCTGAAAGCTGCGCTCACAGGCATCAGTCCACTGAAATTTTGCTGCTTTCTGAGTAAGCTTCGTTAGTGGTGCCGCAATAGAAGAAATATTCTCCACGAATCTTCGATAGTATCCGGCTAACCCCAGAAAACTGCATACCTCTGTCGGTGTAGTAGGCCTAGGACAATTCTGTACAGCTTCAATCTTCTGCGTATCGACCCGAATACCGTCTGCTCCGACAATATACCCCAAGAAAGCCACCGAAGTTAACCAGAATTCACATTTGGAAAATTTAGCATATAAATTTTGTTGACGGAGAGTGCCAAGTACTGTCCTCAAATGATCCGAATTCTCTTCTGCCGATCGTGAATAAATCAAAATATCATCGATAAACACGATCACGAACATGTCCAGGAAAGGCCGAAATACCCGATTCATCAGATCCATAAATACTGCTGGAGCATTAGTCAACCCGAAAGACATAACTCTGAATTCATAATGCCCGTACCGGGTCCTGAAAGAAGTCTTTGGGATATCAGATTCTCGCACTCGTACCTGATGATAACCTGAGCGCAGATCCACTTTTGAAAAATATTTAGCACCCTGCAACTGATCAAACAAATCATCAATCCGGGGGAGGGGATATTTATTCTTTATAGTCACCTTATTTAATTGCCGGTAGTCGATACACATGCGCAGTGACCCGTCTTTCTTTCTTACAAATAATACCGGCGCTCCCCAAGGTGATGTGCTGGGTCTAATAAAGCCTTTATCTAACAGATCTTTCAGCTGCTCTTTCAATTCCTTCAATTCAGCCGGTGCCATTCTGTACGGAGGAATAGATATAGGCTGCGTATCTGGCAACAAGTCTATAGTAAAATCTATCTCCCGCTCGGGCGGAAGACCCGGAAGCTCATCAGGAAATACATCTGGGAATTCATTTACGACCGGAACAGACTGAATAGTAGGCGTCTCAGCTGTAGTGTCGTGCACACGAACTAAGTGATAGATATAGCCTTTCTGAATCATCTTCTTAGCCTTGATGTACGAAATAAACTTACCCCTCGGCGATGCTATAGACCCGAACCACTCTATAACCGGTTCCCCTCGAAACTGAAAACGAACTACCTTTTTCTGGCAGTCAACATTAGCATAACAGGAGGTTAACCAGTTCATACCCATAATGACATCGAATTCTAGCATATCTAATTCTATCAAATCAGCTTTAGTGCAGCGATCACATATAGTCACCGAACAATCCCTATATACCTGCCTCGCTATAATACAATCTCCGACCGGTTTAGCGACCTCAAATGGCTCTATAGGCTCAGACACTATCCCAATTTTACTAGCAACGAGCGGGGAAATATATGATAATGTAGAGCCAGGATCAATCAGTGCATATACAGATCTGGAGAAAACCAGTAATGTACCTGTGACGACATTCGGTGAAGCCTCCAGGTCCTGGTGACTGGCTAATGCATATATGCGGTTCGAGGGACCGCTAGAACCTGAAGCACTGCCACGACCTCGACCGCGTCCCGCCGGTGCAGGCATACCTCGCCCTGCAGGGCGTGCAACTGATGGAGCAGATGATGAACCAGCGGCTGACCCCGTCGGCTGAGCTACACTACCAGAACCGCTCGCCAACGGACAATCTCGCATAATATGGCCCTGACCGCCACATGAAAAACAGGCTCCAGTAAGTCGATAACACTCTCCTAGATGTGATTTCTCGCAATGGGAACAACGGGGCCTGGGTGGTCTGGGCTGACTGGGACCTCTGGATACCTGTGAACCTGACGCTCTGGAACTCTGAGCGGCCCCAGACGGTCCTGCACTATCAAATCTCCTGCCGGCCGACTGTGTACCCCGGCCTGAGGGAGGAAAATGTGTGCCTGACTGCTGCTGCTGAGGCTGTCCGCCTCGAGAGTCTCCGGAATAACCTGCGGATCTGGCCCTCTTGGGCGGCCTCCTGTCCCGATCTCTGCTGGAATAATCAGCTCTATGTCGGTCCGCCATACCCAGGGCATAAGCCTGTAGTCGGGCAATATCCATGTCTGTCTGCAATGCCACCGCCATACAGCCATCAATCAAATAGCGGTCTAACCCCATCACGTATCTGTGCATCCGATCGGCCATGTCTGCTACTATGGCAGGTGCATACCGGGCCAAAGAATCAAACTCCATATTATACCCACGGACGCTCCGACCCCTCTGCTGTAGATGCAAAAATCGGTCAACCCGCGCCGGCCGTAACTATGGGGGCAAAAAGTGGTGAGTGAAAGCAGTCACGAACTCGTCCCAAGTAGCTGGGGTAGCACCCTCACCCCTGGATAGCTCACAGGACTCATACCAGTGAGCAGCAACATCCCGTAGTCTATGCGAAGCCAACTCAACAGACTCAGTCTCTGAAGCCCTGACCAAGTCTAGTGAGCGCCGCATCCCCCGAATAAAGTCATGGGGGTCCTCGTCGGGCTTAGACCCGAAAAAATCTGGAGGGCCACACGATAGGAACTCTCGAACCCTCAGGCTGTCACGCCTGTCGTCATCATCATCATCTCTCCACCCGCGTCTGCGAGCCTGTCCCGCTACCAGAGTGGTCAATAACTGCACAGCCTCTCTCAGTGTCCTGTCCTCCGCCCCTGGCTGAGGAGCTGGAGGCTCGGGTGCGGGTACTCGGGCCCCTGAAGCAGCTGATGGACCTGCTTCAGGCTCCGCCGGTGGTGTAGCGGATCCCTCTGAATGGGGCACAACCTCGGGCAAATCATAAACACGAGCCCGGGTAACTCGCTGTGCCTGACTAGTACCTGCCATCCCTGCCTTGCCCTTCTGGGCCGCCGTTGCCTTCTTTGGAGGCATCACTGCAAACACAATAACAAATCAGATCAAAATCATCCTAATAGCACGGCTCTAACGCACGATCTAAGATTCCAAAGAAAAGTAACACCCTAAATGCCCTGTAGCCTCCTGTTTATAGATGTGGTGCACAACACACCGATAAACAAGACTCTACGAGACACGGCCTGTAGACATTCCGAGGACAAACCGCTCTGATACCACTTTTGTCACGACCCAACCCCATAGGCCGCGACTGGTGCCCGATCTGGGCACCCGAACCCATCTATCAAATACATTCAAGTAAATAGCAGAAGCCGACAAGGCTGTATTTATAAATTGAGATAATTTCCAGAAAAATTTCGGCAGAGCCTCCTTTGTTTTTCAGACTATCCCGAATAACCCTGTACACAGCAAACACCAACAAAGGCCACACAGGGCTAACAAAACAACGTATAAACATATGCGGACCGGCCGCCTCAGCGTATGGGATCGCCCAAACAACCTATACACATATCCATACAGAAAGGCCCTAAACCCACAAACATGTCCACAGACCTCTAAACAGACCGACAGAATCATATGACGGGACAGGGCCCCGCCGTACCCAAATAGTCAGATATACAAAAATATATACATAGCAAAAGGTGTATGTACCAAAAGTGGACTCCGGATCAAAAGGGAGTACTCCGAAATAGCAGAAAGTGGAGCCTACAGTGGTGGATCACCTGTGTCTGTACCTGCGGGCATGAAACGCAGCCCCCTGAAGAAAAGGGGGTCAGTACGAAAGATGTACTGAGTATGTAAAGCATAGAGTACAGAAATATGAGCCACAACTGAAAATAAACAGGATACAAAAGGGGGAATACTGAACAGTATATCAAAATCTATATCAAAATCATATATACATAATGCAAACAAAATCATGCAAAGCTCAGGAACGTGGTCACCACTCCGACACTGGTGCCAGACACAGCATAACACCAGAAGGTTCAAATCTCCGTACATCCTCGAGCACACATATCATCAGCCATATCACAACATAACTCCAAACGGAACCCGGCCCTATGGCGAGGTCTCGGGAACCGTAACACAGCATACAACCGAATTTGTCATAGCGCGCACGAATCATAACCGGCCCGGGAACCGGTGAAAGAAGTCATAATAAGGGCACGAGCGGAATCATGAGCAAACGATGAAATATATAAGTCAAACATCTTTTGAAACTTGATAATATCATATACTAATTCATTAGTCAAATAGTTCGAATAGTTAGTCAATACGGGGTTCGTTTCACAAAATATTTCCAACATAGTGTTTATGGTTCAAAATTTAATTTAGAATATTGTGGCAGTCAAAACATTATTTTATGATAGCCAAATTCATAAACAAAAGTATTTTGCTGACATTATACAAAAAATGAGAATAATAGAGCAAACAAGGAAATCTCGACGCTTGCGGGCCCACCTCGGGTCAAGTCGAGGTGGCGAACATAAATCACAGACGTTTGGGGTCTATGGGACCATACATAAAGGTTTCGAAGTGATCTGACTACGTTTGCAATAGTTTCGGACGTTTGGTTACTTTCCAACCAAGATAAGGTCATTAAGGTTCAATTCGATTGAATGAATAGTAGACATTCTCTAGGTCGGATTTCGAGGGACAGGATTGCTCCCGGGGTTCCGATATTGACCTAGCATACCTAAGACATGCCGAAAGAAGGAGTGGGTAGCCTTACATACCTTATATACGTCTTACGCTCGCCCAAAATTCAAGTCCCATTTTGCTCAGAATCTGCAAATGGTCAAAGTTACCAATTAAGGATTGTAAGGCTTAAGAATTTATTTAACTTCATTTTTTTGTCTACCGAAATTTCGGCAGTACTTCCCCTATATCTATAACATCCCCGAGACTTAGAAATTGGGGCCTCGAACTCTGACCCTGCCCTGACTGGAAAGAGCGATCGAACCTTCCGTCTGAGAATCTGGGAGGCGCACTAGTCGCGGACTGACCTGAGTGTCTGGGATGTGTCTGTCTCGGTCCTTCTCTATACTCATTGCTCTCTCCCATAGATCTATCCCTCTTACCTTGTCTTCTACTTCTGTCACCATCACGCTCACTTCTCTGCTGTTGCTGTCGCTCCTCAAGACTCTGGGCGTGAGCCTGTATCCGAGAAATATCCATCCCGTTTTGCAAGGAGGCCGTCAAACAATCTCTGTACAAATGTGGCCCCAGACCACTCACAAATCTATAGATCCTGTCTCCCATGTCGGCCACCATAGTCGGAGCATATCGAGCCAATGAGTTGAATTGCATGCTATACTCTCTGGCACTCATACCCCTTTGCTTTAAATTCAGGAACTTGTCCGCTCTAGCTCGGCGGACTTCGGGTGGCAAGTAGTGACCAAGAAAAGCATCTACAAACTCTTGCCACACGGGAGGTAATGCATTCTCCCCTCTTGTTATCAACCAATTCTTATACCATAGTACCGCCACATCGCGAAGTCTATAAGAGGCCAACTCTACAGATTCAGTCTCAGAAGCATGCATAAGTGTTAACGTCCTCAGCATTTCATCGATAAAACCTTGTGGGTCCTCATCCAGCTTTGACCCAAAAAATTCTGGAGGATTTAGAGTAAGGAAGTCACGGGCTCTTGTACTAGCAGAACGATCACTTATGCCCGCATTCTGTCGTTGTGCCTGAACGGCAACCAACTGTGTCAATAAATGGATGGCCTCGGACACATGTTGACCCGAAACACCCGGTGGAGGAATCGGAGCTGAGGCTCCTCCCTGTTCTTCTACATTGGGTGCGGCCTCACTTTGCGATTCACTTTCCTCTACCTCCGCCGGAGGCTCCCTTTCTGCCCGTTTCTTCGTCGCAGCTTTGCCTTTCTGGGCAGCTGTAGCTTTTCCTTTCGGCGGCATTTTTCTGAAACCATAACACACTTTTAGGAATAATATAATCCTAGACATGGCTCTATAGCCTCTTGTTCATGAGGAGAAAGATGGTCATTTTCCTAAATGCCCTGTAGCCTCTTGTTTATTAGTGTGGCGCGCAACACACCATAAACAAGACTCTACTAGACACGGATCGTAGACACTTCCTAGGACGAACTGCTCTGATACCACTTTTGTCAAGACCCGACTAGGGGTCGCGTTGGGTACCCGGAGGATTTACCGAGCACCGGTCTTTCTACTACTTATTCTGCTCACTTAATATTCTCTTATACATTTTACACACTAAGTGTGAGAAAATCATTAGTTTATTTAAAACATACATACTTCATATACATTGGCCTATTGGCCGTCAAAATAATATACATACATAGGAAATCGTCTTATGGGACCATCTAACCCACACTGAGTATCTATGAGCCACTACTAACATAAGGGATACATAGACGGAACAAGACTCTGTCATGCCCAGAATATACAAATAGGAGTGTACATCAAAAGAGAGTAATCACAAGCACCTCCGAACAAAGGAGTGCTATCTTCTAGCTGATAGCTACTGATGACTTGGGCCAAGCTCTCCTTCCTGTCTACCTGTGGGCATGAACACAGCGTCCGAAGAAAGGACGTCAGTACGAATATTGTACCGAGTATGAGAGGCATACATAAAGAAGGAAAGCATCAACATAAAACATATAGATCTGGCTGGTAATCATAAATGCAGTATTGCATGCTATCGTACTCATACTCATCATTATAACCTGTATGCATCATATGCAAGCTGCCCGTCCATGTCGGAACGGTGTGATAATCAATATCATTAGCTCGCGTCCAGGCCTCCCGCGTCCGGGGTACCATCTCGTGCCGCCCACTAGTGGTGTCTGCCCATGCCCGAAGGTCATGGTGTATCCGTATAGCTGCCCGCCTTGGCGGTGACTGCCCGGCCAACTAGGCACGGTGTGAAATGCTCATGTCATGCTTATCATAAAATGCTCATAATAATAATATACTCCTCATAAAATACTTATCTCATTGTAATACATGCATAAGGCTCGAGATCAACTTTACTCTATCGGGGTGACATAAGGTCGTGATCCCCCGATTCCATTATGGAACAACTATTGATACTCTGCCTCACCTTGAAGGAACTACTACATAAGGTGAGTGTAAGAGATAATTAACATCATCATTATACTAGCATCATCATATCGTATAACTTATCTCATATGGACATTCATAAACGTAGGCTTTTAACTTCTTAGAAAGTGAGAGCTCATGAAGGGAATAGGAAATTACATCAAAGATTCATGCCATTAGAAAGAAAGACTGGCCTCACATACCTTGGTTGTTTAGCTAAGATATCGCTCACTCGTTCTCCTTCAATATCGCGTCGTTACCTTCATAAGAATTCACATCAACATTAGCATACTAACTACAAGAATGCGTCGCTAATTCTAGCAGAAGTCGGACAGCGCTTCACTTGTTTATACTATTTTTCTCATGTTTTATCTCAACTCTTAACATTCCTCATAATATCACAATCGACCATCGTCATTTACGTACATTTAGCAAATCCACCAATTTCCCCATTTTTAGCCTTATGACTCGTCATTGCGTTTTCATGCGTTTAACGCTTGTTTCATGATGTAAACATCATTAATAATGTATTTGTATTCACAACACTTCAACATTCATAATTCAATCCCACTATCATTCATTTATGGCACTATTCACTCAGTAATGGTCCATTTCTATGTTATTCTACATTTCAAGTGTTTAAGCTTTTCAACACTTCAAACAACATAGAATGATCATGAAACTTACCTTGGATAGTGGTTGAACAACCCTTGAGTTTAAATCCTTCACTTAGCCAAAACCTTAGTCCCACCCTTTGTGGGATTTCTTGACCTGGATGATCTTTTATGGTGTTCTTACACTTGATTTCATAAGTTTGGTGGTGTTGATCTTGATGTTCCTTGTGATTCTCTTGAATTCTTGTGGAGAAAATATTTGGAAAGTTCTAGAGGTCTCCTGAGTTGCATGAATAATGAATGAAATAAAATGAGGCCCAAGTTCCTTTTAATAACTCAAAAGCTAATGTTTAATGAGTTTCTGTCGGGATGAACAGTGACCGTATTGTGCAGTTTACAGACCGTATTCTGATTTACGGTCCGTCCCAGTGAACGTATTTAAGCGTTCCAAGAAACAGAAAGTTTGGCTGGTGGACAGGGCAGTTTACGACCTGGTTTACGGTCCGTAAACCAGTTTATGGGCCGTAAACTGGGTCGTATTTAACCATATTCAACAATTTCCAGAAAGTTGAGATTTTTGGCTGGTTGAAGGACGAGTGCACTATACGGTCCGTAAACCACTATACGGTCCGTATAGTGCCACATACGACCACTGGCAGTGAATTTCTCTGCAACTTTATAATTTTTTTCCGAGATTCATAATTAGCCATTCTCGACTTAGTGAAACACCATACACTCATCATACCAGTACGGAAAAACTTCCGAGTTGTAACACATGTGATATGTTATACTCTTCCTAGAGGCTCGTAATCATGTGTATATGGTTAGAGATGTCCGGCCTCGTCGGCGTATGTTTTGTATATCATTTTGTCGGCCACGTTGGTCCATGTACATTGATGTGGCATAGATGCCTATGGTGATATAAATGTACTGTTTTCCAATTGGGACTAGTTGACGAATGAATGGAAATGTATGTATAATTATCTGGCTCACCTAGATGTAAGTATAAGAGTAAGCTAAGAGGGTGCTCGGGTGGGCTAGTACCGGGTGCTCGTCGCGGCCCCGAATCGGGTCATGACATGGAAGGTGACGGGTGACAATGTAAGTGAAGTGCTTCGAGTAGCTCCATTTGCGCCTCCTTGGTATTGCACTCAGGGAGAATACGAGATATCCCTACTACCTCGTTCAATTGCTTCCACCCTACTTCCCAAGCTTTCCATCTGACCATCCATGCTTTCCATTCGACCACCCATACTCCTAGCATTATCGTTCTAGGCTTGCAAGACTCTCATTACATCAATTAGTGTGAGTTTCCCAGTGGGAACTTGTGTTTCATCCTCCGTAGCCATAGTACCTATTCAAGACACTCAACAAAATGAGCAAACACGTTAGATTAGTAAAATCAACTCACAATCGCTCAAGTATGCGCACCTTTAATTGCCTCACAAATTGCTTCCGCCAAAGATTGTGTGCTTGTTAATGTCGACTAATCACAAGGGTTCAAATTCTACACTTGGTCGGAATAGATTCTTGTTAGACGAAGAAAGGTGGATGACTCAATTCAATCTAACGGACTTGAACCAAGAAATTGACAACGAAGCAAAAACGAAGAAAAGCACGAAATAATTGGCACGAAATAAATGCGAACACAAGAACTAGTAAACACAAGTAGGAACAACTACTAAATGGCTACTAGTTGAGAGACACAAGAAAATGGAATGCAAAAATCGGGAAATAAATAAAATTTCGGGCCCGGGTAGGTGATAATTTGAAAACGCGGTCTTGAAGCCCCAATTGATCCATGGTATCAATTTGAAGTAATGAAAATTTAAAAATTTCTATACACTATTTTTTTTGGTTCATTTCCTAAGAAATAAGGAGACAAACAACCAACCAAGGATCAAAGGAAATTTTTGGAAAAGAAGTGAAGGAATTGAATCAAATGTACCTTTTCATTGTTGGAATTTACGGTCTGAACTGGGTGTAGTTATACGGTCCGTATGTTTTTAACGGACCGTAGATGTAGTCCATAAATGGGGAACAGAATCTACGAATTTGGACTTCAGATTTACGGAAGGGACTTCTTCAATTATACGGTCCGTATAAAATGTACGGTCCGTATATGGTCACCGTAAATCAGCAACAGTAGCGTAGAAAATTTCACTCTAATCTACGGTTGTTAACTGCTCTCAAATCTACGGACCGTATATTATTTACGGTCCGTATATAGTAACCGTAGATCTCCAACAGTGTTCAACTTTTCCAAGCTTCAATTTGACTGACTGAATTAACGGTCCGTACTTCTTTTACGGTCCATGAATTTAGACCGTATCTTCGCTTCAGTGACGACGTATAGCACGTGATTTCTTGGATCTTGGGCTGGGTTTGTTGACATTTTTTGACACAATGGACCCACTCAACCTAGGACCATTCCATTTGGGGCTAAAAACACACTTTTCCAAAACTCGGGTATAACCTTTTGGATCTAACTTTTCTTTTGTGTCTTCTTCTCCACTTGAATCTATGAAGATAGATCAAGAACACATGAACATTCAAATTTCTAGCTACCTTCAAATCAACTCATTTTACCCCCAAATTTCGGATTTAGGCTCCCTTAACCTAGTAGAACAAATCCCAATGGCTATCAACTCCCAATTTCGTCACAAATCAAAACCCACCAAGTTGTTCTTCAACTTTTGCTAAAGCTTCAACCCAACAATGGTAGATTCTTCAATATTGACCCGAATGACACGAAATTTGAAGATTTGAAACCCTAACGTACTAAGGAACAAGAATCTAATAACAAAACAACAAAACAAACACAAAATTTTTGGGGTTTTTGGTGGAAAATTTCCAAATTTTTTTTAGCAACAGACCCTAGGCTAGATTTGATAGAACAAATCTAATCCAAGCTCTGATACCAATTGATGCAAGATTAAGAATGAAAATAGAAATAAAAGGCAAGAAACAAAAGGGATAGATAATTTGACACAACTTAAGACCTAATTTAGCAACCAAAGTTATAGAAAACTAAGATCTCTAAATTAAGAACAAAAGAACCACCAAATTCCTAGGAAGAGCTCAAGGGATTTGAATCACAAGCAACCTTTCCTCTCAACAATTACACAATCTAAGGCTTCACAAGCTCTCAACTCTCAAGAGTTTTACAATACCAAATATCAATATTCAAAATAGTCTAAGTCTTCCAAATGAAAGAAACTACTATTTATACTTACGCTCAAAATTGTTATATCCCGTAATTTTGCACATTTGGATAAATCGAAATAATTGTGACTAGTAAGAGATAAGGCCATATTTTGATCTTATTTAATATATAAGTTGTTCATGAAAAATATTGATGCGGAAATATTGAGGAAGGCTAAGGGCAAAATTGGAATTTTGGAAAATAGTTTCATGAATTACAAAAAATTAGTCATAAACAATTGGGCTTGGAAAATCAAAAAAATAAAAATAAAGGAGAGGCCCAAAGGGGGCCGGCCATAGGAGCAGTGGGCCAAGGCCCATGTAGAATTTCAATCCAAGTCAAATAAAAGGAGAGGGCCACTAGTATTCATCACATTTTAGAACATTCAAGAAAAACAAGAATTGAGAGCAAGAAATAGATAGGGGTTCGGCCAAGGAAAGAAAAAAAAATTCTTGAAGCCTTTAATCTTTGATCCAAAAATTATATTTTCCTAGTATTTCAACTAATTCAAAGACCCTCTTCAACGTGGTACAATTATTAGAGCAAGAAAACTACTTTTGTGGCAAGTGCAAAAATTCAATTCAAGTGGAAAATTGAGGAAAAAGGTAAGAATTTCTCTTCTTTTATATGTTATAGAAGGTTTATGTATCTTGTAGTATGTAGAAATGAATTAAAAGCATGAAAATAGTGTGTTGTAGGTGTGGCCGTGTGGGTGTGTGTGAGTGTGTGTGGCCGTGTGGTGTTGTATAGTGGAGGAAGGATGAATTAATTTTATTTAGCATGTTAGTTGTGTTGTTGTGGCCTTTATGATGTAAATGAAGGTTTAATGGTTCAGGTCGGCATTGAAATTTGTGGTGGGTTGTTGTAGGAAATTAATGTGATTTTAATATGGTTTTATGTAATTGTGGAAATGGAGTTGCTAAAGTGTGCGTTGTTGTGATAGTTATGAATTTGAAAGAAGAAAATGCGACGTTGTAGTTTTGTTGCATTTGTAGAGATTTCGGGTGGAGTATGGTGTGTTGGTGGAATTGTTTGAATATTGTATAGATTGTTTGAAATGTTCTTGAATTGTGTTTGAATGATCTCGGATTAGTAATGAATATGTGAGCGTTGATATTGGCTTGAATGTACGTAGTTGAATTGAATGTGATGAGCTACGTAGAGAAGAAGGTTACTAATGTTAGAATGCGTTTTAAATTGATTGTTGATGTTATTAGTATGGTTGTTGGTATGGTTGTAGATAAATTTGGCCGAGTTAAATTCTCGGGGTTATTGTATTTACAGGGGAGATGCTGCCGAAATTTCTGTAGACAAGTGCTAATTAGAATTGAATTTCTAAGTACTTGTAGCTAATGTTGGGTAATTAATAACGTTATTGTAGATCGTGGGGAGCCCGAGACTTGAGTTGCGATTAGCTTAGAAGGCGAGCGAGGTATGTAAAGCCTAACCTTTCTTTCTTTTGGCATGACCTTTATGGAACGAATAAATGATGTATATATATGACTCTAAAGAAAATCCTATTCTTAGAGCCACTAGGATGGCCAATGTCTTCGACTTCCATAAGCTATTCCATATGGTTTGATACGTATTTATGATGTTCGAAGATTCTAGTTGATATGTTTCTGAATGTTGTTCGGAAAATAATTGATATGACTAAAGTCTTGGATATATGTTTTGATACGTACATATGGTTCTAAAGGCTTTATTTGATTTGATCCATAACGCTAGTTGAAAGTTTCCTAGTATGAATGTTACTTAAATTTTGAAAATGGCTTCTGAAACGCTTTTAGAAGGTTCTGTACTTCAAAAGCTCGCAACTTTCTTATACTAATTCCGATTGACCCGAAACTTGTTTCTGAGCCTTCAGATGTCGGTAAATATATTTGTCCATTGTGTTTTGAAATTTATTTATTTATATGCATATGGTTTTCTCACTACTCCGCTCGTGCATACTACTATTACATCGTTCGCCGGGTCCCAGGCCGGTTTTGTCTTCGTGCGCACTATGTTATATTCGGCAGTATGATGTGTTACGGTTCCCGAGACCCTCGCCATAGGGCCGGGTACCGCTTATATACGGAGTTATGATGTGTTATGGCATATGATGTGTTATGATGTTGTGATATGTTATGATGATACGATATGTTCGGGATTGTACGGAGATTTGAAACCTTCTGGAGTATGATGTGTTGTAGCGCTAGCGTCGGAGTGGTGACCACGTTCCTGAGCCTATGCATGATTTTTATTTGCATTATTTGTGTTTTCAGAAAAGGTTTTGATATACTAACTCTGTATCCATTTTCCGTACTTCTCACTTCAGTTATGGTTTGGATTACTGTATTTTTAATGCTTTACATACTCAGTACATATTTCGTACTGACCCCCTTTCTTCGGGGGCTGCGTTTCATGCCCACAGGTGCAGACGTTCGTTCTGGTGATCTGCCAGTGTAGGATACATATTCCGCTACTTTGGAGTGCTCCTTTGACTCGGAGCCAGCACTTTTGGTACAGATCTTTCATTGTATATGTTTATGTATATATGTATGACTATTTGGGGTACGGCGGGGCCCTGTCCGGTCATATGTTCTGTTGTTGTTTGTAGAGGTCTGTAGACATATATGTGGGTCATGGGTCATTATTGTCTGGTTCTGTCTGTGATCGGTGTCTTAAGCGGTCCCGTTTACTGTGATGGCCGAAATGGCCCCTATGTGTGTGTATGGATGTGTATATTTGGGCGATGTATTTCCTGCCAGCCTTGCCGGCTTCGGTATGATATTTGCTATATATGACCGGTCAAGGCGATATCCGACTTCAGTATCTGTACGACCTAATGTATGATAAATATGGATAAGTCCTAGATATATCGATTTGGTAAGTAAGTGTGTATGGGTGTCCAGCTAGGGCACCAGTCACGGCCCACGGGGTTGAGTCGTGACAAAAATGTTATATCCCAGATTTTTGTACGTTTGATTATTCGTAAGCTAATCGACATAAATTCAAGGACGGGATTATTTTTGGAGATATGAGACAAGGACTTTTAAATCCCGATTTTAATAGTGCACGGTTTGCTTATTAATTACAATTAATATAAGAACATTAGTGAAGTGGGAAATTAATTAAGTTAATTACACCATTAAGTGGGCCCCACCAGACTTGATAATTAAAAAAAAAAAAGCATGAATGATGACATGCCAAGTGGGGCACGTGTCAACAAGGTTGGCTGCCTATATATATATGTTGATGACTAGCCATAACACATATTCATCTTCACAATAACTCATTTGAAGCAAGGTTCATGAACAGCCATGGCTGCCCTTGAAGCTCACAGCCACATTCAAGATTTTGAAGGAAAGAAAATCACAATTGTCTAGTAGGTGTTCTAAACATCAAAGGGAGGCAGCAACATTATTTACACCTTAGATTTCATTTTGCTTGTTGCTTTCTCTTCGCAAAAGAAAGTGACCAGCAACCATAGTTTACCTTTGAGAATAGTTCTTCACCTTAAGAATTCATTGGAAGCAAGGGAAAAACGTCCAACAAGCTTGCTCAGTTAAATTCCACGTAGCAGCAATGTTTTAGTCATTTATGGAAGCAAGTTAGTTCTTCTTCAAGGATTTTAAAGAGAGAGTTGTTCCTGGACATCTAAGGTAAGAAGTTTCCCTTACTTCATGCGTGTGAGCTTATGTAGATGTTAGAAGTATTAGATCTATGAAAACATATGGGCAGTAGCTTAAACTTGTAGACTAGTGTTGGATATTGTTTTATTGGATTGTGGGAGTTGTTCTTACATTTTGAAGGGCAGGACGGGTGGCTGTGATTGTTGGGCTATTATAACGTCATTGTTGATGATGTGTTATGGTTATAAATCATTAGGAATAACTCGAATATGTCATGGTTGTTATGTTGATTATTGTTGAATGTACAATATATGGACTGATTTGGTGTGTTGTGCGTGCGGTACGGGCTGTTTCGGGGTGTTCTTGAATCTTGTTTTGGCTAATTCTTGATATGGTAACTTGGACGTGTTGTTGTTGATGTTATTCTAGTCATTTTCATCGTTGGCTTGAAAGTGAGTGAAGTGAACAATATAGGGGAAATGCCGCCAAATTTTCTAGAAATGAGCTACTGTCATTGAATTACGTTTTAAGCCTTTGCGTAGCTTAACCATAGTTCTTAACGTCTTAATATAGGTTGAGGTACTTCGGGCAGCGTATACATATCGAATCACGGACTAAGCGTCAAAGGTATGTAAAGCCATCACTTCTTTGTTTTTGGCATGATCTATCTGAAACAAACAGACGACGAGTATATAGACTCCAAAGAAGCTCCTATTCTTAGGAACACTAGGATGGCTAATGTTATTAATTTCCAAAAGATATATTATTATGTTCTGATACGTGTCTGTGATTCCTAAAGTCCTATTTGATATAATCCATAGTGACATTCGAAAGGTACTTGACATGACTGTTGTCTTTGATTCTCAAGTGTTAGTTCCTTCTAATTACTCTATTGAGTCTCAGATGATTTAGTTACATATGGTTGCTCATTATTCTGCTCGTGCATGCCGTTAATGTATCATTCACCGAGTCCCGGGCCGAGTATGTTTTCGTGCACAGTTTCACTGCATTGTTCACCGAGTCCCTCACTAGAGGGTCGGGTACGTATGTGTATATATGATGATATGATTATGGCACCGAGTCCCATGATGGGCCGGGTATGGTATATGATGACGTTATTCACCGAGTCCCATAATGGGCCGAGTATGGTATATGATATAGACATGCATGATTCTCATCTCGTAAGGCGCAGATGCATTGGTATCTTTGATTATCATACTTGCCCCCTGTAATATTTTATTCAGTTATGGTTTTCTTTATTGTATTTCATGCTTTATATACTCAATACATATCTCGTACTTACCCCCTTTCTTCGGGGGGCTGCGTTTCATTCCCGCAGGTACAGACACTCGGTTTGGTAATCCTCCAGCTTAGGACTTCTGCTCAGCTGTTTTGGAGGGCTCCATTGTTCCGGAGCCTAGATTATTTTGGTACAGATCTTTTGATGTCGACTTATACATATCCAGGAGTACGGCGGGGCCCTATCCCATCATATTTCACTTGTACACTCTTAGAGGTCTGTAGACATATGTGGGTTGTATCGTACTGTGTCGATATGGTTTGTTTTGGATATTCCCATATATAGTGGCAGCCTTGTAGGCTTGCGTATTATGTTATGCTGTGGTTAGCCGTGACTCCTTAGGAGACAGGTTTATGATATATGGCGTTATGAGTCTTTCGTTTGTTTTTACAAGTTTCTATAGAGTCCTTAGTTTCAGCCTGACTATATCTAGTAGGTTCGTATACGAGTGTCCAGTTCGGGCACTAGTCATGGCCCATGGGGTTGGGTCGTGAAAAAAGTGGTATCAGAGCAGTTCATCCTTGGAGTGTCTACAGACCGGGTCTAGTGGAGTCTTTTTTGTCGGTGTGTTGTGCACCACATCTATAAACAGGAAGCTACATGACATTTAGGATGTTACCTTTCCTTCTTACTCTAGATCGTGCGATAGAGCTATATTTTCGGGATAATCCCTCTCTAACAAATTATTGTGTTTACAGCTATGCCTTCAAAGTGAACGACAGCTGCCCAGAAGGATAAATCGGTAGCAGGAGATACTAGTCAGACCCGAAGAGTTACTAGGGCCCGTGCCCAGTCTATGCCTAAGATTGTACTCTAGTCAGCGAGCTCTGCTACACCGCCACCTCCAGAGGAGCTTAGAGCAGCAGCAACTCCAGTTCAGGGGGCAGCCCCACCACCAGCTACCGAGGCCCCAGTACCTGAGCCTCTACCTCCCCAGCTACGGGCGGAGGATAGGGCCATAAGAGATGCAGTTCAGGTACTTACCAGATTAGTGGCAGGGCAGGCTCGCAGGCATGGACTAGGAGTTGACCATGCGGATAGATCTGATAGTTTGAGGGCTCATGACTTTTTAAGTTGTAACCCTCCAGAGTTTTTTGGGTCAAACCTCGAGGATGATCCGCAGGAGTTTATTCGGCAGATGCAGCGTACATTAACGATAATTAGGGCTTCTGAGACTGAGTCTGTTGAGTTGGCTTCGTACCGGTTACGAGATGTAGCTGTTAATTGGTATGAGTCTTGAGAGTTATCTAGGGGTGAGGGTGCTCCTCCAACGGTATGGGATAAGTTTGTAGAGGCCTTCCTTGTCCACTTCCTGCCTCCAGAGATGAGGCAAGCTAGAGTTGACAGATTCTTACATTTGAGGCAGAGTGGCAGGAGCGTTCGAGAGTATAGTCTTGAGTTTGATTCATTGGCTTGATATGCGCCTACTATTGTAGCTGATATGGCTGATAGAGTGCATCGTTATGTGATGGGACTGGATCGTTACTTGATTGATGGCTGCATGGCAGTGGCTCTTCAGCCAGGTATGGATATTGCTAGGGTACAGGCATATGTACAGGGGGTATAGGATCGATACAGAGGACGTCAGCCAAATAGAGATTGCGACAGAGGCCAGCATAAGAGGGCTAGATCGGCTGGCTATCCTGGTGAGTTTTGAGGCAGGGAGCCTCAGCAGCATATTAGATATTCTTCCCAGCCAGCACGTAGTGCACCCCCACAGTTCATAGGTAGGAGATTTGATAGCACAGGGTATTCAGGGGCCGGTCAGAGGTCCAAGGCTTCAGGTTCACAGATGAACAGGGGTTCGAGTCAGTCGAGGCCACCTTTGCCTCGGTGTTCCCGATTTGGTAGGCCCCATTTTGGGGAATATTGTTGGGTTACAGGTGCTTGTTTTTCTTGTGTCCGTCAAGGCCATATGATGAGGGAGTGTCCCTATGGAGATGGTGTAAGTGGTATGGCTCATCCTACTGGGTCGGTTATGTTACACCTCGGAAATTTTTCCGTACTTGTGTGATGAGTAGAACTATGAAGGGCTTGAGTGAATGATGTTTTATTAAGTCGGGAATGGCTAATTAAGAATTTTTGGAAATAAGAAAGTCGCGGAAAATTTTCAGCCCACTGGTCGTATATGGCACTATACGGCCCGTAAAGTGATTTACGGACCGTATAGTGCAATCGTCTTTCAGCTTGCCAAAAATCTCAAGTTTTGCCCAGTGTTAATATGGTTAAATACGACCTAGTTTATGGCCCGTAAACTGGTTTACGGACCGTAAACCATGTCGTAAAATGCCATGTTCCTCTGCCAAAAATTTCTATTTTTGAAATGATTAAATACGGCCATGGAGGACGGACCGTAAATCAAAATACGGTCCGTATATGGTGGTTTACGACCACTGTTCATCCCGACAAGAATTCATTAAAGATTAGATTTTGGGACTATTAAGAGGGACTTAAGCCCAGTTCACGTCATTTTTTATCCAAACACTTCAAGAAAACTCTAGAGTGTTCTTCAACACTTCAACTCTAAGAATATCAAGAAAATCCAAGGAAACCTAAGATTATCAACACCAAATTCATAAAAATAAGTGTAAGAACACATCAAAAGATCTTCTAAGTGAAGAAATTCCCAAGAAGGTTGAACTAGGGTTTTGGTATGAGTAAAGTATTTCAACTTAAGGATTGTCCAACCATCATCCAAGGTAAGTTTCATGATTATTCCATGTTGTTTGAAGTATTGGAAAGCTTAGACACTTGAAATGTAGAAGAACATAGAAATGGGTCATTATTGAGTGAATAGTGACATAAATGAATGATAGTGGAATTGAACTATGAACATTGAAGTGTTGTGAGTAAAAATACGTTATAAATGATGTTCATATCATGAAACAAGCATTAAATGCATGAAAACGCAAGGATGAGCTACAAGTAGAAATAAGGGAAAATTGGAGGAAAATGGTGGATTTTGCCAAATGTACGTAAATGACGATTGTCGATTATGATATTGCGAATAATATTTTGAATATTGGGAGTTGATATAGAACGTGAGAAAAGTAGTATGAGCAAAGGAGACGCTGCCCAACTTCTCCTAGAATTAGCGGCGTGTTCTTATAGTTAGTTTACTAATGTTGATACGAATTCTTTTATGAAGGTAACGATGTGATATCGACGGAGAAAAAGTGAGCGATATCTTAGCTAAACGACCAAGGTATGTGAGGCTAGTCCTTATTTCTAATGGCATGAATCTTTTAGCTTGAATCCCTATTCCTTTCATGAGTTCTTACATTCTAAGAAGTTAAAATCTTATACCTATGAATGTCTATATGAGATAAGTTGTACGATATGATGACACTAGAATGATGGTGATGTTATTCCTTGCCTACACTCACCTTATGTACTAGTCCTTTCAAGGTGAGGCAGAATGTCCATAATGGTTCCATAATGTAACCGGGGGATCACGACCTTACGTCACCCCGATAGAGTACAGTTGATCATGAGCCTTATACACGCATTATGATAAGATAAGTATTTTATGATAAGCATATTACTGTGAGTATTTACGATAAGCATGTCATGAGCATTTCACACCGTGCCTAGTTGGCTGGGCAGTCACCGCCAAGGCGGGCAGCTATACGGATACACTATGACCTTCGGGCATGGGCAGACACCACTAGTGGGCGGCATGAGATGGTACCCCGGACGCGGGAGGCCTGGACGCGGGCTAATATTATTGATTATCACACCGTTCCGACATGGACGGGCAGCTTGCGTATGATGCATACATGTTATGATGATAAGTATGAGTAAGATAGCATGCATTACTTCATTTATGATTATCAGTCAGATCCAGATGTCTCATGTTGATGTTATCCCTATATTATTGATGTCTCCTTTCATTATGTATGCCTCTCATACTCGGTACAATATTCGTACTGACGTCCTTTCTTCGGACGCTGTGTTCATGCCCACAGGTAGGCAGGGAGGAGAGCTTGGCCCATCTTTCTTCTCATGAGATCGTGCGATAGAGCCATGTCCAGGATTATATTATTCCTAAAAGTGTGTTATTGTTTCAGAAAAATGTCGCCGAAAGGAAAAGCTACAGCTGCCCAGAAAGGCAAAGCTACGACGAAGAAGCGAGCAGAAAGGGAGTCTCCGGCGGAGGTAGAGGAAAGTGAATCGCAAAGTGAGGCCGCGCCCAATGTAGAAGAGCAGGGAGGAGCCTCAGCTCCGATTCCTCCACCGGGTGCTTCGGGTCAACAAGTGTCCGAGGCCATACATTTATTGACACAGTTGGTTGCAGCTCAGGCACAACGACAGAATGCGGGCCCAAGTGATCGTTCGGCTAGTACAAGAGCCCGTGATTTCCTTACTCTAAACCCTCCAGAATTTTTCGGGTCGAAGCCGGATGAGGACCCACAAGGTTTTATCGATGAGATGTTGCGGACGCTGAGACTTATGCATGCTTCTGAGACCGAATCCGTGGAGTTAGCCTCATATAGACTTTGCGACGTGGCGGTACTATGGTATAAAAATTGGGTGATATCAAGGGGAGAGAACGCACCACCTCCCGTTTGGCAAGAATTTGTGGATGCTTTTATTCATCATTACTAGCCACCTAAAGTCCGCCGAGCTAGAGCGGACAGGTTCTTGAATTTGAAATAGGGAAGCATGAGTGCCCGAGAGTATAGTATGCAATTCAACTCATTGGCCCGGTATGCTCCGACTATGGTGGCTGACATGGGAGACTGAGTCTATAGATTTGTGAGTGGATTAGGACCACACTTGTTCAGAGATTGTCTGACGGCCTCTTTGCAAGACGGGATGGATATTTCCCGGATACAGGCCCATGCTCAAAACCTCGAGAAACGACAACGACAGCAGAGAAGTGATCGTGATGGTGACAGAAGACAAGGTAAGAGGGCTAGATCTATGGGGGAGAGCAGTGAGTACCGAGGGGGACCGAAACAGACGCATTCTAGGCACTCAGGTCAGACAGTGACCAATGCACCTCCCAGATTCTCGGATAGGAGATTTGACTGTTCTTTTCAGTCAGGCCAGGGGCAGAGTTCGAGGGCCTCAGATTCGCAGTCTAGGGGAGACTTTAGCCAGAGGAGACCTCCAGTACCGCGGTGTAGCCAGTGTGGCAAATTACATTCCGGACAGTGTCTTCAGGGTTCGGATGCTTGTTATGCTTGCGGGAAGGTTGGTCATATGATGAGAGACTGCCCCTCCGTGAGAGATAGAGTGGGGACTCAGCCCACAAGTTCAGCAGCGGGTTCTTCGTCAGCTCGCCCGACAGCACAGACTCCTCAGACTACAGCAGGCAGAGGCAGAGGTAGAGGGGGAGCATCCACTTCAGGTGCTGTTCAGCCCCGTGTATATGCCTTAGCTGGGCGACAAGATCTTGAGTCTTCCCCAGATGTTGTTACAGGTACCTTGACTATATTTTTCCGTGACGTATATGCTCTGATTGATCCGGGTTCTACCTTCTCATATATTATTCCATATATCGCTGATTGTGTTGGGGTGAGACCCGAGCCGATTAAACCTTTCGAGGTATTCACTCCGGTTGGTGATCCCGTAATAGCGAGACAAGTATATAAGGACTGTGTAGTCATTATATGTGATCGCCAGACGACAGCGGATTTGATTGAACTTGAGATGATAGATTTCGATGTAATTATGGGTATGGATTGGTTGGCATCGTGTTATGCTAATGTTTGTTGCCGGACCAAGGTAGTTCGATTCCAATTTTCGGGAGAGCCCATACTTGAGTGGAAGGGTAATGCAGCTTCCCCAAAGGGTAGGTTTATTGCCTACCTTAAGGCGAGAAAGATGATAGCCAAAGGTTATATTTGTCATCTAGTTCGGGTTCATGACACGGAAGCGGAAGTGCCAACTTTCCAGTCTGTCCCAGTAGTGAATGAATTCCCATATGTGTTTCCCGACGAGTTACCAGGCCTTCCTCCAGAAAGGGAAATTGATTTCGTCATTGATGTATTACCAAACACCGAGCCTATCTCTATTCCTCCTTATCGAATGGCTCCAGCAGAGTTGAAGGAGCTAAAGGCACAATTGAAGGATTTGCTCGAGAAGGGTTTCATCAGGCCCAGTTCCTCGCCATGGGGAGTGTTATATCCCGTGTTTTCACACCTTTGGAAAATTGGAAATAATTTGGACTTGTAGGAAATAAGGTCATATTGAATTTATGTAACCCATGAGTTGTTCATGAAAGAATATTAATGCGGATGTGTTGAAGAAGGCCAAGGGCAAAAATTGGAATTTCGGAAATTAGTTTCGGGAATTGCAAATGGGATCTATAAGTCATTGGGCCAAAATAATTGAATGAAAAATTTAGGCCCAACACTTAAGGGATGGCCGGCCATGTAGGCCCAAAACCCACCAATTTAATGAATGTTTTCCATGTGTTGGAATTAATATATGAAGCCCTTATCTATTGGAATATTCAAGAAGCATAGAAAAGAAAGAACATAACAAAAGAAGAGCAAAAATTGAAGGGAATTCGGCCAAACCCTCACAAATTCACCTTCAAAAATCTTCCTCCAAAAATTATTATCTTGTGGTTTGTCTACTAAATTAAGTGTCCTTTACAACTTGGTGTAGTTGGTTTGGAAGAAAGAGGACTTGTTTCTTCAAATTGACAACTCACTCAAGTGAAGAAGATTGGTGAAAAAGGTAAGAACTCATCCCTTTTTATTATGTTATGAAGGTTTGTTTGTGTTGTAGTATGTAGGGATGAGTAGAAAGTATGGAAATATGGAAGTTTGCAAAGTGGGTATATAGATATATATGTAGCCGTGTGTGTGCAATGTGGTGTAGGCAAAAATGAGTTGAATTTTATGTTGTATTCTAATTGTGGTTATGGTGGGAATTATATTGGAAGTGGAAGTTAAATTAATTTGGTTGAAGTTGTAAAATGGGCACTTGGCCGTGTGGCACTTCTTGAAGAAATGGGAATGAATTAATGTTGTTTAATATGTTAGTGGTGTTGTTGTGATCCTTGCAATGTAGATGAAGGTAAAATGATGTAAGTTTGCATTGAAATGGAATGTAGTGGCTTATGTCGTTTTAGAATGATTTTACGACATTATGAAAATAAAGTTATTAAGTTGCAAATTATGATGAGTATTGATGAAGTTGGAAGCTAGAAACATATTATGAGTATGTTTGTTAAAGATTAGAAGTTTCGGACGAGTTATGACTTTAGCGGAAAGTTTGTATATTATGTATATCGTATGAATATTTTGTGGAAATGCTATGAAATGCTTTTAAACTATGTTGTGGTAATCTAGATTGATAATGAATGTGAAATCGTTGAGCTTAGTTTGAAAGTTAAGGTTAAAGTGAAGGTTATGGCATTATGTCGGCAAGTAGAACTAGTTATGTCATATTGTGTTTTGTATTGATTGTGGTTGTTGTGGGTGTTGTTGTTGGGTTGTTGTTGATTGATTTGGCCGAGTTGAATTCTCGGGGGTGCTATATGTATAGGGGAAATGCTGCCGAAATTTCGGTAGACAAATAAGAGTTGAATTGAATTTGTAGCATCTATAACTTACAATTGGTAAATGTGACCATTTGCAGATTTTCGACGAAACGGAGAGTGAGCTTGGATAGGCTTAAAAAGCTCAAAAGGTATGTAAAGCTACCCCGATCCTTCTTTTGGCATGTCTAAGTGTTTTAGGATCGGATTCGGGCCTCAAAAGACCTTCTTGGCCATCGGAATCCGCAAGAGAAAATCTCAGTTTTTCCCTCAGTAGAATTGAACCATTTTGATATGCTTTTCCTGAAAGTATGTAGACTTTCTCTAAACTCCTTGAAAAGCTATAGAATGTCCGTAGAACCTTTATAGGTGAACCCATAAGCTCAAAGGGCGTAATTTGAGCCCACCGCCTTGCTTGTTCTGAGGTGGGCCCGCTATTCCCGGTTTTGCCCTTAATGTACTAAAGTCCCCTCTTTGAACGATTTTTGAAAGAAATGTTTCGACTACCCTTTTAATTACCTAACTAATATGGTTTTAAATATTCCATTAAGTCTGATAAATTGTTTTGATACTCGAAACTCATTTACTATGATTCCTTCCGACTTCATCGGATCGGTTTGTCTTTGATATGCCTCATCGAGTCTATGGAAACATTTATGATATTTTACTTGCATTAGTTTCTCACGACTCTATTCGTGGATACCCCAATGTTTCCCACACTGAGCCCGGGCCAGGATATGTTGTCAAGCGTGGTCCTCTGCATTGTTCGCCGTGCCTCGATGTGAGGGGGCAAGTATACGCGTACATGGGTTTGTGGAGTATGCTGTGCCATGTACGCTTGTTCTGATATGATTTACTATGGCCATCTGCTATGATATGTTATGTTACGGGGTTATGCCCCTATTCTGATTCTTCTGTGTTGTGGCACCAGCGTCGGGAGGGTGGCCACGTTCTGTCGGCCGAGTCCCTTGGCAGGGGCTGGATTTGATATGACATATGTTCTGTACACACTCTGCATGTTTTGGAAATATGTATCTGATACTTTGGATTTCCCATTTACTTTCTGTATGTTCTGCACCAGTTATGATTTTGTTTCTGCAACTCAGGCTTTACATATTCAGTACATATTTTGTACTGACCCCCTTTTCTTCGGGGGCTGCGTTTTCATGCCGCGCAGGTACCGACGACAGGTTTGCTGATCCGTCTGCTTAGGATCTCATTCTGCTATTTTTGGAGCGCTCTTTTATTCAGAGCCATCTTTTGGTATAGTCTGTCACTTCTATATATGTATATTCTTGTTCATGGGTACGGCGGGGCCCTGTCCCGTCATAGGATTCTGTCGGGTTGTTAGAGGTCTGTGGACATGTTGTGGGTTGGGATCTTTCTGTACAGTTGGGTGCTTATGTTGTGTTTGGGCGATCCCATTCGCCGCGGCGGCCGGTCCGCATATATTTAGATGTTGCTTTGTTGGCCCTGTGTGGCCTTTGTTGGTATTTTCTGCGTGCAGGATATGTGGGATAGTCCGTAAAACAAAGGAAACTCTGCCGAAATTTTTCTAAAAATTAGCTAAATTTGAAATGAAGCCTTGTCGGCTTCTGCCATATACTAGAATGCGTTTGAGTGCCCAGGTCGGGCACTAGTCATGGCCTACGGGGTTGGGTCGTGACAGGGAGCACCGGTCTTGTTCGTAAGGAAGAAAGATGGATCTCTACGAATGTGCATCGATTACAGGCAGTTGAACAAGGTGACAATAAAGAATAAATACCCTCTTCCCAGAATCGATGATTTGTTTGATCAATTTCAGGGAGCTAAATGGTTCTCCAAGATAGATCTGAGATCGGGTTATCATCAGGTGAGAATTAGGGAAGCAGACATTCCCAAGACTGCCTTCAGGATAGGATATGGTCACTACGAGTTTCGAGTAATGTCGTTTGGGTTGACGAATGCCCCAGCAGTGTTCATGAATTTAATGAATAATGTGTTCAGGCCGTTCTTGGACCTTTTTGTGATAGTGTTCATCGACGATATTTTGGTGTACTCTCGCACAGAGTCAGAACATGCAGATCATCTAAGGATTGTTCTTGGCGTTCTTCGAGATCGAGAATTGTATGCAAAGTTTTCAAAGTGCGAGTTTTGGATTAATTCTGTTGCATTCCTGGGTCATATTATTTCAGATGATGGTATCCGAGTCGACACTCAGAAAATAAAAGCTGTGAAGACTTGGCCAAGGCCTACGACACCCACGGAAGTTCGTAGTTTCCTTGGGTTAGTAGGATACTATAGGAGATTTGTAGAGGGATTCTCATCTATTTCAGCCCCATTGACAAAGTTAACCCACAAGTCGGCTATATTCCAGTGGAGTGATGCCTATGAGCGTAACTTCCAAGAGTTGAAAAACAGGTTGACCTCAGCGCCGGTGCTAACACTTCCAGAAGGACCAGATGGCTATGTAGTATATTGTGACGCCTCCGGAGTGGGATTAGGATGTGTATTGATGCAGAATGGAAAAGTTATTGCATATGCTTCGAGACAGTTGTGAAAACATGAACAAAATTATCCCACTCATGATCTTGAGCTAGCTGTGGCCATTCATGCATTGAAAATGTGGAGACACTACTTATATGGTGTGCACATGGACATCTATACGGATCACAAAATCCTTCAATATATTTTCAAACAGAAGGAGTTGAACTTGCGGCAAAGGCGATGGTTAGAATTACTGAAGGATTACGATGTGAAAATTCTATATCATCCAGGGAAGGCGAATGTAGTAGCATATGCACTTAGCCGCCGATCGATGGGTAGTTTATGTGGAGTTCCTTCGGAAAAGCGAGAAATGGTTCGTGAGGTCCATCGGTTAGCAAGTCTCAGCGTATGGCCAATTGATTCAGGAGATGCAATTATTAGCATCAATGACCCCACAGTTTCATCATTGAATCTAGAAGTGAAGGAACGACAATATGAAGATCCTTAGTTAAGCCACTATCGAGATCTATCTCAGGAAAAGGAAAAGTCTCCATTCGAAGTTTCCATAGAAGGGGTTCTTAGATATCGAGGCCGGCTATGTATACCGAATGTGGCAAACTTGCACCAACGGATTTTAGAGGAAGCACACCATTCTCGGTATTCCATTCATCCAGGAGAAACTAAGATGTATCATGACCTTAAATTGATGTATTGGTGGGATGGCATCAAGCGAGACACAGCAGAATTTGTAGCACAGTGCCCAAATTGTCAACAAGTGAAGGCCGAGCATCAAAAACCAGGAGGCTTATTGCAAGCAATTGAGATTCTTACGTGGAAATGGGAAGAAACTAATATGGATTTTGTGGTAGGATTACCCCGTACGCGAGGGAAGTATGATTCTATATGGGTGATCGTGGATAGAATCACGAAAGCAACTCATTTTCTCCCCGTTAGAACCACATATTCAGCGGAATATTATGCTAAATTGTATCTCAAGGAGATTGTACGACTTCACGGTATTCCTTAGGCCATTATCACAGACAGAGGGCACAGTTCACAGCCAAGTTCTGGAAGTCCTTTCAAGAAGGTCTAGGTACTCAGGTTAAGCTCAGCACGGCGTTCCATCCGCAGACTGACGGACAAGCCGAGCGTACTATTCAGACCTTGGAAGATATGATACGAGCGTGTGTGCTGGACTTTGGTGGTAGTTGGGATGAGAATTTTCCTCTTATTGAATTTGCCTATAATAACAGCTATCATTCCAGTATTCAAATGGCTCCATACGAGGACTTATATGGAAGAAAATGCAGATCTCCAATTGGATGGTTTGAAATCGGAGAAGTACAATTGATAGGCCCCGACTTGATCCAACAAGCAGTTGAAAAGGTTAAAGTGATTCGAGACCGACTGTTAACAGCTCAAAGTTTCCAAAAGTCTTATGCAGATAATCGCCGACGAGACTTGGAATTTCAAGTGGGCGATTGGGTGTTCCTGAAGGTATCGCCGATGAAGGGAGTGATGAGATTTGGCAAGAAGGGAAAGCTAAGTCCCAGATATATCGGACCCTACCAAATCATTGGCAAGGTGAGTCGAGTAGCCTATGAATTGGACTTACCTTCAGAGCTCGAATCCGTGCATCCAGTATTCTATGTTTCGATGCTCCGCAAGTGTATTGGAGACCCAATAAGAATAGTCCCGGTTGATGATGTGCAAGTAACAGAGAAGCTAACATACGAGGAAATGCCCATTGCCATTTTGGATAGACAAGTACGAAGGCTTCGGAATAAAGTGGTTGCTCCAGTCAAAGTTCTATGGCGGAACAATAATCGGGAAGAAATGACATGGGAAGCGGAGGAGAAGATGAAATCTATGTACCCCCATTTGTTCCAATCCCCAAAAGAGATTCAAGATGAGACGTCGATGATGTAAGGTATGTATGTTTTAATTTTATGTTTTTGGTCGTGTGTGGCCATAAATGTGTTGATATTGTGATATAGCCCTGGGCGAAGATATTGTGGGTTGTTGTAATGGGAAGGTAGTGTCCAAATTACAAAGGAAACTCTGGCAAATTTTTTCCAGGATCCTCGAGTGTAGAACATTCGAGGACGAATTTTCCAAAAGGTGGGAAGAATGTTACACCTCAGAAATTTTACCGTACTAGTGGGATGAGCAGAACTATGAAGCGTTTGAGTGAATGATGTTTTATTAAGTCGGGAATGGCTAATTAAGAATTTTTGGAAATAAGAAAGTCGCGGAAAATTTTCAGCCCAGTGGTCGTATATGGCACTATACGGCCCGTAAAGTGATTTACGGACCGTATAGTGCAATCTTCTTTCAGCTTGCCAAAAATCTCAAGTTCTGCCCAGTGTAAATATGGTTAAATACGACCCAGTTTACGGCCCGTAAACTGGTTTACGGACCATAAACCAGGTCGTAAAATGCCATGTTCCTCAGCCAAAACATTCTGTTTTTGAAATGATTAAATACGGCCATGGAGGACGGACCGTAAATCAAAATACGGTCCGTATATGGTGGTTTACGACCACTGTTCATCCCGATAAGAATTCATTAAAGATTAGATTTTGGGATTATTAAGAGGGACTTAAGCCCATTCCACGTCATTTTTCATCCAAACACTTCAAGAAAACTCTAGAGTGTTCTTCAACACTTCAACTCTAAGAATATCAAGAAAATCCAAGGAAACCTAAGATTATCAACACCAAATTCATAAAAATAAGTGTAAGAACACATCAAAAGATCTTCTAAGTCAAGAAATTCCCAAGATGGTGGAACTAGGATTTTGGTCTGAGTAAAGTATTTCAACTTAAGGATTGTCCAACCATCATCCAAGGTAAGTTTCATGATTATTCCATGTTGTTTGAAGTATTGGAAAACTTAGACACTTGAAATGTAGAAGAACATAGAAATGGGTCATTATTGAGTGAATAGTGACATAAATGAATGATAGTGGAATTGAACTATGAACATTGAAGTGTTGTGAGTACAAATACGTTATAAATGATGTTTATATCATGAAACAAGCAATAAATACATGAAAATGCAAGGATGAGCTACAAGTAGAAATAAGGGAAAATTTGAGGAAAATGTTGGATTTTGCCAAATGTACGTAAATGACGGTTGTCGATTATGATATTGCGAATAATATTTTGAATATTGGGAGTTGATATAGAACGTGAGAAAAGTAGTATGAGCAAAGGAGACGCTGCCCAACTTCTCCTAGAATTAGCGGCGTGTTCTTATAGTTAGTTTACTAATGTTGACACGAATTCTCTTATGAAGGTAACGACGTGATATCGACGGAGAACAAGTGAGCGATATCTTAGCTAAACGACCAAGGTATGTGAGGATAGTCCTTATTTCTAATGGCATGAATCTTTTAGCTTGAATCCCTATTCCTTTCATGAGTTCTTACATTCTAAGAAGTTAAAAGCTTATACCTATTAATGTCTATATGAGATAAGTTATACGATATGATGACACTAGAATGATGGTGATGTTATTCCTTGCCTACACTCACCTTATGTACTAGTCCATTCAAGGTGAAGCAGAATGTCCATAATGGTTCCATAATATAACCGGGGGATCACGACCTTATGTCACCCCGATAGAGTAAAGTTCATCATGAGCCTTATACACGCATTATGATAAGATAAGTATTTTATGATAAGCATATTACTATGAGTATTTACGTTAAGCATGTCATGAGAATTTCACACCGTGCCTAGTTGGCCGGGCAGTCACCGCCAAGGCGGGCAGCTATACGGATACACCATGACCTTCGGGCATGGGCAGACACCACTAGTGGGCGGCATGAGATGGTACCCCAGACGCGGGAGGCCTGGACGCGGGCTAATATTATTGATTATCACACCGTTCCGACATGGACGGGCAGCTTGCATATCATGCGTACATGTTATGATGATGAGTATGCGTAAGATAGCATGCATTACTTCATTTATGATTATCAGTCAGATCCAGATGTCTCATGTTGATGTTATCCCCATATTATTGATGTCTCCTTTCATTATGTATGCCTCTCATACTCGGTACAATATTCGTACTGACGTCCTTTCTTCGAACGCTGTGTTCATGCCCACAGGTAGACAGGGAGAAGAGCTTGGCCCAGGTCCTCAGTAGCTGTCAGCTGATAGATAGCACTCCATTGTTCGGAGGTGCTTATGGCTATTCTTTTGATGTACATTCATATATGCATATTTTCGGCATGACGGAGTCTTGTTCCATCTATGTATTCATTATGTTAGTAGAGGCTCGTAGATACGCAGTGTGGGTTAGATGGTCTCACAAGATGTTTTCATATGTATGTATATTATTTTGTTGGCCGAGTGGCAAATGTATATAAAGTATTTATGTTTTGATTAAATATGATTTTCCTACAATTTGTATGTAAAATTGATAAAAGCGTATTAAATGAGCAAGACAAGTAGTAGGGTGAGCAGTGCTCGATAATTTGCTCCGGGTACCCGTCGCGGCCCCTAGCTGGGTCGTGACAGATTGCTGGTTCATCTTCTTCTGTAGCTATGCGCCCTATGGGGCAGGGTATTCAGACAGCAGCAGGCCGTGGTAGAGGTCGTGGCGGAGCTTCCAGTTCTAGTAGTCCTTCGAACCACATATATGCCTTGGCTAGTAGGCAGGATCAGGAGGCGTCACCGAATGTGGTTACAGGTATATTGTCAATTTTCTCTCGGGACGTATATGGATTGATAGATCCAGGCTCCACCTTATCATATATATCTCCCTTTGTTGCTAGTAGAATCAGAATAGAACTTGAGTTGATAGAACCATTGAAGGTAGCCACACCGGTAGGAGATTCTGTTATAGCAAAGCGAGTTTATAGAGATTGTTCGGTGGTTATATATAGTCGTCGTGCCATGGCAGATCTGATAGAGTTTGATATGACTAAATTTGATGATATTATTGGTATGGATTGGTTAGCTTCCTGTTATGATAACGTTGATTGTAGAGAAAAGATTGTTAGATTTCAGTTCCTAGGAGAGCCGATTATAGAATGGATAGGGAATATGGCATCACCGAGGGGTAAGTTTATTTCATACCTCAAGGCAAGGAAGATGGTTAGAAAGGGTTATATTTATCATCTGGTTCGTGTGCATGACCTGAAAGCAGAGGTACCGACTCTTCAGTCAGTCCCGATAGTTAAAGAGTATCCAGATGTATTCCCAAATGAACTTCCAGGTCTTCCTCCTAAACGGGAGATAGAGTTTACTATAGATGCATTGCTAGATACGCAACCCATATCTATTCCTCTTTATAGAATGGAACCTGCAGAGCTGAAGGAATTAAATGAGCAACTGAGGGACTTGTTAGAAAAGGGCTTCATCAGGCCTAGCACATCACCTTGGGGAGCACTAGTATTATTTGTGAGAAAGAAAGATGGGTCGCTGCGGATATGTATTGATTATAGGCAGCTGAATAAAGTAACAATAAAGAATAGGTATCCCCTCCCCAGAATTGACGATCTATTTGACCAGTTGCAGGGTGCTAAGTGTTTTTCGAAGATAGACTTACGATCAGGCTATCATCAGGTGCAGGTCAAGGAGGCAGATATTCTGAAGACTGCATTCAGGACCCGATATGGGCATTATGAGTTTAGAGTTATGTCTTTTGGGCTGACCAATGCTCCATAAGTATTTATGGATTTGATGAACCAAGTATTCAAACCATTCCTGGATATGTTCGTTATTGTATTTATTGATGATATTCTGGTCTATTCACGTTCAGGAGAGGAGTATGCAGACCATTTGAGAGCGGTACTTAAGGTGCTCCAACACCAGAAGTTGTATGCTATGTTTTCTAAATGCGAATTCTGGTTGACTTCAGTAGCATTCTTGGGGTATATTATTGGAGCTGATGGTATTCGGGTAGATACACAGAAGATTGAAGTTGTAAGTACTTGGCCTAGACCTACGACACCTACTGAGGTACGTAGTTTTCTGGGGCTAGCAGGATATTACAGGAGATTCGTAGAAAAGTTTGCCTCGATTTCAGTGCCTTTAACAAGGCTAACTCAGAAGGCAGCTAAGTTCCAGTGGACTGATGCTTGTGATCAAATCTTCCAGTTGCTGAAAGATAAGTTGACTACGGCTCCAGTTCTAACTCTTCTGAGGGACTAGATGGCTATGTTATTTATTGTGATGCTTTCGGTGTTGGACTAGGTTGTGTATTGATGCAGCATGGCAGGGTTATAGCCTATGCCTCCCGACAGCTTAGAAAGCACGACAGGAATTATCTTACTCATGATCTGGAGTTAGCAGCGGTAATTCATGCCTTGAATATATGGACACATTATTTATATGGTGTTCATGTTGATATTTATACGGATCATAGGAGTCTCCAATATATCTTTAAGCAGAAGGAACTGAATTTACGACAGAGACGATGGCTAGAATTACTAATGGATTATGATGTTGATATTCTATACCATCCAGGGAAAGCAAATGTTGTAGCAGATGCACTTAGCCGTAAATCTATGGGTAGCTTGACAGACGTGCAACCAGAAAGGAAGGAGATAGTCCGTGAAATTTACCGGCTAGCTAACTTTGGAGTCCGTTTGGCTGATTCAGGAGATGGTGGAGTTTCTGTTCGAGAAATTGTTGTGTTCTCTATCATAGAAGAGGTAAAGAGATGCCAGTACGAGGACCCTGTTCTGGCACAGTATAGAGATACAACTCTTCAAAAGGAGAAGACCCCATTTAAGGTTACACCTGACGGAGTGCTACGGTATGGAGGTAGATTATGTGTACCTGAGGTTGCAGGGTTACGACAACAGGTTATGGAAGAGGCACACTATGCCCGTTATTCTGTTTATCCAGGGTCAACGAAGATGTATCATGACCTCAGATGTTTATATTGGTGGGATGGCATGCAAAGGGACATCGCTGAGTTTGTTGCTCAGTGCTAGAATTGTCAACAGGTTAAGGTCGAGCATCAGAAGCCTGGTGGGTTATTACAGGAGGTAGAGATCCCCACATGGAAATGGGAAGTAATTAATATGGACTTCATTACGGGTTTACGTCGCACTCCACGGAAGTATGACTCTATATGGGTTATTGTGGATAGGCTGACAAAATCAGCCCATTTTCTTCCAGTCAGGACTACTTATTCAGCTGAGGACTATTTGAGGTTATACATTAATGAGATAGTGAGACTTCATGGGGTTCCCACATCTATTATATCGGACAGAGGAGCTCAGTTTACGGCTAACTTCTGGAGATCATTCTAGAAGGGATTGGGGACACAGGTGAGCCTTAGCACAGCATTTCACCTTCAGACTGACGGACAGGCTGTATTATTGATTTCAGAGGTAGCTGGGCTGATCATTTGTCTCTTATCAAGTTTTCTTATAATAATACCTACCATTCTAGTATCCAGATGGCACCGTATGAGGCCTTATATGGGAGGAAGTGCAGGTCACCTCTTTGTTGGTTCGATGTTGGTGAGACTAAATTGATAGGCCCAGACATGATTCAGCAAGCTGTTGATAAGGTGAAACTCATTCAGGAGAGATTATTGGCAGCCCAGAGTCGACAGAAGTTATATGCAGATAACCGACGTCGACACTTAGAGTTTCATATTGGTGATTGGGTGTTCTTGAAAGTGTCACCCATGAAGGGTGTGATGAGGTTCGGCAAGAAGGGGAAGCTTAGCCCGAGATACATTGGGCATTATCAAATTATTCGTAGGGTAGGCAAAGTTGCCTATGAGTTGGACCTACCATCTGATTTGGAAGTAGTACATCCAGTCTTTCACGTATCAATGCTTCGTAAATGTATTGGTGACCCTTCTAGAGTATTCCCTGTAGACGATGTCTAGGTAACAGAGGGGTTGTCTTATGAGGAGAGCCCTATAGCTATACTTGATCGCCAAGTTAGAAGGTTACGTACTAAGTATGTGGCTTCCGTCAAAGTATTGTGGCAAAACAATAATAGGGAAGAGATGAACTGGGAAGCCAAAAACGAGATGAAGAATAAGTATCCTTACTTGTTCCCTATGCCTGCAGGTAATTTAATTCTTTATTTGACTATGTTGATTAGTAGATAAGACTTCATGCTATTGTGGCCCTTTGAGGCATCTGTGGGTTGTTGAATGCAGGTTGGCAGGTATAGTGATAAAGGAGACCTTCCAAAGTTCTTAAAAGACCTTATAGAACTAGTTTAACATTCGAGGACGAATGTTCCAAAGGGGGGAAGGATGTTATATCCCGTATTTTTGTACGTTTGATTATTCGTAAGCTAATCGACTTAAGTTCAAGGACAAGATTATTTTTGGAGATATGAGACAAGGACTTTTAAATCCCGATTTTAATAGTGCACGGTTTGCTTATTAATTACAATTAATATAGGAACATTAGTGAAGTGGGAAATTAATTAATTTAATAACACTATTAAGTGGGCCCTACTCTTGATAATTAAAAAAAAATAAAGCATGAACGATGACATGCCAAGTGGGGCACGTGTCAACAAGGTTGGCTGCCTATATATATATATGTTGATGTCCAGCCATAACACATATTCATCTTCACAAAAACTCATTTGAAGCAAGGATCATGAACAACCATGGCTGCCCTTGAAGCTCACGGCCACATTCAAGATTTTGAAGGAAAGAAAATCACAATTGTCTAGCACGTGTTCTGAACATCCAAGGGAGGCAGCAACATTATTTACATCTTAGATTTAATTTTGCTTGTTGCTTTCTCTTCACAAAAGAAAGTGAACAACACCCATAGTTTACCTTTGAGAATTGTTCTTCACCTTAAGAGTTTATTGGAAGCAAGGGAAAAATGTACAGCAAGCTTGCTCGATTAAATTCCATGTAGCAGCAATGTTTTAGTCATTTATGAAAGCAAGTTAGTTCTTCTTCAAGGATTTTAAAGAGAGAGTTGTTCCTGCACATCTAAGGTAAGAAGTCTCCCTTACTTCATGTGTGTGAGCTTGTGTAGATGTTAGAAGTATTAGTTCTATGAAAACATATGGGCAGTAGCTTAAACTTGTAGACTAGTGTTGGATATTGTTTTATTGGATTGTGGGAGTTGTTCTTACATTTTGAAGGGCTGGACGGGTGGCTGATATTGTTGGGCTATTATAAGGTCATTGTTGATGATGTGTTATGGTTATAAATCATTAGGAATAACTCGAATATGTCATGGTTGTTATGTTGATTATTGTTGAATGTACAATATGTGGACTGATTTGGTGTGTTGTGCGTGCGGTACGGGCTGTTTCGGGGTGTTCTTGAATTTGTTTTGGCTAATTCTTGATATGGTAACTTGGACGTTTTGTTGTTGATGTTATTCTGGTCGTTTTCATAGTTGGCTTGAAAGTGAGGGAAGTTAACAATATAGGGGAAATACCGACCAATTTTCTAGAAATGAGCTACTAACGTTGAATTACGTTTTAAGCCTTTCGGTAGCTTAACCATAGTTCTTAACGTGTTAATATAGGTTGAGTTACTTCGGGCAGCATATACATATCGAATCACAGACCAAGCGTCAAAGGATGGCTCCAAAGATGCTCCTATTCTTAGGAACACTAGGATGGCTAATGTTTTTGATTTCCAAAAGCTATATTATTATGTTCTAATACGTGTCTGTGATTCCTGAAGTCCTATTTGATATAATCCATAGTGACATTCGAGGGGTACTTGAAATGACTGTTGTCTTTGATTCTCAAGTGTTAGTTCCTTCTAATTATTCTATTGAGTCTCATATGATTTAGTTGCATATGGTTGCTCATTATTCTGCTCGTGCATGCCGTTAATGTATCATTCACCGAGTCCCGGGCCGGGTATGTTTTCGTGCACAGTTTCACCGCATTGTTCACCGAGTCCCTCACTAGAGGGCCGGGTACGTATGTGTATATATAATGATATGATTATGGCGCCAAGTCCCATGATGGGCCGGGTATGTTATATGATGACTTTATTCACCGAGGCCCATAATGGACTGGGTATGGTATATGACATAGACATGCATTATTCTCATCTCGTAAGGCACATGTGCATTGGCATCTTTGATTATCATACTTGCCCCCTGTAATCTTTTATTCAGTTATGATTTTCTTTATTGTATTTCATGCTTTATATACTCAGTACATATCTCGTACTGACCCCTTTTCTTCGGGGGGCTGCGTTTCATGCCCGCAGGTACAAACACTCGGTTTGGTAATCCTCCAGCTTAGGACTTCTGCTCAGCTGTTTTGGTGAGCTCCATTGTTCCGGAGCCTAGATTATTTTGGCACAGATCTTTTGATGTCGACTTATGCATATCTAGGGGAACGGCGGGGCCCTGTCCTGTCATATTTAACTTGTACACTTTTAGAGGTCTGTAGACATATGTGGGTTGTATCTGGGTGTGTCGATATGGTTTATTTTAGATATTCCCGTATATAGTGGCAGCCTTGTCGGCTTGCGTGTTGTGTTATGCTGTGGTTAGCCATGACTCCTCAGGAGACAGGTTTATGATATGTGGCGTTAGGAGTCTTTCGTTTGTTTTTACAAGTTTCCATACTGTCCTTAGTTTTAGCCTGACTATATCTAGCAGGTTCGTATACGAGTGTCCAGTTCGGGCACTAGTCATGGCCCATGGGGTTGGGTCGTGACACAAAAGAAGACAACTACATTATTGCCCTTTTACCCTTAATGAAGTAAGGGCCTTGTTTGGGTGTCTTCTTTTGGGAACAAAGCTTGAATTTGCAAATCTTCAAGTAGTAGCCACATTGCAAGCATGGCCGTCTTCAACCCGCTTCTCCAAACCATCCTCCCATGCTATTATGAACATTTCAAATCCCCGGGAAGGTGCTAGAGTGTATTCAAGTATGTCCCTCCTCATGAACAATGCTTGCATAGCTTGAATTTCCCTCGCTTGGCTCCTTGTAAAAGGTCTTGATGCCACTCGAATTGTATCAACATCTCAACATACTAACCGCAGGACACTGTCTGCAAAGTCTCTAAGAGTAAACACCTGAATCATATGAGTCAGGATAGGGCACCGACATACCCATACACACATATGATAACCATAATGACTCGGCACTGCTCCAGGAAAAAAAATGGAGTTTGCCAATCCCAGCTGATAGCCAACCATCCTAGCTGAATACTTTTACCGGCAAAACAATATGGGACTGTGTGGCATGAACACAGCGCCCCCAGGCAAAGGGACGTCAGTACGAATAATGTACTGAGTATGTAAGGCAGCAGTAATCATGAAGAGTGAGATATAAGTCATAAAAAAAGTACGAGAAACAACCTGTAATATGGATAGCCCCGAAGGCAGAGAACAACAATGTAAGTAGCCCCGAAGGCAATGACTAGAAATGTAAATATATACCGTACGGACCCTTTAGTAAGGGACTCGGTGAAATAATCATATATATACCATACCCAGCCCTCTAGTGATGGACTCGGTGAAATGATGTAATAACGTTAAGCACGATTAGAATATCAGGAGCAACCATATACAAACTAAATCATCATCTGGGACATAACAAATTAATTAGAATGAACCAACACATAAGAATCAAAGACAACTATCATGTCAAGTACCACTGAGAATTAGAGTTCATTTGAGTCATGTATGTTCGTCGTTCGCTCACTTTATGTAATTCGTGCCAAAAAGAAAGAAAGGGATAGCCTTAACATACCTTGTCCACTTCTTAAGCTAATCCAAACTTAAGTCTCGGGCTTCCCAAGATCAACAACAACGTCAGTAGATACCAAACATTAGCTATAGGTACTTATGAATCCAACCCTAAGCTAGCACGCCATTTATAGAAATTTGGACAACATTTCCTTTATAAATTCAACAAATACCGAGCATTCATCTCAGCCAAATCATCAAAAACAATACCAACAACCAAATTAACAACATCAACAATTAATCCCATCGATCCAGCCCCTCAACAATATAAAAATAGTTTAAATAATTAAGACAATAATGCGACGAGCGGCAAGCTCGGCTTGTCAATTAAACAATAGTTAACCCCATCTTCATTCCAAAATTTCTCAAAAATATTAACAACAATAACAAGTTCCAAAACAGCCACCAAACAACCCATACGATAATAACAATTTATCCGATTTTCGATATAACTTTCGTATTCCTTTCATCTAGCAATGTATATACGATCTGGATAACTCAAAATATGTCTAGTAGAGGAGAATTCTTACCTCATATGCCAAGAAATTATCTTTTTCCACCTTACTTCACTTCGAAGAAATCTCCAATCCGCCTAAAATAGAATAAAACATGTTGATGCTTTCCAAAAGAATTCACGTTGCTGATTTAAAATACTTCATGTGAATATGTAGTTTCAAAGAGAATGAATCTCGTGCAAGAAGGTTGCTACCCCAATTCCATATGATGTTTCTCTCCAAAAGAGAAATAATGTTTTCTCTATTCTTAGAAAGAAAGAAAATGCACTGTATGTTGCTCCTCCCTCAAAATTGAAATATGAAATTTCCTTTACGTTTAGTAGGATATATAAGCAAAATAGGTGAGCAAACATACCTTTATGGAAGTGGGGCCCACCCAATTAGTCCTTATATTTTGCAACAAGTCTTGATAGATACATATGGGTGGTAATAGTCATCACTTTCTTTTCAGCCCATGCACCCACGTGGACTAGTGCTGCCACATTAAGCCACTAGTTCATTAATTGTTCCCACTAAAATCTAATTTAAAAAATTACCCAAGTAATTAATTTCTTGATCTCAATTCACTTAAATAATAATCATTTTTAACACACCTTATATACTCATTTTATGCTTCTGTGATATGTCACTAGTCCATGGCCTCATTTGCCACACCTAAAATATTATTTCCAATCATCGTTGTCACTCTTTACCGTCTTAAATCATTTCGGGACTTCACTCTTTGTATACACTGAGTTCTTATTTTCATGCTTAAATATGACCAAATCCTCAAGCTTGGGTAAATTTTCTCATGTTTGACGATTCAATTTCGTAGTCCAAAAATACGGGGTATTATAGCTTCGACCGTATCTCACTCAAATAAATGTTGAACCTCGATGAAACTTATTTTATCCTATTCATTTGACTTCTAATCCTTTCAATCCATCTGTACCATGACTCTAACCACCTATAAGCTTGAGGGATAACCTCGCTTCCGTTACTAATGTCATTTAACTCGCACGCTTTCCAACGCATGAAAACACGAGATGTAACACTTAGATCTGAAAATTAAGACAAAAACGAGTTGATTTGGACTACATTGAGTTTTTGGGTGTTCTTCATTGTTCATCCTTGTTCTTGGTGAAGAAGAAGATAAACGGAAAGTTAAATCTAAGGAATCCAAGTCAAAAGTTGAAAAGTTGTTTTTCTAGCCAAAAAGGGTAAATACAAGGTTGAGTGAGTCCCAAGAGGTTAGCAAAATTCAAAAAATCTTGCATAAATCCCAAAGGCAAATGAGGTACAAGAATATTCACTGAAGCATAACGAGCTCACTATTTTTTGGAAGAGATCACTAAATACGGCCCGTATTTCACTTTACGGACCGTATAGCAGCTCATAAAGTGGAACGTATAAAAATAGTCATCAAGTTGAGCTCACTGTCTTGGAAGAAGATCCTTAAATACGGTCCGTATTCCATAATACGAACAGTATAAAGTTGGCCATATAAGTTGAGGTGAAGATTGAGCTTACTGTTGGAGAAGTACATCCTTAAATACGGTTCGTATTTCACAACACGGTCCGTATAAGGGGGTCATATAAAGTGGGATCCAAAGTTGAGTATTCTGCCTCTGGAGTTTATCCTTAAATACGGTTGAGTATACGAACCATATTTTGCAATTCGGTCCGTAATCTTCAAGGGTGTCAGTCGTATAACTTTGGGAGCCCAATCGTATTTCACAAATACGAACCGTATATCCAAACACGGACCATATTTGGTGAAACTCCAGTCATATTTCCATAAGGTGTATATCTTGATTCAAGCTTCGATTCCTTTCACTTCCATCTCATTCTCAAGCCTCAAACCTTGTTCTTAATTCATTTCAATTCCTTTCACGGACCGCGTTTTCAAGTTATCACCTACCCGGGCCCAAAATTTTATTTATTTTCCGATTTTTGCATTCCAATTTCTTGTGTCTCTCAACTAGTAACCATCTAGTAGTTGTTCCTACTTGTGTTTACTAGTTCTTGTGTACGCATTTCTTTCGTGCTAATTTTTTTCAAGCTTTCTTCATTTTATTTCGTTGAAATTTTATTGGCTCTCGTCCGTTTGTTTTTGAGTCGTCCTTCTTTCATCTTTACAAGAGAATCCATTCTACCACAAAGTACAAGCAACTGTGTGAATTCGATTGGTTAAGCGATTCATCAACAACTTTCGAAGGCGCACGGGAGTGTGGTAAGGTTTGAGAGTTGAATACGAGTGAAGTGAGGCTTTTATTACTAATATTGTTTGCTAGTTTTGCAGGTCATCATGTCTAACCAAGGCGATGGAATGCAAGAGGTAGGAGATATGTCTTATCCATAGCAAGTTCATATGAGCTATGATCATGAATCAACTATCGGGCGTGACATCGAGGTTGGACGGTATGGAGGGGACGTTGAGTGGTATGGATGCGCGGATAGTGGGAATTAAAAAGACTCGAGTAGATGGTTCGAGTAGAAAGGGCACTCCCCATTCTCTGAATGAAGGTGATGGGGATAGAACACAAGATACGACACCAACCATTACCCCAGGACTAGGACATACTTTGTGTGATACAATAACGGATAGAGGATACAAGAAATTAAGAAGACAAACAAAAGGAAAAGAAAAGATAGATAATTTGACACAACTTAAGATTCAATTTAGCAACTAAAGTTATATAAAACTATGACCTCTAAATTATCATCAAAAGAAACACCAAATTCTTAAGTTGACCTCAGGGGAATCTAATTCCAAGCAACCAATCTCTCAACAACACAAGAATCAACAATAGCCTTCCAAAGGCCTCTCACAAGTTTCTCTCTCTAGAGATAACCCTCAAACACTCAAATATTCATAATTCATTAAGGGTATAATTGTAATAGAGCTAGGTATTGAAATGTTTAGTCTACTATTTATACTAAGAAAATAAGGAAGACAACTAGCTCTATTACAATTATACCCTTAATGAAGTAAGGGCCTTGTTTGGATGTCTCCCTTGGAAATGAAACTTGAAAAAGGCTTGCATTTAAGTATTAGCCTCTTTTGGATGCATAGAATCCTTCTCCAAATAGCCTCTTTTCACAAATAGCCTCCCAAGCTATCTTCCATATCTTTAATGTCATCATCTTGAAGCCTTCCATCCAAGCTATCTCCCATATCTTGAAGGTTGTCCTATATTGACCTCCCATGATCTTCAAAGGCTCCATCTTTATGAAGCTCGATGGAGTTGGGCTTGTATGATTGTGCAATCCCAACCCCACAACCACTACTGCCCAAAGAGTTCCACCACCCTAAACAACTAACCTTCCACCCTAAACATCCACATTCCAAAACACCAATCGGAAAACCTATCCCCAAGTTTACCAAAATAACTCGAATGAGGAAATCCCTCAAGTAATCTTACAACAAACAC
The DNA here is from genome assembly GCF_019175385.1 of Lycium barbarum. Classification (NCBI taxonomy): domain Eukaryota; kingdom Viridiplantae; phylum Streptophyta; class Magnoliopsida; order Solanales; family Solanaceae; genus Lycium; species Lycium barbarum. Next base: position 65,063,081 of record NC_083345.1, read on the forward strand.
CCCAAGCCCAAATACAAGATCCCTTTCTTAACCAAAACCAATACCAATACCCTATGAATCAAGAGGAGTATGATGATTATCCACAAGATAGGTGGTGGGATGAGAACCGTTAAGGTGGAAGGCAATGAGAGATGAACAACCGGGGTAGAGGGAGACAGGTGTTACATCTCATACTTTTGTTTGTTGAATTTGTCGTAAGTTAACCAACATAAGCTTGAAAGACAAGATTATCTGAGATTCTACATATTTATGCTATGCTTAACCAGTGATAAGTAAGTGTCATGAAGGTTAGAGGTTGAACGAATCGAAGAAAATAAGCTTCGTTGGAGTTCGACATTTATTTGAATAAGATACGGTCCAAAATATAATATCGCGTATTTTTGGACTAGGAAATTGAACCTTCCAACATGAGCAAATTTACCCGAACCGGAGGATTTGGCCATATTCAAGAATGGAAATCAAGAGCTCGGTATATAAAAGGAATGAAGTCCCGAAAGAATTTAAGATAGGAAATTGTGACGACGATGATTGAGAATAATATTTTGTGTGTGGCAGATGAAGCCATGGACTAGTGCTATATCACATAAGTATAATAACTAGTATATGAAGTGTGTTAAAAATAGTTACCATTTAAGCGAATTGAGATCAAGAATTAATTGATAATTGGTAATTGATACCACTCTTCCACGTGGTATGACATAATGATACATCAAGTGATTAGTCACTTTATAAGTACCTAAATAGTGACACCTTTAGGATAAGTTTCATGGGAAAGTGGTGGCCAAAACGAATGGGCCCCCATAGTCCACAACTAAGATTAGATATTTGGTGTACCATATTAATGTAACTTGGAGTTATTCAGCAAAGTATTTTATAAGGAAATTTTGGGTTGCCTTTTAAAGAGAAGCATGGTGATAACGTGCAAAGGGTCTTCAACCAGTTTAGAAATTCCCTACTAGTTATGATGGAGGAATCATATATTTTCACACTTGCTAACGAAACTAAAGGAAGAGAAGTGATAATTTGATGAGTAAATATCTTCATGATGAAACAAGTAACGAGAAGCTGAAAGGATGGGCAGCAAAAAAAAAACATCAAGTATATATTTCCAGTTTGTGGAGATGAGAATTTTATTCTCAAAATTGGGATTACAAGTTATCCTAGCCAATTGAGGTAAAATTTGCTTCCTTACTACTAATAATTTGAGTTAATTCGTATTAATATTTACTGGATTATCGTATAGTAAATCAAGTGGTAGAAAGACGGAATATAACATCATGTTGAATATTATAAGTTGATTTGGGTACTGATTAAGGATTATTGATGATGGGTTGTTATTGTTATTGATGTTGGAAGTTGTTTTGGATTGGCTCGGAGTAGATATTATAGGGAAAATGTTGCCCGTTTCATTTTAAGATGAAGTTATCCTTCATATACATAAATACGCAAGCACTATCTGAGGTTGTACCTACGTTTCTTGTTATATGGAATGGTACAGTAGCTCCAGTAAAATTATGAGAAGGTCAATTGACGACTCGAGGTATGTTATGGCTATCCTTTCTTTCTTTTTGGCATGATCTTTACGATACGAACGAACGACAAACATTTAAACCCCAAAAGTGACTTCCACTTTTAGACACGTTAGGGGAATTATGACTTGACCCAATATACAACCACTAAGAACAATACCAGATGATTCAACAAATGAACTAATGAGTATTTGCTCTGATACCTATGTTTAAGTAATATCCCTGTCATCATGATTTTGTTATTTTTAGTATATGGTTATTCTCTTAACTTCTTAATGACCTCAATGGATTAACCTATAAATTCCTAGGTTTTAAAGAGGCCGTTTTAATGTCCAAATGATAAAGGACACTATTGGCCGTGGTTACCGGGGTGTGGTTAAAGAAGACTGTTATTAAGAACAAAGGTTAAGAGAAAGAGATGAACAGTATAACAAGATTCGTGACTGGACAGAGTCCAGATTAAAAAAAAATTGGGAGATAGACAGAAAATATAACTACATGATAAGAAGAAATATAGGAGTGAGGAAGTACCGAGTAGGATTGTTAAAAATTTATTTAAAACAACATTAATTTCCTGCTTTGTCCTTTGAACTTTTCTTATTAAACGAACTTATTGAAAAATATATATATTCATTATGTATGTATTCATTCCGATAGCTTTACTTATTGAACATTACTGCTTCATAACGACACTTGAAATCCTTATGTCCTTACATCTTATCAAAAGGTTTCATATGCATTCATTATATATATATATATATATATATATATATATATATATATATATATATTCCATAATGAAGCATTAATGGAATATATTCCATAATGAATGCATATGGAATATATATATATATATATATATATATATATATATATATATATTGTATGTATTCATTATGTTACTGACACCGAGCCGTGCTATAGTCTGCCGGGTACGACACGTAGATGTGCAACCACTGATCAGTTGGCTATTCACACAAAGTCCTGATACAGGCCGGGTACGTTGTACACACCGAGTCCCATTAGGGCTGGGTACGTTATATAGATATGATGGAGATAAATGCCTATGGATACTTATGCATTGATAAATGGTTTTACATGAAGCATGCGTGATTCTTGCCTTCGGGGCTATTTACATTTCTAGTCATTGCCTTCGGGGCTACTTACATTGTTATACTCTGCCTTCGGGGCTATTCATATTATAGGTTGTTTCTCGTACTTTCATTATGATTTATATCTCATTCTTTGTGATTACTGCTGCCTTACATACTCGGTACATTGTTCGTACTGACGTCCCTTTGCCTGGGGGCGCATTGTTTCATGCCACAAAGCCCTATATTGCTTTGCAGGAAAGTGATACAGGAGTTTGACTATAGGATGTCCCAGGTTATCAGCTCGATTGGTAAACTCCATTATGTTCGGAGTGATGCCGCGTCGGAGTATTTCCTTATGAGTTATGTCATATGCATTATGGGTATGTTGGGGCCCCATCCCAACTTAGGTTGGATATCATATCTTACGTTAGAGACTTTTGCAGATAGAGTCATGTATATAGTATGTTAGTGTTGTAAGCGGCTATGTAAGCCGAGAAAGACGAAAAGAACGTTTTTGAAAAGCTTTCATTATGCATTTCATTTCATGATTTAAGAGTCCAGTAAGGTTATGAGTATAACGAGAACTAGCGGGTTTGCTTGGCTCTAAGTAAGGGTCGGGTGCCCATCATGCCCCATCAGGATTGGGGTGTGAGAACAAGGAGGCTTTGAACACAATCAACGTCAACCTCCCTACTTTCCAAGGAGGTAGCAACACGGAAGAGTTCCTTGAGTGGAAGCTACAAAGTGAACGCATCTTCCTCACCAACAATGTGTCTGAGGCCTTAAAGACAAAGTATGCCCTCACTTAATTTGAGGGATACGCTTCCACGCGGTAGGAATCTAAGAAGTTACAAAGGGCTCAACAGCACATCTATGATCTTCCAACTTGGAACGACTTGATTGAGCACATGGACACAAGGTGGCTTCCACCCACATATCGTCAAGATGCAATCAAAAGGGTGTATTTGTTGAAACAAGGGTCGAAAAACGTGGAAGAGTACTTTGATGAGTTTGAGGACTTGCGGATGAAAGCCAAGCTAGAAGAACAAGAGGAGTGCACTATTATAAGGCTCTAGAAGAGGCTTTCCCCGTTGCATCCAAGGTTGAAGCGGATCTAAAGGAGGAGAAATCTTATAAAGACAAGGGAAAATCATCTTCAACTTGGAGCAAAGGCAAAGAAAAGTGGAAAACTTCCACTTGGGAAAAGCCCAAGACCAACACTCCAACACCTCAAGCCAAGTTCGATTACAAAGCCAAGGGTGATGATAAGGCTAAAGGAGATAACAACTCTAAACCCAACTATAATCGTCCTTCTACTGTCCAATGCTTCAAATGATAGCATCCATGGTAGTTCAGAATTATTGAAGGACGTGGATGAAGATTTGGAAGTTCCAAGAAGACCCATGACAAGATCTCAAACGAGGAAATTGCAAGAAAAGCTTAATGGGCTGCAATCAACAATTCAAAAGTGTCTTGTGATGGAAGAAGAGCTCCAGCCCAATTCAGATTTTTTCCTCAAGTCATAGACTTATTTGGAGGCCCAAATTAAAGTCCAAAGTGAGATGGAATGAGGCCCAAATCAGCCCCAAAAGAAGAAGTTTCCAGCAGCCCAAAATAACCCAAATATTAGTTTCTAGAATAAATATTTAATTGTTGTTTTAATCTATGTTGACTTGCATTGGTCCAAGTGTGGGTAGTCTTCTAGGTTGTTTTAATCTATGTTGACTGCCTTGGTCCAAGTGTGGGAAGTCTTCTATGCTTCTAGGGAAGATAATTCCCATTTATTTCTATTTTGACTAGCTCCTTCTTTACAAACTATATAAAGGGTTGATTGTCATTCATTGTAAATTAGATTTTGAAGAATATATTATATTGAGAGTTCTTTTGAACCTTTGTGCCATTACTTTAGGATTTATCTTTCAACCTAACTAGTTCTTAGTTCAAGGTAGTAAGATAATTTTTTCTTTGATAACTTTGATTTCTTTTTGGTATTCTTTCGAAGGCGATTAGTTCTAAATACTAATTGTTGTCTTAATATTACACCTCGGAAAATTTTCCGTTGGTACGCAAGTGAATGAACTAGTGATGAGTATGAGTGTATGATGTCCATAAGCAAGAAACAACGTATGATGACCTTAGGCGAGATTTCAAAGGTATCCGATGTGAGATGAGAAATTTGGCTAAGTTAAGACGAGATATAAGATGAGCAATGCATGCAAATGGGTGTGAGCGATTAGAACGAAAAGTCTAAGAAATATGAGAAGTTGCAGATTTGCAACTGCCCAGTGGTCGTAAAGTGCTAGGACGGACCGTAAATTGGTATACGGTCCGTAAACTGGCAGTTGTAAAATGGCATGTAGGACTTGAACATTCTTCCAATCGAGGAAATGGTATAATACGACCTGGAATACGGACCGTAAAGTGATTTACGACCCGTAAACCATGGTCGTAAATCACCATGCAAGCAGCCAAAGTTTCTGGTTTTTGAAAAGGTTAAAGACGACCGCAAGGGATGAACCGTAAAATGGAATACGTGGTCGTAAACTCAATTTACGACCACTGTTCACTTCAACACAGATTTTTCAATTCATTAAATAAGGGAACCAAAACTTGTTTTATTTCATTTCCACATTACACACCTTCTCTCTAAAACATCTCTCTACATTTATTATCCAAGCTTTCAAGGATCATAAGTTATCAACAACATAAAACAAAGTGAATCAAGAGTAAGAACATCATCAAAGGTTATCCAAGTCAAGAAATCCAAATGGAGAAAAACTAGGGTTTTGCTCCAAGTGGAGTATTATTAACCAAAGCTTGTTCCTACAACTTCTAAGGTAAGATTCATGATATTTATATGATGTTTAATATATTGGAGAGTTGAAATGCATGGATTGTAGAAAATATGGTCAACTAGGTCATGAATGATGAATAGTGACATTTTGAGGAATAGTTTGAATTGAATCACGAATGTTGTTGTGTTGTGATATGAATGTGTTATAAATGGTATTAAGATCATGAACTAGACACTTTAGATGGATGGACGAAGTTGGGTGTTATCACCTTGAATATGGATGAATTTGAAGCAAGTTGAGAAATCTAGATAATGTGAATGACTAATGGCTATTGTTATGATATTAATGAAGGTATAAATGCTAACATTGGAAGGGGACGTGCAAGTGTAGAATTGTCCGACAAAAAGGTATGTAAGGCTAACCCTTCTTTCATAAGGCATGGTTCTTTGGCCAAATTCCTAAATCCTCTATACGAGTGTGTTGTCTCCAAATGATTGATCTCCGAGCTCATAAGCTCACAATCCTCGATATGTACTACGTTTGTACTACGCTCCTCATATAACGAGTAAGCCTATGATATAGATGTAACGATAATGATGATGATAGTCATGATAATGATAATAATAATGATGCTAAAGGTGCCTACGAGCTATTAGATGTATGTGTGCCTATAAAGGGCTATAATGAAACCCCGAGCCTATGGTGCCGGGTAGAGTATATGTTTATATATATGGATGTATATGATTACGTAACGCGCGCACATATCTGCAGATGGTACGGATAACCCTGAAGCCTTGGTAGGGCCAGGTAGATATAACATTGAGCCTTGGTTGGCCAAGTATGTATGAAACACCGAACCTTATGGTCGGGTACGCTGCGTATGTATGTATATAAGTGTATGGCTATGTATATAATATGAATATGAATGTGAAAAGACTATGTATATGAATGCGAACAGGGGCATGTATACTAATACGAGCACTATTATTAAATACGCATGAGAAATGGGAATTTCCTATGAAAGGTAGGTAAGTGCCATGATGATGACATTATTGTCTTCCCCTCCTATGCTACTTCACATGTTGTTTACTATGCTTATATATCAATGTTGATCATGTTTTACATACTCAGTACATTCTTCGTACTGACGTCCTTTTGTTTGTGGATGCTGCGTCATGCCCGCAGGTGCACAGGGAGATAGACTTGATCCATAGCTGCTTATTCAGAGATTGCATAGCAGAGCTCCTTTCCTTCCGGAGCCATAGCTTTTTGGTACTTATTCTTTTGTGTATATAACTATGGGAATAGCGGGGTCCTGTCCTGATCATATGTTCTGTTATACTCTAGAGGCTCGTAGTCACGTGTATACGGTTAGATATGTCTGGCCTTGTCGGCCTATATTTTGTACACCTTATGGTAGCCTTGTCGGCTTATGTACATCTGATGTGGCAAAAATGCCAATGATGATTTAAAGATGTGATTGTCCGATGGGACTAGTTTGATGAATGAAAGAAAATGCATGTCTAATTATGTGGTTCACCTAGATGTAAGCATAAGTACGATTCAAGGGGTGCCCGGGTGGGCTAGCACCGGCTGCTCGTCGCGGCCCCCTAGGCGGGTCGTGACACTTAAGTTACTCATAAAGCGGTCAGGATCCGAATCTACTGTTTTTGATTTGTTATCTCAAGTAAAGGCGTTAGATTTCTTCCTATAAATCTATATGTTGTTACTTGGATCTTGTCAAGACTTTAGAACTTACGTTCTTTGAAATTCGTGGATTGTTCCTTCGAATTTCCCATATCTTTTATTTTCTAGTTTTTAGATTGTTTTCTATATTTTCTTCCGCACTTCTTATATGTTAATTATAAATTTTGCATCTCCCTAACCTCGTTGTTATCAAGTAGTATCAGAGCGGTTCTATCAAGATTCCGTTCTTGATAATCTTGGGGATTTCTTGAAAAAAGAAAAGAGCGAAAAAAAGTACTGTAGCAATGAACAGTGACGAGAAAAAAAAAAGAAAAAAAAAGTTGGGTGGTTGCTCTCCAAGAAATGTCACACCCCAATCTCATCAGGGCATGATGGGCACCCAACTCTTACTTAGAGCTGAGCGAACCCTCTGGCATTCATGTAATGAAACTGGACATATAATAAAGTACTTTCAGTCAAACCATAGAAATTTGCAAACGATACTAATGTAATCAAAAACCGAGTAAGATAAGCTGACATATCGGCCTACATGGTCGCTTTACTCAACGTACGACATCTCAACATACTAATCACAGGACACTGTCTACAAAGTCTCTAAGAGTAAACACCTGAATCATATGAGTCGGGACAGGGACCCCGACGTACCCATACACACATATGATAACCATAATGACTCGGCATTGCTCCAGGAAGAAAATGGAGTTTGCCAATCCCAGCTGATAGCCAACCATCCTAGCTGAATACTTTTACCTGCAAAACAATCTGGGACTGTGTGGCATGAACACAGCGCCCCCAAGCAAAGGGACGTCAGTACGAACAATGTACCGAGTATGTAAGGCAAAAGTAATCATAAACAATGAGACATAAGCCGTAATGAATGTATGAGAGACCACCTGTAATATGAATAGCCCCGATGGCAATGACTAAAAATGTAAATATATGCCATACCCGAACCTTTAGTAAGGGACTCGGTGAAATATAAATATATATACCGTACCCGGACCTCTAGTGAGGGACTCGATGAGTGAAGTCATCATATACCATACTCGGCCCATCATGGGACTCGGTGCCATAATCATACTAGTGAGGGACTCGGTGAACAATGCAGTGAAACTGTACACGAAAACATACCCGGCCCAGGACTCGGTGAAAGATATATTAACGGCATGCATGAGCAGAATAATGAGCAACCATATGCAAACTAAATCATCATCTGAGATTCAATAGAATAATTAGAATGAACTAACACTTGAGAATCAAAGACAACAATCATGTCAAGTACCCCTCGAATATCACTATGGATTATATCAAATAGAACTTCAGAAGTCATAGACACGTATCAGGACATAATGAAATAGCTTCTGGAAATCAAGAACATTAGCCATCCTAGTGTTGCTATGAATAGGAGTTTCTTTGGAGTTTATACATTCGTCGTCTGTTTGTCCCACATAGACCATGCCAAAAAGAAAGAAGGGATAGCCTTAGCATACCTTGTCACTTCTCAAGTTAACCATAACTTAGGTCTCGGGCTTCACCAATGTTATATCCCGTATTTTATAGATTCGGATATTTCAAGGTGTTCGTGGTAGGTTAAGGACAAGACTATGTTCCAAAATTATTTTAATACACAAGTTGTTTATTAATATGGAAATATTGAGAAAGGTTAAGGGTAAAAAGGAAAATTCACAAAATGGCCCATGGTAATATTGCGGAAGGCTAGGGGCAAAATGGGAATTTTACAAAATATTCGAGAAGGTTCTTGGAGGGGCCATGTTGGCCGTGTGTCACATGCCATATTTTATTAAATGGGGGCCAATTATAAATATATATGGACTAAGCTTACCTAGCAAGACAAGTTGGCATATTTGTTTATTTTTAAGAAACTTCAAGAAAAATAGAGAAGGGGACATGTGGCCACCCTTGTGTGGGTCATATATATATATATATATAAGAGAGAGGACCACTTTATTCATTAATTTTAACTTAGGAAATTGGAGAGAAAGAAAAAAAAAAGGGGGGGGGGGGGGGGGGGTGTTCGGCCATGGTGGCCGAACATGAGCCATGGGGAGTGATCAATGAAGAATTATTTTCTTCTAGCTTTTCTACCAATTGGAAGGTCCTCTATAACATGGAGTAGTAGTTGAAGCAAGCAAACCATTCCTTGTGCAATTTTAACCCCTAGCCGAGAAAGAAGATGGGTGGAAAGGAAGGTATGTGTTCAATCCTCTTTTACTTATGTTATGGATGGTTGTGTATGTTGTAGTGTGTAGAAATGGATAAAAATCATGAATTTGGTATGTTGGGGTGTTGGCCGAATATAGTTGCATTGTGTAGAACAAATTAATTGATTTCATTTAGTAGTTTGATTGTTGTGTTGTGGATTCCATGATGTAAAATAAGGATTTAATGGCTTGAAATGAAGTTGTAATCGTTGTGGTGTCGTTGTGGAAGTTAATGTGACCCTAGCATGAATTTTTATATTTGTATGAATGAAGTTGTTAGTGTAAAATGTTGGTGGAATTCATGAATTTGGAAGTGAGACATTTGTTTGGAAGATTGGAAGTTGGGTTGTGGTGATTGAATTTGAAAGAAGGAAATAGGTTGTTATTGTTCTTGTTGAATTTGGAAGGTGTCGGGTGAAGTAGTGTGTTGATTGAGTCGTTTTGAATATTATGTGAATTGAATTGAATAAAAATGAAATGTCGTTGAATTGTATGACAAAGGTTGTTAATGTTAGAATGCGTCTTGAATTGATTGTTGATGTTGTTGGCACGATTGTTGGTATTATTGTTGATAGTTTGGCCGAGTTGAATTCTCGGATTGTTGATTGATGATTTGGGCCGAGTTAGATTCTCGGGGATGGTATATTTACAGGGGAGATGCTGCCGAAATTTCGGCAGATCATAAGTGAATTTATTTGAAGGATTAAGACAAGTATATGATGATGAGTCTAATGATTGTGTCAATCTTCTTGAATGTAGACTAGCGATAGCGAGCTTAGACAATTAAGCGTAGCTAATAGGACGTGGAGCAGGTATGTTAAGGCTCATCCCTTTCTTTCAAGGTACGATTCCGATGCTATGATTTCATAATTGCCTCCATATTTTCCTTGTTTTCAAAATTTAGATGTTTATGATTCTAAGGCATGATTCTCTTCCCGATAACTCGTAAATGTTTTTCCAAAGTGTCCGTATTCTACCAAAACAGAGGTTTATGATTTTGTAAGCTCTTATGACAATAACGATGGATATGTTTCGCAATGACAATGATGATATCAAGGATGAGCATATTTCTATGATGACTACGATAAGAATGATTTTCCAAAAATGGCTTCTGAAACGTTCGTAGAAGGTTCTGTACTTCAAACGCTCATAACTTTCTTATACTAAATCGGATTGACCCGAAACTTATTTCTGAGCCTTCAGGTGTCGATTTATGTACATACCCATTGAGTCTTAAAAATTTGTTCCATGTGCATAGGTATATGAAGCAACGCCTTATGAGATTTATGATCTTATTCTATGTTCTCTTAATGCTGTTATTCGTTGCTAGTCTCATCTTATAATAATTATTCCTTCGAGGTGAGGCAAAGTCATGATGATTATTCCATAATGTAATCGGAGGTTACCGACCTTACGTCACTCCGATGGAGTTATAGCTTTTGATTGGGCTCTTATGCATGCTTAAGTTGTGATGATTACACCGTGCCTATACGGCCGGGCAGCACCGCTAAGGCGGGTATGGATAATAACACCGTGTCTATATGGCACGGGCAGCACCACTAGTGGGCGGCGTGAGATGACTACCCCGGACGCGGGCTAATGATGTTATGTGATTCAGAGAGTTTATGTATACATGAAAGTAAAGGTGAGCATGCATGATTCCGCCTTAAGAGGCAGGCAGTTACAGTCAGACCTTTCCTTATATCTTCCATATTTCCTTATTATGTTTGTTTTGTTCATGTTCTGTCCATATTATCATGTTATCATTCATGCCTTACATACTCAGTACATTGCTCGTACTGACCCCTTTTCTTCGAGGGCTGCGTTTCATGCCACGCAGGTACACCCAGATGAGTAGAAGATGTTCCAGCGGAGTTGGCAAGCTCCATTTTCTCTAGAGTGTTGCCGGGTCAGAGTGCTATGCTATGATGTCTTGTTCAAAGTTAGAGACTTTGCAGACAGAGTCGTGGGTATAGAGTGTCGGTATTGTAAGCGGCTTCACCAGCCGATATGTTACTATGTTTCATATTACGAACTTCATGTGATGATAGATTTTATTTGAATTGAGTACAATGAAGGAAAATTTCTAAAAGCTTTACTATGTATTTCATTTCTTATTGATGTAAGAGTCTAAACAGATTAAGTATGTAATAAGAGTCAGAGGGTTCGCTTGGCTCTAAGTAAGGGTCGGGTGCCCATCACACCCTAGTGAGATCGGGGTGTGACAACCAATCTATAAACAATACCAAATATGCCAATAATCAAATTAGGATACTCTTTCAAACCAATCCTTAATTACTTAGAAATCTAACGATATTCGGGCAGCAACTTCCCTAAAAACATAATAATCCTCGTGATTCCAACTTAGCCAAATATCAATCACCATACCAACAACAATATCAATAAATACATATCCAAATAGAATCAAATCCATTTTTAAATCACCTCCAAAACAGCCCAATATACATTCCTATAACGATACTTGTATACTCTTCTTTATTTTCGTATATACATAGTATAACAACAAACACAACAACAACAACTACAACCAATCCCACGATATTACAGCACACCAAACAATTCATAACAACCACCAAACAGTCCACATGATAAAAATAACAATTTATCCGATTTCCCACAATTAATTTCGTAGTTCCCGTCTCACAATTTAACTATGACCTGGACGAATTTATCTATATCTAGTAGAGGAGAATTCTTACCTTATATTCCAAGAAATAATCTTCTTCCACCTTACTTCGCTACGAAGAAAGCCCGGATTCAACAACAAGACAACATAGAACAACGTGATCGAAGCGGTGAACGAAACCCGATACGAAATTGAATAACGTTGCTGCCCATATCTTCATAAAGAGATATTTCCTCATTTGATATGTTTTGAAATCTGTATATGTATCTATATAAAAATACCAACGTGCAACACCCATTTTTTTTCCTTGAAGTAGAAAGAAAAGAAAATGAATTTTCCAAAAAGAGAAAGAGCAAGGACATTAGTTGCTGCTATGGACAATTGGCTTTGAGGGTCACATTAATTCTTTCCCTATAGATAGAAATATATCATTCAACCATGTATTCTTTTTGTGTTGCTGCTTTCCTTTACCTTAGTGGAAAGTGGTCCCCACTTATAAAGATTACCTTGCAAAGGTGTATTATAAGGATGCCACCTAATGCCTAAAATTACTTAGTCATTGTGGAACTTTGTTCCATCACTCTTGGTTGCTGCCACGTGGGGATAAGGTCCTCACTAATTGATTGTCCACAATTCTCTTTTGAGACACACAAAATATTATTTTCAATTATCGTCATCATACTTTTCGTCTTAAATCATTTTGGGACTTCATTCCTTGTATACACCGAGCTCTTGATTTTCATCCTTGGATATGATCGAATTCCCCGGGCTCGGGTAAATTTGCTCATGTTGGACGGTTCAATTTCCTGGTCCATTATACGGGATATTATAGTTTGGACCATATTTATTTCATTCAAATAAATTTCGAACCTCGACGAAACTTATTTTCTTCGATTTATTTAACTTCTAATCCTTGTGATACATCCGTAATCACTCTAACCACCTATAAGCTAGGGGATAAATTCAGTTCCGTTACTAATGTAATTTAACTCGCGCACTTTCCAACGCATGAAAACACGGGATGTAACATATTTCCCCCCTTTAGAACATTCGTCCTCGAATGTTAAACTAGTCCTGTATAAGTATACTGGTTATGGTGATCTTATAACGAATTAATTCTAACTAGAACTCCTCTATCATGTTGTGCCTCTCTTTACTCAATATAACACCATTCTCCACTTGACATCATTTAGTATTGAATTTCCAAAGAAAGTGGTCAGAATTTAGATATTCTCGTAATTGACTGCAACTAACTATATCTATCTATACTTGAAGCTTAAGTCGTGTTTTTCTTGTTTTGGATTCATCTTTCCAGTAATACTGGAGTTGTCTTTCCTTTTGGGTAGTTTTACCATTATATATTGGTTCCTCTTGTTCTCCCTTCTAATTCTTATATGTCTATTTCCACTCTTTATTTAGGTCGCGTAGTCTGCAGCGTACCTCGTTCTTGGAATTATCATTTTAATCCTCTGACATGCACTATCTATAACCTTCCCTTCGGATAGTCGAAAATGAGTTTTATTTTTAGTAATGAATTTCGGTTGCAATATTCCTTTGACACCTCAGGAATATCCTTTCAAGCGATATAAGTGACTCACTCTCCTGATATGATTCTCCTTGATTCTTGAACTCGTCGATCCCCTTTTTTTTGCCTCAAATAGTCTAGAAAACTTTAGTTCTTATCGTTACTCCTTCCCATAATATTAATCATATAGTCATTACCTCTACACCCACCTTATTAAATCAACCATGTGAATCATTTGTTACATACGGATACCATGTCATCTTTTGACCTCTCGCGATTACATAATAATCAGGAAACTTCCTCTTATCTTTGGAATCTTCTTCGGGTGTCTCTTCTCGCTTAACTTACATCTAAACCAAGGTTAAAATACATGATGATCTTAAGGTATTTTAAATCCCATGTTAATCATGTCCCATAATGAATCTCTCGAGAGCACTCTTTTGAGGTAAATACTCGTATCACATCTTGAGTGAACATTTTCCCTGTAACACCCCTATCATCACATTGAGGTAATACCTCTCTTCTGTCATATACCCATTTTTTTCAAATCTCTTTCACAGTTTGCATCACTTTACGAAGTGCTATCTTGACATTCCGTCCCTCTTCTGTCCTTCGGTCCATACCTCTTACAATTTCATTCTTACGTCTATGCTTGTCGTATCACCTCATAATGTCGAAGGTCAATTTCCCTTCATTGTCTAATGTCTATAACTATCTCACCATAGGATAGATGCCTTTGTCATAGTGTTCTTTGCCACAAATTCATTGAGACCCATAGGTCATCTTACACATTAGCCCTTTTTAGTAATATAGCTCATAACTTATCCTTCTGTTACAACCAAAACTTAAGGTGCCCGTTCTTTTGTTCGTTCTTTTTAAATTCACTGTCTTCTAGTAACTAGGTCATTGTAATCGTCTCCCTTAAACCATTTCACAATCTCCCTTAATCCAACTTATAACACTCTAGGCATATTATGTCATGTCGTTTCTTATCATATTCCTTTCCCTTCCTTTATTCACCCTTTGATTTTCTCATATCCTACTGTAGGAGATTTTTCTATCCCTTCTCCTTTGCTACTTGTAATTCACAATGTCATTAGCAAACAACTCTATTGCCAACATCCTAGCCTCTAATGCAGTATAGCATTGCTATCCTTTATAATATCTCTTAAGTTACTCGTTTCCATTATCTTGTCTTATTCTTTCTTTTTATAGGCATCCACTTTCTAATGTCATATCATTCAAGATCTTTACAAATAATTCTCAGCACTGTCTCAAATATTATCCTGACTTCTACCCATTTATTGTTGGCTTTCAGATCTTACTAACTTGTTTCTGTAAGGGATCTCAATTGAAATTTAAGCACCTATATCAAATATGTTTCAGAGTCAATTGTTTCCATCTTACACCTGCATTTCTCTCACCCGCTTCCCCTCTTAAGGGTGTACTTATACCATTATCTGTTTATATTCTGCTCTATGTCCCTATTTCCAATCTCAAATTCATCTGATCCTTTTTCCACTTCACTTGGTATACTGTACCATATCCATGTCTTTTCTTTATAATTTGTAACTTTGATTATCCACGTACGAAACCTTAACAAAATCACGAAGCGACTAGAACCTTTCTATGTATAGTACAAAATCTCATCTGATAATCTGTAATCGAGTAATGCAACCAATGTAGCAACTCATCCAAGGCCACATTCCACTCACTCCAATCAATAATTATTTAGTACTTGTAGTCGTTCCAAATTCTTAATTAGGTAGCAATTATATTTTGATGATAAGTGTCCAAAGATCTCTTGTAACATTATCTTTATCCCAACCTGTATCATATGTTTCCTCTAATAAATTTACAATACATCGTTTGTTCCTCAAACCTACAGTCCTTGTCCTTTAAGGATTTCACTGTTTTCTGAGGTGAAGTCATATACATGCAGTACTCCTTTATGCCTTATGCTCTTTTACCCTTGTTGTGTACCCAGTACCGACTTCTAACTTACTCCAAATCATATCAAGTTCATCTTAATGATAGTCTTATCTTATCACTTTGTCGTCGTACTACACCTTTAAGTTCATAGCTATATGTTTCCTTTTTATTTTATACTCGTACTGAATAAATTACATCCATCTTGGGTGCTTCCCCTTACCATTTCTCCAGTATATGTCCATCTTTTATTCTGTGCATGAGGAATCTTGTGCTACCTCTGGATCCTTCGGAAAACATTACTTCTGCATAACCCCTTTCTCATTTCCAAAACGTATTTTGTTCATCCCTGTTTGTTCTTATCATACCAGTCATTTTCTCGCACTCATTATACCTCGTTGCTCATCTTTCTGTATTTTGGTCTTTCATAATTCCGTCAGTTATATTACTCGTGTTCTCGGCCATACGTGTCATAACCCGTTACTACACTGTTATCTCGCTTTCTTCTTATTTCCTTCCTTCAATTAACTCATTCTTTTCTTGTGCTCGCTTTCATTTCTGTTATCACATAATCCTTATTCTGAACTTTCTCTATAAAACTCTATAAGTCGTTCTTATTCGTTCTATAGCTCGCTTTTCCATTTCATACTTGCCTTTATACTTTAGTCACACAGATCACGTCATATCTTTTAGTAACTTCCTCACTAGGCTATTCTTATTTTCATAATAATCCTCATTATATTCACATCATATCCTGTTTCTAATGAATCCTATAGTGTAACACTTCTTAACCTTATTCATGATTCTTGCTATGGTTTAATTACACTCTGTGGAGTAGGCGTACTTAACCTTTTACTCTTTCGGGTCAATCTTAACCTTAATACCTCGCAAGCTGTCTTATCAATACATTCATATTCGTCACAGTTCTTCTTCCTCTGTACTCTTGTCTCAATCATATTATTACTTCTTTTGACTATAAAATCGTCATAATTTAACCCTGTTTATCAATTCAGTCGATGCCTCAATATAACACACTATTAAGATTTGTCATCCTTTTCTAAATCATCTCTTAGTATCACAAGCCCTTCCAAATTATCCTAGCATTTCTTTTTACCATATTGATATCGACCTCATAATTACTATTACCATCAATTCAACAGTTAACTTATTTCTTGAAGTCAGCCGTACTCGCAACTTAGTCAAATCCTATCATTGTTGTTGACACGACCTTTCAAGACATATTACGAACTTATATCTCATTCTCTTTTTATTTGTAGAAAAATTTTGGCAGAGTTTCCTCTGTATTTCTTACTATCCCAAAACCTGCACGCAGAAAATACCAACAATGCCTCACAGGGCCAACATATATACATATATTTCATATCATATCATAGCCACACAGGGCTCCGAATATCAACAACAGTATGAAAATGATGAACTTACCTCGTATTTCTAACTCAAATTGTGCCTGTTAAACTTTGCTGTGTACTTTCCCTTTCAATCTTTAACTACAGGTCTCAATTATACCTGCAACATTTATACCATATCTGACATATACCCTGCTTACCGTTACTTATCTTTTTACTGTTTCCTTCAGCTCCTTCTGTTCACACCTTATAACTAAACTTATCATCAATATATACATTCAATCCATTTTCTTACTATACTTACAATAACTTACCTTGATGATGACCGGTTCGCCATTCTGTTTATACAAATTTTGATAACGTAACCTTAATGAAATATCTTGCATCTATAACTCCCAGTATCATTATTTTACCTTCTCTTGTCGACACCACTCTGCTGCTGAAATCAAAGGTCAGTATATAAGGGATATCACTTCCTATCTCTTCGCTCTATCGCACGATACTAAGATATGAAAAAAAAAAGAGTAACCATCCTAAATGCCCTGTAGTCTCCTGTTAATAAATGTGGCGCGCAACACACCATAAACAAGACTCTACTAGACACGACTATGCAGACAACCCCTAGGACGAACTGCTCGGATACCACTTTGTCACACCCCAATCTCATCAGGGCATGATGGGCACCCAACTCTTACTTAGAGCTGAGCGAACCCTCCTGCATTCATGTAATGAAACTGGACATATAATAAAGTACTTTCAGTCATACCTTAGAAATTTGCAAACAATACTCAAGTAATCAAAAACCGAGTAAGACAAGCTGACATATCGGCCCACATGGTCGCTTTACTCAACGCATGACATCTCAACATACTAATCACAGGACACTGTCTGCAAAGTCTCTAAGAGTAAACACCTGAATCATATGAGTCGGGACAGTGCCCCGACGTACCAATACACACATATGATAATCATAATGACTCGGCACTGCTCCAGGAAGAAAATGGAGTTTGCCAATCGCAGCTGATAGCCAACCATCCTAGCTGAATACTTTTACCTGCAAAACAATCTGGGACTTTGTGGCATGAACACAGCGCCCCCAGGCAAAGGGACGTCAGTACGAACAATGTACCGAGTATGTAAGGCAGCAGTAATCATAAAGAATGAGACATAAGCCATGATGAATGTATGAGAGACCACCTGTAATATTAATAGCCCCGAAGGCAATGACTAAAAATGTAAATATATGCCATACCCGACCCTCTAGTAAGGGACTCGGTGAAATATAAATATATATACCGTACCCGGCCCTCTAGTGAGGGACTCGGTGAGTGAAGTCATCATATACCATACCCGGCCCATCATGGACTTGGTGCCACAATCATATCATCCCATATATATATATATATATATATATATATATATATATATATATACGTACCCGACCCTCTAGTGAGCGACACAGTGAAAAATGCAGTGAAACTGTGCACGAAAACATACCCGGCCTGGGACTCGGTGAAAGATATATTAACAGCATGCACGAGCAGAATAATGAGAAACCATATGCAAACAGAATCATCATCTGAGACTCAATAGAATAATTAGAATGAACTAACACTTGAGAATCGAATACAACAATCATGTCAAATACCACTCGAATATCACTATGGATTATATCAAATCGAACTTCAGGAATCATAGACACGTATCAGGACATAATGAAATAGCTTCTGGAAATCAAGAACATTAGCCATCCTAGTGTTTCTAAGAATAGGAGTTTCTTTGGAGTTTATACATTCGTCGTTTGTTTGTCTCACATAGACCATGCCAAAAAGAAAGAAGGGATAGCCTTAACATACCTTGTCGCTTCTCAAGTGAACCATAACTTAGGTCTCGGGCTTTACCATTCTACAAAAAATACCAAATATGCCAATAATCAAATTAGGATACTCTTTCAAACCAATCCTTAATTACTTAGAAATCTAACGATATTCGGGCAGCATCTTCCCGAAAAACATAATAATCCGCGTGATTCCAACTTAGCCAAATATCAATCACCATACCAACAAAAATATCAATAAATACGTATCCAAATAGAATCAAATCCATTTTAAAATCACGTCCAAAACAGCCCAATATACATTCCTATACCGATACTTGTATAATCTTCTTTATTTTCGTATATACATAGTATAACAACAAACACTACAACAACAACTACATCCAATCCCACGATATTCCAGCACACCAAACAATTCATAACAACCACCAAACAGTCCACATGATAAAAATAACAATTTATCCGATTTCCCGCAATTAATTTCGTAGTTCCCGTCTCACAATTTAACTATGACCTGGACGAATTTAAATATATCTAGTAAAGGAGAATTGTTACCTTATATTCCAAGAAATAATCTTCTTCCACCTTACTTCGCTACGAAGAAAGCCCGAATTCAACAACACAACAACATAGAACAATGAGATAGAAGCGGTGAACGAAACCCGATACGAAATTGAATAATGTTGCTGCCCATATCTTCATAAAGAGATATTTCCTCATTTGATATGTTTTGAAATTTGTATATGTATCTATATAAAGATACCAATGTGCAACACCCATTTTTTTTCCCTAGAAGTAGACAGAAAAGAAAATGAATTTTCCAAAAAGAGAAAGAGAAAGGACGTTAGTTGCTGCTTGGACAATTTTCTTGGAGGGTCAGATTAATTCTTTCCCTATAGATAGAAATATATCATTCAACCATGTATCCTTTTTGTGTTGCTGCTTTCCTTTACCTTAGTGGAAAGTGGTCCCCACTTATAAAGATTACCTTGCAAAGGTGTATTATAAGGATGCCACCTAAATGTCTAAAATTACTTAGTCATTGTGGAACTTTGTTCCATCACTCTTGGTTGCTGCCACGTGGGGATAAGGTCCTCACTAATTGATTGTCCACGATTCTCTTTTGAGGCACACAAAATATTATTTTCAATTATCGTCGTCACACTTTTTTGTCTTAAATCATTTTGGGACTTCATTCCTTGCATACACCGACCTCTTGATTTTCATCCTTGGATATGATCGAATTCTCCGGGCTCGGGTAAATTTGCTCATGTTGGACGGTTCAATTTCCTGGTCCATTATACGGGATATTATAGTTTGGACCATATTTATTTCATTCAAATAAATTTCGAACCTCGACGAAACTTATTTTCTTCGATTTATTTAACTTCTAATCCTTGTGATACATCCGTAATCACTCTAACCACCTATAAGCTTGGGGACAACTTCAGTTCCGTTACTAATTTAATTTAACTCGCGCACTTTCCAACGCATGAAAGCACGGGATGTAACATCTTTCCCCCCTTTAGAACATTCGTCCTCGAATGTTAAACTAGTCATGTATAAGTATACTGGTTATGGTGATCTTATAACGAATTAATTCTAACTAGAACTCGTCTATCATGTTGTGCCTCTCTTTGCTTAATTTAACACCATTCTCCACTTGACATCAGTTAGTATTGAATTTCCAAAGAAAGTGGTCATAATTTAGATATTTTCGTAATTGACTGCAACTAACTATGTCTATCTATACTTGAAGCTTAAGTCGAGTTTTTCTTGTTTTGGATTCATCTTTCGAGTAATACCGGAGTTGTCTTTCCTTTTGGGTAGTTTTACCATTACATATTGGTTCCTATTGTTCTCCCTTCTAATTCTTATAGGTCTATTTCCACTCTTTATTTAGATCGCGTAGTCCGCAGCGTACGTCGTTCTTTGAATTACCATTTTATTCCTCTGACATGCACTATCCATAACCTTCCCTTCGAATAGTTGAAAATGAGTTTTCTTTTTAGTAATGAATTTCGGTTCCAATATTCCCTTGACACCTCAGGAATATCCTTTCAAGAGATATAAGTGAGTCACTCTCCTGATATTATTCTCCTTGATACTTGAACTCGTCGATCCCTTTTTTTTTGCCTCAAATAGTCTAGAAACCTTTCGTTCTTATCGTCACTCACCTTATATGTTAGTTCTTCAAGGTGAGGCAGGATGTCGATAATGGCTCCATAATGAAATCGGGGGACCACAACCTTACGTCACCCCGATAAAGTAAAGTTGTTCATAAGCCTTTTGCATGTATTATGATAAGTATGTTACGATAAGCATATTATGATGAGCATGTATGACGATGATATAACACCGCGCCTAGTTGGCCAGGCAGTCACCGCTAAGGCGGGCAAATATACGATACACCATGGCCAAATGGCATGGGCAGACACCACTAGTGGGCGGCATGAGATGATACCCCGGACGCAAGAGGCCTGGACGCAGGCTAATGTTATGATTATCACACCGATCTAATATGGATGGGCGGTTTATCCATTATCACACCGTACCTATATAGGCGGGCAGCTTATATATTTATGCTTACATGACATGATGATGATTATGAGTAAGCCAGCATGCATTTTTTCTTTTATGCTTGACAGTCGGATACAACTATTCCATATTGATACTTCTTTCATGTAATTGTTCTATTTCATTGTTTATGCCTCTCATACTCAGTACAATGTTCGTACTGACGTCCGTTTTCTTTGGATGTCGTGATCATGCCCACAGGTAGACAGGGAGGAGAGCTCGACCCAGACCAGTATTAGCTGTCAGCTGATTGAAAGCACTCCTTTGTTCGGAGGTGCTCATGACGATTGTTTTGTGTATATTCATGTATATGTATTTTTGGGCATGACGGGGTCTTATCCCGTCCTTATGTATAGCACTCCAGTAGAGGCTCGTAGATGCGCAGTGTGGGTTAGATGGTCTGATGAGATGCTAATATATGTATATATTATTTTGATGGCCGAGAGGCATATGTATGTAAAAGTTATTTATGTTTCCATATAAAATATGATTTTCCTACAATTTGAGTATAAAGCTGATAAAAGAGCATTAAATAAGTAAGATCAGTAGTAGAATGAGTGGTGCTCGGTGGCTAGCCCCGGGTACCGGTCACGACCCCTAGCTGGTTCTTGACAAAAGTGGTATAAGAGGGGTTCAGTCCTAGGAAGTGTCTACGAGCCGTGTCTAGTAGAGCCTTGTTTATGGTGTGTTTCGCGCCACATCAATAAACAAGAGGCTGCAGGGCATTTAGGAAAAATGACCATCCTTCTTTTTATGAAATCGTGCAATATAGCAATGTATAAGACTTTATCCTCCCTAATAGTGTGTTGTGATTTCAGAATGTCGCCAAAGGGAAAGGCTACAGTCGCCCAGAAGGGAAAGACTACGGCAAAGAGGCGGGTTGAAAGAGAGCCTCCGATGAATATAGAAGAAGGTGAATCACATAATGAGGCCTTGTCTAACACTTCTTCTACCCTGCCTAATGTGGAAGAACAAGGAGGAGCTCCAGCTCCAATTCCTCCACCGATTGCTTCGGGTCAACAAATGACCGAGGCCATTCATTTATTGACGTAATTGGTCACCGCACAGGCACAACGACAAAATGCGAGTTCAAGTGATCGGGCAGCAGGTACCAAAGCCCGTGATTTCATGAGTCTAAATCCTCCGGAGTTTTTTGAGTCAAAACCGGATGAAGACCCGCAAGGTTTCATAGATGAGGTGTTGAGGACATTGAAGATTGGTTATGCCTCCGAAACAGAATCCATGGAGTTGGCATCTTATAGACTCCAGGATGTGGCAGTTTTATGGTACAACAATTGGGTATTATCAAGAGGAGAGAATGCACCTCCTCCGGTTTGGCAAGAATTCGTGGATGCCTTTATTCGTCACTATTTGCCACTCGAGGTCCGCCGAGCTAGAGCGGATAGATTACTAAATCTGAGGCAAGGAAATATGAGCGCCCGAGAGTATAGCATGCAATTTAATTCTTTTGCTAGATATGCCCCGGCTATTGTGGCCGACATGGGAGATCGGGTACATAGATTTGTAAGTGGCCTAGGGCCACATTTATTCAGAGATTTTTTGACGGCTTCCTTGCAAGGCGGGATGGATATTTCCCGAATACAGGCCCATGCTTAGAATTTAGAGGGGCGACAACAACTACAAAGAAGTGACCGTGATAGTGATAGAAGGCAAGATAAGAGAGCTAGATCTATGGGACCTGGTAGTGGTTATAGAGGGGGATCAAGAGAGACATATTCTGGGTACTCAGGCTAGTCGGTGACCAGTGCACCCCCTCGATTCGCAGGTAGGAGATTTGACCACTCCTTCCGTTCAGGACAGGGCCAGAGTTCGAGGATCCCAGATTCCCAGTTCAGGGAAGACTATAGTCAAAGGAGACCCCCAGTACCGCGATGCAGCCAGTGCGGTAGATTGTATTCGGGATAGTGTCGCCAGGGTTCGGACGCTTGCTATACTTGTGACCAAGTTGGGCACATGATGAGGAATTGCCCGTCCATGAGTGGTAGAGTTGGTACTCAGCCTACAGGTTCAGCAGCTGGTTCTTCCTCAGCGCGCCCGGTACGGCAGACTCCTCAGATGTCAGCAGGCCGATGTAGAGGCAGAGGGGTAGCATCTACTTCAGGTACCACTCAGCCCCGTGTATATGCTTTAGCCGGACGGCAGGATCTTGAGTCCTCCCCGGATGTGGTTACAGGTACATTGTCTGTATTCTCCCGTGATGTATATGCACTAATAGATCCGGGTTCTACTTTTTATTGTATTACTCCATATGTTGCTGGTTGTATTGGGGTGAAACCTGAGCCAATCAAACCTTTTGAGGTATCTACTCCGGTTGGTGATCCCGTGATAGCAAGACAAGTGTATAAAAATTATGTAGTTGTGATATGTGATCGCTAGACCAAAGCTGATTTGATTGAGTTGGAAATGTTAGATTTCGATGTAATTATGGGCATGGATTGGTTGGCATCGTGTTACGCTAATGTTGATTGCCGAACGAAAGTTGTTCGATTTCGATTTCTGGGAGAGCCCATGCTTGAATGGCAAGGTAATACAACATCTCCAAAGGGTAGGTTTATTTCCCACCTTAAGGCAAGGAAGATGATAGCCATGGGTTATATTTATCACTTAGTTCGGGTTCATGACACCGAGTCAAAGCCGCCAACTTTCCAATCAGTTCTGGCCGTGAATGAATTCCCAGATGTGTTTCCTGATGAACTTCCAGGTCTTCCTCCAGAAAGAGAGATTGACTTCGCCATTGATGTGTTGCCGGACACCAAGCCTATTTCTATTCCTCCTTATCGAATGGCTCTAGCAGAATTAAAAGAGCTAAAGGCGTAGTTGAAAGACTTACTTGAAAAGGGTTTATTAGACCCAGTTCATCACCGTGGGGAGCCCCGTTCTTGTTCGTGAGAAAGAAAGATGGTTCTCTACGAATGTGTATCGATTATAGGCAATTGAACAAAGTGACGATAAAGAACAAATATCCTCTTCCAAGGATTGATGACTTATTCGATCAGTTGCAAGGTGCCAAGTGGTTTTCTAAAATAGATTTGAGGTCGGGTTACCATCAGGTGAGAATTAGAGAAGCGGATATTCCCAAGACGGCTTTCAGAACGAGATATGGTCACTATGAATTCTGAGTGATGTCGTTTGGGTTGACTAATGCTCCAACCGTGTTTATGAATTTGATGAACAATGTATTCAGGGCTCTCTTGGATTTATTTGTGATAGTATTTATTGATGATATTCTGGTGTATTCTCGCACAAAAATCAAACACATGCAGATCATTTGCGAATTGTTCTTGGCATTCTTCGAGCCTGAGAATTGTATGAAAATTTTTCAAAGTGCGAGTTCTGGCTAAATTCTGTGACATTTCCGGGCCATGTTATTTCAAATGATGTCTTTCGAGTTGACACTCAGAATATTGAAGCTGTGAAGACTTGGCAGGATACTATAGAAGATTCGTAGAGGGGTTTTCATCTATTTCAGCCCCATTGAGGAAACTAACCCAGAAGTCAGCCAAATTTCAGTGGAATGATGCTTGTGAGCGCAGTTTCCAAGAGTTGAAGGGCAGATTGACCTCAGCTCCGGTCTTGACACTTCCAGAAGGGCCAGATGGCATGCTGTGTATTGTGACGCTTCCGGTGTTGGACTAAGATGCGTATTGATGCATCATGGGAAAGTTATTGCATATTCTTCGAGGCAATTACGGAAACATGAAAAGAATTATATGACTCATGATCTCGAATTAGCTGCGGTTATTCATGCCTTAAAAATATGGAGGCATTATTTATATGGGGTGCATGTTAATATCTATACATAACACAAAAGTCTTCAATTTATTTTCAAGAAAACGGAGTTGAACCTGCGACAGAGGCGGTGGATAGAATTGTTAAAAGATTATGATGTGAACATTTTATACCACCCCGGAAAAGCGAATGTAGTAGCTGATGCGCTTAGCCGCGATCAATGGGCAGTTTATGTGAAGTTCCTCCGGAAAAGAAAGAGATTGTTCATGAGATCCACTAATTAGTTAATATTGGAGTACGTGTAATTGATTCCGGTAATGCAGGGATTAGCATCAATGATCCCACAATTTCGTCCTTGGACATGGAAGTGAAATAACGGCAATATGAAGATCCTCAACTATGTCGTTACATAGACACATCTTATGGAAAAGAGAAGTCTTCATTCGAAGTTTCTATAGATGGAATTCTTAGATACCGAGGCAGGCTATGTGTGCCGAATGTAGCAGAATTGTACCAACGAATTCTAGAAGAAGCACATTGTTCTCGATATTCTATTCATCCAGGTGCAACCAAAATGTATCGTGATCTCAAGATGATGTATTGGTGGGATGGCATGAAGAGAGACATAGCCGAATTTGTAGCACAGTGTCCAAATGCCAACAAGTAAAGATCGAACATCAAAAGCCAGGAGGCTTATTACAAGCAATGGAAATCCTTACTTGGAAATGAGAAGTGATTAACATGGATTTTATTGTGGGATTACCTCGTTCTCGTGGCAAGTATGATTCTATATGGGTGATCGTGGACAGATTGACAAAAGCTTCCCATTTTCTTCCAGTTAGAACCACGTACTCAGCAGAAGATTATGCGAGGTTATATCTCAAGGAAATTGTGCGCCTTCATGGTATTCCATTATCTATTATTACAGATAGAGGAGCACAGTTTATAGCCAAGTTCTGGAAGTCTTTTCAAGAAGGTCTAGGCACTCAAGTGAAGCTTAGCACGGCATTTCATCCGCAGACCGATGGACAAGCCGAGCTTACTATTCAGACCTTAGAAGATATGCTACGAGCATGTGTGCTGGATTTCGGTGGTAGTTAGGACGATTATTTACCGCTAATCGAATTTGCATACAATAATAGTTATCATTCCAGCATTCAAATGGCTCCATATGAAGATTTATATGGAAGAAAATGTAGATCCCGAATCGGATGGTTTGAAATAGGAGGAGCACAACTAGTAGGCCCTGAATTAATTCAACAAGCGGTGGGAAAAGTTAAGGTGATCCGAGATCGATTGTTAACAGCCCAAAGTCGCCAAAAGTCTTATGCAGACAATCGCCGACGAGACTTGGAATTTCAAGTTAGTGATTGGGCATTTTTAAAGTATCGCCAATGAAAGGGGTGATGAGATTTGGTAAGAAAGGAAAGCTAAGTCCTAGATACATTGGACCCTATAAAATTATCTGCAAGGTGGGTCATGTAGCCTATGAACTTGATTTTCCTTCGGAGCTTGAATCAGTCCATCCAGTCTTCCACGTTTCGATGCTCCGCATGTGTATTGGAGATCCCACAAAGATTGTCCCGATAGATGATGTGCAAGTGACAGAAAGGATAACCTATGAAGAGGTGCCTATTGCTATTTTAGACAGGCAAGTGTGAAGACTCCGAAATAAAGAGGTAGCTTCAGTTAAAGTCTTGTCGTGAAACAATAACCGGGATGAAATGACTTGGGAAGTAGAAGAGAGTGTGAAGTCTAAGTACCCGCATTTATTTCAAACCCCAGAAGAGACTCAAGATGGAACGCCAACAACATAAGGTAAGTATGCAATAAATGAAGTGTAATAATTAGAGTATCTGAACACCCCTATTTCTATGATTACTCAGATATTATATCCCCTGCTTTCGAGAGCTTTCGTAAGTCTTTCTTAGAATTTTATTGTGTTGTGTCCCTGTGAGGCAATGATATTATGGGTTGTTATGACAGGATGGTAGTGTCGTATTACAGGGGGAACTCTGGCGAAATTTTCGTAGAATCCCGAGTGTTTAACATACGAGGACGAATGTTCCAAAAGGGGGGAAAAGTGTTACACCTCGAAAATTTCCCCGTGAACGTACAACGAATAGACTAGCGAAGGATACGGGTATATGGTGTTTTAATGAGAAGGGAATGACGTTTGACGACCCTAAGTAAGATTTCAAAGGCAATGGGAACAAGAGATAGGTTATGCTCCACAATGACTAATTGTAGGTTTTGAAGACTTGAAAGTTACAGATTTGCACTTTGGCCCAGTTGGTCGTAAAATGAAATACGGACCGTAAAGTAGTATACAACCCGTAAACCACCATGTTGTATTCCAACTCACAAAACTTCAACTTTCTGCCAAATGTTCAAATGGTTAAATACGACATGGAATACGGACCGTAAATTGAAATACGGCCCGTAAACCGCGATCGTAAATCACCATGGTTCTCAGCATACCTTTCTGTTTTCATATGCTTAAACACGACCACGGTATACGGCCCGTAAACTGAAATACGGACCGTAAACTGGGTTTACGAACACTGTGCACTTCAGCTACTGCTCATTCTGGATTAGATTAAGTCATTAAAAGGAGACCCAAGCTCAATAAATTCATTTCATCTCCACGATATTTCTCTCTAGAAGCCAGTAGAATACTCTCTACTCTTCATCACAAGAAAACCAAAGGAAATCCATGATCAATAACACCAAATCCATGAAATAAAGTGTCACGACCCAACCCCGTGGGCCGTGACTAGTGCCCGAGATGGACACCCATACACGCTTACTTACCAAATCAGCATATCAATGACTTATCCATATCAAACATATATTAATTATTATAGCTATTAAGGGCAGATGTTGCCTAAGCGGTCGCATATATCCAACACTTCATACAGGAGCCACCAGGGCTATCGTAGAACATATCGTCCAAAGCATATACATAAGTATATATACACACAAGCCGTTAAGGCTGTCATAGCAAATAGGACCGCTTAGACGCAAATCACAGACATAACCGAACAATAATGACCCATGACCCACATATATGTCTACAGGTCTCTAACAAACACAACAGAATCATATGCCGGGACAGGGCCCCGCCGTACCGCTGAATATACACATACATATATATAACGGAAGAGTCTGTACCAAAATATGGGCTCCAGATCAACGGAGCACTCCAAGGCAGCAAAACAGACAACCTAAGCTGTCGGGTCACTCACACGAACGTCTGTACCTGCGGCATGAAACGCAACCCCCGAAGAAGAGGGGGGTCAGTACGGAATATGTACTGAGTATATAAGGCATGAAATACAACTGGAAAGATCATAACTGAAATAGAGATTCTGGGAGTCAAGTATCATAATAATGAAACCACTGTACCTGTGTAGTACGGAACAGAATCAAACATTTTCATATCGCATACCGTACCCGGCGCATTATGGGACTCGGTGAATGAAATCATGTCATTATGTCATCATGAATACATGTATACATATACCGTACCCGGCCCTCTAATAAGGGACTCGGTGAACAAAGTCATGCATGTCAACATCATATATCACATATATACCGTACCCGGCCCTCTAGTGAGGGACTCGGTAAGTGAAGTCATATCATCATATCAGTATGCCATCATATCATCATGCATATACATATATACATACCGTACCCGGCCCTCTAGTGAGGGACTCGGTGAATCAAATCATCATATGCCCTCCTGGCCACCATAACATATCATCATCTCATTACATCATCATATGCATATACCGTACCCGGCCCTCTATTGAGGGACTCGGTGAACAATGCAGTGGGGTGCGCACGATAACATACCCGGCCCGGGGCTTGGTGAATAGACATATTGAGGCGTGCACGAGCATAGTAGTGAGAAACTATACGCATATAAATCAAGACTCGATAGATAGGTGCGCAAATCGACACTTGAGGATCATAAACACGTTTCGAGTCAATCCGAGTTAGTATGAAAACGTTATGGACGTTTTAGTACAGAACCTTCTACAAACATTTCAGAAGCCATTTTTGGAAATCAAAGCAACAATCATGTCAAGCACCTTTCGGATATCGTTATGGATCAAATCAAATATAGCTTTTGGAACCGTATGTACATATCAAAATATATCAAACACTCAATGGAATAATCGAACGTGCTAGCATTTGAATATCAAAACTTTAGTCATATCAATTATCTTTCGAATGTCATTCGGAAACATATCAAACAGAACTTCGGACATCATAGATCCACATCAAAACCATATGAAACAGCTTATGGAAATCAAGGATAGTAGCCATCCTAGTGGCTCTAAGAATAGGAGTTTCTTTGAAATCATACATATACGTCATTTGTTCGTTTCATAAAGATCATGCCAAAAGAAACAAAGGGTAAGCCTTACATACCTTGCCCGCTTTCTACGCTAGTCCGAACTTATGTCTTTGACTTCGCAAGATCTACAACAATATTCATACATACCAAACATTAGCCATAAACACTTAGGAGTCCAATTCTAAACCAACACTTTATCTACAGAAATTTCGGCAGCATTTCCCCTGTAAATGCAACATCCCCGAGAATTCAACTCGGCTATATCATCAACAACAAATCTGAGAATTTAACTCGGCCAAAATATCAACAACAATACCAACTGTTATTCTAACAATATCCACAATCGATTCAAAACGCATACTAACATTAGCAACTTCTTCCTACAAACTTCAACGGCGTCTCATTTATGTTCAATTCATATTTGCTCACACATTCAAGTACTAATCCGAAGCCATTCAAACAATATTCAAGAACGTTTCAAACAATCCGCACAATATTCAAAATAATCTAACCATTATTCCACTCTACCCGAAAGCTTCCAATTGCAACAAGAACAAGAACAACACATTCTCTTCCTTCAATTTCATGAACTACACCAACAATTCACACACTAACAACATTTTTTTCCATAAAAACAAGAAGACTATATTCAAATCACATTAACTTCTAAAACAACTCTCCAACCATCACAACTTCACTAGAATCATCAAACTTTCATTATCAACATAGCATCCACAACGACAACAACCAAAACACTAGACAAAATAAATGAGTCATTATTCTTACACACACACATACACGGCCACACACACTACATATACACGTCCACCACACAACTTCCATATTTTCATGAATTTCATTCATTTCTACATACTACAACATACACAACCATCCATAACATATAAAAGAAGATTGAATCTTACCTTTTCCCCTTAACTTTTCATTTGGCTAGAATTTGTAGCTTGCAAGAATAAATGTTCTACTTGCTCCAATGACCACTTCACCTTGCTAGGGACCTTCCAATTAGTAGAAAATAATTTTTGAACAATTTTTCCCAAGGTTCTTCTTCCACCAAGTATGGCCGAATGGCCCCTAGTTTCTTTCTCTTCTCCAAATTTCTTGAATCTTCTATGAATATGACTAATAAGTCTCCTTTTTGGACTTATTTATTTTGCTCCCATATGGGCCTTGGCCCATTTATTTTTGGACGGCCAAATGGCCCCTTAAGTTCAAGCCCACTTTCTCTTCTTTTTTTTTGTTTTGTAATTCATGAAAAATTATTCTCCAAATTCCAAATTTTCCCTTAGCCTTCCTCCATATTTCTATGAGTCATCTTGCAAATTTTTCTTTTTACCCCTAACCTTTCTTAATATTTCCACTTCAAAACTTTCATGAACAACTTGTGTGCTACACAGAATCAAAATATAACCTTGTCCTTAACTTCCCGCGATTATCTTGAATTATCCGAATGTACAAAATGCGGGATATAACATAAAGTGTATGAAACCTAGCTAAAGTTCATCTCTCAAGAAAACCCAAAGGAAGTGAAGTACGGTTTTGGTGCTAGAGGAGTAATTCCATTCAAAGCTTGTTCAACCATCATCTAAGGTAAGTTTCATGACTAAATCATGTTGTTTAAGGTATGGGAGAGTTGAAACACTTAGATTATAGAAGGATGTAAGAAATGGGTCATGAAAGTGTGAATAGTAGCAATGTTGAGTAAAGGTTTGAATTGAGCCATGATCATTAATAATTTGTGATTATGAAAATGCTATGAATGACATTTATAACATGGAATAAGTGTCCTATGTGATAAAAATGCAACGACGAACCATTGCCATGATTATGGAAAAATTGAAGACAAATTGTGAAATATGGATGTTGTAAATGAATGAGGAGTGTTGTCTATCATATTGAGAATGTTGTCATGAACGTTTGAGAGTTGATATAGAATGTGGGGAAAGTAGTATAAACAAAGGAAGCGCTGTCCAATTTTCCCTAGAATTAGTAGCTCATTCTTATAGTTGATTAACTAACGTAAATGCAAATTCTCTTTTGAAGGTAGAAATGTGATATCGAAGGAGAACAAGCGAACAATAGCTTAGTTAAACGTCAAAGGTATGTGAGGCTAGTCCTTTATTTCTAATGGCATGAATCTCATAGCATAATTTTTCTTCCTCTTCATGAGTTCCTATATTCCGGAAAGCTAAAAGCCTATATCTATGAATGATAATATAAGATAAGAGATATGATATGATGATCCTAAAAGTGCATGATGTTATTTATTGCTCACACTTACCTTATATGTTAATTCCTTCAAGGTGAGGCAGGATGTCGATAATGGCTCCATAATGAAATCTGGGGACCACGACCTTACGTCACCCCGATAAAGTAAAGTTGTTCATAAGCCTTATGCATGTATTATGATAAGTATGTTACGATAAGCATATTATGATGAGCATGTATGATGATGATATAACACCGCGCCTAGTTGGCCGGGTAGTCATCGCTAAGGCGGGCAGCTACACGATACACCATGGCCAAATGGCATGGGCAGACACCACTAGTGGGCGGCATGCGATGATACCCCGGATGCGGGAGGCCTGGACGCAGGCTAATGTGATGATTATCACACCGATCCGATATGGACGGGAAGTTAATGCATTATCACACCGTACCTATATGGGCGGGAAGCTTATATATTTATGCATACATGACATGATGATGATTATGAGTAAGCCAGCATGCATTATTTCTTTTACGCTTGACAGTCGGATACATCTATTCCATATTGATACTTCTTTCATGTCATTGTTCTATTTCATTGTTTATGCCTCCATACTCAGTACAATGTTCGTACTGACGTCCGTTTTCTTTGGACGCGGTGATCATGCCAACAGGTAGACAGGGATGAGAGCTCGACCCAGACCAGTAGTAGCTGTCAGCTGATTGAATGCGCTCCTTTGTTCGGAGGTGCTCATGATGATTCTTTTTTGTATATTCATGTATATGTATTTTTGGGCATGACGGGGTCTTGTCCCGTCATTATGTATAGCACTCCAGTAGAGGCTCGTAGATGCGTAGTGTGGGTTAGATGGTCTCACGAGATGCTATTATATGTATATATTATTTTGATGGCCGAGAGACATATGTATATAAAAGTTATTTATGTTTCCATATAAAATATGATTTTCCTACAATTTGAGTATAAAGCTGATAAAAGAGCATTAAATGAGTAAGATGAGTAGTAGAACGAGTGGTGATCGGTGGCTAGCCCCGGGTACCCGTCACGGCCCCTAGCTGGGTCATGACAGAATGCTTGTCACTTATTACTTGGAAGACCATGGGTGTATGATAGGGGTGCTAAGTATGGTGTATACCGTAATACCTATTCTTTTACAAAGGATGGGCGAAAAACAATTTAGTTGCCTTGAATCCAGAAGATGTTGTTAAAGACTCCAAGTATGTTGA
Source organism: Lycium barbarum (assembly GCF_019175385.1). Classification (NCBI taxonomy): domain Eukaryota; kingdom Viridiplantae; phylum Streptophyta; class Magnoliopsida; order Solanales; family Solanaceae; genus Lycium; species Lycium barbarum. The sequence goes on from NC_083345.1 coordinate 65,095,897, forward strand.
TGATTCTTTTGTGACCAAAATACAAATCATTGGTCCCATTAATGTGGAACAGCGAACGGAGGAGAAGAATCAATTGGATCCACAAGTTGAGGATTTACCTCCAAAGTTTGATGGGGATCCATTGGAGCATCCAATTATTTGTGAGATTGATTTTCCATCTTTAAGTGATTTCGAAAAGAACCCAGATTTTGTTTCGTACTCCACACCAACCAAAGTAGCATATTGCGTAGGACCAATAATCTATGAAGATTTGGAAGAGAAAGAGAATAAGTTGCTGAAAAAGGAGTCCATGAACGAGAGTTTAATTTATGATCTAGTTCGAGCAAGATTTATTCCTCAAAAGGTTGAATCTTTGCAAGAAAGTGTAGAATTAATTTCACTCAATTTCATTAAGGTTAATGGATATAATCATGTCAAATATGAGAGAATCAAAATCATCAACGAGCTCATAGGAAGACATGATTTATTCTCTAACCCTGATCAAAAGGTACATGAATTTGATTTATTTAAACGTTTTTGTGGCACTAACTCAGATTTTGCATACAAGTATCGCATCGACACGGGAGTATTCAAGATTCATGAAGATCGGTTTAAGATGATATGTTTGAGAAATTATGGAAAAAAGTTAATACTAAGAAAGTGGGATTTATTTCGGCCATATGTAAATCTTTCTTTCAACATGATGAAGCTCTATGACAAGCTAGAAAAATGCAACTTAGAGCCTGGTGAGTATGGGTTGTACCCAATTTTTTTTTGTTGCTAATCTTTCATCGTTTATATAGCCTTTAGACTCGAGGATGAGTCTTTCTCAACAAAGGGAGGCTGATGAAAGATGAAGAAGATCAAGAAATCCAAGAAAATCAAGAAACACAAGATTGAAATTCAAGAAAAAGAAAAGTCCAAGAAGCTCAAATTTGAAGAATATTTCCCATTCTTGTTTCTTGAATCCTTTTCTAAATAGGTTTCTTGTTTCTTGATTTATATTATAGTAGGATTTAATTTCCTATCATTAGTAGGATCTTTATCCTAGTTCTAGTAGGATTCTTGTTTTCTTTATTCTTTTCCTTATAGAATAGGGATTTTACTTTCCTTGTTTTTAGCTATTTCCTTTCTAGAGTAGAATAGGGATTTGTAGTCATAAAAGAAGAGACCCTAGGACTATATAAAGGGTTCTCATTACTTGTAAATATAAAATTCACGTTTTTGAGCTTAAACCTTAGTTTGCAATAGAGTTATTTTCTCTATTTGGTGTTCTTTATCCTTGTTTTTGGTTCCAAGAAAGGTGGTGATAGTCTTTACCTTGTTTTCAGTTGCGTGTGGTGTTTCTTTATCACGTTAATTGATTTCAAGTGGTGACTTAGGAATTTTATTTGTTCTTGATCATTCAAGAACGCGTTTCTTGATTAAAATTCATTCTAGTTCCTATCCAGAACCCTAATTTTCTTTCCATCATTTCGCCTTTAATACATACTTGATTTAAACGATTCAATAGTTATTTTTATAGTTCAAAACTCATCTTTCTCCTCGTCTTGAAAACACATAATTCCGAGAACTATAGACCGATTTACGTCAGTTTCTTGAATCTGCCCATCAAACCGCTTCAAGAACAAGATCCTGGTTGATTGGTTCTTTGTTAACTCGAAGAATCACATCACGTAGAGTTGACTAATATTGGTTTTGTTGGGGTAGCTAGGAAGATTCTTGATGGAGAAAATGAGAGTAAAAAAAGTGAGAAAGAGGAAGAAGAGGGAGGTGTGAGTGAAGATGATGTAGAACTTCATTTTAATGATGGTTTGGTTGGAGTAGTTAGGAGGATTATGGCTATCAATTTGGGAGTCAATAGTGAAGAACAAAGGAAAAATATATTCCATACTAGGTGTGGGATAAAGGGGAGAACTTGTTCTATGATTATCGACAGTGGTAGTTGTGCTAATGTAGTGAGTTCACACTTGGTAGATACGTTAGGGCTTGCATGCACGAAACACCCAAAGCCCTATAGACTCAAATGGTTGAATGATAGTGGTGAACTGAAAGTCAACAAACAATGCATGATTTCATTCAATGTTAGCAGGTATGAGGATGAAACTCTTTGTGATGTCATTCCTATGCAAGCTTGTCATATCTTGTTTGGTCGTCCATGGCATTTCGATAGGAATACTTTTCATAATGGAAGGAAGAATAGATATTCACTTGAGCTTAATGGCAAGAAGTATATTTGTGCACCTTTAATACCTTCTCAGGTGTTTGAAGATCAAAAGAGATTGAGGGAATCAATGGGAAAACAAAGGGGACAGAAAAAAGGTGAGCTTGAGGGAAAAGAAATGAAAGATGGCAAAGAGAGAGAGAAAGAGGGCAGCACCTTAAGAAAAGAGGTAAAAGAGGATTTGAGTGGAAAAAAAGAAAGTTTTGGTGAGAGGAAAGAGGCTAAGGAAAAGAAAAAAGAGAGTCTCTATATAAAAGCCAAAGTGATACAAGAACGGATACGCGGAAACGAGAAATTAAGAAGACAAACAAAAGGAAAAGAAAAGAGAGATAATTTGACACAACTTAAGATTCAATTAACAACCAAAGTTATATAAAACTAAGACCTCTAAATTATCATCAAAAGAAACACCAAATTCTTAAGTTGACCTCAAGAGAATTGAATTCCCAAGCAACCAACCTCTCAACAATACACGAATCAACAAGAGCCTACCAAAGGCCTCTCACAAGTTTCTCTCTCTAGAGATAACCCTAAAACACTCAAAATATTCTTAATTCATCAAAAGCCCCCCTATTGAAATGTTTAGTCTACTATTTATACTAAGAAAATAAGGAAAACAACTAGCTCTATTACAATTATACCCTTAATGAAGTAAGGGCCTTTTTTGGATGTCTTCCATGGAAGTGAAACTTGAAAAAGCTTGCATTTAAGTACTAGCCCCTTTTGCATGTATAGCCTCCTTCTCCAAATAGCCTCCCAAGCTATCTTCTATATCTTTAATGTGACGTTCTTGAAACCTTCCATCCAAGCTATCTCGCATATCTTGAAGGCCATCCTTTGTGGACCTCCCGTGATCTTCGAAGACTCCATCTTCATGAAGCTCGAGGGATTTGGTCTTGTATCATCCTCCCCTTCTTGAAAAGGATTCGTCCTCGAATCTAAACCTTGCAAAACCATAAAGGAGGAGACAAACAAAAACCAAATCCTCAAAGGATGAGGATTAGTGTTAGGGTGGACTAACCTACCACCATGCCAAGTAAGCACAAATTTGTGATATAGCCAAGTATCAACCATTTTCAAGCAATTTAAACTCTCAAGTAGAGCACTAAGAACTTGGCTAACCCAAAGATTAAGAAATGAGGATATTCTAAAAGAGCCAAGGGTTTCAAGACACCAAGTTGGCAGGACATACAAATGATTCTGAATTGCAAAATGACACCATTCACACCAAGTTAAGACTTCACCGGGGTCAAAGGGAAAAGATACCCACATATCACGGGCAAGGCAACAACTAAGTACCGCAATAGGACCCTGACCTCCATAAGATGCACTCATAAAAAGATCATAAATGTCATCATATGCAAAAAGATACTAAAGAAAGGTGTCATGCAAAATAACTTCACCTAGGGTGTCTTCAAATGTAGTTTCACTATTAAACTCAAAAGCACGGTCAATCATACTACTACTATTCGGAACACCCAAGGAAGAATTAGCAATTTGCAGACAAGTTTCACCTTCTTTTTGAACACTTCCCCTCCCAATAAGTGGATCACAATTCCTCAAGGGAGGATTTCCATCATAGAGAAGAGATTTATCATCCCATAATGGATTGTCAAATACCATGTAGTCACCAAAAGTGGCCACACTTTCAACATTACAAAACATCCCACTAGGTACTTCACTCTCAATAGTCATGTCATCCTCAAATAAAACATTATCCTTTATAAGAGAGTAATCCATGAACAATGAGGAGTCAAAGCATGTCATTTCACTCTCAAAACAACCAATGTCGTCTTTCAATGCATTTTCGCTCACATGACTATCTACCTGACACACATCGCCACTACAAATTGGAGTCTTATCACGTGACACTAAAGTACGATCAAGAGACCCATTTTGACATGAAACAAGGAAGGGTGAGATGTCACATTCTTTCAATTGACCAACTATATCAACATTATCACTAACTAGAGGTACATTAAACATATCACAAGGATCCTCAAGTAGTGAATTATCATTACAAGAAAGTTGATCAACACTAGTTGGTAGTATGTCAAACTCGCAAGAATTACTAACGTGATGACCACATGACATTGTACTACCATTTAACTCACAAGTGTCAACACTAGGTGGACACAAATCGATCTTGCAAGAAGAATCAATTTGGTCATCTAAAGGATCAACTAGTGTTTGAGCACCTTCATTCGATAATGCACTATCATTCAAAGCACAAGTGTCAACACTAGGTGGACACAAATTGACCTTACAAGAAGGATCAATTCGGTCATCAATAGGATCAACTAGTGTAGGGACACTTTTAACAATGACATTACCAAAGCATGGCAAAGAAACATTAGGCTTAACGCAAGGTAAACTAACTTTCATACTTGATTTGACATTAAAATCACACAAAAATGTAGGAGTATAAGGATAAGTGATCTTACCTTGGTGTTCATGTATGCTCCTTTGACCAATTGAAGGAATGGTTCGGGTCGCCGTCCTGCCTTCAAGCATGGGGTTTTCGCAAAAGAGGTACCCTTCACAGATTCATTTCTTCTCACATGGGGCTTGGGATATTGGCCTCTCAATATCCTTTTCATGTCCTCCCAACTCTTGATTGGACTCCTTACTCGTCTCCCACAACTTTTCACATACTCCCAATATTTGACAAGCTTTGAGTCAAAAGTTTGAACGGCTAAGTCCATCTTCATTTCTTATGAATAGTGGTAGCTAGCGAAGATTTCATCCATTATGAACTCCCATTTCTCATAGTCTTCTCTACTAGCTTCCCTAGCCAAGGTAGGCCATTTCACATGGGTATCTCTCACTTTTGCACTTGGACTCATTCTACGAAGTACGTATGGAAATAGAGGTTTCCTCCTTTCATCCACGACATACTTATGCCACTCTTGCTCATATGGGATCTCATGCCTTTGAAACCAAGGGTCACCTAAACATACATGACAAGTATCCAATGGAAGCACATCACACCAAACCTCCTCTTGGTACTCACCAAGTGAAATGAAAACCATCATTTTCTTATCAACCCAATACCCTCCCTCGTCATAATAAGGATTTCGCCTATTAAAACAAGGTAGCCTTACTCTTCAACCGCACGAGGGGTGATGAAATTGGCGTAAAAATCGTCATCAAGCACAAGGGTTCCCTCTCTACCACAAAGGTTTACCTTGGTCTCTATGAATTGCCTCTTTGGAACCACCTTCCTTTGCATAGGACGACTCCAACTAGTACTCACATTCCCACTCATGCCTCTTTGCTTCGGATAGTAAGTACTCGATTCGTCTTCATCTTCATGACGTATAGCTCAAGAATTTTCAGCTTCATTATCTTCACCATATGAATCATAACAAGGGTCTTCTTCATCCCCATCGTCCTCTTAAGACACATGAGAACCACTCTCGTCATATTCTCCGTCAAAATGGTAATTCTTTTCTCGAACTTCCTCATGATCACCATTTCCCATATAGCCCTCATATTCCTCATCGTCACACTCTTGATAGCTCCCATAGTCCTTGTCACGACTTAACCCCGTGGGCCATGACTAGTGCCCGACCTGGACACTCATATACGTACGTGTTAGACATAATCATACTGACACTATAGATGGCATGGGAATCGACATAGACCCAAAGGTTCTCAATCCATCACAACGTAATAATCAATATGGAAACTTGCAAAGGAACTCCAGAGGTTCATAACGTCATCATATATACACACACTCAGATAACCTGTCTCTTGAGGAATCACAACTGATCAAAACATAATATGATACGCAAGCCGACAAGGCTGCCACTACATATTAATATCATACGCAAGCCGACAAGGCTGCCACAACATATCAATATCATACGCAAGCCGACAAGGCTGCCACAACATATCAATATCCATAGCACATCGTATAGACACAGTTGAACAAACTTATACACAACCCATACATATGTCTACAGACCTCTAAGAGTATCGATAGTGAAATACATCAGAAGATCTGTACCAAAAGTCTAGGCTCCGGAACAACGGAGCTCTCCAAGACAGCTGACTGGAAATCCTAAGCTCGGGGATCACCGAATCGAGCGTCTGTACCTGTGGGCATGAAATGCAGCCCCCCGAAGAAAGGGGGTCAGTACGGAATATGTACTGTGTATATAAAGCATAAGAACATCAAGTACAGATGAATCATGAAAACCAGCCTCAATAATAGAATGCATCTGTGGCTAACATCTGAGAATATCTGCATAACTCTATATGACAGAAACTGACTCTACGGCGTATGATAGGCATAGATTATAATATACTGATAGTATAGCCCGATCCATATATAATATAATAGTGCCGAGGAACGTACGACCCGATCCATATATATAATAGGTTAATGCCGTGGAACGTACGGCCCGATCCATATATAATATAATATGTTAGTGCCGAGGAACGTACGGCCCGATCCATATATAATATAATATGTTAGTGCCGAGGAACGTACGACCCGATCCATATATAATATAATATGTTAGTGCCGAGGAAGGTACGGCCCGATCCATATATAATATAATATGTTAGTGCCAAGGAACGTACGACCCGATCCATATATAACATAATATTTTAGTGCCGAGGAACGTACGGCCCGATCCATATATAATATAATATAATATATAGAAATGCAAGTAAAACTCGAAAAATGATACTCTGAACCCCTCTGGTGACATAAGAAGCTAATATGAAAAGTCTCTGGGTGTTATGGACATAAAACATAGGAGGCCAACGATACAAATATCTCTACAATCTCTAAGAACAGAGTCTTTGGAACTTGCTTGCTCACTGTGTTCGTTCATATGATAAGGATCATGCAAAAAAGAAAGAAAGGATAACTTTACATACCTGTTAAAGGTTAATCGTTATCATGTTCGCTTCGTCGCCCCTTTAGCCTATTTAATATAAAAGTAACGCTATCGTTAGTAAACTACACTTTCTAGCTCATAAATCTGTAACCAGTCGCCTATGGGACTTATTCTTTAACTTATACTTTCTTGATTAGGGTTTTCATTAGTTAAGGACTTCACGGAAATCGGGCAGTATTTCCCCTATATATTCGCCTAACCCGAACTTTCAATTTACCTCTTGTTATCACAGAAATAGCAACAATGACAGTAATAGAGATATACATATAAAACCCTTACAATTCAGCCCATAACAATTCTAACAATCCAACAACCCTTCTTAATCCTTTTCAACCCACAATTTCATATAACAACAATTTCATACAATTTCTTACTTCCAATTTCATCTAATCCAATTTTAATCCTTCCATTACAACACCATTAATACATTATACCACAAAATAAGAAAATCTTACCTAAATTTTCTCGGAGGAATTTCTACACTTAATTGCTCCAATTTCACAATTTCTTCCTCCTCAATTCAATATCTGATGTTGCTATCACCTCCTTGAACTTGTAATTCACTTGGAACATGATCACAATATGCAACAAAATTTTTTTTTTCAATCACCATGGCTGGCCGAGAGCTTGGCTGTCACGACCCAACCCCGTGGGCCATGACTAGTGCCCGACCTGGACACTCGTACATACCTGTTGGATATAGTCAAACGGAACCTAAGAACAATATGGAAACTTGCAAAAGAACACCAAGGTTCATAACGTCGTCACGTATATATATATATTCAGATAAACTGTCTCCTAAGGAGTCACACCTAATCAAATTATAAAATGATACGCAAGCCGACAAGGCTGCCATTGCATATCGATATCATATGCAAGCAGACAAGGCTGCCACCACAGAAGAACATCATATCATAGCACATCGTATAGACACAGCTGAACATAACTTATACATAAACCACACATATGTCTACAGACCTCTAAGAGTATTGATAGCGAAATATGACAGGACAGGGACCCGCTGTAATAAACATATACGTATACATCATAAGATTTGTACCACAAATCTAGGCTCCGGAACAGTGGAGCTTTCCAAGACAGCTGAGTAGAAATCGTATGCTGAAGGGTCACCAAATCGACTATCTGTACCTGCGGGCATGAAACGTAGCCCGCCGAAGAAAGGGGGTCAGTACGGAATATGTACTGAGTATATAAAGTATAAAATACAGTAAAGAGAATCATACTGAAATAGGGAGTACAGGAGACAAGTATAACATCCAGAATACCAAAACACTTGCCTTTTGAAACATAAACCATGCATGTCAATATCATATGTCATAACCGGCCCATTATAGGACTCGGTGAATAAGGTCGCCATATACCATCCTTGGCGCCATAAACACATCATAACTCCATAAACACATCATAACACCATAAAAACATCAAAACGCCATAAACACATCATAACGACATAAACACATCATATCACCATCACATCATCACGCCATCACATCATAACACCATCATATATATATATATATCGTATCCCGGCCCTCTAGTGAGGGGCTCGGTTAACAACACTTCAATATTCATAGTTCAATTCCACTATCATTCATTTGTGTCACTATTCACTCAATAATGACCCATTTCTATGTTCTTCTACATTTCAAGTGTCTAGGCTTTCCAATACTTCAAACAACATGGAAAAATCATGAAACTTACCTTGGGTGATGGTTGAACAATTCTTAAGTTGAAATACTTCAATTAGCCAAAACCCTAGTTCCACCTTCTTGGGAATTTGTTGATTTAGAAGATCTTTTGATGTGTTCTTACACTTATTTTCATGAATTTAGTGGTGATGATCTTCATATTCCCTTTGATTCTCTTGAATTCTTGTGGAGGAAATATTTGGAGAGTTCTAGAATGTCCATGAGTTGTATGGATGAATAATGAAATGAGTTGAAGTCCAAGTCCCTTTTAATAATCACAAAAACTGATCTTTAATGAATTCTTGTCGAGATGAAAAGTGGTCGTAAACCACCATATACGGACCGTATTTTGATTTACGGTCCGTCCTCCATGGCCGTATTTAACCATTTCAAAGACAGAAAGTTTTGGCTGAGGAACATGGCAGTTTACGACTGAGGTTTACGGTCCGTAAACCAGTTTACGGGCCGTCCTCCAAGTCGTTTTTAACCATTTCCACAATTTACAGAACGTTGAGATTTTGGACAAGCTGGAGGACGATTGCACTATACGGTCCGTAAATCACTTTACGGGCCGTATAGTGCCATATACGACCACTGGACAGAAAATTTTTCCGCCACTTTCTTATTTTCCAAAACTTCATAATTAGCCATTCCCGCCTTAACAAACACCATACACTCAAACTTTTCGTCATTTCACTCATCATACAAGTATGAAGAAATTTCCGAGGTGTAACATTCTTCCCCCCTTTTGGAACATTCGTCCTCGAATGTTAAATCAGCGGGGATTCTAAGAAAATTTGCCGGAGTTTCCTTTGTAATTTGGACACTACCTTTCCGTTACAACAACCCACAATATCTTCGCTTCACAGGTCCATATCACAATATTAACACATTTATGGCCACACACGACCAAAAACATAAAATTAAAACATACATACCATCATGGACTTTTCCTAGAGATTCGACTAGGTGCGGATACTTGGCTTCCGCATTCACTTTGGCTTCCCTAGTATTTCTTCCCGATTATTGTTTTAGCCCCCAAACACTGATTTAAGCCACCTCCTTATTTCGAAGTCCTCGCACTTACCTATCTAATATGGAAAAGGGTACTTTCTCATACATCAACTTTCTTGTCATTTGAGCATCGTTTTATTGACATGCTCCTAGTGGGAGTTCTAATATATTCATAAGCTACCTTGCTTGTTACATACGATCTTATAGGATCTAATGCATCGGAACCTAACTCCCCCTTTATTCCGTGATTCTATCGCTCTCGTAGGTTGTCATATCCTCGGGCTTCTATGGTGAGTATGTAACCTGTACTTATACTATGCCCCAAGCAATTATTCCATTTGTCTCTCACAACAATTCCAACTCGACATTTCAGTTTCGTTTACCATATACCCTTCTTCAACTCACCCCGGGCATCATGACTCTCTCACCCTTACTTTACCTCCTACTCCTCTCCGAAGTGTTCACTTGGTCTCATTGGCGACGCATAAATATCTACGAATTACATACTCTTTTTGCGCGATTCGCATTCGTATCCATCCATCCGTATACCTATATCCATGTCTGTCTTCGCATCCATAGTCATATTCATCGGTATGCCGTATCCATGGTCATATTCATCTAAGTGTCAATATCCTTCTCAATGACCTTTTCGCTAACGCCCTTACCTCGAGAACGGGGTAACTTTACAATAAGACCCATGTTAATATCATGAATTATTCTGTGTCTCAGGCCTGCATGCCTTCTTCTTGGGGCTACCGTCACCCACTATATTCACAACATTCTCCGGGGTTATATTTTCATTTGGGCTAAAAGAGTATTCAATCCCGAAAGTCATTAAATCAATATAAGGACAGAGAAACGAGAGTTTCCATTCTGCTGGAAGAGTAATAGTAACTAATCAGTACTCCCTAAACTGATTCCAACTCTCCTCCAACAATGCCACGCAATCAGAGTTTCGTAATTTTATTCCTCGTTTTGCGCCACTTGGAACCTTATGGGACACAACGTCTCACAGATCGGCCTTATACTTCGCTACAAATTCATCTGAGATTTATAATTTAGAGGGACGATGAGGTGGTATAATCATAGAGAATTGTGGGTCCACCTCTGCCCGTCACCAGTGTTTTACTATATTTGTCGACTCACGGCTCTTCTTCTTCCCCCTTCTTCTTCCTTTTGCGCGTCCTTATTCTACCGTTTTTAGTCAATACACTCCCATAGGGTCATCATTTCAACCTTCACACTGGTGTCCTCTCTATTTGCTTCCCCCCTTTTAAGGGTTTTACTCGCACCTTTAAATCTCGAATCCACGTACTCCTGGCTACACTACGCCTTACTTATTCCGTCCCCTACAGTCTATGGCTATAACAATTCATACGTGGAGTCGTGGAGTATTAGCGTACTCGCCTTACAGTCTTATAACCAAGAAATGCACCCGATATAACACTCCGAGCAAAACGTACGTTACTTAGCTCATCCAGTAGTTATGTGTCTGTATCTGAATCTGCTCCGATTAACAACTTCCTGCCCCATAGGGATGCTTACATTAATAGTTGGTCTAGCTATCCATGCCACCCATCTAATGTCACTTTCCCTTTTCTTCGGCGCTCAAAATTTGCTTGTAACGCCATCTTCGTTACCCTAGGGCTTAGGTCTCTCTTACGCCGCTAATGCGCCCCATGCCTCCTTATTCTCTTACTCTTATTTGCGCTTGAACCCATTTCATATCCGCATTGTACCACTATCATTATTAGTTATAACTCTACTTCATCGCTTCATCATCGTACAGTAGACCCATAACTCATGATCATCTTTTCCTCTTCAATTCTTTACCTCATTCACTTCCCTCGTTCTAACTTGGTATGGGATATTTGTAGGAGACATGTTCTCCTTTAACTACCACGCCACTATTCTTTAGGCACTCGTACTTCGTACATTTCCTCTTTGCTATCTTATCTCCTCCCACTTAATAGTTGATCCTTGACTCTTCGCATGAGGAACCATATTCTTAACTTAGTAACGCTTTGTTCTTTAGGATACACCACCTGTGTCAATCCGTCCCTTGCTGCCTAAAACTAATTCTATCCGTCCGGATCATCCCCCATCTCGCTCCTATCGCGTTGACCTTCCTCCTACTAATTATTCTACTTTCATTATTTATCTTTACCGTAGTCTCGGCCTTATATGCCCAACTAAAGATATCATCCATGCCCTTAGGCGTCTTCTCGCTATACTTTACATAACAATTCTTATTACGGCTCATTGTACCCAAATCATAATCCACCCTATAGAGTGACACTTCATGATCTCGTTTGCAAACCTGCTCATAACATAGGGTAGCCTCATGAAGCAGGCATACTCAACATGTTATCCTTTTTAGTTAGTCACATTACATTTACCATATGGCTTATTTACACACGTATTCGCATTAATCATAAAAGGGTGTTAGCAACATACCTGGAGTAATATCAGAGGAAGACTCAAGATCCCGTCATTCAGCTAACGCCTGGGTATGATGCTGGGATCCGCTTGGACTAGGCGTTCTTCGGTCTCTACCACTGCTTACTAGCCCCTGTGGCCCTGACCTTGGAGGGCGTGTCGATGATGAAGAGCCTGTTACCATTCCCGTAGTCCGAACCTCACTTTTACCACGTAGCGATGGACAATTTCGCTTTAAATGGCCTGGCCTAGCACAGGCATAACAAACATCTGAACCCCGATGACACAGTCCCCAATGTAACCTGCGACACTGAATACATCGTGGTACTGGTGACCTCTTCTGACCGGAATCACTCTGAACCCGAGAACGAGAAACTTTGAGACTCTGGGATGACCTTGAATAAGCAGGTCCATCAAATCTGGATCTGGGAAACTATGGAGGTGCATCTCAAATCTCACGGTCAGACCCAAAGGAATTAACTCCTTTTCTCCAACCCCTGTCATCGTTACTCGCATTCTGTCGCTGCGTCTGAGCGGCTACCAATTGAGTTAGTAAAAGAATGGCCTGTCTCATCTCTTGGCCCGCGGTATCTTGCGAAGGAACGGGGGGTACTGGAGCTAAGATCGAGGCTTCCTTCTGATCCTTAAAAGTGAGCGAGGTATGGGAAAATTGAAGTGGGGCGTTATTCTGGGGTTCGCCCTCCTCCATATCCGTACACGGCTCTCGATCAAGCCCTTCTTCAACCACCATCTTGCCCTTCTGGGCCGTCATAGCTTTTCCCTTCATCGGTTTTGCTGAAATGACAACGCACCGTTAGGGGCGAGATAGTCTTATAACACAGCTCTATCGCACGATCTATTATGAAGAAAGATGGTCATGTTTCCTAAATGCCCGGTAGCCTCCTGTTTATAGATGTGGTGCATAACACACCGATAAACAAGACTCTACTAGACACGACTCGTAGACACTTACTAGGATGAACTGCTCTGATACCACTTCTGTCACGACCTGGCTAGGGGCCGCGACGGGTACCCGGGGCTAACCACTGAGCACCGCTCGTACTATCATTTACCTAACCCATTTAACAATCATTCGTCTATTTCCGGTTAACTTTAAAAAGAGGATTTGCTTTTCATTACAAAAATGTAACGCGTTAATACAAAAACATATTTCAATATACTTATACACATGCGTACTACCTACGTTGTGGAACCACACAACCCACATCGAGCATCTATGAGCCTCTGTTGAGTGGTATAAAAATATATACACAAAAGGAACAACCAATTAGCACCTCCGGAAGATGGAGTGCTCTTCAGCTCGGCTAGTGACTCCTATCAGTCTGGAACGCTTTCCCGTCTACCTGTGGGCATGAACACAGCATCCAAAGAAAAGGATGTCAGTACGAGCATTGTACTTAGTATGTAAGGCATACATCAAGAAATAAAGTAAGAATAAGAAAGTAAAGTAAGTACAAGGAGATAATCGATAACTGCTTGCCTCTTAAGGCAGATCCATGCATGCATACTCATAAAGCATCATATAGTAAATTGCTGCGGAACGCGCAGCCCGATCCATATGTCATCATATGTTAGTGCCGAGGAACGTACGGCCCGATCCATAAATATAATAAGTTAGTGCCGAGAAACGTACGGCCCGATCCATAAATATAATAAGTTAGTGCCGAGAAACGTACGGCCCGATCCATAAATATAATAAGTTAGTGCCGAAGAACGTACGGCCCGATCCATAACGCATATATCCCGCGTCCGGGCATCCCGCGTCCGGGATGAAATCATGATATGCCAGCTGACCAGGTGGCTATGCATCTATAGCGCCTCACCTTTCCCCATTTCCCCTGAAAACATTTTCATATCATATATATACATACATAATATACATAGCATGCTTGAGAGCCCAAGGAAAAGCTGCAAGTACGTCGGAGTGACGTAAGGTCGAAAGCCTCCGATTATGTTATGGAGTAATCATCGTCGCTTTGTCTCACCTTGAAGGAACAATTATTATAAGGCAAGACTATCAATGAAGAATAGCATTAAAAGAAAGCATATAATAAAATTATGAACTTCATAAGGCATCCATTCATATACTTTGGAAGACTTAGAAATAAAGTCACCATCCATGAATAAATTGAGAAATCAGTAAATAGCTCGACGTTCTCATGTAGTCCTTGAAATCATAAACTTGAAACTTTTAAACATAAGATCGTTCTCATCATAGTCATCATAATGATATTCTCACTTTTGACATCATCGTTATCATTGAAAAAAAAATATCCTTCGTCGTTATTATAAGAACTCACATAATCACAACCTTTGGTTTTGGAAAATAGGAGTACTTGGAAAACATTTATGGAATATCAGGAAGGAAATCATGCTTCGGAATCTTAGACTTTTTAACGTTTGATAGCAAGGGAAAATGGGAGCATTTATGAAATCGTAAGCTAGGGATCATGCCTTTGAAAGAAAGGGAATAGCATCACATACCTTGGTCGTTTAGCTAAGATATCGCTCACTTGTTCTCCGTCAATTTCACGTCGTTACCTTCATAAGAGAATTCGTGTCAACATTAGTAAACTAACTACAAGAACGCATCGCTAATTCTAGGAACAGTCGGACAACGCTTCCTTCGCTCATACCATTTTTCTCATGTTTTATATCAACTCCCAACATTCATAATATTACTTGCAATATCATCATCGACAATCGTCATTTACGTACATTTGGCAAAATCCACCATTTTCCTCCAATTTTCCCTTATTTCTACTTCTAGTTCATCCTTGCGTTTTCATGCATTTAATGCTTTTTTCATGATATAAACATCATTTATAACGTACTTGTATTCATAACACTTCAATATTCATAGTTCAATTCCACTATCATTCATTTGTGTCACTATTCACTCAATAATGACCCATTTCTATGTTCTTCTACATTTCAAGTGTCTAGGCTTTCCAATACTTCAAACAACATGGAAGAATCATGAAACTTACCTTGGGTGATGGTTGAACAATCCTTAAGTTGAAATACTTCAATTAGCCAAAACCCTAGTTCCACCTTCTTGGGAATTTCTTGATTTAGAAGATCCTTTGATGTGTTCTTACACTTATTTTCATGAATTTAGTGGTGATGATCTTGATATTCCCTTTGATTCTCTTGAATTCTTGTGGAGGAAATATTTGGAGAGTTCTAGAATGTCCTTGAGTTGTATGGATGAATAATGAAATGAGTTGAAGTCCAAGTCTGTTTTAATAATCACAAAAACTGATCTTTAATGAATTCTTGTCGGGATGAACAGTGGTCGTAAACCACCATATACGGATCGTATTTTGATTTACGGTCCGTCCTCCATGGCCGTATTTAACCATTTCAAAGACAGAAAATTTTGGCTGAGGAACATGGCAGTTTACGACTGAGGTTTACGGTCCGTAAACCAGTTTACGGGCCGTCCTCCAAGTCGTTTTTAACCATTTTCACAATTTACAGATCGTTGAGATTTTGGACAAGCTGGAGGACGATTGCACTATACGGTCCGTAAATCACTTTACGGGCCGTATAGTGCCATATACGACCACTGGACAGAAACTTTTTCCGCGACTTTCTTATTTTCCAAAAACTTCATAATTAGCCATTCCCGCCTTAACAAACACCATACACTCAAACTTTTCGTCATTCCACACATCATACAAGTATGGAGAAATTTCCGAGGTATAACATTCTTCCCCCCTTTTGGAACATTCGTCCTCGAATGTTAAATCAGCGGGGATTCGAAGAAAATTTGCCGGAGTTTCCTTTGTAATTTGGACACTATCTTTCCATTACAACAACCCACAATATCTTCGCTTCACAAGTCCATATCACAATATTAACACATTTATGGCCACACACGACCAAAAACATAAAATTAAAACATACATACCATCATGGAATTTTCCTAGAGATTCGACTCGGTGCGGATACTTGACTTCCGCATTCACTTTGGCTTCCCTAGTATTTCTTCCCGATTATTGTTTTAGCCCTCAAACACTAATTTAAGCCACCTCCTTATTTCGAAGTCTTCGCACTTACCTATCTAATATGGAAAAGGGTACTTTCTCATACATCAACTTTCTTGTCATTTGAGCATCGTTTTATTGACATGCTCCTAGTGGGAGTTCTAACATATTCATAAGCTACCTTGCTTGTTACATACGATCTTATAGGATCTAATGCATCGGAACCTAACTCCTCCTTTATTCCGTGATTCTATCGCTCTCGTAGGTTGTCATATCCTCGGGCTTCTATGGTTAGTATGTAACCTGTACTTATACTATGCCCGAAGCAATTATTCCATTTGTCTCTCACAACAATTCCAACTCGACATTTCAGTTTCGTTTACCATATACCCTTCTTCAACTCACCCCGGGCATCGTGACTCTCTCACCCATACTTTACCTCCTACTCCTCTCCTAAGTGTTCACTTGGTCTCATTGGCGACGCGTAAATATCTACGAATTACATACTCTTTTTGCGCGATTCGCATTCGTATCCATCCATCCGTATACCTATATCCATGTCTGTCTTCGCATCCATAGTCATATTCATCGGTATGTCGTATCCATGGTCATATTCATCTAAGTGTCAATATCCTTCTCAATGACCTTTTCGCTAACACCCTTACCTCGAGAACGGGGTAACTTTACAATAAGACTCATGTTAATATCATGAATTATTCTGTGTCTCAGGCCTGCATGCCTTCTTCTTGGGGCTACCGTCACCCACTATATTCACAACATTCTCCGGGGTTATATTTTCATTTGGGCTAAAAGAGTATTCAATCTCGGAATTCATTAAATCAATATAAGGACAGAGAAACGAGAGTTTCCATTCTGCTGGAAGAGTAATAGTAACTAATCAGTACTCCCTAAACTGATTCCAACTCTCTTCCAACCATGTCACCCAATCAGAATTTCTTAATTTTATTCCTCGTTTTGCGCCACTTGGGACCTTATTGTCACGACCCAACCCCGTGGGCCGTGACTGGTATCCTAACTGGATACCCGTACGTAATTACCTACCAAATTTGGCGTGCCCAAAAAAACTAATTCACATTAGCTGTACACGGATCCATAATAAAATAAAATACAGCGCGCGAGAACATATACATACATAAGCATACTTAGACTTACACTTAAGCCGTTAAGGCTATCATAGCAGACAGAATAGCAAACTCGTACATACCTACCTGAACAGTGACAACCCATAACCCACATACATATCTACAGGCCTCTAATCGGACATACAGTATCAGATGACGGGACAGGGCCCCGCCGTACCCCAAGTTACCATACATACAGAATATATAGATGTCAGAAGATATATACCAAAAGTACACGCTCCAGATCAAAGGAGCTCTCCCAAAATAGCAGAATCAGTGTCCTAGACTGGTGGCGTATCACCGGGTGCGTCTGTACCTGCGGGCATGTAACGCAGCCCCCGAAGAACCGGGGGTCAGTACGAAAAATGTACCGAGTATGTAAAGCGAAAATATAACAAATATAATCATAGTCTGAACCAGAAGCACAGAAATATAGCGGACAGAATCATAATCCAAACGGACGGGCAGAAATGTACCGGACAGAATCATAATCCAGCCGGACAGACAGAATCATAATCCAGACGGACGGACGGAATCATAATCTAGATGGACAGACGGAATCATAATCCAGACGGACGGACGGAATCATAATCCAGACGGATAGACAGAATCATAATCTAGACGGACAGACAGAATCATAATCCAGACGGACGGACGGAATCATAATCCAGACGGACGGACAGAATCATTATCCAGACGGACGGACGGAATCATAATCCAGACGGACAGACAGAATCATAATCCAGACGGACAGACAGAATCATAATCCAGACGGACGGACGGAACCATAATCCAGACGGACGGACGGAATCATAATCCAGACGGACAGACAGAATCATGCATGCAGAGTCATACAGAGTCAGATGCTTATACAGATGCAGATAGCATATACATACATACATATAGATCCCGGCCCTCTCATGAGGGACGCGGTAACAGAACCCGGCCCTCTTAGTACGGGACGCGGTGGACAGACAGATCAGATCATATGCCATCCTGGCCGCCAACCCCATACACACATCATAATATCATATACAGATGTAAACAGATCCCGGCCCGCACACCGAGGGACGCGGTGAACAATGCAGTGGAATATGCACGATAACAAAACCTGGCCCGGGCGCAGTGAAGGAAGCGTTGAGGCATCCACGAACAGATTAATGAGAAACCACATACATACAGATCATCATACAGACTCAATGGAACTGAAATAGGCCAAACGGCAGGTCAAATCAAAGTATTCGGACAGTATTCAAAATACGCGCCTATATATCACATGGGATGGCACGACAGATTATTACCAGGATCAGATTTCCAGATGTCAAAAATATTTTGTCAGATTTATGAAAATAGTCATAACGTTTGCCATATAACGGATAGAATATTAGTCCAGATGTTGTCTGAGAAAATCGGACGGAAACAAGGTAGTTAAAGTTATACAGAAAGTATCGGGCTTTGTGGGCCCACCTCGGACCAACTCGAGGTGGCGTACGTAAATTACTGATAATAGACCTTATGAGGTCGTCCATAATCATTTAGAAGCATACCGACTCCGTTTAGGAAAGTTGCATACATAAAGTTTACTTTAAGGGAAAGTTATAAGAAAACTGATTCAATCTTACTGAAGGAAATGGAGCGGATTTCAATCTCGAATTCCGAAGAACAGAGTCGTATCTAAGGCTCGCAGCCAAGCCTATTACGTCTAGAACATGCCTGAGAATGAAGGGGTAGGCTTTACATACCTTATTCGCTCCTTACGCCTTTCCAAATTCAAATCCCGTTTCGTCCGAAATCTGCATTTGGTCATGTTTACCAAATATTAATCATAGGGCCTAAAGGTTCAATTTTTGCCAATACTTGTCTACGGAAATTTGGGCAGCATCTCCCCTATACATACAACATCCCTGAGATTCAACTCGGCTCAAATAGCAACAACCAACCCAATCAACAATGCCAACAATATCAAAAATCCATTAGAAATGCATTCTAACATAAATTGTCTTCTTTTTCAAATAATGCAACAACTTCCAAACCAACTTTACACTTTCAAGTCAATATCAACCTTCTCATATTCATTTACTAATCAAGATCATTACAATACAATTTGGAAATATTTCATATCATTTCCACAAAATATTCACAAGGTATACAAAATATACAAACTTTCCACCAAAGTCATAATTCATCCAAAACTTCTAATATTCAACCTACCTATCCATAACATATTTCCATCTTCCAATTTCATCAACCATAATCATAATTCACATCTTAACAACTTCATTTCCATAATATCACAAAATCATTCTAAAGTGACATAATCTTCTACATTCCAACTTCAACCAAAATTCATTCAACTTTCATTCCCAATATAATTTTCACCATAACCACAACTAAAATACAACATAAAATTAACTCATTTTGGCTATACAATATTCACATGCACACGGCTACTTACACACATATAAACAACATACAAACTTCCATACTTTCATGAATTCTAACCATTTCTACATACTACAACATAAATAAACCCTTCATACCACATAAAAAGGGATTAATTCTTACCTTTTTCTCCTTACTTCTTCACTTGACCAAGGTGTGCATTTGATGAACCAAGGGTTCTATCTTCCAAAATAATTACACCAAGTTGTAGAGGACCCTTGAATTAGTGGGTATACAACAAGAAAATAATTTTTAGAACAATATTTCATGGGGGGAAAATTCCCCCATCTTGGCTGAAATGGCCATGGAGTTTTCTCCTTGTTCTTTCTTTTCTTTCTCTCAAGTTTTCTTGAAACTTCTATGCTTTATGACTCATCCAAGGCTCTTATATTAATTAGCACATGGAAATTTAATTAAACCATGGGTTGGGCCTCACTTGGCCGGCCACCCCTTAAACATTGGGCCTAATATTTTTTTTTCATTTTTTTTTGGGCCAACTCTTTTGGTCACGAGTTGGGCCTAGCCCACTGACCTTTCAACCTTAAAACGTCCATATTACCTTGTACCGATGTCACCTATAGGCCCACGACCTACCATTGGAAAGCTATTGCAATTATCTACAACCTTTATTTCTGGGCGTTTTCCAAAATTCCAAACTTATAATGCCGATTTTGCACCTCCAAGTCAGGTCATCCGAAAACGTTTTCTTAAAAATATCCATTTGGAGGGCTTCCACTTTGATTTGGCCCCAGGGCCCTTCACGAGTTGTGTTTAACTTTACATATGCGATTCATATAACTTGTCACATGTCCCAAAAAAAATCTTGACGTGTGGGCCCCACCTCGACTTACAAATAATCCGACGTTCGAAAATACAGGATATAACACTTATGGGACACAACGTCTCACAGATCGGCCTTATACTTCGCTACAAATTCATCTGAGATTTATAATTTAGAGGGACGATGAGGTGGTATAATCTTAGAGAATTGTGGGTCCACCTCTGCCTGTCACCAGTGTTTTACTATATTTGCCGACTCACGGCTCTTCTTCTTCCCCCTTCTTCTTGCTTTTGTGCGTCCTTATTCTACCATTTTTAGTCAATACACTCCCGTAGGGTTCATCATTTCAACCTTCACACTGGTGTCCTCTCTATTTGCTTCCCCCCTTTTAAGGGTTTTACTCGCACCTTTAAATCTCGAATCCACGTACTCCTGGATACACTACGCCTTACTTATTCCGTCCCCTACAGTCTATGGCTATAAAAATTCATACGTGGAGTCATGGAGTCTTACCGTACTCGCCTTACAGTCTTATAACCAAGAAATGCACCCGATATAACACTCCGAGCAAAACGTACGTTACTTAGCTCATCCAGTAGTTATGTGCTCCGATTAACAACTTCCTGCCCCATAGGGATGCTTACATTAATAGTTGGTCTAGCTATCCATGCCACCCATCTAATGTCACTTGCCCTCTTCTTCGGCGCTCAAAATTTGCTTGTAACGCTATCTTCGTTTCCCTAGGGCTTAGGTCTCTCTTACGCCGCTAATGCGCCCCATGCCTCCTTATTCTCTTACTCTTGTTTGCGCTTGGAACCGATTTCATATCCGCATTGTACCACTATCATTATTAGTTATAACTCTACTTCATCGCTTCATCGTCGTACAGTAGACCCATAACTCATGATCATCTTTTCCTCTTCAATTCTTTACCTCATTCACTTCCCTCGTTCTAACTTGGTATGGGATATTTGCAGGAGACATGTTCTCCTTTAACTACCACGCCACTATTCTTTAGGCACTCGTACTTCGTACATTTCCTCTTTGCTATCTTATCTCCTCCCACTTAATAGTCGATCCTTGACTCTTCGCATGAGGAACCATATTCTTAACTTAGTACCGCTTTGTTCTTTAGGATACACCACCTGTGTCAATCCGTCCCTTGCTGCCTAAAACTAATTCTATCCGTCCTGATCATCCCCCATCTCGCTCCTATCGCGTTGACCTTCCACCTACTAATTATTCTACTTTCATTATTTATCTTTACCGTAGTCTCGGCCTTATATGCCCAACTAAAGATATCATCCATGCCCTTAGGCGTCTTCTCGCTATACTTTACATAACAATTCTTGTTACGGCTCATTGTACCCATATCATAATCCACCCTATAGAGTGACACTTCTTGATCTCGTTTGCAAACCTGCTCATAACATAGGGTAGCCTCATGAAGCAGGCATACTCAACCTTTTATGCTTTTTAGTCAGTCACATTACATTTACCATATGGCTTATTTGCACACGTATTCGCATTAATCATAAAAGGGTGTTAGCAATATACCTGGAGTAATATCAGGGGAAGACTCAGGATCCCGTCATTCAGCTAACGCCTGGGTATGATGCTGGGATCCGCTTGGACTAGGCGTTCTTCGGTCTCTACCACTGCTTACTAGCCCCTGTGGCCCTGACCTTGCAGGGCGTGTCGATGATGAAGAGCATGTTACCATTCCCGTAGTCCGAACCTCACTTTTACCACGTAGCGATGGACAATTTCTCTTTAAATGGCCTGGCCTAGCACAGGCATAACAAACATCCGAGCCCCGACGACACGGTCCCCAATGTAACCTGCGACACTGAATACATCGTGGTACTGGTGATCTCTTCTGACCGGAATCACTCTGAACCCAAGAACGAGAAACTCTGAGACTCTGGGATGACCTTGAATAAGCAGGTCCATCAAATCTGGGTCTGGGAAACGGTGGAGGTGCATCTCTAATCTCACGGTCAGACCCAAAGGAATTAACTCCTTTTCTCCAACCCCTGTCATCGTGACTCGCATTCTGCCGCTGAGTTTGAGCGGCTACCAATTGAGTTAGTAAAAGAATGGCCTGTCTCATCTCTTGGCCCGCGGTATCTTGCGAAGGAACGGGGGGTACTGGAGCTATGATCGGGGCGTTATTCTGGGGTTCACCCTCCTCCATATCCGTAGACGGCTCTCGATCAAGCCCTTATTCAACCACCATCTTGCCCTTCTGGGCCGTCGTAGCTTTTCCCTTCATCGGTTTTGCTGAAATGACAACGCACCATTAGGGGAGAGATAGTCTTATAACACAGCTCTATCGCACGATCTATTATGTAGAAAGATGGTCATGTTTCCTAAATGCCCGGTAGCCTCCTGTTTATAGATGTGGTGCATAACACACCGATAAACAAGACTCTACTAGACACGACTCGTAGACACTTACTAGGATGAACTGCTCTGATACCACTTCTGTCACGACCTGGCTAGGGGCCGCGACGGGTACCCGGGGCTAACCACTGAGCACCGCTCGTACTATCATTTACCTAACCCATTTAACAATCATTCGTCTATTTCCGGTTAAATTTAAAAAGAGGATTTGCTTTTCATTACAAAAATGTAACGCGTTAATACAAAAACATATTTCAATATACTTATACACATGCGTACTACCTACGTTGTGGAACCACACAACCCACATCGAGCATCTATGAGCCTCTGTTGAGTGGTATAAAAATATATACACAAAAGGAACAACCAATTAGCACCTCCGGAAGATGGAGTGCTCTTCAGCTCGGCTAGTGACTCCTATCAGTCTGGAACGCTTTCCCGTCTACCTGTGGGCATGAACACAGCATCCAAAGAAAAGGATGTCAGTACGAGCATTGTACTTAGTATGTAAGGCATACATCAAGAAATAAAGTAAGAATAAGAAAGTAAAGTAAGTACAAGGAGATAATCGATAACTGCTTGCCTCTTAAGGCAGATCCATGCATGCATACTCATAAAGCATCATATAGTAAATTGCTGCGGAACGCGCAGCCCGATCCATATGTCATCATATGTTAGTGCCGAGGAACGTACGACCCGATCCATAAATATAATAAGTTAGTGTCGAGGAACGTACGGCCCAATCCATAACCCATATATCCCGCGTCCGGGATGAAATCATGATATGCCAGCTGACCAGGTGGCTATGCATCTATAGCGCCTCACCTTTCCCCATTTCCCCTGAAAACATTTTCATATCATATATATACATACATAATATACCTAGCATGCTTGAGAGCCCAAGGAAAAGCTGTAAGTACGTCGGAGTGACGTAAGGTCGAAAGCCTCCGATTATGTTATGGAGTAATCATCATCGCTTTGTCTCACCTTGAAGGAACAATTACTATAAGGCGAGACTATCAATGAAAAATAGCATTAAAAGAAAGCAGAGAATAAAATCATGAACTTCATAAGGCATCCATTCATATACTTTGGAAGATTTAGAAATAAAGTCACCATCCATGAATAAATTGAGAAATCAGTAAATAGCTCGACGTTCTCATGTAGTCCTTGAAATCGTAAACTTGAAACTTTTAAACATAAGATCGTTCTCATCATAGTCATCATAATGATATTCTCACTTTTGACATCATCGTTGTCATTGAAAAAAAGAATATCCTTCGTCGTTATCATAAGAACTCACATAATCACAACCTTTGGTTTTGGAAAATAGGAGTACTGGGAAAACATTTATGGAATATCAAGAAGGAAATCATGCTTCGGAATCTTAGACTTTTTAACCTTTGATAGCAAGGGAAAGATGGGAGCATTTATGAAATCGTAAGCTAGGGATCATGCCTTTGAAAGAAAGGGAATAGCCTCATATACCTTGGTTGTTTAGCTAAGATATCACTCACTTGTTCTCCGTCGATATCACGTCGTTACCTTCATAAGAGAATTCGTATCAACATTAGTAAACTAACTACAAGAACGCATCACTAATTCTAGGAACAGTCGGACAACGCTTCCTTCGCTCATACCATTTTTCTCATGTTTTATATCAACTCCCAACATTCATAATATTACTTGCAATATCATCATCGACGATCGTCATTTACGTAAATTTGGCAAAATCCACCATTTTCCTCCAATTTTCCCTTATTTCTACTTCTAGCTCATCCTTCCGTTTTCACGCATTTAATGCTTGTTTCATGATATAAACATCATTTATAACGTACTTGTATTCACAACACTTCAATATTCATAGTTCAATTCCACTATCATTCATTTGTGTCACTATTCACTCAATAATGACCCATTTCTATGTTCTACATTTCAAGTGTCTAGGCTTTCCAATACTTCAAACAACATGGAAAAATCATGAAACTTTCCTTGGGTGATGGTTGAACAATCCTTAAGTTGAAATACTTCAATTATCCAAAACCCTAGTTCCACCTTCTTCGGAATTTCTTGATTTAGAAGATCCTTTGATGTGTTCTTACACTTATTTTCATGAATTTAGTGGTGATGATCTTGATATTCCCTTTGATTCTCTTGAATTCTTGTGGAGGAAATATTTGGAGAGTTCTAGAATGTCCTTGAGTTGTATGGATGAATAATGAAATGAGTTGAAGTCCAAGTCCGTTTTAATAATCACAAAAACTGATCTTTAATGAATTCTTGTCGGGATGAACAGTGGTCGTAAACCACCATATACGGACCGTATTTTGATTTACGGTCCGTCCTCCATGGCCATATTTAACCATTTCAAAGACAGAAAGTTTTGGCTGAGGAACATGGCAGTTTACGACTGAGGTTTACGGTCCGTCCTCCAAGTCGTTTTTAACCATTTTCACAATTTACAGAACGTTGAGATTTTGGACAAGCTGGAGGACGATTGCACTATACGGTCCGTAAATCACTTTACGGGCCGTATAGTGCCATATACGACCACTGGACAGAAAATTTTTTCGCAACTTTCTTATTTTCCAAAACTTCATAATTAGCCATTCCCGCCTTAACAAACACCATACACTCAAAATTTTCGTCATTCCACTCATCATTCAAGTATGGAGAAATTTCCGAGGTGTAACACTTTATCCCAACGGATATCATCTGTTTCTTCTAATAAATTCACAATACGTCAGCTGTTTCGCAAATCCACAATCCTTGTCCTTTAATGATTTCACTATTTCCGAGGTGAAGTCACATACACGCAGTACTCCTTTACGCCTCATGCTCTTTCACCCTTGTTGTATACCTAACTCTAACTTCTGACTTACTCAAAATCATATCAAATTCGTTTTAATAGTGGTATTGTCTTACCACCTTCTCGTCGTACTACACCTTAAGTTTGTAGCTATATATTTCCCGTTTATCCTATACTCATACTCAACCAATTACGTCTGTCTTGAGTGCTTCCTTTAGTATTCCTTTCGTTTCTCCAGTCTATGTCCATCTTTTATTTTGTGTATGAGGAATCTCATGCTACTCATGTATCCTTCAGAAAACACTATTTCTACATAACCCCTTCTCATTCTCAAAACATATTCTGTTCATCCCTATTTGTTCTTATCATACCAGCCATTTCTGGCATTCATTCTGTCTCGTTGCTCATCTTCCCTTAGTTCGGTCCTTCACAATTCTGTAACTTATATTACTCATTTTCTCAGCTATACACGTCATAACGCATCGTTATACTGTAATCCCACTCGCTTTCTTCTTATCTTCTTCTTTCAATTAACTCCTTCTCTTCTTGTGCTCGCTTTCACTTTCGTTACCACTTTATCTCTATTCTGAACTTTCCCTATAGGACTTTGTAAGTTTTTTTTGTTCTATATTTGCTTTTCCGTTTCACACTGATCACACCATATCCTTTAGTAACTTCCTTGCTAGGCTTTACTCATTTCTATAACAATCCTTATGGTATTCACATTACATCCTGTTCGTAATCCATCCTATAACGTAACACTTCCTAACCTTATTCACGATTCTTACTATGTTTTAATTGCACTCTATGGAGTAGGTGTATTTAACCCTTCACCCTTTTTGATCAACCTTATCCTTAATATCTCACAAGCTGTCTTATCAATACCTTCATAATATTTCACCTTTTTCTAAATCATTCCTTAGTGTCACAAGCCCTTCCAAGTTATCCTAGCATTTCATCAACAACATATGAAACACATGATCCTAGACATCCCACAAGTTTGAGTTTTCCTCCAACAAATTCCATCTCCAATTAGTTTATTAAGAACTAAGAAAATGTCACCGTGAGGCATTCTCCAACCACCACCAGAAGAAAAACTAGAATCTGACAAGCACCACAGGACTTCTAGTGCTTGATTCCTATGGT
Organism: Lycium barbarum; assembly: GCF_019175385.1. Lineage (NCBI taxonomy): Eukaryota > Viridiplantae > Streptophyta > Magnoliopsida > Solanales > Solanaceae > Lycium > Lycium barbarum. Next base: position 65,122,914 of record NC_083345.1, read on the forward strand.
TTACCTCCAGATTTATTCTTGAGTCGTGAACGAATCATTTAGTTCATAAACTACCTGTTGTATGCTCTGTATTCTTCCAATAAAGTGAAACCTAATTGCTGGACGTTTTTGCCCTTCAATATGAGCTTTTTCTAAGGTAAAAATGTGGCTGGAAAGTATTCTGGTCCGTAAATGAATTCCAAACTTTGTTGCTCATATATACTTCTTCGAAATAAAATTTCCCAAGTAATAATGGTGCCTTTTACAGATGAGATGGAGGGTATCTCTTAAAGCTTTAATCCTACATAATAAATTTACCCTATCGGTATCGACATTCAAGACATATTATGAACCTATATCTCATTCTCTTTTTTTTTTCTGGGAAAATTTGGGCAGAGTTTCCTCTGTACTTCTTACTATCCCAAAACCTACACGCAGGAAATACCAACAATTCCTCACAGGGCCAACATATATACATATATATCATATCATATCATAGCCACACAGGGCTTCCAATTTCAAGTAAAAGTATAAAGATGTCGAAACTTACCTCACGTATCACACCTCAAGACGTACATGATCCTTTAACGATCTGTCTTGTTATACCTTCCTATCTACCTCCCCTCTCATTCTTCAACTTTACATTTCAATCATACTTCAATATTCTTACCTTATCCGATATGCATCTTTCACACCATTGCTTACCTGTGTACTTCGTAACTTCCAGTATTATCAGTCACTTTCTTCTGTCGATGCCGTTCTTCAGCTGAAATCAAGGGTTAGTATAAGGAATTTCATTTCCTATGGCTGGGCTCTATCGCACGATCTTAGATATGAAAGAAAGGTAACATCCTAAATGTCCTGTAGCTTCCTGTTTATAGATGTGGTGTACAACACACCGATAAACAAGACCCTACTAGACATGGTCTGTAGACACTCCGAGGATGAACTGCTCTGATACCACTTTTGTCACGACCCAACCCCGTGGGCCTTGACTAGTGCCCGACCTGGACACTCGTACATACCTGTTGGATATAGTCAAATTGAATCTAAGAACAATATGGAAACTTGCAAAAGAACTCCAAGCTTCATAACGTCGTCACGTATATATATATATATCCAGATAAACTGTCTCATGAGGAGTCACAACTAATCAACTTATAAAATGATACGCAAGCCGACAAGGTTGCCACTACATATCAATATCATATGCAAGCCGACAAGGCTGCCACTACAGACGAACATCATATCATAGCACATCGTATAGACACAGCTAAACAGAACTTATACACAACCCACACATATGTCTACAGACCTCTAAGAGTATCGATAGCGAAATATGACGGGACAGGGGCGAGTCGTACCCCTGGATAAACATATATGTATACATCATAAGATATGTACCAAAGGTATAGGCTACGGAACAACGGAGCTTTCCAAGACAGCTGAGTAGAAGTCCTATGCTGAAGGGTCACAAAATCGACTATCTATACCTGCGGGGAGGAAACGCAGCCCCCCGAAGAAAGGGGGTCAGTACGGAATATGTACTGAGTATATAAAGCATAAAATACAGTAAAGAGAATCATACTGAAATAGGGAGTACAGGAGACAAGTATAACATCCAGAATACCAAAACACTTACCTTTTGAAACATAAACCATGCATGTCAATATCATATGTCATACCCGGCCCATTATGGGACTCGGTGAACAAGGTCGCCATATACCATCCTTGGCGCCATAAACACATCATGTCACCATCACATCATCGCATTATCATGCCATCACATCATAACACCATCATATATATATATATATATATATATATATATATATATATATATATATATATCGTATCCCGGCCCTCTAGTGAGGTGCTCGGTGAACAATGCAGTGAAACTGTGCACGAAAACGTATCCTGGCCTGGGACTCAGTGAAAGACATATTGAGGCATGCACGAGTAGAGTAGTGAGCAACCATATGCAAATTAAAACATTATCAAAGACTCAATGGAATAATCAAAACGAACTATCATTTGAAAATCAAGACAATTGTCATATCAAGTACTTTTCGAATGTCATAGTGGATTATATCAAATAGAACTCCTGGAATCATATACACGTATAAAGACATAATAAAATAGCTTATGGAAATCAACAACAGTAGCCATCCTAGTGGCTCTAAGAATAGGAACTTCTTTGGAATCATATACACATCGTCTATTCGTTTCATAAAGATCATGCCAAAAAGAAAGAAGGGTTAACTTTACATACCTATCGTAGATCAACCGTAACCAAGCTTACTTCGTCGTTTCTTTAGACTATTTAATATGAAAGTAACGCTATCGTTAGTAAACTACACTTTCTAGCTTATAATTCTACAACCAATCGCTTATAGGAATCATTCTTTAGTTCATACTTTCTTGATTAGGATTTTTATTAGTTAAGAACTTAACGGAAATCGGGCAGTATTTCCCCTATATGACTCGCCTAACCCGAACTTCCAATTAACCTCCTGTTATCACAGCAATACCAACAATGACAGTAATAGAAATATTCATATAAATCCTTACAATCCAGCCCATAAACAACTCAAAAACCCAATGACTTTTCTTAATCCTTTACCAATCCAAATCCTTGATATTTAAGATTATACACCAAATAGACCAACATACACTTTGTACACGATACGTTATACACTTCTTTCTTCCAAATTTAGAAGCCATATCAACAACAACACGACAACAACATGAATAGCAACATGTGATCATAACCCATACTTTTAATCTTTCAACTCAACAATTCCATATAACAACCACAACTCCTACTATCAACGAATTCATGCAATTTCTTACTTCTAATTTCATCTAATACAATTTTAATCTTTCCATTACAACACCATTAACCCAATTATACCATAAAATGAGAAGATCTTACCTCAAATTAGCTAGGACAGATTCTACAATTTCCCGCACCAATCGTACCACTTCTTCGTCCTGAATTCCCTTGCTAGCTTGCCATGTTCATTTGCTGCCTCCCTTAATCGTTTGGAGCACCTTATGATTCAAAAAAGATTTTTTTAAAGCCATAGCTGGCCGTGGGCATGGGCAGCCATGGCTGCTCATGCTTTTGTTTCAATTAACTTCTTTTGTGAAAATGGAATGAGAATTCCTTAGTCATCAATGATTTATATAGGCTGCCCATACCTATGACACGTGCCCCACAATGCATCATCCATTTCATTGTATTTCATTATTTACTATTATTTTTTTTAAAATCGATGGGCCCACCCTAATTACCTAATTAGCTACTTCATTAATCTTATTTAATCACTAATCCCCACTTAATAATTTAATCATTGTTAATGAAACCCTAATCTCCAATAATATTTCTACACTAATTATAATTTACAACAATCGTGCACTTATTTAAAAAAATCGGGTTTAGAAAGTCCTTATCTCATATCCCAAAATAATCTTGTCTTGAACTTATGTCGATTAGCTTACGAATAATTGGACGTATAAAAATTCGGGATATAACATTGACAGCCATGGGAGCTTTATTTTTTTTCTCTTCTACGCTTTAATTTTTAAGAAATGAAATGAAATGTTTGTTTGTTCGTTATTCAACCACCTATATATGGTTCCCCTTATATTGACACGTGCCCCCCCCCCCCCCCTCCCCCTTAATGACTCACCAAATGATTTCTTGAATTGTTATTTTATATTTTTTTTAATAATTTCAGGTGGGGCCCACACATAGTAATTAAATTAATTAATTTTAATTAATCATTAATCCTTACTTAATAATCTAATCACAATTAATTAGTCCCTAATCTCCAATAATATTTCTACACTAAATAAAATTTATAAACAATTTGTGTACTAATTAAAATTGAAAATAAAAAGTTCTTATTTCGTTTCCGAAAATAATCCTGTCTTTAACTTAAGTCGATTAGTTTGCGAATAACTCGACGTATAAAAATACAGGATATAACATCCTTCCCCCCTTTAGAACATTCTCCCTCAAATGTTGAATTGGTCCTGTAAAGTCTTATAAAAATTTCGGGGAAGTCTTCCTTATCACTATAACATATAGTTCCTTCGATTAATCAATATAATCAAGTGAGGTGTTTAAGTTACCTGTAGGCGTAGGGAACAAGTAAGGATACTTATTCTTCATCTCCTCTTTGGCTTCCCAGGTCATCTCTTCTCTATTGTTGTTTCGCCATAATACTTTGACGGAAGCCATATCCTTGGTACGCAATCTCCTGACCCGCCGATCAAGTATGGCTATAGGTTGCCCCACATAGGACAACTCCTCCGTCACCTGGACATCATCCACGGGAAATACTCTGGAAGGGTCACCTATATATTTGCTAAGCATTGACATGTGAAAGACTGGATGTACTGCTTCCAAATCAGATGGTAGGTCTAACTCGTAGGAAACTCGTCCTACCCTACGGATAATCTTATAAGGCCCAATGTACTTCGGGCTTAGCTTCCCTTCCTTGCCGAATCTCATGACACCCTTCATGGGTGACACCTTCAAGAACACCCAATCACCAACCTGAAATTCTAAGTGTCGATATCGATTATCTGCATATGATTTTGGTCGACTCTGGGCTGCCAATAACCTCTCCTGACTAAGCTTAACTTTATCAACAGCCTGCTGAACCATGTCGGGGCCTATTAATTTAGTCTCACCACATCAATCCAGCCAATAGGTGACCTGTACTTCCTCCCATACAAGGTCTCATACAGTGCCATCTGGATACTCGAATGGTAGCTATTGTCATAAACAAACTCGATAAGTGGAAAATGATCGTCCTAGCTACCTCTGAAATCAATAATGCAGGCCCATAACATATCTTGTAGTGTTTGAATAGTACGCTCGGCCTGTCCGTCAGTCTGAGGGTAGAATGTTGTACTAAGACTTACCTGGGTCCCTAATCCTTCCTGGAATGATCTCCAGAAGTTAGCTGTAAACTAAGCTCCTCTGTCGGAGATAATAGCTGCGGGACCCTGTGAAGTCTCACTATCCCCTTGAGGTATAACCCAACATAGTCCTCAGTACTAATTCTATCTCCGTAATTTGGCTCAAACCACCTTACGACTTTCCTTAATGTATCAAAAATATCATAATCACGTTGTTAGTACTGAATCCTTATTCTTCTTATCAAGTAATCACTTGGTCTCATTCTTAGCACACAAATATTCGTAGGTTGCATAACTATTCTTGTATAACTTGTATAAAGTGTATCTAATCCTAGTCAGAGTCTTCCCTTTTCCTGGTCCATTCCGCTGTACATATCCGTACTAAAACTCGTTCATAGCCTTTCTTATCATACTCCTTTCCTTTCCCTTCTCCTTTGCTACTTATGTGTCACAATGTCATTAGCCAATAACTCCGTTGCCAACATTTTAACCTCTAATCCAGTATAGCCTTGCTATCTTTTATAATAACTTTTTAAGTTACTCGTTACCATTCTCTTGTCGCATTCTCCCTTTTTATAAGCATATACTTTCTAATGTCATATTATCCAAGGTCCTTACAAATAATTCTCAACACTGTCTCAAATACCATCTTGACTACTATTCGTTTATCGCTGGCCCTCAGATCTTACCAACTTGTTTCAGCATGGGATCTCACTTGAATTTTGAGTATCCATATTGGATATACTATAGTGTTAATTGTTTCCATTTTTACTTACTTTGCTTTCACCCGCTTCCCCCCTTTGGGGTTGTACTTACACCATTATCTATATATATTCCGCTCTATGTCCCTATTTCCAATCTCAAATTCACCCGATCCTTCTTCCAATTCATTTGGTATACTGTACCATACCCATGTCTTTCTTCATATGTACAACTTTGATTATCCACGTACAAAACCTTAACAAAATCGTGAAGTGATGAGAACCTTTCCATGTATAGTATAAAATCTTATCTGATAATTTGTACTTGAGTAAATCAACCTATATAGCAACTTATCCAAGGCCATTTTCCACTTACTCCGATCAGTAATTAGTTAGTACTTATAGTCGTTCCGAATTCTCAATTAGGTAGCACTTATATTCCGATGATAAGTGCCTAAAGTTCTCTTGTAAAATTAGCTTTATCCCAACCTGTATCATCTGTTTCCTCTGATGAATTTATAATACATCATTTTTCCCTCAACCTACAGTCCCTGTCCTTTAAGGATTTCACTGTTCCCGAGGTGAAGTCGTATACATGTAGTACTCCTTTATGCCTTATGCTCTTTTACCCTTGTTGTGTACCCGGTACCGACTTCTAACTTACTCAAATTCATATCAGGTTCATCTAAATGACAATCTTATCTTATACCCTCATCGTTGTACTATACCTTTAAGCTCGTAGCTATACAAATCCCTTTCGTTCTATACCCATACTCAATTAATTACATCTATCTTGGGTACTTCCTTTAGAATTCCCTTACCATTTCTCCAGTCTATACCCATCTTTTATTCTATGCACAAGAAATCTTATGTTATTCCCACATCAATAATATGGGAATAACATCAACATGAGACATCTCAATCTGACTGATGATCATAAATGAAGTAATGCATGCTGTCTTACTCATACTCATCATCATAACCTGTATGCATCATATGCAAGCTGCCCGTCCATGTCGGAAGGGTGTGATAATCAATAATATTAGCCCGCGTCCAGGCCTCCCGCGTCCGAGGTACCATCTTATGCCACCCAATAGTGGTGTCTGCCCACGCCCGTAGGTCGTGGTGTATCCGTATCGCCGCCCACCGAAGCGGTGTCTGCCCGGCCAACTAGGCCCGGTGTGAAATGCTCATGACATGCTCAATATAAATGCTCATAGTAATAGGCTTATCATAAAATACTTATCTTATCATAATACGCATATAAGACTCATGATCAACTTTACTCTATCGGGGTGACGTAAGGTCGTGATCCCTCGATTACATTATGAAACCATCATGGAAATTCCGCCCCACCTTGAAGGGACTAGTACATAAGGTGAGTGTAGGCAAGGAATAACATCATCATCATCTTTCTAGTGTCATCATATCGTATAACGTATCTCATATAGACATTCATAAGTATAAGCTTTTAACTTCTTAGAATGCAAGAACTCATGAAAGGAATAGGGATTCAAGTTAAAGGATTCATGCCATTAGAAAGAAGGAATATCCTCACATACCTTGGTCATTTAGCTAAGATATCGCTCACTTTTCCTCCGTCGATATCACGTCGTTACCTTTATAAGAGAATTCGTATCAACATTAGTAACTGACTATAAGAACGTGTCGCTAATTCTAGGAGAAGTCGGACAACGCTTCCTTCGCTCATACTACTTTTCTTGCGTTCTATATCAACGCCCAATATTCATAATATTATTCGCAATATCATAATCGACAATCGTCATTTACGTGCGTTTGGCAAAATCCACCATTTTCCTCCAATTTTCCCTTATTTCTACTTCTAGCTCATCCTTGCGTTTTCATGCATTTAATGCTTGTTTCATGATATAAACATCATTTATAACGTATTAGTACTCACAACACTTCAATATTCATAGTCCAATTCCACTATCATTCATTTATGTCACTATTCACTCAATAATGACCCATTTCTATGTTCTTCTACATTTCAAGTGTCTAAGCTTTCCAATACTTCAAACAACATGGAATAATCATGAAACTTAACTTAGAGGATGGTTGAACAATCCTTAAGTTGAAATACTTCACTTAGCCAAAAGCCTAGTCCCACCTTCTTGGGAATTTCTTCACTTAGATGACCCTTTATTGAGTTCTTACCCTTGATTCCATGAAATTAGTGTTGTTGGTCTTGATATTCCCTTTAATTCTCTTGAATAATTGTAGAGGAATTATTTGGAATGTTCTAGAGGTCTCTTGAGTTGTTGGATGAATAATGAAGTAATATGAAGCCTAAGTCCCTTTTTTAAAATCACAAAATCTGATCTTTAATGAATTATTGTCGGGGTGAACAGTGGTCATAAACCACCATATACGGACCGTATTTTGATTTACGGTCCTTTCACTGTGGTCGTTTTTAAGCATTCCAAAAACAGAAAGTTTGGCTGGTGGACATGGCAGTTTACGACCTGGTTTACGGTCCGTAAACCAGTTTACGGGCCGTAAACTGGGTCGTATTTAACCATATTCAACATTTACAGAAAGTTGAGATTTTTGACAAGCTGGAGGACGACTGCACTATACCGTCCGTAAATCACTTTACGGGTCGTATAGTGCCATATACGACCACTGTGCTGAAAACTTTTCCGCGACTTTCTTATTTCCAAAAATTCTTAATTATCCATTCCCGACTTAATAAAACATCATTCACTCAATTTTTCATCATTCCACTCATCATACAAGTACGGCGAAATTTCCGAGGTGTAACATTCTTCCCCCCTTTTGGAACATTCGTCCTCGAATGTTCGACACTCGGGGATTCTGGAAATTTTTACCAGAGTTTCCTTTGTGATTTGGATACTACCTTTCCATTACAACAACCCACAATATCTTCGCCTCACAGGGCTATATCACAATATCAACACATTTATGGCCACACACGACCAAAAACATAAAATTAAAACATACATACCTTACACCATTGACGTCTCATCTTGAATCTCTTCTGGGGATTGGAACAAATGGGGGTACATGGATTTCATCTTCTCCTCCGCTTCCCAAGTCATTTCTTCCCGATTATTGTTCCGCCATAGAACTTTGACTGAAGCAACCTCTTTATTCCGAAGCCTTCGTACTTCTCCTCGTATGTTTGCTCCTCTGTTACTTGCACATCATCAATCGGGACTATTCTTGTTGGGTCTCCAATACACTTGCGGAGCATCGAAACATGGAATAATAGATGCACGTATTCGAGCTCTGAAGGCAAGTCTGATTCGTAGGCCACTCGACCCACCTTGCGAATGATTTGGTAGGGTCTGATATATCTGGGACTTAGCTTTCCTTTCTTGCCAAACCTCATCACTCCCTTCATCGGCGATACCTTCAGGAACACCCAATCGCCCACTTGAAATTCCAAATCTCGTCGGCGATTATCTGCATAAGACATTTGGCGACTTTGAGGTGTTAACAGTCGGTCTCGAATCACTTTAACCTTTTCAACTGCTTGTTGGATCAAGTCGGGGCCTATAAATTGTAATTCTCCGGTTTCAAACCATCCAATTGCAGATTTGCATTTTCTTCCATATAAGGCTTCATATGGGGCCATTTGAATGCTGGAATGATAGCTGTTATTATAGGCAAATTCAACAAGAGGCAAATGCTCATCCCAATTACCGCCAAACTCCAATACACATGCCCGTAGCATATCCTCTAAGGTCTGAATAGTGCGCTCGGCTTGTCCGTCAGTCTGCGGATGGAACGCCGTGCTGAGCTTAACTTGGGTACCTAGACCTTCTTGGAAGGACTTCCAGAACTTGGCTGTGAACTATGCCCCTCTGTCTGTGATAATGGCCAAAGGAATACCGTGAAGTCGTACAATCTCCTTGAGATACAATTTAGCATAATCCTCCGCTGAATATGTGGTTCTAACGGGGAGAAAATGAGCTGCTTTCGTGAGTCTATCCCTCGCGTAGGGGGTAATCCTACCACAAAATCCATGTTAATTTCTTCCCATTTCCACGTAGGAATTTCCATTGCTTGCAATAACCCTCCTGGCTTTTGATGCTCGGCCTTCACTTGCTGGCAATTCGGACACTGTGCTTCAAATTCTGCTATGTCTCGCTTCATGCCATTCCACCAGTATACCAATTTGATATCGTGGTACATCTTGGTTGCACCTGGATGAATAGAATACCGAGAATAATGTGCTTCGTCTAAAATCCGTTGGCGCAAGTTTGCCACATTCGGTACACATAGCCGGCCTCGATATCTAAGAACTCCTTCTATGGAAACTTCGAATGGAGACTCTTCCTTTTCCTGATATAGATCTCGATAGTGGCTTAACTGAGGATCTTCATATTGCCGTTCCTTCACTTCTAGATTCAATGATGAAACTATGGGGTCATTGACGCTAATACCTGCATCTCCTGAATCAATGGGCCGTACGCCGAGACTTGCTAACCGATGGACTTCACGAACCATTTCTCGCTTTTCTGAAGGAACTCCACATAAACTACCCATCGATCGGCGGCTAAGTGCATCTGCTACTACATTCGCCTTCCCTGGCTGATATAGAATGTTCACATCATAATCCTTCAGTAATTCCAACCATCTCCTTTGCCGCAGGTTCAACTCCTTCTGTTTGAAAATATATTGAAGGCTTTTGTGATCCGTATAGATGTCCACGTGCACACCATATAAGTAGTGTCTCCATATTTTCAATGCATGAATGACCGCAGCTAGCTCAAGATCATGAGTGGGATAATTCTGTTCATGTTTTCGCAATTGTCTCGAAGCATATGCAATAAATTTCCCATTCTGCATCAATACACATCCTAATCCCACACCGGAGGCGTCACAATACACTACATAGCCATCTGATCCTTCTGGAAGTGTTAGCACCGGCGCTGAGGTCAGCCTGTTTTTCGACTCTTGGAAGCTACGCTCACAGGCATCACTCCACTGGAATTTAGCCGACTTCTGGGTTAACTTTGTCAATAGGGCTGAAATAGATGAGAATCCCTCTACAAATCTTCTACAGTATCCTGCTAACCCAAGGAAACTACGAACTTCTGTAGGCGTCGTAGGTCTTGGCCAAGTCTTCACAGCTTCTATTTTCTGAGTGTCAACTCGAACACCATCATCTGAAATAACATGACCCAGGAATGCAACAAAATTAAGCCAAAACTCGCATTTCGAAAACTTTGCATACAATTCTCAATCTCGAAGAACGCCAAGAACAATTCTTAGATGATCTGCATGTTCTGATTCTGTGCGAGAATATACCAGGATATCGTCGATAAACACTATCATAAAAAGATCCAAAAACGTCCTGAACACATTATTCATTAAATTCATGAACACCGCCGGGGCATTCGTCAACCCGAACGACATTACTCGAAACTCGTAGTGACCATATCTTGTCCTGAAGGCGGTCTTGGGAATATCTGCTTCCCTAATTCTCACCTGATGATAACTCGATCTCAGATCTATCTTGTAGAACCATTTAGCACCTTGCAATTGATCGAACAAGTCGTCAATTCTAGGAAGAGAGTATTTATTCTTTATTGTCACCTTGTTCAACTGCCTGTAGTCGATGCACATTCGTAGCGATCCGTCTTTCTTCCTTACGAACAAGACTGGTGCTCCTCATGGCGAGGAACTAGGCCTTATAAACACCTTCTCAAGTAAATCCTTTAGCTGTGCTTTTAGATCTTTTAGTTCTGCTGGAGCCATTCGATATGGAGGAATAGAAATAGGCTCGGTGTTTGGTAGTACATCAATAGCAAAGTCGATCTCCCTTTCTGGAGGAAGGCCTAGTAACTCGTCGGGAAACACATCTGGGAATTCCTTCACTACCGGGACTGACTGGAAAGTTGGCACTTCTGCTTCCGTGTCATGAACCCGAACTAGATGACAAATATAACCCTTGGCTATCATCTTTCTCGCCTTAAGGTAGGAAATAAACCTACCCTTTGGGGAAACGGTATTACCCTTCCACTCGAGTATGTGCTCTCCCGGAAATTGGAATCGAACTACCTTTGTCCGGCAACAAACATTAGCATAGCATGATGCCAACCAGTCCATACCCATAATTACGTCAAAATCTATCATCTCAAGTTCAATTAGATCAGCCCTCGTCTGACGATCACCTATAATGACTACACAGTTCTGATATACTTGCCTCGCTATTACAAGATCACCAACCGGAGTGAATACCTCGAAAGGTTTAATTGGCTCAGGTCTCACCCCAACACAATCAGCGATATACGGAGTAATATATGAGAAGGTAGAACCCGGATCAATCAGAGCATATACATCACGGGAAAATATAGTCAGGGTACCTGTGACAACATCTGGGGAAGACTCAAGATCCTGTCGCCCAGCTAAAGCATACACACGGGGCTGAACAGCACCTGAAGTAGATGCTCCCCCTCTACCTCTGCCTCTACCTGCTGTAGTCTGAGGAGTCTGTGCTGTCGGGCGTGCTGAAGAAGAACCCGTTGCTGAACCTGTAGGCTGAGTCCCAGCTCTATCTCTTGCTGAGGGGCAATCTCTCATCATGTGACCGACTTGCCCGCAAGCATAACAAGCATCTGAACCCTGACGACACTGTCCGGAATGTAATTTGCCACACTGGCTACACTGCGGCACTGGAGGTCTCCTCTGGCTAAAGTCTCCCCTGGACTGCGAATCTGAGGCCCTCGAACTCTGCCCCTGGCCTGACTGAGTAGAACGATCAAACCTCCTATCTGAGAATCTAGGAGGTGCACTAGTCACTGACTGACCTGAGTGCCTAGAATATGTCTGTATCGGTCCCCCTCGGTACTCACTAGCCCTCTTACCTTGTCTTCTGTCACCCTCACGATCACTTCTCTACTGTCGTTGTCGTTCCTCGAGGTTCTGAGCATGGGCCTGTATCCGGGAAATATCCATCCCGTCTTGCAAAGAGGCTGTCAGGCAATCTCTGAACAAGTGTGGTCCTAAACCACTGACAAATCTATAGACTCGGTCTCCCAAGTCAGCCACCATAGTCGGAGCATACCGGGCCAATGAGTTGAGTTGCATACTATAGTCTTGGGCACTGATGCTTCCCTGTTTCAAATTCAAGAACCTGTCCGCTCTAGCTCGGCGGACTTCAGGTGGCAAGTAGTGATGAATAAAGGCATCTACAAACTCTTACCACACAAAAGGTGGTACATTCGGTATGGCATATGATGACTTTATTCACCGAGTCCCATAATGGGCCAGATATGGTATATGATATAGACATGCATGATTCTCATCTCGTAAGGCACAGGTGCATTAGTATCTTTGATTATCATACTTGCCTCCTGTAATCTTCTATTTAGTTATGATTCTCTTTATTGTATTTCAAGCTTTATATACTCAGTACATATTTCGTACTGACCCCTTTTCTTCGGGGGGCTACGTTTCATGCCCGTAGGCACATACACACAGTTTGGCTATCCTCCAGCATAGGACATCTGCTCAGTTGTTTGGAGAGCTCCATTGTTCCGGAGCCTAGATTATTTTGGTACAGACCTTTTGATGTAGACTTATGCATATCCAAGGGTATGGCGGGGCCCTGTCCCGTCATTTTTCACTTTTATACTCTTAGAGGTCTGTAGACATATGTGGGTTGTATCTGACCGTGTCGACATGTTTTGTTTTAGACATTCCCGTATATAGTGGCAGCCTTGTCGGCTTACGTATTGTGTTATGCTGTGATTAGCTGTGACTCCTCAGGAGACAGGTTTATGATGATATATGGCATTGTGAATCTATAGTTGCTTTTATAAGTTTCCATTCCATCCTTAGTTTCAGTTTGACTATATCTAATAGGTTCGTACACGAGTATCCAGCTTGTGCACTAGTCATGGACCATGGGATTGGGTCGTGACACATACCTTTGACGTTTAATCCGTGATTTGATATGTATACGCTGCCCGAAGTACCTCAACCTATATTAAGACGTTAAGAACTATAGTTAAGGTACGGAAAGGGTTAAAACGTATTTCGAAGTTAGTAACTCATTTCTAGAAAATTGGGCGGCATTTCCCCTAATATTTACCAACCACCACCTAATCAACAAAACCAACAACAACGAAAACAACCCAACAACCTCTCTTAATCATTCTTCAACTCAAATCATCAGCATCTAAGATTATACACCAAAAAAACTAACATACGCTTCTTATATGATACCTTGTACACTTGTTTTCTTCCAAATTTATGATCCATATCAACAACAACACAACAACAACATTAACTACCATCCATGTAGAAGAAAACTACTTCAATATCATTTTAATAACGAGCTCAAAACAGTCCACCGAATCTACAACATCGAAAATACAATTTTCGACTTTACTTCGCAAATCACAAATACATGGAGAAGAGTATGATATCACCATGAACAACAAGAACAACAACACATATACATACTTATAACTATATTTCCATCTCTTCAACACAACCAGATCATCCTCAAACACAATACAACAATAATGACAACACTAATCAAACTTAATCCACCATTATTAAATTAGAACAACCCCAACACGGCCAAACAGAACCTTAACATTAACATATACAATTCCTTGCATCCAATTCCACTTAATAAGAGTTAATCTCTCAATTACAATATCATCTACTCCAATTACACCATCAGAAGAGGAAATCTTACCTTAATTTAATTAGGACAGATCCTACAATCACTTGCACCAATTGCACCACTTCTTCTTCCTCAATTTAAATCCTAATGTTGATGCCTCCCTTGAATGCTTAGAACACCTTTGGTAATTTAATTTAATTTTTTTTCCTTCAAAGCCCAGCTGGCTGTGAGCTGCCATGGCTGATGCTATGAGTTTTGCTTTCAATGAAATGATATTTTGGTGAAGATGAAATGTGATTAAATGAGTCATCAACCCATTTATATATGCAACCAGCCACAATGACATGTGTCCCACTATGGCATGGACCAATTAGATTCGGCCATGTTGTAGTGGGGTCCATTTAGTACACTAATTAACTTAATTAATCATTAATCCCCACTTAATAATCTAATCATGATTAATTAATCCCTAATCTCCACTAATATTCCCACACTAACTGAAATTTACAAGCAAATCGTGCACTTATTAAAATCGGGATTAAAAGGTCCTTGTGGGCCGGGTATGGTATATGATGACTTTACTCACCGAGTCCCATAATGGGTCGGGTATGATATATGATATAGACATGCATGATTCTCATCTCGTAAGGCACAGGTGCATTGGTATCTTTGATTATCATACTTGCCTTCTGTAATCTTTTATTCAGTTATGATTTTCTTTATTGTATTTCATGCTTTATATACTCAATACATATCTCGTACTGACCCCATTTCTTCAGGGGGTTGCGTTTCATGCCCGCGGGTACAGACACTCGGTTTGGTGATCCTCCAGCTTAGGACTTCTGCTCACCTGTTTTGGAGAGCTCCATTGTTCCGGAGCCTAGATTATTTTGGTATAGATCTTTTGATGTAAACTTATGCATATCCAAGGGTACGGCGGGGCCCTGTCCCGTCATATTTCACTTGTACACTCTTAGAGGACTGTAGACATATGTGGGTTGTATCTGACCGTATCGATATGGTTTGTTCTGGATATTCCCGTATATAGTGGCAGCCTTGTCGGCTTGCATATTGTGTCATTCTGTGGTTAGCCGTGACTCCTCAGGAGACAGGTTTATGATATGTGGCGTTATGAGTATTTCATTTGTTTTTACAAGTTTCCATACTGTCCTTAGTTTCAGTCTGACTATATCTAGCAGGTTCGTATACGAGTGTCCAGTTCGGGCACTAGTCATGGCATATGGGGTTGGGTCATGAAAAAAGTGGTATCAGAGCAGTTCATCCTCGGAGTGTCTACAGACCGTGTCTAGTAGAGTCTTGTTTATCGGTGTGTTGTGCACCACATCTATAAACAGAAAGCTACAGGACATTTAGGATGTCACTTTTCCTTCTTACTCTAGATCGTGCGATAGAGCTATATTATCAGGACAATCCCTCTCTAACAAATTATTGTGTTTACAGCTATGCCTCCAAAGAAAGCGACAGCTGCCCAGAAGGGAAAATCGGTGGCAATAGATATTAGTCAGTCCCGGAGAGTTACTAGGGTCCGTGCCCAGTCTATGACTGAGATTGTACTCCAGTCAGCGAGCTCTGCTACACCGCCACCTCCAGAGGAGCTTAGTGCAACAGCAGCTCCAGTTCAGGGGCAGCCCCACCGCTAGCTCCCGAGGCCCCAGTACCTGAGCCTTCAGCTCCCCAGCCAGGGGCGGAGGACAGGGCCATGAGAGATGCAGTTCAGCTGCTGACCAGATTAGTGGCAGGGCAGGCTCGTAGGCATGGATTAGGAGTTGACCATGCGGATAGATCTGATAGTTTGAGGGCTCGTGACTTCTTAAGTTGTAATCCTCTAGTGTTTTTCGAGTCAAAGCCCGAGGATGATCCGAAGGAGTTTATTCGGCATATGCAGCATACATTGAGGATAATTAAGTCTTCTGACACTGAGTCTGTTGAGTTGGCTTCGTATCGGTTGCGAGATATAGCCATTAATTGGTATGAGTCTTGGGAGTTATCTAGGGGTGAGGGTGCTCCTCCAGCGGTATGGGATGAGTTTGTAGAGGCCTTCCTTGGCCACTTCCTGCCTCCAGAGATGAGGCGAGCTAGAGTTGATAGATTCTTACATTTGAGGCGGAGTGGCATGAGCGTTAGAGAGTACAGTCTTGAGTTTGATTCATTGGCTAGATATGCGCCTACTATTGTAGCTGATATGGCTGATAGAGTACGTCGTTATGGATATTTCTCAGGTACAGGCATATGCAAAGGGGTAGAGGATCGACACAGAGGAAGTCAGCCAGATAGAGATTGCGACAGAGGCCAGCATAAGAGGGCTAGATCGGCTGGCTATCCTGGTGAGTTTCGAGGCAGGCAGCCTCAGCTGCATATTAGAAATTCTTCCCAGCCAGCACGGAGTGCACTCCCACAGTTCACAGGTAGGAGGTTTGATAGCACAGGGTATTCAGGGGCCGGTAAGAGTTCCAAGGCTTTAGGTTCACAGATGAACAGGGGTTCGAGTCAGTCGAGGCCACCTTTGCCTCGGTGTTCTCGATGTGGTAGGCCCTATTTTGGGGAATATCGTTGGGTTACAGGTGCTTGTTTTTCTTGTGGCCGTCAAGGCCATATGATGAGGGAGTGTCCCTATGGAGATAGTGTAAGTGGTATGGCTCAGCCTACTGGGTCGGTTGCTAGTTCATCTTCTTCTGTAGCTATGCGCCCTATGGGGCAGGGTATTCAGACACCAGCAGGCCGTGGTAGAGGTCGTGGCGGAGCTTCCAGTTCTAGCGGTCCTTCGAACTATATATATGCCTTGGCTAGTAGGCAGGATCAGGAGGCGTCACCGAATGTGGTTACAGGTATATTATCGATTTTCTCTCGGGACGTATATGCATTAATAGATCCAGGCTCCACCTTATCATATATATCTCTCTTTGTTGCTAGTAGAATCGGAATAGAACCTGAGTTGATAGAACTTTTTGAGGTAGCCACACCGGTAGGAGATTCTGTTATAGCAAAGCAAGTATATAGAGATTGTTCGGTGGTTATATATAGTCGTCGTACCATGGCAGATCTGATAGAATTAGATATGACTGAATTTGTTGTTATATGGGTATGGATTGGTTAGCTTCCTGTTATGCTAATGTTGATTGTAGAGAAAAGATAGTTCGATTTTAGTTCCCAGGAGAGCCGATTATAGAATTGATAGGGAATACGGCATCGCCGAGGGGTAAGTTTGTTTCATACCTCGAGGCAAGGAAGATGGTTAGAAAAGGTTATATTTATCATCCGGTTCGTGTGCATGATATGAAAGTAGAGGTACCGACTCTTCAGTCAGTCCCGATAGTTAATTAATTTCCAGATGTATTCCCAGATGAACTTCCAAGTCTTCCTCCTGAACGGAAAATAGAGTTTACTATAGATGTATTTCCAGATACACAGCCCATATCTATTCCTCCTTATAGAATGGCACCTGCAGAGCTGAAGGAGTTAAAGGAGCAACTGTGGGACTTGTTAGAAAAGGGCTTCATCAGGCCTAACACATCACCTTGGGGAGCACCGATATTATTTGTGAGAAAGAAAGATGGGTCATTGCGGATGTGTATTGATTATAGGCAGCTGAATAAAGTAACAATAAAGAATATGTATCCCCTCCCCAGGATTGACGATCTATTTGACCAGTTGCAGGGTGCTAAGTGTTTTTCAAAGACAGACTTACGGTCAGGCTATCATCAGGTGCGGGTAAAGGAGGCGGATATTTCGAAGTTTGCATTCAGGACCCCATACGGGTATTATGTGTTTAGAGTGATGTCTTTTGGGCTGACCAATGCACCAGCAGTATTTATGGATTTGATGAACCGAGTATTCAAAACATTCTTACATATGTTCGTTATTTTATTTATTGATGATATTCTAGTCTATTCATGTTTAGAAGAGGAGCATGCAGACCATTTGAAAACGGTACTTAGGGTGCTCCAGCACCAAAAGTTGTATGCTAAGTTTTCTAAATGTGAATTCTGGTTGACTTCAGTAGCATTCTTAGGGCTTATTATTGGAGCTGATGGTATTCAGATAGATACACAGAAGATTGAGGCTGTAAAGATTTGGCCTAGACCTACGACACCTACTGTCACACCCTAACCTTACTAGGGTGTGATGGGCACCCGACCCTTACTTAGGGCCGAGCGAACCCTCTGACCCTTAGTACACACATAATATTGTCAAACTTTTAAAACAAATAAGGATGAAATACATAGTAAAACTTTCAAAAATATTCTTTCTCGTAGCTTTCAAATCAAACAATATTTGTAATCATATAAAACTTATATCATAACACAAAATGACACATCGGCTGATGGAGCCACTTACAGAACTGACAACCAATACCCACGACTCTGTCTGCAAAGTCTCTAACATTAATCAGACATCATAGCACATATACTCTGACTCGGTAGCACTCCAGGAACAAGTGGAGCTTGCCAACTCCGCTGGAACATCTTCTGTAATGACTTCTACTCATCTGGGTGTACCTGCGCGGCATAAAACGTAGCCCCCGAAGAAAGGGGGTCAGTACGGAATATGTACTGAGCATGTAAGGCATGGAATACAGAAAATAGAACCATAATCGAAACAAACAGTACAAGAGTGAGTACATTATCTAGATTACCAAAGCGCTTATTTTCCAATCACAAATCGTGTATGCAGAGGCCACATATCAGAAAAAGTGCAGATCCCGGATGTCAGAATACTTGTTTCCCAGACACAGATCATATATGCCGGAGTCATACGTCAGAAGGAGTATGGATCCAGAATGTCAGAATATTTGTTTTCCAGGCACGGATCATGTATGCTGATATCGTATAACAGAAGAAATACAGAAGGTACAGAATGCCAAAATGCTTACTTTCCAAACACAAATCATATATGCCAGAATCACATAGCGTATATATGCATGTAACAGATCCCGGCCCTCTCGTGAGGGACGCGGTGAACAGAATCATCATATGCCAAAATCATATATCATATATGCATGTAACGTGTCCCGGCCTTCCAGTGAGGGACTCGGTGGATAGAATCATATATGCAACATCATGTATCATATATACATATAACGTGTCCCGGCCCTCTAGTGCGGGTCTCGGTGAATAGAGTTATCATATGCCATCGTGGCCGCCATCCCCGTATCATCACATCATCATATACATATTCATATAACGTGTCCAGGCCCGCCTATGAGGGACTCGGTGAACAATGCAGTGGAGTGCACACGAGAACATGTCCTGGCTCAGGACTCAGTGAATGATACAGAGGAATGCGCACGATAACATGTCCTGGCCCGGGACTCAGTGAAAGATACATTGAGGCGTGCACGAGCAGAGTAGTGAGAAAACATATGCACATAAATGAAGACTCGATAGACAAGTATACTTACCGACATCTGACGGCTCAGAAACAAGTTTCGGGTCAATCCGATTTAGTATAAGAAAGTTATGAACGTTTGAAGTACAGAACCTTCTACGAACGTTTCAGAAGCCATTTTTGGAAAATCAAAGCCATGATCATGTCAAGTACCTTTCGGATATCGTTATGGATCAAATCAAATGGAGCTTTTGGGACCATGTATACATATCAAATTATATCGAAGACTCGATGGAATAATCGAACGAACTATTATTTGAGAATCAAGACATTTGTCATACCAAATATCATTCGAATGCCACTCAGAAACATATCAAACATCATAAGCACATCAAGAGCCATAGGGATCATAGTCATATATCAAACCGATCCGAGACCATATACCAAAGTTAGGGACATTGATACTTACGGAATTCTTTTAGGAACAGAAACTCTTTGAACGCTTCAGAAGCTTTCTTTGGAGAATCAAAACAATAGTCATATCAGTAGCTTTTCGAATCTCATTATGGATCAAATCAGATGGGTCTTTTGGAACCATACATACGTTTCAAAACATAGCAGACTATTTTCAAAAGTCGAACACATTAATTCTTACAGAACTCTTTTAAGAACATATCAAAAGTGCATACGAATCATAAACGAGCTCGGAATCACAGAATAGAGTAACCCCAATGTGCATATCAACATCATACCATACTTGGCTCTACGACATGCCAAAGAAAGAAAGGGTAAGCCTTACATACCTGTGCCACACCTTATTAGCTACGCTTATTTATCCAAGCTTGCTAGTCTACATACAAAGAATTCACATAATCATTAGATTCAGCATCATACACTTGCTTTAGTTCTTCAAATGAATTCATTTATAATCTGCCGAAATTTCGGCAGCATCTCCCCTGTAAGTACACCATCCCCGAGAATACAACTCGGCCAATTATCAACAACAATCCGAGAATTCAACTCGGCCAAAGTATCAACTACAATATCAACAATCATATTTCCAACTTCAACAATTATTTCAAAATACATTCTAACATTAACCATTCTTTCTACACAATCCGACGGCATTCCATTTATATCCAATTTAATCACATATATTCAAGCTACCACCAATGATCCCACATTCAAGTATTAACCCAAAATCTTTCTAACATGATTCAAGAATACTTCTAACAATTCACATAATATTCCAAACAACCCAATCAATATATCACTTCACCCGAAACCTTCCAAAAGCAACAAGAACCATAACAACACACTTCCTTCTTTCAAATTCAATTACAACAACCCAACTTACAATCTTCCAAACACATGTCTCATTTCCAATATTCATGAAATATATTTACAACATACACATTAGAAACTCTATTCTTATAATTATAAGGAATCATACTAATATCACATTAACTTCTTCCATAATCCGCAAACGATTACAACTTCATTTCCAACCATTAAATCCTCATTTTACATCATAGAGTCTACCACAACAACAATTAAAATACTAAGTAAAATCAATTCGTCACATCTCACCAATTCAATCCCCCATTCGGCCATCACTCCAACATACATATTTTCATGTATTTCATCTACCTCTACATGTTACAACATATACAAATCATCCATAACACAACAATCAAAATGCTAAATAAAATTAGTTCTCCACCCCTACATGACACAACATAGGCACGGCTACAACTTCCACACCATAGTCTCATGAATTTCATTCATTTCCACATACCACAACATGCACAAATTATTCATAACATATGAAAGGGAAGATTGAACACATACCTTTTTCACTCAACTTCATGGCTTGACTAAGGTTGTGAGCTTGCACAATTAAATGATTTTATTGCTCCAACAACCATTCCATGTTAAAGAGGGCCTTCAACTTGGTTGGAATACTAGAAGAAATATTTTTTTTGATCAATTTTCCATGGAGCTAATTTTCCTTGGCCTTGGCCGAATGGCCTCTCTTGGTCTCTCTCCATGTTTCTTGAACTTTCTAAGGGGTGGAAGATGAAAATATGACTACTTAGTCATCTTATGTGCACATGTATAATTCACCCATATGGGCCTTGGCCCATATCAATTGGGACGGCCACCTTGGCCCTTTTGGTCTCCAGCCCACTTTTTGTTTTTTTTTGTCTTGTAATTCATGAAAATTATTTTCCTAATTCCAAATTTGACCTTAGCCTTCCTCCATATTTCTATGAGTCATCTTGTGAATTTCCTTTCTTACCCTTAGCCTTCCTCAATATTTCAACGTCAAAAAATTTCATAAACAACTTGTGTATTCAACAAGATCAAAACATAACCTTGCCCTTAACTTCTCGCAACTATCTCGAATTATCCGAACGTACAAAATACGGGATATAATAGGTACGCAGTTTTCTGGGGCTAGCAGGATATTATAGGAGATTGGTGGAGAAGTTTTCCTCGATTTCAACGCCTTTAACAAGGCTAACTCAAAAGGCAGCTAAGTTCCAGGGGACCGATGCTTGTGAACAAAGCTTCCAGTTGCTTAAGGATAATTTGACTACGGCTCCAGTTCTAACTCTTCCTGAGGGACCAAATGGCTATGTTATTTATTGTGATGCTTTCGGTGTTGGACTAGGTTGTGTATTGATGCAGCATGGTAGGGTTATAGCCTATGCCTCCCGACAGCTCAGAAAGCACGAAAGGAATTATCCTACTTATGATCTGGAGCTAGCAGCGGTAATTCATGCCTTGAAGATATGGAGGCATTATTTATATGGTGTTCATGTTGATATTTATACGGATCATAAGAGTCTCCAATATATCTTTAAGCAGAAGGAGCTAAATTTACGACAGAGACGGTGGCTAGAGTTACTAAAGGATTATGATGTTGATATTCTATACCATCCAGGGAAAGCAAATGTTGTAGCAGATGCTCTTAGCCGTAAATCTATGGGTAGCCTGATAGACGGGCAACCGAAAAGGAAGGAGATAGTTCATGAGATTTACCAGCTAGCTAACCTTGGAGTCTGTTTGGCTGATTCTGGAGATGGTGGAGTTTCTGTTCGAGAAGTTGTTGAGTTCTCTATCATAGAAAAGGTAAAGAGACGCCAGTACGAGGAACCTGTTATGGCATAGTATAGAGATACAACTCTTCAAAAGGAAAAGACCCCATTCGAGGTTACACCTGACGGAGTGCTACGACATGGAGGCAGATTATGTGTACCTGAAGTTGCAGGGCTACGACAACAAGTTATGGAAGAGGCACACTATGCCCATTATTCTGTTCATCTAGGGTCAACGAAGATGTATCATGACCTCAGATGTTTATATTGGTGTGATGGCATGAAAAGGGACATAGCGGAGTTTGTTGCTCAGTGCCCGAATTGTCAACGGGTTAAGGTCGAGCATCAGAAGCCTGGTGGGTTATTACAGGAGATAGAGATCCCAACTTAGAAATGGGAAGTAATTAATATGGACTTCGTTACGGGTTTACCTCGCACTGCACGGAAGTATGACTCTATATGGGTTATTGTGGATAGGCTGACAAAATCAGCCTATTTTCTTCCAGTCAGAACTACTTATTTAGCTGAGGACTATGCGAGGTTATACATTAAGGAGATAGTGAGACTTCATGGGGTTCCCACATCTATTATTGTCACACCCCAATCCCGACAGGGTGTGATGGGCACCCGACCCCATATTTGGAGCCGAGCGAACCCACTGACTCTTATTACATACATAAACTCTTGAATCACTTAAGAATAAAATACATAGTAAGCTCTCCAATTTTTTTTTAAAGTAAAGTCTATCATCATATAGGACCCGTGACATGAACATAATAACATATTGAATGGCCAAGCCGTCTACAAAGCTGACACTCTATACCCACGACTCTGTCTGCAAAGTCTCTAACATCGAACAAAATATCATGGCTCATATACTCTGACTAGGCAGCACTCCAGAACAAGTGGAGTCTACCGACCCCGCTGGAACGTCTTCTATGCTAGCTTCACTCGTCTGGGTGTACCTGCGCGGCATGAACGCAGCCCCCGAAGAAGAGGGGTCAGTACGAACAATGTACTGAGTATGTAAGTCAAGAGTAATAACATAAGATCATGGTAGAAGACATAGAGAATAGTATATAGTAAGAACATAACTTGTACCTCTGCTTGCCTCTTAGGGCAGATATCAAGTAAACTAACTTTCCCTTTTTGCAACGACATATACACATTTACATGTAAACTGCCCAACCATATAGGTACGGGGTACTTCTGTTTGAGCATATCATGGAACAAAAGAGTAACCTGAACATATGAGGGCCCTGGGGGCAGATGCCATGCATGCTTTATCTGGTCATGTCATATCATGTCGTATCATATCATATCATGTCATGTCATATTATATCATATCATGTCATATCATAGAGTGTCACATCATATCATGTCATATCATATCGTGTCATATCATGTCGGGTCATAGCATAGCACCGAACAATGTCGGCTCGCCCACATAGCACCGAAATACATCGGCTCGCCCATATATCCCCCGTCCGGGCATCCCGCATCCGAGATGGTATGCCAGCTGACCAGGTGGCAATGAAACATGTTTCCCTTCCAATCCCCATGTATCCTTTCCCCCCACCCTACGTACATATTCATATCTCATATACATATGTCATATAAGCATGCAGGAGAGCCCAAAGAAAATCATGTATCCATCGGAGTGACGTAAGGTCGGTGACCTCCGATTACATTATGGAATAACCGTGATCTCTTTGTCTCACCTGGAAGGAACGAGTATTTTAAGGCGAGACTATCAACGGAGAATGGCATTAGAAGAAAACATAGTATGAAATCATGGGCATCATAGACATCAATTCATGTGCTTTGAAATCTTTAGAGAATAACGTCATGACCAAGGAATAGAATTAAAGATCATGAACTAGTTGGGCACTTTCATACTCACATTGAATTCTTGACTTAAGACACTTGGTCCTAGAATCATTCTTGTCATACTTATCATGGACATATTCTCTTCCTTACATCATCATTATCATTATTATCATAGAAATATTCTCATTGGAATAGTTACAGTACTTGTCACTTGATAAACGGAACAATAAGGAAAATCCGGGAACAATTGGCCCACCTCGGGTTAAATGAGGCGGCGTACCAAATTTACGTACATTACATTTCATGACGTCACTCGTGGGGGTTTTAAGGTAGTCAGGTCATATTTATGCGAGTTCTAGATGCTTCGGAGGTTTTTCCAACATTTCGCACACTTTCTAATTCAATTCCATTGAATGAAAAAGGAGAAACTTTAGGTGCGGATTCCGGAGAATAGAGTTGTCCCCGAGGCTCGTATCCAACCTAGTATGCCTAAGACATGCCAAGCAAGAAAGGATAAAACCTTACATACCTTTTTCCGCTCCTTATGCTACTCCAAATTCAAGTTGCAAATCCGCCAAAATCTACAAATTGGTCATATTTACCAAACCTTAATTAGCGCATCTAGAAGTTGAATCTTAAGGTAACATTTGTCTACCGAAATTTCGGCAGCACTTCCCCTATAAATACACCATCTCCAAAACTTCAACTTAGCCAATTTAATCAACAACAATCCGGGAATTCAACCCGGCCAAATTATCAACAACAATGCCAACAATCATAATAACAATTTCAATTAACATACTACTTCCTTCAAGACCTTCCAACTCCAACAAAAACAATAACAACCTTATAATTTATATTCCAACAACACCATACTAACAACCTTATATGCCATACATGCAAGAACATCATATTCAATCTTCATAAACTTCTAGAACAAGTTTCCAACAATTACCACCTAAACTAAAATTATTAAGCTTCCATTTTCCATCATAGATTTCACTACAACAACAACCAACATACAAGATAAAATTTGCTCACTCTTCTAGCACCACACGGCCACACATGCACACTACATATTTTCATGAGTTTCATTCACTTCAACATACCACAACAATCATGATACTAAGTAAAATTAATTCATCATTTCTCCACAAATGCAACTAAATTCGGCCAACACCATACTCACACGGCCACACTTCAACATTCATGTTTTCATGTTTCTCATCCATTTACACATCCTACAATATACACAAGCATCCATAACATATAAAGAAGATATGTTCTTACCTTTTTTTCCTTCAACTTTCCTCTTGGTTAAGATTATAAATTTGTACAAATGGATGATTTTCTTGTTCCAACAACTCTTCCATGTTGTAGAGGGCCTTCCAATTGGTGGGATTGCTAGGAGAAAATATTTTTTTGTGATCAATTTCTATGGCATGAATTTTTGGGGTCTTGGCCGAAATGGCCCTTCCCCTTTCTTTCTTCTTTCTTCTTTAAAATTCTAGAAATTTCTAGGAAATGTTATGAAATAAAGATGACTTAGTCATCTTTTAAGCTTATTCATTAAGCTTCTAATTGGGCCTAAGCCCACCCCCTTTGAATGGCCCAAATGGCCTCTTTAATTGCAAGCCCACCTTTTTTTTGTCCTACAATTTATGAAAAATTATTTTCCAAATTCCAAATTTGCCCTTCGTCTTCCTCCATATTTCCACGAGTTGTATTGCGAATTTCCCTTCATGCCTTTGACCTTTCTTAATATTCCCACTTCAAAATTTTCATAAACAACTTGTACACCAAACAAGATCAAAATTATAGTCTTGTTCTTAATCTTCCGCAATTATCTTAAATTATCCGAATGCGCAAAAATGCGGGATATAACAATTATCTTAGACAGAGGAGCGCAGTTTACAACTAACTTCTGGAGATCATTCTAGAAGGGATTGGGGACACATGTGAGTCTTAGCACAGCATTTCACCCTCAGACTGACGGATAGTGAACGTACTATTCAGAAGCTAGAAGATATGTTACGAGCCTGTATTATTGACTTCAGAGGTAGCTGGGACGATCATTTTCCACTTATTGAGTTTGCCTATAATAATAGCTACCATTCTAGTATATTCAGATGGCACCGTATGAGGCCTTATATGGGAGGAAGTGTAGGTCACCTATCAGTTGGTTTGATGTTGGTGAGACTAAATTGATAGGCCCAAATATGATTCAGCAAGCGGTTGATACGGTGAAGTTTATTCAAGAAAGATTATTGGCAGCCCAGAGTCGACAAAAGTCATATGCAGATAACCGACGTGCACATTTAGATTTTCAGATTGGTGATTGGGTGTTATTGAAGATGTCGCCCATGAAGGGTGTGATGAGATTCGGCAAGAAAGGGAAGCTCAGCCCGAGGTACATTGGGCCTTATCAGAATATTCGTAAGGTAGGAAAAGTTGCCTATGTGTTGGACCTACCATCTGATTTGGAAGCAGTACATCCAGTCTTTCATGTGTCAATGCTTCGTAAATGTATTGGTGACCCTTCTAGAGTATTCCCTGTAGATGATGTCCAGGTAACAGAGGAGTTGTCTTACGAGGAGAGCCCTATAGCTATACTTGGTCGTCAAGTTAGAAGGTTACGTACTAAGGATGTGGCTTCCGTCAAAGTATTGTGGCAAAATAATAATAGGGAAGAGATGACCTGGGAAGCCGAAGACGAGATGAAGAATAAGTATCCTTACTTGTTCCCTATGCTTGCAGGTAATATTAATCCCTTACTTGACTATATTGATTGATAGATAAGACTAATGATATTGTGGCCCTGTGAGGCATCTACGGGTTGTTGGATACAGGTTAGTAGGTATAGCGATAAAGGGGACTTTCTCAAAATTTTGATAAGACCCTATAGAATTAGTTTAACATTCGAGGACGAATGTTCTAAAGGGGGGAAGGATGTTATATCCCGTATTTTTGCATGTTGGATTATTCATAAGCTAATCGACATAAGTCCAAGGACAAGTTTATTTTGAGACAAGGACTTTTAATCCCCAATTTTAATAAGTGCACGATTTGCTTGTAAATTACAATTAGTGTAGAAATATTAGTGGAGATTAGAGATTAATTAACCATTATTAGATTATTAAGTGGGGATTAATGATTAATTAAGTTAATTAGTGTACTAAATGGACCCTACTACAACATGGCCGAATCTGATTGGTCCATGCCATAGTGGGACACATGTCATTGTGGCTGTATAATCTTGGTGATGACTAATTTAATCAACTTCATCTTCACAAATTCATTTGAAGCAATAATTTCACATAGCCATGGCTGCTCTTGAAGCTCACGGCCATCCCTCTTCAAGATAATTAAATTGCTAATTTTCATCTTGGTTTGGAGGTTTTATTTATTAGAGTTTCGAGAAGGATTCTCTATATTTCATCCTATTCTCCTTCTTCAAAGAACTAAGGTAAGAATTCAACAATCCTTTTAAATCAGTTCATTTTTAACTTGGGGGAGATTTCACCTCAAGTTCTTCTTAGTGTAGAAATAAAGGTTCATGTAGTGTATTTGAGGATGATCTGGTTGTGTTAAAGGGATGGAAATATAGTTATAAGTATGTGTATGTGCCGTTGTTCTGGTTGTTCATGGTGGTAGTATATACTCTTTTCCAGGTATTTGTGATCTTGCGAAGTAAAGGTCGAAAATTGTATTTTCGATGTTGTAGTTCGGTGGATTGTTTTGAGCTTGTTAGTAAAATGATAGTGAAGTAGTTTTCTTGTATATGGATGGTAGTTGATGTTCTTGTCATGTTGTTGTTGATATGGCTCATAAATTTGGAAGAAAGAAGTGTATAAGGTATCGTATATGAAGCGTATGTTGGTCTGTTTTGTGTATAATCTTAGATGTTAATGATTTGAGTTGAAAAGGGATTAAGAGAGGTTATTAGGTTGTAGCTGTTGTTGTTGGTTTTGTTGATTGAGTGGTGGTTGTTAAATATTAGGGGAAATGATGTCCCTTTCATTTTCTAACTGAATCATCATTGATGTACACAATATACGAAAGCCCTCTAAAGTTGTGTACGTATTCCTATGGTTATAGGTTTGGCATACTAATTGTGGAAAGTTCGTGATTAAGTTGAGTTCCTAGGACGACGTAAGGTATGTAAAGCTAACCCTTCTTTCTTTTTGGCACGATCTATGTGAGACAAACAGACGACGAATGTATAAACTTCAAAGAAGTTCCTATTCTTAGAGACACTAGGATGGCTAATGTTCTTGATTTCAAGAAGCTATTTCATTATGTCCTGCTATGTGTCTATGATTCATGAAGTTCTATTTGATATAATCCATAGTGATATTCGAGGGGTACTTGACATGATTTTTGTCTTTGATTCTCAATTATTTGTTCATTCTAATTATTCTATTGAGTCTCATATGATGATTTAGTTTGCATATGGTTGCTCATTATTCTGCTCGTGCATGCTGTTAATATATCTTTCACCGAGTCTCGGGACAGGTATGTTTTCGTGCACAGTTTCACTGCATTGTTCACCGAGTCCCTCACTCGAGGACTGGGTACGTATGTGTACATATGATGATATGATTATGGCACTGAGTCCCATGATGGGCCGGATATGGTATATGATGACTTTATTCACCGAGTTCCTTAATGGGCCGGGTATGGTATACGATATAGACATGCATGATTCTCATCTCGTAAGGCACAGGTGCATTGGTATCTTTGATTATCATACTTGCCTCCTGTAATCTTTTATTCAGTTATGATTTTCTTTATTGTATTTCATGCTTTATATACTTAGTACATATCTCATACTGACCTCCTTTCTTCGAGGGGTTGCTGTTACACCCCAGAAAATTTTGTGTTACTAAGGCTACAGACGGCTTAATGTGAGCTCAGGGAGGAGCAAATATTACAAGTATAAAGAACGAAATTCTACTGTAGTAGCATGAGGATAGCATGAGTGTGATATTTGGAATTCGTACAATATGATTGGAATGATACGTTAAAAGATATATAGCCCGCGTAACCGTAAGCTGAGGTGGGGCCATATGATGGGATTTTTATAAAGGACATATTATAAGTAATATGGACAATATATGTGAAGTTAAACACAACTCAAGAAGGACCCTTGAGCCAAATCCAAGTGTAAGCCCTCCAAAAAGATGTTTTTAAGTTACGTTTTCGGGTGATCTGACTTCGGGAGACCATAACCCAATCATTATTTGGGAATTTGGGAAAACCACAAATATCACAGTTGTAGATAATTGAATTCGCTTTCCAACCATAGGTCGTGGGCCTTCACACGACATAGGGATAAAATGTTATGGACGTTTTAATGCAGCAAGGTCAAGCTGGGCAGTGGGCTCGGCCCAACCCGACTCAAGGTCGGTGGGAACCGACCCAAGACCCATTTATAAGGGCTAAATGCATAAAAATTCATTCATTTACAAATCAAGCAGTCCACAAACTTTAGAGAGAGAGAGAGGAGAGTTAGAAAGAGAAACTGGAGAACCGAGCAAGTTCGAGGCCTCGAATCCCCAGGCTCGTGAGGGATAAAGTGTAGTACGAGTTGTTGTCATCGTTTTAAGCTAATTATTGAGCTTGGGGGATGATATTTCGTGATTGATCTGCTGCTAAGGTATGTATAAGGTTCCTCTTATGTTATTAAAGTGTTTATTTAGAGTTTTAACGGATTAGAACAGAGGAAATAATGTTAAAATCTCGTTTGGCATTTTTGGGAGGTTTATGAAGGTGGGGCTGTTTCAGTGGAGTTAAATGGATGGAAATATCTGAGTTATGATGTATATTGATTGTCGATATTGTTGTTTGACGTTGTTGCTGATAATTTAGCAGAATTGGATGTTCGGGTTTGTCACGACCCAAACCCGTAGGTCGTGACTAGTGCCCGAGATGGACACCCGTACACACTCATTTACCAAAATTAGCATATCCAGATTCGGCATACACGGACTTATACAGATACAAAGGTCAGATGTCATCTTAAGCGGTCACATGTCATCTTAAGCGGTCACATGTAACAAATGTATCACAGAGAAGCCGGCAAGGCTGTCGTAAAACACATTGCCCAAAACATATACATACGTATACATACATACAAGCCGTTAAGGCTATCACGGCAAAGGGGACCGCTTAAGACACCAAATCACACAGACATATCTGAACAATAACGTCCCATGACACACATACATGTCTACAGGCCTCTAACAAAGACAACAGAATCATATGACGGGACAAGGCCCCGCTGTACCCCTAATTAGTCACATATACATAATGTGTACAACAGAAGGATCTATACCAAAAGTATGGGCTCCGGATCAAGGGAGCACTTCAAAATAGCAGAATGGATGTCCTAGGCTGACGGATCACTGTAACGAGCGTCTGTACCTGTGGGCATGAAATGCAGCCCCCCGAAGAAAGGGGGTCAGTACGGAATATGTACTGAGTATGTAAGGCATGAAATACAGAAAACAGAACCATAATCGAATCAACGGTACAAAGGGTAAGTACATTAGCCAGAATACCAAGGTGCTTATTTTCCGAACGCAAATCATGCATACCGATGTCATATGTCAGAAGAAGTACAAAAAATAAGTAAACCATCCAGAGTGCCAAAATGCTTACTTTCCAAACACAGATCATGCATGCCGACATCATATGTCATCATATACGTATACATATAACAGATCCCGGCCCTCTAGTGAGGGACGCGGTGAACAATGTAGTGGAATACGCACGATAACATATCCTGGCCCGGGCTCAGTGAAGGACATATTGAGGCATCCACGAGCAGAGTAGTGAGAAACTATATGCACATAAATCATGACTCGATAGGTAAGTACACAAATCGACGCTTGAGGATCGTAAACACGTTTCAAGTCAATCCGGTTTAGTATGAGAAAGTTATGGACGCTTTTACTACAGAACCTCTACGAACGTTTCCAAAGCAATCCAAGACTGTATGCAAAAGTTAGAGACATTAATACTTAACAGAATTCCTTTAGAGACATGAACTCTTTATACTTTACTCGTTATCCAACCATACAATAAGCTCAACTATACCGAGCGTACTCATATCAAGAAGTGAATAAGTATCATAGACAAACTCGAAAACATATCAAATAGAGCTTCGAAAATCATAGATACGTGTCAAAATCATATGAAATAGCTTATGGAAATAAAAAATATTGGCCATCCTAGTAGCTCTAAGAATAGGAGGTTCTTTGAAATCATACATATACGTCGTATGTTTGTTTCATAAGGATCATGCCAAAAGAAAGAAAGGGTAAGCCTTACATACCTTGCCTGCTTCCTAGGTGTCACACCCCAACCTTACTAGGGTGTAATGGGCACCCGACCCCATATTCGGAGCCGAGCGAACCCGTTGACTCTTATTACATACTTAATCTCTTTAGACTCTTTCATCAATAAGGAATAGAAAACATAGTAAAGCTTTCAGAATCTTTCTTTCATCGTACTCCGATCAAGTATAATCTGTGGTCATAATGGATCGGTAACATAATACAATAAGACACGTCGGCTCACGAAGCCGCTTTCAAGACTGACATACTACACCCACTACTCTGTCTGCAAAGTATCTAACTTCGAACAAGACGTCATAGCATATCGCTCTGACCCGGCAACACTCCAGAGCAAATGGAGCTTGCCAACTCCGCTGGAACATCTTTTATAATAGCTTCTACTCATCTGGGTGTACCTACGCGGCATGAAACGCAGCCCCCGAAGAAAAGGGGTTAGTACGAGCAATGTACTGAGTATGTAAGGCATGAATAGTAACATAGTAAGGGATATAAATATGAATAATAACAGAATGGAAATATAGAACATATCATGAGGTAGAAGAGTAACCTGTACATATGAGTGCCTCTTAGGGCGGATGCCATGCATGCTTCTCTTTCCTTTGAAAACATTTCTTTTTCATATATATAGAAAATATAACATGTCATAGCGCCGAACAACGTTGACTCCCCCACATAGCGCCGAACGACGTCGGCTCCCCCACATATATCCCGCGTCCGGGCATCCCGCGTCCGGGATGGTATTACGCCAACTGACCAGGTGGCAATGCGTCTATAGCGCAACATATGTCCTTTTTCCCCATATTCCCCATATACATATACATATGTCCCTTTTCCCCATATTCCCCATATACATATATCATATAAGCAGCATGCATGAGAGCCCAAAGAAAGTCATGTATCCATCGGAGTGACGTAAGGTCGGTAACCTCCGATTACATTATGGAATAACCATGGTCGCTTTGTCTCACCTTGAAGGAACAATTATTATAAGATGAGACGAGCAACGACTAACAACATACGTAAACCGACACCTGAAGGCTCAGAAATAAGTTTCAGGTCAATCCGATATAGTATAAGAAAGTTATGAGCGTTTGAAGTACAGAACCTTTTACGAACGTTTCAGAAGCTAATTTTGGAAAAAATCAAGCAGTAATCGTACGAAGTACCTTTAAACATGAAATCATTCTTATCATAGTTATCATAGAAATATTCTCATCCTCGACATCATCAATATCGTTGTAAAACATATCCATCGTTTCTGTCATAAAAGCTTACAATACAATAGACCTTTGTTTTGGAAAAATACGAACATTTTTGGAAGACATTGGCGGGTTGTCGGAAAAGAATCACGCCTTGAAATCATAAACATCTATCTTTTGAAAACGAGGAAAATATGGAAACAATTATGAAATCATAACATCGGGATCATGCCTTTGAAAGAAAGGGACGAGCCTTAACATACCTGTTTCACGTCCTATTAGTTACGCCTAATTGTCCAAGCTCGCTATCGCTAGTCTACATTCAAGAAGATTGACGCAATTATTAGATTCATTACCTCACACACTTGTCTTAGTCTTTCAAATAAATTCACTTATGATCCGCCGAAATTTCGGCAGCATCTCCCTGTAAATACACCATCCCCGAGAGTCTAACTCGGCCCAAATCATCAATCAACAATCCAAGAATTCAACTCGGCCAAACTATCAACAACAATACCATCAATCATACCAATAACATCAACAATCAATTCAAGACTCATTCTAACATTAACAACCTTTGTCATACAATTTAACGACATTCCATTTATATTCACTTCAATTCAATTCACATAACATTCAAGACGACTCAATCAACATACTAATTCACCCGACACCTTCCAAATTCAACAAGAATAATAACAACCTATTTCCTTCTTTCAAATTCAATCACCACAACCCAACTTCATGAATTATATTTACAACCTCATGTTAACAACATTACCTTCACAATACAAGAAACCATACTAGCGTCACATTACCTTCTTCAACAATCCCATAACGATTACAAATTCATTTCAAGCCATTAAATCTTCATTTTACATCATGAAATCCACAACACCATAATCAAACTACTAAATAAAATTAATTCATCACTTCTACACCACCACTACTACATTCGGCCACAACATCAACACATACATGTATCATGAATTCCATCCATTTGTACATACTTTAACATACATAAATTACCCATATCACAAATAAAAGAGGATTGAACACATACTGTCACGACCCAACCCCGTAGGCCGTGACTAGTGCCCGATCTGGGCACCCAACCACATTTATCAAAAGCTATCTCAAATTTTATCTACACGCATTCAAGTATATAGCAGAAGCCGACAAGGCTTTATTTCAAATTTAGATAATTTCCAGGAAAA
Organism: Lycium barbarum; assembly: GCF_019175385.1. Lineage (NCBI taxonomy): Eukaryota > Viridiplantae > Streptophyta > Magnoliopsida > Solanales > Solanaceae > Lycium > Lycium barbarum. The sequence continues at coordinate 65,157,218 of NC_083345.1, forward strand.
TTTCGGCAGAGTTTCCTTTGTTTTACGAACTATCCCATATACCCTGCACGCAGAAAATACCAACAAAGGCCACACAGGGCCAACAAAGCAACATTTAAATATATGCGGACCGGCCGCTGCGGCGAATGGGATCGCCCAAACACAACATATATACACATCTGTACAGAAAGACCCCAACCCACAAACATGTCCACAGACCTCTAAACAGACCGACAGAATCATATGACGGGACAGGACCCCGCCGTACCCATGAACGAGTATATATATATACAGTAGTGACGGGCTATACCAAAAGATGGGCTCTGGATAAGAGAGCGCTCCAAAATAGCAGAATAAGATCCTAAGCGGACGGATCAGCAAACCTGTCGTCGGTACCTGCGCGGCATGAAAACGCAGCCCCCGAAGAAAGGGGGTCAGTACGAAGTATGTACTGAATATGTAAAGCCTGAATTACAGAAACGAAATCATAACTGTTACTGAAAGTAAATAGAAACCCAAAAATCAGATACACATTTTCAAAACATCAAGAGGGTATACAGAAAGATATGTCATATCAAATCCGGCCCCTGCCAAGGGACTCGGCAGAAAGAAAGTGACCACCCTCCCGACGCTGGGGCCACAACACAGAAGAATCAGAACAGGGGCATAACCCCGTAACATAATATGTCATATCAGATGGCCATAGCAAATCATATCAGAACAAGCGTACATGGCACAACATACTCCACAAACCCATGTACGCGTATACCTACCCCCTCAGATCGAGGCACGACGAACAATGCAAATGATCACGCTTGACAACATATCCTGGCCCGGGCTCAGTGTGGGAAACATTGGGGCATCCACGAATAGAGTAGTGCGAAACTAAATGCAGTTAAAACATCATAAATATTTTCAGAGACTCGATGAGGCATATCAATGACAAACCAATTCAGTGAAGTCAGACGGGATCATAATAAGTGAGTTTCGGATGTCATAATGAATTACAGAAGCATAACCTTTCTGAAGTCGTTCCAGGTGCCAAAGCAGTTCATAAGACTTAATGAATTATTTAAAACAATTTTTGTTTAGTAGTTAAGAGAGTAGTCAGAACATTCCTTTCAAAAACTGCTCGAAAACAGGCCATAAGTACAATAAGGGTAAAACCGAGAATAGTGGGCCCACCTCGGGACAAGCAAGGCAGTGGGCTCAAATTACAAATTTTAAGCTTATGGGGTCACCTACAAAGATTCTACGGACGTTCTATAGCTTTCCAAGTGGTTTAGGGAAATTTTGCATGATTTTTAAGAATATAAACCAAAAGGGCTCAATCTTACTAAAGGAAAAAGCGAGATTTTCAATTGCGGATTCCGATGGGCAGAAAGTCTTTCGAAGCCCGAATCCGATTCTAATACACTTAGGCATGCCAAAAGAAGGATCGGGTAGCTTTATTTACCTTTTGAGCTTTTTAAGCCTATCCAAGCTCACTCCCCGTTTCGTCAAAAATCTGTAAATGGTCACATTTACCAATTGTAAGTTATAGATGCTACGAATTCAATTCAACTCATATTTGTCTACCGAAATTTCGGCAGCACTTTCCCTATACATATAGCACCCCCGAGAATTCAACTCGGCTCAAACCCATCAACAACAACATCAACATCAACAACAAACATTAGAAACACAATATGACACAACTAGTTCTACTTGCCGACATAATGCCATGACCTTCACTTTAACCTTAACTTTCCAACTAATCTCAATGATTTCACATTCATTATCAATCTAGATCACCACAACATAGTTTAGAAGCATTTCATATCGTTTCCTTAAATCATACACACGATATACATAATATACATACTTTCCGCCAAAGTCATAACGCATTCGAAACTTCTAATCTTTGACTTACATATTCATAACATGATTCCATCTTCCAAATTCATCAATACCCATCATAATTTGCAACCTAATAACTTCATTTTCATAATGTCGTAAAATCATACTTAAGCGACATAAGTTTCTACATTCCATTTCAAAGCAAATTCATATGGTTTTACTTTCATTTACGCGGTAAGAATCACAATAACACAACTAACACATTACCCAAACTTGATTCATTTCTATTCCTACTCCAACATACCACACGGCCCAATGCTCTTTTTGCCAATTCATCCAATTTTATTCAACTTTCATTCTCAATATGAATTCCATCACATTCACAACTAGAATACAACATAATTTCAATTCTTCATTGGCATACAATGCATGCATACACACGGCTACACATATATACCACACACCCACTTTGCAAACTTCTATTTCTTCATACAATCAACACATTTCCACATACTACAACACAAACAAAACTTCATAACACAAGAATAAGGGGTGAATTCTTGCCTTTTTACTCCCTCTTCTTCACTTGAATGAATGGTCACCTTGAAGAATTGAGTGCTTCTCTCTCCAAACCAACTATACCAAGTTGTAAAGGGACTTTGAATTAGTGAAAATCCAACAAGAGAATAATTTTTAACGCAAGATTTTTGGTGGTGAAATTTCCAAGCAAAACCCGAACCCTTCTTCTTCTTGCTCTTGTTTTTTTTCTTTGTTTTGTTCTTTCTAATTTTCTTGAACTTTCTAAAGGGGTATGACTCATATACTTTTAACACATGGAAAGTTAATTTGGGGCCATGGGTTTGGGCCATAGTTGGCCGGCCACCCTTCAAAACAATGGGCCTCATTTGTTTCTCATTTTTTTGAGCCCAATGACTTGTGAATCAAATTTTGAAATTCTCGAAACTAATTTCCAAAATTCCAAGGTTGCCCTTAGTCTCCCTCGACACTTCCACATTAATATTCTTTCACAAACAACTCATGTGCTAAATGCAATCAATTATGACTTTATTTCATACAAGTCAAGATTATTTCTAATTTTTCCAAAGGTGTGAAGACACGGGAATGTTAAATTAATCTTATAGTCCCCCCCTTTAGAACATTCGTCCTCGAATGTTAAATTAATCTTATAGGGTCTGAAAAGGCTTCGGGGGAGTTTCTGTTTATGGTCAGCATATATGGCATACATTCATTATCGAATATAATTAGGTAAAGATTTGAGATTACCTGTGGGCATAGGGAACAAATGAGGATATTTCTTCTTCATTTCCTCTTCGGCCTCCCAGGTCATTTCCTCCCTATTATCATTCCGCCACAGCACCTTAACAGAGGCTACATCTTTGTTCCAGAGCTTTCTTACCTGGCGGTCCAAAATGGCTACGGGCTGCTCCTCATAAGATAACTGCTCCGTCACCTGAATGTCATCCGCAGGAAATATTCTGGAGGGATCACCAACGTATTTACGGAGCATAGATACATGGAATACCGGATGTACCGCTTCCATATCAGATGGCAGATCTAACTCATAGGCGACATTTCCAATTTTCCGAACAATCAAATAAGGCCCAATATAACGCGGACTAAGTTTGCCCTTTCTGCCGAACCGCATTACGCCTTTCATAGGCGATACCTTCAGAAATACCCAATCACCAACCTGGAATTCCAAAGGACGACGCCGTTTATCAGCGTATGATTTCTGTCGACTCTGGGCTGCCAATAGTCGTTCTCGGATAAGTTTCACCTTGTCCACAACCTGCTGGACTATATCTGGGCCAATCAACTCTGTCTCGCCAATATTAAACCAGCCGATCGGTGATCTGTATTTCCTGCCATACAAAGCCTCGTACGGGGCCATCTGGATGCTGGAATGGTAACTGTTATTATAAGCAAACTCAATCAATGGAAAGTGATCATCCCAGCTGCCTCTGAAGTGAATATCACAGGCCCGCAACATATCTTCCAGCGTCTGTATAGTGCGCTCGGCCTGTCCGTCGCTCTGAGGATGAAATGCTGTGCTCAGACTCACCTGAGTCCCTAGTCCCTCCTGAAAAGACCTCCAGAAGTGCGCGTAAACTGGGCGCCTCTGTCAGTAATAATAGATATAGGAACTCCGTGAAGCTTCACTATTTCTTTAATATACAGCCTGGCATAATCCTCAGCGGAATAAGTAGTTCTGACGGGGAGAAAATGGGCTGATTTTGTCAGCCTATCAACAATAACCCAGATGGAATCATACTTCCGTGGAGTGCGAGGCAAACCTGTAATGAAGTCCATATTAATGATCTCCCACTTCCACGTCGGAATTTCCATTTCCTGCAACAGTCCACCCGGTTTCTGATATTCAATTTTGACCTGCTGACAATTTGGACACTGGGCGACGAACTCTGCGATATCCCGTTTCATACCATCCCACCAGTATAGGCATCTAAGATCATGGTACATCTTCGTAGACCCAGGATGAACAGAATAGCGAGCATAGTGTGCCTCGCCCATAACCTGCTGCCGCAACCCTGCAATATCAGGTACACACAACCTGCCTATAGTAAGGTTCCGTCTGGTGTAAACTCGAACGGAGTCTTTTCCTTTTCATGGGCTGTGTCTCTGTACCGAGCTAAAATAGGATCTTCATATTGGTGTTGCTTAATATCTTCCTTAATGGATGATTCAAAAGCCCCTCGGACAGAAATCCGCGTACCCCCAGAATCGGCCAGACGAACCCCAAGATTAGCCAGCTGATGAATATCACGTACTATCTCTTTCCTGTCTGGCTGTAAATCTGCTAAACTGCCCATAGATTTCCGGCTGAGTGCATCTGCAACAACATTAGCCTTACCCGGATGGTACAGAATATCCACATCATAGTCTTTCAGGAGCTCCAGCCACCTCCGCTGTCGCAAATTAAGCTCTTTCTGCTTAAAAATATACTGGAGACTCTTATGATCTGTATAGATATCAACATGAACGCCATATAAATAATGTCTCCATATATTCAGAGCATGAATCACCGCTGCAAGCTCCAGATCGTGGGTAGGATAATTTTTTTCATGTTTTTTGAGCTGTCGGGAAGCATAGGCTATAACTCTGTCGTGCTGCATCAATACACAGCCTAACCCCACACCAGAAGCATCACAATAGATAATATACCCGTCTGGTCCCTCTGGAAGAGTCAGAACTGGAGTTGTAGTCAACTTCTCTTTCAGCAACTGGAAGCTTCGTTCACAAGCATCGGTCCATTGGAACTTGGCTCCCTTCTGAGTTAGCCTTGTCAAAGGCGCTGAAATCGAAGCAATCTCTTCCACAAATCTCCTGTAATAGCCTGCTAATCCCAGAAAACTACGTACCTCTGTGGGCGTCGTGGGTCTAGGCCAATTCTTCACGGCCTCAATCTTCTGTGTGTCCACCCGGACACCATCAGCTGCAATAGTATGTCCCAAGAATGCCACTGTCACGACCCAACTCCGTAGGCCGCGACTAGTGTCCGTGCTGGACACCCAAACGTACCCAATAACCCAAATTAGAAAACGACAGAATATTTTCAAATATAAAAGTCACTTGGCGTCAGTAATGATCAAAAATGAACCGACGCAGTACATGGAAGCCGGTGAGGCTGTCACAAATCATATCATACCCAAACATATGCAAAACCCACACAAGTATGTCTACAGACCTCTACAGAACATGACAGACTCATGAGACGGGACAGGGCCCCGTCATACCCCTGAATAGTGTACATATATATAATAGCGGCTGACTGTACCAATATACCGGCTCTGAACAAGAGAGCGCTCCCAATATAGCAGAATAGATGTCCTATATAGGCGGTCAGCTAATCTGTCTTCTGTACCTGCGCGGCATGAAAACGCAGCCCCCGAAGAAAGGGGGTCAGTATGAAATATGTATTGAGTATGTAAAGCACAGAACGTAGTAAACAAAGTCATCATCAAAGCAGAAGGTACAGAAAATGGACAGAATATCCAGATTAGCAAAATACTGATCATAAAGCATAAATAGTATTTGTTGAAAACATATGTCGTACCTGGTCCCATTGCGGAACAAGATTTTAACCGAAACAGAACTTACAGAGAAGTGAATGTGACATCCGAAGTATCAAATGCATATTTTCAAAACATGAGGAGTGTGTACAGAAACATATATCACATCATATCTGGCCCCTGCCAAGGGGCTCAGCAAACAGAACGTGGCCACCCCCCGACGCTGGTGCCACCATACATAAGGAACAGAATAGGGGATAACCCCGTCACATAACATATCATATCAGATGGCCATATCAGATCATATCATTTCAGAATGTGTGTACATGGCACAGCATACTCCAAAACCCATGTACATGTATACCTGCCCCCTCACATCGAGGCACGGCGAACAATGCAGTGGAATACGCTTGACAACATATCCTGGCCCGGGCTCAGTGTGGGAAACATTGAGGCATCCACGAATGGAGTAGTGAGAGACTAAATGCAATAAAAATATCACGGATTTCCAGAGACTCAATGAGGCATATCGAATGACAAATCAAATCAATGAAGTCGGACGGAATCTTAGCAAGTGTATGTCATATGTCATAATGAGTTACAGAAGAGTAATCCTCCTGAAATCGTTTTCATATTTCAAAATAGCCTACCAAACTCGAGGGAGTCACCAAATGATTTTCCTTAGTAGTTGAAAGGATAATTAAAACATTTCATTTTATATTATTCGAAAATAGGGCAATAGCACAATAAGAGAGCAAAGCAGGAATAGTGGGAGACTAAATGCAACCCAACATATCGTACCTTTACATAGACTCAATAAAGTATTTAAGATAAGTATCATTAGTAGTTGGAAAAGTAGTCAGGACGTTTCCTTGAAAATCGCTTGAAATCAAGTCACAAATTACCATAAGGGTAAAATCAAAAATAGTGGGCCCACCTCGGGACAAACAAAGCGGCAGGCTCAAATTACGTATATTAAGCTTATGGGGTCACCAACAGAGGACTTAGGGGTATTCCCTAGCTTTCTAGGCAGTTTGGAGAGGCTTGCTTAATTTTTCAATAAAGCATGCTTAGGGGTTCAATTCTATTGAATGAAAAAGGAGTATTTTCAAATGCGGATTCAGATGGGCAGAATGTCTTCCGAGGTGAAAATCCAATCCTAGTACACCTAGGACATGCCAAAAGAAGAATCGGGGTAGCTTTACATACCTTTCAAGCTCCTTTCGCCTTTCCAAGCTCACTTCCCGTTTCGTCAAAAATCTGCAAATGGTCATATTTACCAATTGTTAGTTATAGATTCTACGAATTCAACTTAACTCATATTTGTCTACCGAAATTTCGGCAGCACCTCCCCTATACATATAGCACCCCCGAGAATTTAACTCGGCCAAAACAATCAACAACAACCCAACAACATCAACAACAACAACAATCACACTAAACACAATATAACACAACTAGCTATCTTTCCAACACAATGTCATAACCTTCACTTCAACCTTAAATTCCAAACTAATCTCAATGGTTTCACATTCATCATCAATCTAGAGCATCACAACATAATTTAGAAGCATTTCATATCGTTTCCTCAAATTATACACACGATATACATAATATACAAACTTTCCGCCAAAGTCATAATTCATCCAAAAATTCCTAATCTTTGGCATACGTATTCATAACATGTTTCCATCTTCCAAATCTATCAATGATCATCATAATTTGCAACCTAACAACTTCATTTTCATAATGTCATAAAATCGTACTAAAACGACATAAGCTTCTACATTCCATTTCAATGCAAACTTATATCATTTTATCTTCATTTACATTGCAAGCATCACAACAACACACTAACACATTAAACAAAATTAATTCACTCCCATTCCAACTCCAATATACCACACGGCCAAATGCTCTTTTTATCAATTCAACCAAATTTATTCAACTTTCATTCTCAATATGAATTCCATCATACTCACAACTAGAATACAACATAATTTCAATTCATCATTGGCATACAATGAATGCATACACACGGCCATACACTCTATTCCATACCCACTTTGAAATCTTCCATTTTTCCATACAATCAACTCATTCCCACTTACTACAACACAAACAAAACATCATAACACAATAAAAAGAGATGAACTCTTACCTTTTTCTCCAATCTCCTTCACTCAAACATGTTGTCATATTGAAGAAACAAGGGCTCTTTCTTCCCAAACAATTGCACCATGTTGTAGAGGACCCTTAATATAGTAGGAATACCACAAGAAAAATATTTTTGGAGGAAGATTTAGAGTAGCTATTTTTCCATGGCCATGGCCGAAAATGGAGTGGTCTTATTTTTGCTCAAGGTTTCTTGATTCTTCTATGACTTAAAGATGACTTAGTCATCTTTTAAGTCCACAAATTAAAACCCACACATGGGCCTTGGACCATTAAGGGGCCGGCCACCCCTGTACAATTGGGCCTCAATTTAGTTAAAAAAAAATTTCCAAGCCCAATTGGTCAAAATTCTTATTTTGTAATTCCCGAAACTAATTTTCAAAATTCCCATTTTTGCCCTTGGCCTCATTCCGTATTTCCACACCAATATTTTTCATGAAAATCACACATATATAAATTCAAATCAACATATGAACTTATTTCTAACAAATTGAAACAACTTTCCAATTTTCCAATTGTGCGAAAGCACGGGATATAACAGCCACTCAAGCCAGCCAGAATTCACATTTAGAAAGTTTTGCATATAATTTTTGATGCCGAAGTACCCCAAGTACCGCTCTCAGATGATCTGCGTGCTCTGCCTCGGACCGAGAATAAACCACAATATCATCGATAAATACAATTTTGAACATATCCAAGAACGGCCTGAATACCCGGTTCATTAAATCCATGAATACCGCAAGAGCATTAGTCAGCCCAAAAGACATAACCCTGAATTCATAATGCCCATATCTGGTCCGGAATGCTGTCTTAGGAATATCAGCCTCTCGTACCCGTACCTGGTGATAGCCTGACCGAAGATCTATCTTCGAAAAATATTTGGCGCCCTGCAACTGATCGAACAAATCATCAATTCGGGGGAGGGGGTATTTATTCTTTATGGTTACCTTATTCAGCTGCCGATAATCGATACACATACGCAGCGACCCGTCTTTCTTACGCACAAATAATACCGGGGCTCCCCAAGGCGAAGTACTGGGTCTGATGAAGCCTTTTTCTATCAAATCCTTCAACTGCTCTTTCAGTTCTTTCAATTCTGCTGGTGCCATTCTGTACGGGGGAATAGATATAGGCTGAGTATCTGGAAGCAAATCAATAGAAAAATCTATCTCCCGCTCTGGAGGAAGACCTGGAAGCTCATCTGGGAATACATCTGGAAATTCATTAACCACAGGAACTGACTGAAGAGTCGGCGTTTCTGCTGTCAAGTCTTGTACCCGAACCAGATGATAAATATACCCCTTTCTGATCATTTTCTTCGCCTTAAGGTATGAAATAAACTTACCTTTCGGCGATGCAGTATTACCTGCCCATTCTATAACTGGCTCCCCAGGAAACTCGAAACGAACTACCTTATTTTGGCAGTCAACATTAGCATAACAGGAGGCTAGCCAGTCCATACCCATGATAACATCGAACTCGATCATATCTAACTCCACTAGATCTGCCTTAGTGTCACGGCCACATACAATTACATAACAGTCTTTATATACCTGTTTTGCTACAATAAAGTCCCCAATCGGTGTAGCTACCTCAAATGGCTCTATAGGCTCGGACGTTATACCAATTTTACTAGCAACAAGGGGCGAAATATATGAAAAAGTCGAACCTAGATCAATCAATGCATACACAGACCGAGAGAAGACCAATAATGTACCTGTAACGACATTAGGCGATGCCTCCGCGACTAGTGTCCGTGCTGGACACCCAGACGTACCCGATAACCCAAATTAGCAAAATGACAGAATATTTCAAATATCAAAGTCACTTGACGTTAGTAATTAGCATAAAAGAACCGACACAGTACATGGAGGCCGATGAGGCTGTCACAGATCGTATCATACCCGAACATATACAGAACCCACACAAGTATATCTACATACCTCTACAGATCATAACATAATCATAAGATGGGACAGGGCCCCGTCATACCCCTGAATAGCATACATATATATAATAGCGGCAAACTGTACCAATATACAGACTCTGAACAAAAGAGCGCTCCCAATATAGCAGAATAAGATCCTAAGCGGACGGATCAGCAAACCTGTCGTCGGTACCTGCGGGGCATGAAAACGCAGCCCCCGAAGAAAGGGGGTCAGTACGAAGTATGTGCTGAATATGTAAAGCCTGAATTACAGAAACAAAATCATAACTGGTACAGAAAGTAAATAGAAACCCAAAGTATCAGATACACATTTTCAAAACATGTAGAGTGTGTACAGAAACATATGTCATATCAAATCTGGCCCCTGCCAAGGGACTCGGCAGACAGAACGTGGCCACTCTCCCGACGCTGGTGCCACAACACAGAAGAATCAGAACAGGGGCATAACCCCGTAACATAATATGTCATATCAGATGGCCATAGCAAATCATATCAGAACAAGCGTACATGGCACAACATACTCCACAAACCCATGTACGCGTATACCTGCCCCCTCACATCGAGGCACGGCGAACAATGCAAATGATCACGCTTGACAACATATCCTGGCCCGGGCTCAGTGTGGGAAACATTGGGGCATCCACGAATAGAGTAGTGCGAAACTAAATGCAGTTAAAACATCAAAAATATTTTCCGAGACTCGCTGAGGCATATCAATGACAAACCAATTCAGTGAAGTCAGACGGGATCATAATAAGTGAGTTTCAGATGTCATAATGAATTACAGAAGCATAACCTTTCTGAAGTCGTTCCAGTTGCCAAAACAGTTCATAAGACTTAATGAATTATTTAAAACAATTTTTGTTTAGTAGTTAAGAGAGTAGTCAGAACATTCCTTTCAAAAACCGCTCGAAAACAGGCCTTAAGTACAATAAGGGTAAAACCAGGAATAGTGGGCCCACCTCGGGACAAGCAAGGCGGTGGGCTCAAATTACAAATTTTAAGCTTATGGGGTCACCTACAAAGGTTCTACGGACGTTCTATAGCTTTCCAAGTGGTTTAGGGAAAGTTTGCATGATTTTCAAGAATATAAACCAAAAGGGCTCAATCTTACTGAAGGAAAAAGCGAGATTTTCAATTGCGGATTCCGATGGGCAGAAAGTCTTTCGAGGCCCGAATCCGATTCTAATACACTTAGGCATGCCAAAAGAAGGATCGGGTAGCTTTACATACCTTTTGAGCTTTTTAAGCCTATCCAAGCTCACTCCCCGTTTCGTCGAAAATCTGTAAATGGTCACATTTACCAATTGTAAGTTATAGATGCTACGAATTCAATTCAACTCATATTTGTCTACCGAAATTTTGGCAACACTTCCCCTATACATATAGCACCCCTGAGAATTCAACTCGGCTAAAACCCATCAACAACAACCCAAACAACAACATCAACATCAACAACAAACATTAGAAACACAATATGACACAACTAGTTCTACTTGCCGACATAATGCCTTGACCTTCACTTTAACCTTAACTTTCCAACTAATCTCAATGATTTCACATTCATTATCAGTCTAGATCACCACAACATAGTTTAGAAGCATTTCATATCGTTTCCTTAAATCATACACACGATATACATAATATACAAACTTTCCGCCAAAGTCATAACGCATTCGAAACTTCTAATCTTTGACTTACATATTCATAACATGATTCCATCTTCCAAATTCATCAATACCCATCATAATTTCCAACCATTCACTTCATTTTCATAATGTCGTAAAATCATACTTAAGTGACATAAGTTTCTACATTCCATTTCAAAGCAAACTCATATCGTTTTACTTTCATTTACGCGGCAAGAATCACAATAACACAACTAACACATTACCCAAACTTGATTCATTTCTATTCCTACTCCAACATACCACACGGCCCAATGCTCTTTTTGCCAATTCATCCAATTTTATTCAACTTTCATTCTGAATATGAATTCCATCACATTCACAACTAGAATACAACATAATTTCAATTCTTCATTGGCATACAATGCATGCATACACACGGCTACACATATATACCACACACCCACTTTGCAAACTTCTATTTCTTCATACAATCAACACATTTCCACATACTATAACACAAACAAAACTTCATAACACAAGAATAAGGGGTGAATTCTTGCCTTTTTACTCCCTCTTCTTCACTTGAATGAATGGTCACCTTGAAGAATTGAGTGCTTCTCTCTCCAAACCAACTATACCAAGTTGTAAAGGGACTTTGAATTAGTGAAAATCCAACAAGAGAATAATTTTTAAGGCAAGATTTTTGGTGGTGAAATTTCCAAGCAAAACCCGAACCCTTCTTCTTCTTGCTCTTGTTTTTTTTTCTTTGTTTTGTTCTTTCTAATTTTCTTGAACTTTCTAAAGGGGTATGACTCATATACTTTTAACACATGGAAAATTAATTTGGGGCCATGGGTTTGGGCCATAGTTGGCCAGCCACCCTTCAAAACAATGGGCCTCATTTGTTTCTCATTGTTTTGAGCCCAATGACTTGTGAATCAAATTTTGTAATTCCCGAAACTAATTTCCAAAATTCCAAAGTTGCCCTTAGTCTCCCTCGACACTTCCACATTAATATTCTTTCACAAACAACTCATGTGCTAAATGCAATCAATTATGACTTTATTTCATACAAGTCAAGATTATTTCTAATTTTTCCAAAGGTGTGAAGACACGGGATATAACACATACCTTCCTTTCCACTCATCTTCTTTCTCGGCTAGGGGTTAAAATTGCACAAAGAATGGTTGCTTGCTCCAATAACTACTCCATGTTAATAAGGGCCTTCCATTTAGTAGAAAGGCTAGAAGAAATTAATTTTTCTTGGTCAATTTCTATGACTCAAATTTTGGCACTATGGCTGAATGGCCCCAATTTTTCTCCAAGTTTCCTTGTAAACCTTGTCCATATTTATAATTAACTCCATCAAATAGAAGAGTGGACACATGTCCCTTCTCTATTTTTCTTGAAACTTCTTAAAAATGATCAAAGAAGACTAATTGTCTTCTTAAGCAAACTTTGGTTCATATATCTTTATAATTTATAATTAGCCCCCATTTAATAAAAATTGTGGACATATACCATACATGCCACACGGCGAACATGGCCCCTTCAAGAACCTTCATGAATATTTTGTGAAATTCCCATTTTGCCCCTAGCCTTCCACACTATTACCATGGACCCTTTTGTAAATTTCCCTTTTTACCCTTGGCCTTTCCCAATATTTCCATACTAATAATGTTCATAAATAATATTCATAACAACTTGTACATTAAAATAATTCTTGAAAATGGTCTTGTCCTTAACTTGCCACGACTATCTCGAAATATCCGAATGTATAAAATACGGGATATAACACTAGGCTAATCCGAATTTAAGTCTTTGGCTTCGCAAGATCTACAACAATATTAGTATATACCAAACATTAGCCATAAACACTTAAGAGTCCAATTCTAAACCAACACTTTATTTACAGAAATTTGAGCAGCATTTCCCCTGTAAATACAACTAACCCCGAGAATCCAACTCGGCCAAATCATCAACAATAAATTCGAGAATTCAACTCGGCCAAATTCCCAACAACGATACCAACAGTGATTCTAACAATATCAACAATCAATTCAAAACGCATTCCAACGTTAGCAACTTCTTTCTACAAACTTCGACGGCGTTTCATTTATGTTCAATTCATAATTGCTCACATATTCAAGTACTAATCCGAAACCATTCAAACAATATTCAAGAACACTTCAAACAATCCGCACAATATTCAAAAGAACCTAACCAATATGCCACTCCACCCGAAACCTTCCAAATGCAACAAGGACAATAACAACACATTTCCTCCTTTCAAATTCATGAACTACACCAACAATTCACACACTAACAACATTATTTTCCATAAATACAAGAAGCTACATTCAAATCTCATTGGCTTCTAAAACAACCCACAACAATTTCAACTTCAACTTGAATCATTAGACTCTCATTTTTATCATAGAATTCATGACAACAACAACCAAAATACTAAGTAAAATTAATTCGTCACTTCTACACAACACCTAGACATGCACGGCCATAACAAAACATCCATATTTTCATAAATTCCATCCATTTCTATATACTACAACATGTACAAACCATCCATAACACATGAAAAGAGGATTAAACCTTACCTTTTTCCCTTAACTTCTCACTTGGCTAGGATTTGTAGCTTGCAAGAATAGATGTTTTACTTGCTCCAATGTCTACTTCACTTTTCTAGGGACCTTCCAATTGGTTGTTTAGCTAGAAGAAAATAATTTTTGATCCATTTTTCTTGTGCCTTGTTCGGCTAAGCCCTTGGCCAAATGGCCTCCCTTTTCTTTGTTCTCCAAGGTTCTTGAATTTTCTTTAAGTGATAAAGATGAGAAATGTGATGAATTAATCATCTATATCCACATATATAATTCATTCATGTGGGCCAAGGCCCATACCATCTTGGACGGCCACATGGACTTTATTTTCAAGGATTATATGTTTTCCAAAATCAACTTTTAACCCCAAATTTTCCTTAATATTTCCATGGGCCACCTTGTGAATTTCCCGTTTTACCCCTAGCTTTACTTAATATTTCCACATCAATAATTTTCATAAAAAACTTGTGTGTTAAACAAGATCAAAATATAGCCTTGTCCTTAACTTCTTGCAATTGTCTTGAATTATCCGAATGTACAAAATGCGGGATATAACATCCTCCCCCCCTTTAGAACATTCGTCCTCGAATGTTGAATTAATCTTATAGGGTCTTATAAACACTTCGGGGGAATTTTTCTTTATAATTATCATAGGCGACCTTGCCTACCTTGCGGACAATCAGATAAGGTTCAATATACTTCGGACAGAGCTTCCCTTTTTTGTTCCTTAAATTCCGTTCAGTTAATATCTTTCATACATCGCAACACTGGTTGCTGGGATTCACCTACCGATCGATACAGTCATACATGGGATATCATATGCATACATATATGTCTATCATCCTCTCGCTTACAAATATTTCCAAACGCGATTCAAATTGACCCTAATTCCAGAGCTATGACGCGCTTTCTTTCTCAGTACCGGTCTAGTCCGTCTTAGCCTACCCGACTTCTTTAAGATTTCTAACCACTCCGCATATTCTAATTTCCTTTAGGTTACCCAACTTTCACATCTGTCTCTTATATCTACATTTATGGAACTTTTAGTACACTTCCCAGGGGGTCACCCATCCCAAAATTTCTCTCACCCTAGCACGCTTAACCTCGAAACTTTAATGCATTTCGATGCATTAATGCTGGTATAATTGCACCCACTTCCCCGCACGACCTTTATCACGTAATTTAGGGCAAGTCGAGGTCTTAATAACTTCAAGAAGGTTCTCGTAACGTGTCTCACTCTGATCTAAAGAGGGTCCCTTTTACCTTTCTGACTATGCAATTACCGTGTTAACCTGTTAAATCCTCAATATTAACTTTTCATATGTACGTATGACTACCTCTCATCCGAAGGTTCCAGATTCCCTTTGGCGGCGGGAACACCTTAGTCACCATTACCTATAAATACTGAGTCATCGGCCACCTTTGGGTTTTAGCTCGCCCTTATTAAATAATACTTTACGGCAAATGCACATACATAGAAAATTCCAATAAGGGTTTATATATCATACCTCGAGGTGTACCTGATCCTTTAACGATCTGCCCTGTTATATCTTCTTGTTTACTTTTCCTTTTCATTCTTCAGCTTTTCACCTCAATCATACAGGCAATATTCTTACCTTACCCGACATACATCCTTCGTGCCATTTCTTACCTTTGTACTGATTCATTCAATTATCCGATTCACAACCTTATGACTGAACTCATCATCAAGAGATACATTTAATCAACTCCTCTACTTGTACTTACACTGGTTTACCTCTATGTCGAACGATCCATTATCATAAATATACATTCTAATAACGTAACCTCAATGAAGTGACTTACCTCTGTGACTTCCCATGTCACCACTCACCTTCTCCCGTCGATACTGTGCTTCTGCTGAAATGAAAGGTTAGTATAAAGAAAATCACTTCCTATGACTTGGCTCTATCGCACGATCTGAGATCGAAAGAAAAGTGACATCCTAAATGTCCTGTAGCCTCTTGTTTATAGATGTGGTGCACCACACACCGATAAACAAGACTCTACTAGACACGGCCTTTAGACATTTCGAGGACGAACTGCTCTGATACCACTTTTGTCACGACCCAACCCCGTAGGTCGTGGCTAGTGCCCGAGATGGACACCCGTACACACTCATTTACCAAAATTAGCATACCAATGGCGTATCCAGATTCGACATACACGGACTTATACAGATACAAAGGTCAGATGTCGTCTTAAGCGGTCACATGTAACAAATGTATCACAGAGAAGCCGGCAAGGCTGTCGTAAAACACATCGCCCAAAACATATACATACGTATACATACATACAAGCCGTTAAGGCTGTCACGGCAAAGGTGTTACACCTCGGAAAATTTCCCGTTAGTACGCAAGTAAACGAACTAGTGATGTGTGCGAGGAGTGCGAGTGTATAATGTTTCATGAGCAATGTGCGTATATGGACGAGAATGATTAGAATGAAAAGTCGAGAAATGTGAAAAGTTGAAAGTTGGCAAAACTGCCCAGTGGTCGTAAAGTGCAAAATACGGACCGTAAAATGGAATACGGTCCATAAACTGGCAGTCGTAAATTGCCATGCAAGGTTTCAACTTTCTGCCCAGTTGAGAAGTGGTAAAATACGACCTGGTGGACGGACCGTAAAGTGATTTACGGCCCGTAAACCATGGTCGTAACTAACCATTCATGCAGCAAGAGTTTATGGTTCTGCTTAAGGTTAAAGACGACCACGAGGGACGGTCCGTAAACTGGAATACGGACCGTAAAACTCCATGGACGACCATTGTACACCTCAGCTCAGATTTTCAATTAATTAAATATGAGGACCAAGACTTGCTTTATTTCATTTTTACATTACACCACTACTCTCTAGAATCATCTCTCTACATTTATTTCATAAGTTTTCAAGGATTATAAGTCACCAACAACATAAACAAGTGAAGCAAGTGTAAGCAAGCCATTAAATACCATTCAAGTCAAGAAATGCAAATGGAGAAAAACTAGGGTTTTGCTCAAAGTGGAGTATTATTAACCAAAGCTTGTTCCTACAACTTCTAAGGTGAGATTCATGATTTTTACATGATGTTTAAGGTATTGAAGAGTTGAAATACATGGATTGTAGAAAATATGGTCAAGTAGGTCATGAATGATGAATAGGGGCATTTTTAGGAATAGTTTGAATTGAATCATGAATGTTGTTGTGTTGTGATATGAATGCATTATAAATGGTACTAAGATCATGAACTAGACACTTTGACGAATGGACGAAGTTGGATGTTATGACCATGAATATGGGTGAATTAGAGGCAAATTAAGGAATCTAAATAATGTGGATAACGTGAATGATAATGGCCATTGTTATGATATCAATGAAGGTATAGACGCTAGCATTGGAAGGAAGCGTGCAAGTGTAGAATAGTCCGACGAAAAGGTATGTAAGGCTAACCCTTCTTTCATAAGGCATGGTTCCTTGGCCAAACTCTTGAACCTTTTATATGAGTATGTTGTATTCAAACGATTAACACTCCGAGCTCATAAGCTCACGAACCTCGATACGTGCTACGAATGTACTATGCACCCCATTTGACGAATAAGCATAAGATAGAGATGTAGCGAAAACGATGATGTTAGTGACGACGATGATAATAATAATGATGCTAAAGGTGCCTACGGGCTATTATATTCACATGTGCCTATGAAGGGCTATAATGACACCCCGAGCTTATAATGCCGGGTAGAATATATGTATATGGATGAATATATATGTATGTATATGATTACGTATCGCGCGCACACATCTGCAGATGGTACGGATAACCCTAAAGCCTTGGTAGGGCCAGGTAGAAATAACATTGAGCTTGGTTGGCCAAGTATGTATGAAACACCGAACCTTATGGTCGGGTACGCTATGTATGTATATAAGTGTATGGCTATGTATATAATATGAGTATGAATGTGAAAAGACTATGTATCTGAATGAGAATAGGGGCATGTATACGAATACGAGCACTATTACGAAATACGCATGAGAAATGGAAAGTTCCTATCAAAGGCAGGTAAGTGCCATGATGATGATATTATTTGTCTTCCCTCCTATGCCACTTCATATATTGTCTATGATGCTTCTATATTGATGTTGATCATGCTTTACATACTCAGTACATTCTTCGTACTGACGTCCTTTTGTTTGTGGACGCTTCGTCATGCCCGCAGGTGCACAGGGAGACAGACTTGATCTATAGTTGCTTATTCAGAGATTACATAGCGGAGCTCCATTTCCTTTGGAGCCATAGCTTTTGGGTACTTATTCTTTTGTGTATATAATTATGGGCATAGCGGAGTCCTGTCCCGCACATGTGATATGTTATACTCTTTCTAGAGGCTCGTAGTCATGTGTATATGGTTAGACATGTCCGGCCTTGTCAGCCTATGTTTTGTGTATCATTTTGTCGGCCACGTTGGCCCATGTACATTGATGTGGCATAGATGCCTATGGTGATATAAATGTACTGTTGTCCAATTGGGACTAGTTGATGAATGAATGGAAATGCATGTATAATTATGTGGCTCACCTAGATGTAAGTATAAGAGTAAGCTAAGAGGGTGCTCGGGTGGGCTAGCACCGGGTGCTCGTCGCGGCACCGAGTCGGGTCGTGACAAAAGTGGTATCAGAGTAGTTCAGTCCTAGGGTGTGTCTACGAGCCGTGTCTAGTAGAGTCTTGGTTATGGGTGTGTTGCGCGCCACACTTATAAACAAGATGCTACGGACATTTTAGGAATAAATGACCTTCTTTCTTCATAAGAATCGTGTGATAGAGCTATGATGTAGGAAATTCTTGCTCCTAAATCGTGTGTTGTGTATTTCAGAGATGCCTAAAAAGGGAAAGGCTACGGCAGCCCAAAAGGGCAAGAAGGTGGCAGAGAAGCGGGCTATGAAAGCACCACCACCGGTAGTAGAGGAAAGTGAGTCCCAGAGTGCGGCTCAATCTCAGTCCTCCCATACAGTGCCTATTACTGAGGAACGTGAGGGAGCCTCAGCCCCAGCTCCAGCACCTCCATCTCCTCCACCGAATGCTTCTGGCCAAGATGTGAAAGAGGCCATTAATTTGTTGACCCAGTTGGTTGCGGCCCAGGCTCAGAGGCAAAGTTCAGGGTATGGTGATAGGGCTGTTAGTGCAAGGGCCCGTGATTTCATTACTTTGAACCCCCCGAAATTCTTTGGGTCAAAGCTGGAGGAGGATCCCCAGGACTTTATTGATGGTATGCTAAGGACGCTCCGGTCGATACATGCTTCAGACACCGAGTCGGTAGAGCTAGCGTCATATAGATTGAGAGATGTCTCGATCCAGTGGTATATGGTGTGGATGGCTTCACGGGGAGCCAATGCACCTCCCCCGGTATGGCAAGAGTTTGTTGATGCTTTTCTCCGTCACTATATGCCTCCAGAAGTTCGGCGAGCAAGGGACGATAAATTCTTAAATTTGAGGCAAGGTAGTATGAGTGCCCTAGAGTATAGCCTCCGCTTTAACTCCTTGGCTAGGTATGCTTCGGCCATGGTGGCAGATATGGGCGATAGGGTACACCGATTCGTAAAGGGCCTAGGGCCACACTTGATGGATAAATGCTTGACTGCGTCCCTTCAGGACGGTATGGATATTGCACGCATTCAGGCACATGCTCAGAACTTAGAAGAATGCCTACAACAGTAGAGGAGTGAGCGTGAGCAAGATTGGGGACATAGCAAGGGAGCTAGATCTTCGGGTCCGACAAGCGAGTTTAGACGCGGACACAGGCAGCAGTTCCCAAGACATTCGAGCTACTCTATGACTAGTGCATCTCCTCGGTTTCCAGGCCAGAGCCTCGATAGATCTGCTCGTTCTGGGCCGTGTCCCAGTTATTCAGGACCTCAGTTCAGAGATGATTCAGGCCAGTCAAGGCCACTTGTACCACGATGTTCCCAGTGTGGGAAGTTGCATTGGGGTCAATGACGATTGGACTCGGATGGTTGCTATTCATGTGGTCAACCAGGCCATATCATGCGTGATTTCCCCTCAGTACAGGGTAGAGGTAGGACCCAGCCACCAGGGTTGGCAGCCGGATCATCCGCATTTGTGCGCCCTACGGGGCCAAGTTCACATGCGCCAGTCGGCCATGGTAGAGGTAGAGGCAGAGCTCCCAGTACTAGCGATCCTCGGCACCGTATTTATGCTTTGGCTGGAGGCCAAGATCTTGAGTCTTCTCCTGATGTGGTCACAGGTATATTATCGGTATTCTCTTATGATGTATATGCTTTGATTGATCCTAGATCCACGTTATCATATGTTACTCCATATAGTGCGGGTCGGTTTATAATTGAGCCGGAGTCTATAAAACCTTTTGAGGTGTCTACACCCGCGGGTGAATCGGTAATAGCTAGCCGAGTATATAGGAATTGTGTGATTGTGATTTGTGATCGTCGTATTGTGATTGATTTGCATGAGCTAGAAATGGTAGATTTTGATGTTATTATGGGCATGGATTGGTTGGTTTCTTGTTATGCCAATGCTGAATGCCGAATGAAGATGGTTCGTTTCTAGTTTCCGGGAGAACCAGTCTTAGAATGGAAAGGGAATACGGCATCACCAAAAGGTAGGTTTATTTCCTATCTAAAGGCAAGGAAGATGATCACAAAAGGGTGCATTTTTCATCTAGTACGAGTTCAGGATGTAGAAGCTGAGTCGCCGACTCTACAGTCAGTTCCAGTGGTGAACGAATTTCCGGATGTGTTCCTGGAAGAGCTTCCAGGCCTTCCTCCCGAACGAGAGATTGATTTTACCATTGATGTGTTGCCGGGCACCACACCTATATCTATTCCTCCATATAGAATGGCACCCGCAGAATTGAAATAGTTGAAGGAGCAATTGAGGGACTTGCTTGATAAAGGCTTCATTAGACCTAGTTCATCCCCGTGGGGAGCACCCGTATTGTTCGTCTGAAAGAAGGATGGCTCCTTCAGAATGTGCATTGATTATCGGCAATTGAATAAAGTGACGATTAAAAACAAGTATCCTCTTCCGAGGATCGATGATTTATTTGATCAATTGCAAGGTGCCAAATGGTTTTCAAAGATTGATTTGAGGTCCGGGTACCACCAAGTAAGAGTTAGGGAGAAAGATATCCCTAAGACAGATTTCAGAACAAGATATGGCCATTTCGAGTTCCGAGTAATGTCGTTTGGGTTAACTAATGCACCGGCAGCATTTATGGACATAATGAATAATGTATTCAGACCTTTTCTGGATCTATTCATGATTGTATTCATCGACGATATCCTGTTGTATTCTAGATCCGAGACAGATCATGCGGAGCATCTGCGTATAGTCCTTGGAGTTCTGCGAGCTCGAGATTTGTTTGCAAAATTCTCCAAGTGTGAGTTTTGGTTGAACTCAGTATCATTTCTGGGCCATATTGTTGCAGCTGATGGTATTCGGGTGGATAGCCAAAAGATTGAGGCCGTGAAGACTTGGCCAAGGCCCACGACTCCTACGGAGGTTCGTATCGTTTTGGGCTTAGCAGGTTATTACAGAAGATTTGTTGAAGGTTTCTCTTCTATTTCTGCACCGCTCACAAAGTTGACTCAGAAGTCAGCTAAGTTTCAATGGACAGATACCTGCGAGCGTAGCTTCCAAGAGTTGAAAGATAGATTGACTTCTGCCCCAGTCTTGACACTTCTAAAGGGATTGGAAGGGTATGTTGTTTATTACGATGCATCAGGCGTCGGGCTAGGTTGTGTACTGATGCAACACGGTAAGGTGATTGCGTACGCTTCTAGGCAATTGCGGAAACAGGAACAGAATTACCCGACCCATGATTTAGAATTAGCCGCAGTGGTCCATGCATTAAAGATATGGCGACATTATTTATATGGTGTCCATGTGGATGTTTTTACAGATCATAAGAGCCTTCAGTATATCTTCAAGCAGAAAGAGTTGAATTTGCGGCAACGACGATGGTTGGAGTTGCTAAAGGATTACGATGTTGATATCTTGTATCACCCTGGAAAGGCTAACGTTGTGGCTGACGCTCTTAGCCGCAGATCCATGGGAAGTCTAAGTGATGTACGACCAGAAAAGAAAGAGATGGCCCGTGAGCTTCAACAGTTAGCTAGCTTAGGAGTCCGAGTAGTGGACTTAGGTAGCAGCGGAGCTACTATTCAGAATTCAGCAGTTTCATCGCTAGTAGCGGAAGTAAAAGAGCGACAATATGAGGACCCCATGCTAATGCAGTACAAAGATACACTCCCTTAGAAAGAGGAGTTATCATTTGATATTTCGGGAGACGGAGTTCCCCGATGTCGAGGCAGGTTATGTTTTCCCGGTGTGGTAGGCCTACGTCACCAAATATTGAGGGAAGCTCATTGTTCCCATTACTCCGTACACCCCGGAGCGATGAAAATGTATCATGATCTTAAGTCTATATACTGGTGGAATGGAATGAAGAAAGATATAGCGGAATTCGTAGCTCAGTGTCCTAATTGCCAACAAGTGAAGATTGAACACCAAAAGCTGGGTGGATTATTGCAAGCTATAGAGATCCCAACTTGGAAGTGGGAAGTGATTAATATGGATTTCATTACAGGGTTACCCCGTTCTCGACGTAAGTATGATTCCATATGGGTGATTGTGGATAGACTCACAAAGTCAGCTCATTTCTTACCGGTCAGGACGACCTATGTGGCAGAAGATTATGCGAAGCTTTATCTTAAAGAGATAGTGAAACTCCATGGCGTTCCAGTATCTATTATCTCCGATAGAGGGACCCAGTTTACAGCTAAGTTTTCGAGATCTTTCCAAGAGGGTCTAGGGACCCAAGTGCGCCTAAGCATGGCATTTCACCCACAGACCGATGGGCAAGCTGAACGCACTATTCAGACACTCGAGGATATGTTACGAGCAGGTATGATAGACCTTGGAGGAAATTGGGATGACCATTTGCCACTCATTGAGTTTGCTTTCAATAACAGTTATCATTCTAGCATTCAAATGGCACCGTATGAGGCTTTATATGGACGAAAGTGTAGATCCCCGATTGGGTGGTTTGAAACTGGAGAGACCAAGTTGATAGGGCCAGATTTGGTCCAGCAAGCTATAGAGAAAGTCAATCTCAAACAAGATCGGTTGTTAGCGGCTCAAAGTCGCCAGAAGTCCTATGCGGATAATCGTCGAAGGGACTTAGAGTTCCAAGTTAAGGATTGGGTATTCTTGAAAGTGTCGCCAATGAAAGGCGTTATGAGATTTGGCAAAAAGGGGAAGCTCAGTCCCCGGTATATTGGACCATATGAGATTGTACGCAAAATAGGCAAAGTGGCCTATGAGTTAGATCTACCTTTGGAATTGGAGTCAGTCCATCCAGTATTTCATGTCTCGATGCTTCGAAAATGTGTTGGAGATCCCACTAGGAACGTCCCAGTAAATGATGTGCAAGTGACAGAGAAATTGACTTATGAAGAGGTACCCATTGCCATATTAGACAGGCAAGTACGGAGGCTTAGGAACAAGGAAGTGGCCTCAATTAAAGTTCTGTGGAGGAATAGCAATCGAGAGGAGATGACATGGGAAGCAGAAGAAAGTATGCGATCTAAATACCCACATTTATTTCAGCCCGTGGAAGAAGCCCAAGATGAGACGTCAAGATCATAAGGTACGTATATTTCCTTTTATGCTTTTGGGTCATGTGTGGCCAAAATATTTATGTTGTTACGTTGTGGCCCTGTGTGGCATTGATATTATGGGTTGTTGTAGCAGGATGGTAGCGCCATATTATAAGGGGAACTCTGGCGAAATTTTCGTAGAATTCCCGAGACTTTAACATTCGAGGACGAATGTTCCTAAGGGGGGAAGAATGTTGCACCTCGGAAAATTTCCCGTTGGTACGCAAGTAAACGAACTAGTGATGTGTGCGAGGAGTGCGAGTGTATAATGTTTCACGAGCAATGTACGTATATGGACGAGAATGATTAGAATGAAAAGTCGAGAAATGTGAAAAGTTGAAAGTTGGCAAAACTGCCCAGTGGTCGTAAAGTGCAAAATACGGACCGTAAAATGGAACACGGTCCGTAAACTGGCAGTCGTAAATTGCCATGCAAGGTTTCAACTTTCTGCCCAGTTGAGAAGTGGTAAAATACGACCTGGTGGACGGACCATAAAGTGATTTACGACCCGTAAACCATGGTCGTAAATCACCATGCATGCAGCCAGAGTTTATGGTTCTGCTTAAGGTTAAAGACGACCACGAGGGACGGTCCGTAAACTGGAATGCGGACCGTAAACCTCCATGGACGACCACTGTACACCTCAGCTCAGATTTTCAATTCATTAAATATGAGGACCAAGACTTGCTTTATTTCATTTCTACATTACACCACTTCTCTCTAGAATCATCTCTCTACATTTATTTCATAAGTTTTCAAGGATTATAAGTCACCAACAACATAAACAAGTGAAGCAAGTGTAAGCAGGCCATTAAATACCATTCAAGTCAAGAAATGCAAATGGAGAAAAACTAGGGTTTTGCTCAAAGTGGAGTATTATTAACCAAAGCTTGTTCCTACAACTTCTAAGGTGATATTCATGATTTTTACATGATGTTTAAGGTATTGAAGAGTTGAAATACATGGATTGTAGAAAATATGGTCAAGTAGGTCATGAATGATGAATAGGGGCATTTTGAGGAATAGTTTGAATTGAATCATGACTGTTGTTGTGTTGTGATATGAATGCATTATAAATGGTACTAAGATCATGAATTAGTCACTTAGACGAATGGACGAAGTTGGATGTTATGACCATGAATATGGGTGAATTAGAGGCAAATTAAGGAATCTAAATAATGTGGATAACGTGAATGATAATGGCCATTGTTATGATATCAATGAAGGTATAGACGCTAGCATTGGAAGGAAGCGTGCAAGTGTAGAATAGTCCGACGAAAAGGAATGTAAGGCTAACCCTTCTTTCATAAGGCATGGTTCCTTGGCCAAACTCTTGAACCCTCTATATGAGTATGTTGTATTCAAACGAATAACACTCCGAGCTCATAAGCTCACGATCCTCGATACGTGCTACAAATGTACTACGCACCCCATTTGACGAATAAGCATATGATAGAGATGTAGCGAAAACGATGATGTTAGTGACGACGATGATAATAATAATGATGCTAAAGGTGCCTACGGGCTATTATATTCACATGTGCATATGAAGGGCTATAATGACACCCCGAGCTTATAATGCCGGGTAGAATATATGTATATGGATGTATATATATATGTATGTATATGATTACGTAACGCGCGCACACATCTGCAGATGGTACGGATAACCCTGAAGCCTTCGTAGGGCACGGTAGAAATAACATTGAGCATTGGTTGGCCAAGTATGTATGAAACACCGAACCTTATGGTCGGGTACGCTATGTATGTATATAAGTGTATGGCTATGTATATAATATTAGTATGAATGTGAAAATACTATGTATCTGAATGCGAATAGGGGCATGTATACGAATACGAGCACTATTACGAAATACGCATGAGAAATGGAAAGTTCCTATGAAAGGCAGGTAAGTGCCATGATGATGATATTATTTGTCTTCCCTCCTATGCCAATTCATATATTGTCTATGATGCTTCTATATTGATGTTGATCATACTTTACATACTCAGTACATTCTTCGTACTGACGTCCTTTTGTTTGTGGACGCTGCGTCATGCCCGCAAGTGCACAGGGAGACAGACTTGATCTATAGCTGCTTATTCAGAGATTACATAGCGGAGCTCCATTTCCTTCGGAGCCATAGCTTTTGGGTACTTATTCTTTTGTGTATATAATTATGGGCATAGCGGGGTCCTGTCCCGCACATGTTATGTTATACTCTTCCTAGAGGCTCGTAGTCATGTGTATATGGTTAGATATGTCCGGCCTTGTCGGCCTATGTTTTGTGTATCATTTTGTCGGCCACGTTGGCCCATGTACATTGATGTGGCATAGATGCCTATGGTGATATAAATGTATTGTTGTCCAATTGGGACTAGTTGATGAATGAATGGAAATGCATGTATAATTATGTGGCTCACCTAGATGTAAGTATAAGAGTAAGCTAAGAGGGTGCTCGTGTGGGCTGGCACCGGGTGCTCATCGCGGCCCCGAGTCGGGTCGTGACCAAAGGGGACCACTTAAGACACCAAATCACACAGACATATCTGAACAATAACCACCCATGACCCACATACATGTCTACAGGCCTCTAACAAAGACAACAGAATCATATGACGGGACAGGGCCCCGCCGTACCCCTAATTAGTCACATGTACATAAATGTGTACAACAGAAGGATCTGTACCAAAAGTATAGGCTCCGGATCAAGGGAGCACTTCAAAACAGCAGAACGAATGTCCTAGGCTGACGGATCACTGTAACGAGCGTTTGTACCTGCGGGCATGAAACGCAGCCCCCCGAAGAAAGGGGGTCAGTACGGAATATGTACTGAGTATGTAAGGCATGAAATACAGAAAACAGAACCATAATTGAAACAACGGTACAAAGGGTAAGTACATTAGCCAGAATACCAAGGTGCTTATTTTCTGAACGCAAATCATGCATACCGATGTCATATGTCATAAGAAGTACAGAGAATAAGTAAACCATCCAGAGTACCAAAATGCTTACTTTCCAAACACAGATCATGCGTGCCGACATCATATTGTTATATCCCGTATTTTATACGTTCGGATATTCCAAGGTAGTCGTAACGAAGTTAAGGGAATGACCATTTTCCAAATGTATTTCAATGAACAAGTGGGTTATAAATATTATTCACAACATTAGTATTATGGAAATATTAAGAAAGGTTGAGGGCGAAAAAAAAAAAGAAATTCGCAAAATAGAACCATGGTGATATTATGGAAAGCTAGGGGTAAAATGGGAATTTCACAAAAGTCTTGAAAGTTCATAAAATTTCCATGTTGGTTGTGTGGCATAAGTATATGCCCACATTGCTTTGGGGGTTAAAGTGTACCAAGGAAAACATTTGGTCTTCTTTGACCAAATAAAACAATTCAAGAAAAGAAAAGAAAAAGAAGAAGAAAATTCTAGAAAAGGAAAGGAAAAAAAAAAAAATTAATTAGTCTTCTTTTAAGAAGACTCTAGAGAATAAAAGAAGGGGGGACATGTGAAAATTTTATGATTGGAAGGGACTAAAATATAAATATGGAAAGATGACTAGTTCATCCTTATTTAAGAATTGGAGAAGAAAGAAAAAAAAGACAAAACAAAAGAAAGAAGCAAGAGATGAGAGGGGGTTTCGACAAGTGATTGAGAGGTCCTCGTCAACGTGGAGAAGTTGTTAGAACAAGAGAACCGCTCGTTGTTGCGTTTTAGCAAGCAAGCCGAGTGGAAAAAGGGTGAAGAAGGAGGTGAGGTTTAACCTTCTCTTTTATGTGTTATGAATGGTTTATGTATGTTATTGAATGTAGAAGTGATGGGAATTCATGAAATATTGCATGTACAAGTTGGGTCGTGTGTTGTGTGAAATGTGTAGGAGTAATGAATTAAGTGTATTCAACATGATTAGGTAGTGTTGTAATGTATAAAAAAATGAATGAAAATCATGGTGTGAGTGTGTTGTGGTGTTGGCCGAATGAGGTGTTGATTGTATAGAAAAGATGAAATGATTTTTATTTAGTAGTTTGATGGTTGTGTTGTGAATTCCATAATGCAAAATGGATGAGAAATATGGAACACATGTATATGGTGGAAGTCGTGTGTTGTGTTGTGTGTTGTGTGGTCTACGTTGGCCGTGTGTGTGAATTGTGTTATATGGAAATGAATGAATGAATTTTATGTAGCATGTTGTAGAGATGGAAGAAATTGTATGAAAATATGTAAGGAGTCATTGTGGTCGAGAATGGTGTTGTTTGGTAAGTTAAGGTGAATTGATGTAATTTGATATTCTAGTTGTCGCCATTATGAATTATGTGATATTGAATGAAGGGTGTCGTCGAAGTTAAGGTATACGAATGATAAGTAAATGTATGGTTGGGATTGAAGTTGAAGGTTTCGGATGAAATAGTATATTTATTAAGTTGTTGGAATATGGTGTGAATTAAATTGAATTGAATTGAATGTTGGAATATTGCTAGCATAATTTTTAGTATTGTTGTTGATTTGGCCGGGTTAAATTCCCGGATTGTTGTTGTTGATTTGGAGTCGAGCCATATTCTCGGGGTTGGTATGTTTACAGGGGAGATGCTGCCGAAATTCCAGCAGAATATAAGTAAATGTGTTTGAAAGGTTAAAGCAAGTATATGATAATGGAAATAATGAAGGGATGAACTTTCTTGCATGTAGACAAACAAGTTGGACGCACAAGCGTAACTAGTTGGTCGCAGCATAGGTATGTAAGGCTTACCCTTTTTTTCTTTGGCATGTCCTAGAGCCAAGTAAGGTATAATGTGATATGCTGCCTTGGGGTAACTCTGTTCTGTGATTCTGAGTCTGATTATGATTCTAATTCACTTCTTGACCTGAGTTTGTGATCCTAGTTCATCCCCTGATATAAGTATTTGATATAAGTATTTTGATATAAGTATTCTGGTACAAGTATTCTGATATCCGCATTTTGACATAAGTATTCTGATGTAAGTATTTTGATATAAATATTTTGATATAAGTATTTTGATGTCAGTCCTTGATATAAGTATTTCGATACGAGTATTTTGATATAAGTATTCCGATGTAAGTTTGCTGATATAAGCATTCTAATATGAGTATCCTGATATGAGAATTCCGAAATCAGTATTCTGATATGAGTGTTCTGATATGTATATTCTGGTTCGAGAACTTCTATACGATTTAATGTCCCTAACTTCCGTGTACGATCTCGGATTGCTCTGAAATGTTCGAAGAGGTTTCTGTATCAAGACGTCCATAATTTTCTTATACGTAAGTGTGGTTCCAAAATCTCTATTTGATCTGATTCGTAAGGACATCCGAAGGTGCCTGATATGACTATGACTCTAATTCCCCGAAAAAGGCTTCTGAAACGCTTGTAAAGCGTTCTGTACTTCGAACGCACGTAACTTTCTCATACTACGTCGGATTGACCTGAAATCTGTTCCGAGCCCCCAGGTATCGGTAAGTATACTGGTCTGT
This sequence comes from Lycium barbarum, assembly GCF_019175385.1. Taxonomy (NCBI): domain Eukaryota; kingdom Viridiplantae; phylum Streptophyta; class Magnoliopsida; order Solanales; family Solanaceae; genus Lycium; species Lycium barbarum. The sequence continues at coordinate 65,186,644 of NC_083345.1, forward strand.
CGAGTCTTGATTCCTATGCATGTGGTTTCTCACGACTCTGCTCGTGCATGACTCAATGTATCTTTCACTGCGTCCCGGGCCAGGTTTTGTTATGTCCTCGTGTGTCCGCTACGATATGATTCACTGCGTCCCGGGCCAGGTTCTGTTATTGTACGCATTCCTCTGCATTGTTCACCGCGTCCCTCATAGGCGGGTCGGGCTCTGTTATATGGTTTGATGATATGATGATATGGGTGGTGGCCAGGATGGCATATGATCTGTCTGTTCACCGCGTCCCGTACTAGAGGGCCGGGCTCTGTTACCGCACCCCTCACTGGAGGGTCGGGTTCTGATATATGCATATATGATACATGAATTTGATATATGATGATTTTGTTTACCGCGTCCCTTATCACAGGGCCAGGTTCTGTTATACGCATATGTGATATACGATTCTGAGTATTTTGTATGTTCTGACATCATCTGAGTATTCTGTATGTTCTGCATTCCGTCTGATATATGACATCATCTGTACGTTCTGTATTCCGTCCGATATATGACATCATCTGTACGTTCTATATTCCGTCCGATATATGACATCATCTGAGTAATCTGTACGTTCTGTGTACCGTCCGATATATGACATCATCTGAGTATTCAGTACGTTCTGTACTCCGTCTGACGTATGACCTTATCTGTGCGTTCTGTACGTGCCACACTCCTTCTGACATCTGGTATCGGTATGTGCCATCTGTGTCTGGAAAGTAAGTATGTCAGCATTCTGTTTGCTCTGTATGATTTTGTTATGCTTTGTATGATTTGTACGGTCTGTAGGATCTGTATTGGTCGGTATGGTCTGTGTCGGTCTGTATGGTCGGTATTGGTCTGTATGAACTGTGTCTGAGAAGCAAGTAATTTGGTAATCTGGATAACATGCGTACTCTTGGTACTGTTTGTTTCGATTATAGTTCTGCTTTCTATATTCTATGCCTTACATACTCAGTACATATTCTGTACTGACCCCTGTTCCTTTGGGGCTGCGTTTCATGCCGCGCAGGTACTCCCAGACGAGATAAGGACCCTATAAAAGATATTTCAGCAGTGGTGGCGAACTCCATTTGCTCCTGGAGGACTGCCAAGTCAGGGTATGGTATATGTGTTATGGTTTCTGTATAGTATTAGAGACTTTGCAGACAGCGTCGTGGGTATAGTATGTCAGTCTGTAAGCGGCTCCGTCAGCCGATATGTCGGTCTGTGTTATGTATTGAATTTTGTATGACTATAGATTTGTTCGCTTGGAAGCTTCGAGAAAGAACATTTTTGAAAGAAAGAAAAAAAAAATTACTATGTATTTTATATGATTTGATTTAAAAGCTTGACGTAACTTTATGTGCAGCAAGAGTCTGAGGGTTCGCTCGGACCTAAGTAAGGGTCGGGTGCCCATCACACCCTAGTAAGGTCGGGGTGTGACACATATGTCATCATATACGTATACATATAACAGATCCCGGCCCTCTAGTGAGGGACGCGGTGAACAATGCAGTGGAATACGTACGATAACATATCCTGGCCCGGGCTCAGTGAAGGACATATTGAGGCATCCACGAGCAGAGTAGTGAGAAACTATATGCACATAAATCATGACTCGATAGGTAAGTACACAAATCGACGCTTGAGGATCGTAAACACGTTTCAAGTCAATCCGGTTTAGTAAGAGAAAGTTATGGACAGTTTTACTACAGAACCTCTACGAACGTTTCCAAAGCAATCCAAGACTGTATGCAAAAGTTAGAGACATTAATACTTACAAAATTCTTTTAGATACATGAACTCTTTATACTTTACTCGTTATCCAACCATACAATAAGCTCAACTATACCGAGCGTACTCATATCAAGAAGTGAATAAGAATCATAGACAAACTCGAAAACATATCAAATAGATCTTCGGAAATCATAGATACGTATCAAAATCATATGAAGTAGCTTATGGAAATCAAGAATATTGGTCATCCTAGTAGCTCTAAGAATAGGAGCTTCTTTGAAATCATACATATACGTCGTATGTTTGTTTCATAAGGATCATGCCAAAAGAAAGAAGGGTAAACCATACATACCTTGCCCGCTCCCTGGGCTAATCCGAATTTAAGTCTTTGGCTTCGCAAGATCTACCACAATATTAGTATATACCAAACATTAGCCATAAACACTTAAGAGTCCAATTCTAAACCAACACTTTATTTACAGAAATTTCGGTAGCATTTCCCCTGTAAATACAACTAACCCCGAGAATCCAACTCGGCCAAATCATCAACAACAAATCCGAGAATTCAACTCGGCCAAATTACCAACAACGATACCAACAGTCATTCTAACAATATCAACAATCAATTCAAAACGCATTCCAACGTTAGCAACTTCTTTCTACAAACTTCGACGACGTTTCATTTATGTTCAATTCATAATTGCTCACATATTCAAGTACTAATCCGAAACCATTCAAACAATATTCAAGAACACTTCAAACAATCCGCACAATATTCAAAAGAATCTAACCAATATGCCACTCCACCCGAAACCTTCCAAATGCAACAAGGACAATAACAACACATTTCCTCCATTCAAATTCTTGAACTACACCAACAATTCACACACTAACAACATTATTTTCCATAAATACAAGAAGCTACATTCAAATCTCATTGGCTTCTAAAACAACCCACAACAATTTCAACTTCAACTTGAATCATTAGACTCTCATTTTTATCATAGAATTCATGACAACAACAACCAAAATACTAAGTAAAATTAATTCGTCACTTCTACACAACACCTAGACATGCACGACCACAACACAACATCGATATTTTCATAAATTCCATCAAATTCTACATACTACAACATGTACAAACCATCCATAACACATGAAAAGAGGATTAAACCTTACCTTTTTCCTTTAACTTCTCACTTGGCTAGGATTTGTAGCTTGCAAGAATAGATGTTTTACTTGCTCCAATGACTACTTCACTTTTCTAGGGACCTTCCAATTGGTTTTTTAGCTAGAAGAAAATAATTTTTGATCCATTTTTCTTGTGCCTTGTTCGGCTAAGCCCTTGGCTGAATGGCCTCCCTTTTTTTTGTTCTCCAAGCTTCTTGAATTTTCTTGAAGTGATAAAGATGAGAAATATGATGAATTAATCATCTATATCCACATATATAATTCATTCATGTGGGCCAAGGCCCATACCATCTTGGACGGCCACATGGCCTTTATTTTCAAGAATTATAAGTTTTCCAAAATCAACTTTTAACCCCAAATTTTCCTTAATATTTCCATGGGACACCTTGTGAATTTCCCTTTTTACCCCCAGCTTTAATTAATATTTCCACATTAATAATTTTCATAAACAACTTGTGTGTTAAACAAGATCAAAATATAGCCTTGTCCTTAACTTCTTGCAATTGTCTTGAATTATCCGAATGTATAAAATGCGGGATATAACAGGGTTTATCCAGTTTATAAAGGAAATGTTGTTGAAATTCCATTAGAAATAGAGATAAGTTTAAGGGATTGATTTTAAGGATATATATTGGATGGATTGTTGCAGTAAATTAGGTATATTGTTGTGTTTTTTAGATTTATTTGTTGTTGGGCTGTTGTGGTGATATACCGAATTGGGAGATACTAATGAAATAGGGGAGATGCTGCCCGTTTAGTTTTAGAATTAAGTTATAAATTAATATATATTATATACGAAAGCCTTCTTAAGTCATGTGCATATTCTTACGATTATAGGTTTGGCATACCAATTCTGAAAAGTTCGTGATTAAGTTGAGTTCCTTGGACGACGTAAGGTCTGTAAAGCTATCCCTTCTTTCTTTTTGGCATGATCAATGTTAGACAAACAGACGACGAATGTATAAACTCCAAAGAAGCTCCTATTCTTAGAGACACCAGAATGGCTAAATGTTCTTGATTTCCAGAAACTATTTCATTATGTCTTGATACGTGTCTATGATTCCTGAAATTCTTTTTGATATAATCCATAGTGACATTTGAGGGGTACTTGACATGACTGTTGTCTTTAATACTCAAGTGTTGGTTCATTCTACTTATTCTATTGAGTCTCAGATGATGATTTAGTTAGCATATGGTTGCTCACTACTCTGCTCGTGCATGTCGTTAATATATCTTTCACCGAGTCCCGGGTCGGGTATGTTTTCGTGCACAGTTTCACTGCATTGTTCACCGAGCCCCTCACTAGAGGGCCGGGTACGTATACATATATATGATTATATGATGCTGTGATGATGGCACCGAGTCCCATGATGGGTCGGTATGGTATATGATGACTTGATTCACCGAGTCCCATGATGGCCCGGATATAGTATATGATATAGACATGCATGATTTTCATCTCGTAAGGCATACGTGCATTGGTATCCTTGATTATCATACTTGCCTTCTATTACCTTTTATTCAGTCTTGATCTTCTTTATTGCATTTCATGCTTTATATAATCAGTACATATCTTGTACTGACCCCCTTTCTTAGGGGGGCTGCGTTTCATGCCCGCTGGTACAGACACTCAATTTGATGATCCTCCAGCTTAGGACTTCTGCTCAGCTGTTTTGGAGAGCTCCATTGTTTCGGAGCCTAGATTATTTTGGTACAGATCTTTTGATGTCGACTTATGCATGTCCAGGGGTACGGCGGGGCCCTGTCCCATCATATATCAGTTGTACACTCTTAGAGGTCTATAGACATATGTGGGTTGTATCTGAATGTGTCGATATGGTTTGTTTTGGATCTTTCCGTATATAGTGGCAGCCTTGTCGGCTTGCGTATTGTGTTATGCTTTGGTCAGTTGTGACTCCTCAGGAGATAGGTTTATGATATGTGGCGTTGTGAATCTTTCGTTTGTTTTTACAAGTTTCCATACTGTCCTTAGTTTTAGTCTGACTATATCTAGCAGGTTCATATACGAATGTCCAGTTTGGGCACTAGTCATGGCCCATGGGGTTGGGTCGTGACAAAAGTGGTATCAGAGCAGTTCATCCTCGGAGTGTCTACAGATCGTGTCTAGTAGAGTTTTGTTTATCGGTGTGTTGTGCACCACATCTATAAACAGGAAGCTACAGGACATTTAGGATGTTACCTTCTTTTCATATTTAAGATCGTGCGATAAAGCCCAGTCATAGGAAATGAAATTCCTTATACTAACCCTTGATTTCAGCAGAAGAACAACATCGATGGAAGAAAGTGACTGATGATATTGGAAGTTACAAAGTACACAGGTAAGCAACGGTGCGAAAGATGCATGTCGGATAAGGTAAGAATGTTGAAGTATGATTGAAATGTAAAGTTGAAGAATGAAAGGGAAGGTAGATAGGAAGGTATAACAGGACGGATCACTAAAGGATCAGGTACGTCTCAAGGTGTGATATATGAGGTAAGTTTCGACATCTTTATACTTTTACTTGAAATTGGGAGCCTGTGTGGCTGAGATATGTCATATATACATTAGCCCTGTGAGGCGTTGTTGGTATTTGCTGTGTGCAGGTTTTGGATAGTAAAGAAATACATAGGAAACTCTGCCGAAATATTTCTAGAATTTAAAGGAGATGAGATACATGCTTGTAATATGTCCTAACGGGAAAAGATGTTATGTAAAAAGTAATGGTAGGACATGATTAAGTAAGGTGTATCGTCCACCACTACAAGAGATGAGTTAAATATTGTTGAATTGAAAATAGTAGCGATTGTCAGTTCGACATTGATATGGTAAAGAGAAATGCTAGAGTAAATTAGGCAGACTGGTAGTACTAAAGCATGACATAAAAGAGAAAATATAATTCCAATAGAGTGATACTGAAGTACTGATTAGATGGATAAGCACGAGTAGAATATGACAAGTTTATTAGATAAATAAAGTAACAGCATGATTGAGACAGGGGTACGAAATACGAAGGTTATAACGAATGAGATCAAGAAGTGGCACTCTATAGAGTTGATTATGATCAGGGTATAACGAGAACGTAGCAAGAGCTTTAATACAAAGTAAGTGAATTGTAGCGAGGAAACGACTAAAGATGTGACATGTTCTACATGAATAAAAAGTGAATGCAAGTGTGAATCCAATAAGAGAGCCATGGGGCAGTAGATAAGAAAGCTTATAAGATCTTGTTGGGGGGAGATCCAGCATAGAGGTTTCGTAATGACGGAAATAATAGTAAGAAAAAGGAAAAAGGAAGTCGACTTGAAAGAGAAATCAGAGAAAAGTGATATGGCACAGTAGTAATAGTTGTGATTTGTATAATCGAGATCACGAGTGATATTTTTGGCTGGATGTAAAAGACCAAGACTACGGAAAGATGAATAACGAAATAAAAACGATTGTTAGGCAAGGGATCAGCATAATAAGAAAGAGAAGGGATGATCAGAATGAACAAAATAAGTTTTGGAAGCGAAGAATGGACTGTATAGAAGTAATATATCCTAAAGGACAAGGCAATATTGAGTTATGAATAGGGTTCCTCGTGCGAGGAATGAAGGATTGATTATAACGGGAGGTAATAAGATAAATTGAGAAGGAATGAATAAAAAGGAATAAGTATGGGTATAGGAAGATGTCACGACCCGTCTAGGGGGGCGCGACGAGCGCCCGACGCTAGCCCACCCGGGAACCCCTTGGCTTACACTCATACTTACATTTAGGTGAGCCACATAATTAAGCATACATTTCTATTCATCATTAATGCTAGTCCCATTGGACGACAATGCTTTCATATCATGGTTGGCATCTATACCACGTTAATGTACATGAGCCGACAAGGATATCAAAATGATATACAAAATATAGGCCGATAAGGCCAAACATATCTAACCATACATACATGTCTACGAGCCTCTAAGAAGAGTAACATATCACATAAGTGGGACAGGATCCCGCTACGCCCATAATTATGTACACAAAAGAATAAGTACCCAAAAGATATGGCTCCGAATGAAATGGAGCTCTGCTAGGTAGTCTCTAAGAATACATACCGCTATGGATTGAACCTGTCTCCCTGTGCACCTGCGGGCATGACGCAGCATCCACAAACAAAAGGACGTCAGTACAAAAAATTTACTGAGTATGTAAAGCATGATCAATATCAATATAGAAGCATAATAAGCAACATGAGAAATAGCACAAGATGGGATATAGTAATATCATCGTCATACGCACTTACTTGCCGTGCATAAGATCTTTCCGTTCCGTATTTGTACTCGTATTCATATACATACCTTTATTCACATTCATATCGTAGCATATTCGTATTCATACTCGTAACCATATCATATACATAATCATATCATATACATAGCATTTATATAGCATACCCGACCATGTAGGATCGGTGTTTCGTACATACTTGGTCAACCAAGGCTCAAGGTTACTCATACTTGGCCCTACCAAGGCTTCAGGGTTACATCTACCTGGCTCTACCAAGGCGTCAGAGTTATCCGTACCATCTGCAGAGGTGTGTGCGCGTTTCGTAATCGTATACATACTTATTTACATATCATACCCGGCCTCATAAGCTCGGGGTTCCGTAATAGTCATACATAGGTACATACATATACTAGCTCATAAGCATCATTTCTATTAACAGCATTATCATCATCGTCATCGTTATCGTCGTCGATATCATTATCACTATTATCGTCATTCGTCACATTTGCCTTAATGGGCCTACTCGTCATACGAGGAATTTAGTACAATCGTAGCATAGCGAAAATCATAAGCTTAGTAGCTTTGAAGATAGAGCATTTGGAGAACATCATAAGCTCATAGAAGATTTAGATGATTGGCCAAAGAACCATGCCTTATGAAAGAAGGGTTAGCCTTACATACCTTTTCGCCTAACTATTCTATCACTTATATGTTCCTCTTCAAGGCTCACATTCTACCTTCATTAAAGTCATACTATCATTAGAATCGATAGCTAGCATACATGACTAAACTAGAGAAAATTGGGCAACGTCTCCTATATTTATACGTCATTCCTCTATAGTGTATTTCAACTCTTAAACGTCAACAATACATTCACAATACTACAACAATAATCATTATTCATCCACATTATCCATATCCTAGACTCACTTTTCAATCATCCATATCCATGGACATAACGCACGACTATGTCCATTCACGTACATTGCTCATCTCATGTTCTCAACATCATTTATAACACATTTACATTACAATACATCAATACTCATAACTCAATTCAAACTATTTCTCAAAATGGCACTATTCCACATTCATGACCCATTTTGTCATACCTCTCTACAATCCAAGTATTTCAACTCTTAAATATCTTAAACAACATAGAAACATCATAAATCTTACCTTAGATGTCGTAGGAACAAGCCTTGGTTGATAATACTCCACTTGAGCAAAACCCTAGTTTATCTCCAATGAGATTTCTTGACTTGTATGATCCTTAATGGGTTTTCTTATACTTGATTCACTTAGTTTATGTTGTTGTTCACTAATAATCCTTGAATCCTTGTGGAATAAATGTAGAGAGAGGTTTTAGAGAGAAGGGGGTGTCATGTGGAATTGAAATAATGAACTTGGTCCCTTATTTAATAACCCAAAATCTGATCTTAAGTGAACAACACAGTGGTCGTAAACTTGGTTTACGGTCCGTATTCTAGTTTACGGACCGTCCTTCGTGGTCGTATTTAATCATAACAGAACCAGAAACGCAGGCTGAAACATGGTGATTTACGATCACGGTTTACGGGCCGTAAACCACTTTACGGTCCGTATTTCAGGTCGTATTTAACCATTTGATCATTTGGCAGAAAGTTGAAGTTTTGGAAACCAAAATACGACATGGCAGTTTACGGACCGTAGACCACTTTACGGTCCGTATTTCACTTTACGACCAACTAGCCAGAATGCAAACCTGCAACTTTTCACATTTCCAAAACCTATAATTAGTTTTTGTGGAGCATAACCTATCTCTTATTGCAATTGCCTTCGGAATCTTACCTAGGGTCATCAAACGTCGTTTCTTACTTATGGAAATATTGTATACTCGTACTCCTTACTAGATCATTCACTTGCGTACCAACAGAAGATTTTTCGAGGTGTAACAAAAGAAAAGGAAATATGCGAAGTACGCGCACTTAAGACGTAGTAGTTTAAAAAAAAAGATGCATCTCCTATGAATATCCTATACCAAGATAGAACAAGTAAAGTATATAAAGGAATAAACTGGAAAGGAAAATGTTTACCGTACGACGATAAAGCAATAAAGCAAGACTATCACCAACGACAAATACAACATGATTATGATTTGGTTTTGAAATCAATGTTGAGTGCAACACAAGAGTAGAAAAGTATGAGGCATAAGAGGTATTAGTGGTGCATGAGACTTAGATCCTTCAAAATAAAGATGGCAGGCTTAAGAGAAAATGCAGTTACGGTCACTACAAGTCGACTACGGGAAAGAGAGGAATAAGTTGAAATGGGAAGAAAAGGGAATGATGACGCTATAAGTGAATTCTGAGTATTGAAGAATGGAATAAGTGATATTACATGGATAATACGGATAGCTAGACATACTACTATTTCAGGCATCCCTATGGAATAGAAGTTGTTAATTTGAGCGGATGTAGACATTGACTCATAACTAATGGTTGAGCTAAGTAAAATACAACCTTGTTTGGGTTGCTATTTTGGTTGTATTACTTGTTTGCAAAACTGCAAGATGAGCACGTTAAGACTTCACATATGAATATGATATAATATAATAAGGGAATTGACGAAAGAGATATATGAGTTCTAGATTGGAAGTGAGGTAACAGAGATAAGTAAGACCCTTAAAGAGGGGAAGCGAGTAAGGGAAATACAAGTGTAGGGATTGAAACGAGGAATCCTGAGATGTGATAGATATAGACTTTTATGTAGAAATGAGTCTAATAGCTAGTAAATATGTGGACAAGAATCGAGCGGGTATCTGAGACTGTACTAAAAATCATTGTAAAGACCTTGAACAACATGACATTGAGAGCGGATAACTCAAGGAATATTGTAAAGGATAGCGATGCTATGTTGGAATAGAGGCAAATGAATTGACAGTAGAGTCGTTTGATAATGATATAGCAATTTATAAGTGACGAATAAGAGGGACATAAGCTTTCTATTGTAGAATATAAGATGTGATAATCAGGGGACAAATAAAGGAAACAAAAGAGTATGACGAGATAAGTTACAACAAAAAAAAAGAGTTTTGTTATGTATGATATGCGTAAAGTAGAACGAACCAAAGAAAGGGAAGTTTATGAATAAATTTAGATATTCAGTCACGAACCACACAAGAACGGTTATGTAACTTGCAAGTATTTACATGTCGGGAATGAAACCGATTAGGTACTTAAAAAGAGGAGTAAGAGGTAAGCAAGAATAGTGTGTTTGTGATACTCCGAGTCAGTTGAGGGAAAATATATGGTAAATTGAGTCGAAATGTTGAGTTGGAATTATCATTAAGGGAAAATAGGACAATCACTTTGAATATGATATAAGTATATATTATATGTTTCCTACGATAGCCTTGAGGTGTGTTAGATTACTTGCGAATTCGATGGGATCATTGAATAAATGGGGTTTTACCAGAAGAATATTACACCTTGAAACTTTAATTTTTGTATCATTGTGGTTATAGAGTATCCCAGACGATTATGAAAATTCTCGAAAATTATGAAGCCTTTAATGAGTCGACGAGGGACACCCTCGACAGGACATTTCAGATTGAATTTATATAGACTCTACATATGTGAATCAATACCATTTTCATGGTCATATGGAAGAAACGAAGTGGGAGAGATTTGAAAACCATGTGAGACTTAATACCATTATTGAGCAAGAAAAAGGATCGACGAGTCCGAGTATCAAGGGGGTTCTGCCAAAATTTTGTTAAAGTTGATTGTGATCAGTATATATATGTGTACTATGATCAGTAAGATACACAAGTGTAAACTGAAGAATGAAAGGTTAATAATAGTTGTAAATTGACTGAAAGGAGGGTTAAGATAAGTTCTCTCGGGGAGTAGAAGTAAGGTTGATGAACTAAGATTAATGTGATTCGGATAATGTGATAAGATTATGAGAAGAGACTTAAGAGGAGAAGCAATGATAAGCAACGAGTCATTCGAGAGGTGAGTTAGTATAAAAAGAGTAAGCTTAAATGAGTAAAGAATGAAACAAGGAAGAGAAAGAAACATGATTACATGTGTTTTGGGAACGAGAGTAATGTGTCCCTTATAGGAATCAATATAACTGAAAGCATCAACTGGCTAAGGGAAGTTGAAGCTTATAGAGGAAAGATAAGTATTGAAAAGGACAATGAATTTGAAGCTTATAGAGGAAAGATAAGTATTGAAAAGCACTTTAGGAATTGTGAAGGGTTGAGTGATAATAGTGAGCATTGGAATTGGATAAAAGTATTAGTCTTCATTTACACCCCAGAAAATTTTGTGTTACTAAGGCTACAGACGACTTAATGTGAGCTCAAGGAGGAGCAAAATTACAAGTATAAAGAATGAAATTATATTGTAGTAGCATGAGGATAGCATGAGTATGATATTTGGAATTCGTACAATATGATTGGAATGATACGTTAAAAGATATATAGCCCTCGTAACCGTAAGCTGAGGTGGGGCCCACATCGGGAGACCATAACCCCATCATTATTTGGGAATTTGGGAAAACCACAAATATGAAAGTTGTAGATAATTGAATTATGTTTCCAACCATAGGTCGTGAGTATTGGAATTGGATACGAGTATTAGTATTCATTTAACATTCGAGGACGAATGTTTCTAAGAGGGGAAGGATGTTACACCCCAGAAAATTTCGTATTACTAAGGCTACAGACGGCTTAATGTGAGCTCAAGGAGGAGCAAATATTACAAGTATAAAGAATGAAATTCTACTGTAGTAGCATGAGGATAGCATTAGTGTGATATTTGTAATTCGTACAATATGATTGGAATGATACGTTAAAAGATATATAGCCCTCGTAACCGTAAGCTGAGGTGGGGCCCACTTCGGCAGACCATAACCCCATCATTATTTAGGAATTTGGGAAAACCACAAATATGGAAGTTGTAGATAATTGAATTATCTTTCCAACCATAGGTCGTGGGCCTTCACACGGCATAGGGATAAAAGGTTATGGACGTTTTAATGCAGCAAGGTCAAGCTGGGCAATAGGCTCGGCCCAACCCGACTCAAGGTCGGTGGGAACCGACCCAAGACCCATATATAATTGCTAAATGCATACAAATTCATTCATTTACAAATGAAGCCGTCCGCAAACTTTTAGAGAGAGAGAGAGAGGAGAGTTAGAAAGAGAAAGTGGAGAATCGAGCAAGTTTGAGGCCCCGAATCCCCAGGCTTGTGAATGATAAAGTGTAGTACGAGTTGTTGTCATCGTTTTAAGCTAATTATTGATCTTGGGGGATGATATTTCGTGATTGATCTGCTGCTAAGGTATGTATAAGGTTCCTCTTATGTTATTAAAGTGTTTATTTAGAGTTTTAACGGATTAGAACGGAGGAAATAATGTTAAAAGCTCGTTTGGCATTTTTGGGAGGTTTATGACGGTGGAGCTGTTTCAGTGGAGTTAAATGGATGGAAATATCTGAGTTATGATGTATATTTATTGTCGATATTTTTGTTTGACGTTGTTGCTAATAATTTAGCTGAATTGGATTTTCGGGTTTATCCAGTTTATAAAGGAAATACTTTCGAAATTCCCTTAGAAATAGAGATAAGTTTAAGGGATTGATTTTAAGGATGTATATTGGATGGATTGTTGCAGTAAATTAAGTATATTGTTGTGTTTTTGAGATTTATTTGTTGTTGGGCTGTTGTGGTAATATACCGAATTGGGAGATACTAATGATATAGGGGAGATGCTGCCTGTTTCGTTTTAGAATTAAGTTATCAATTAATATATATGATATACGAAAACCTTCTTAAGTCACGTGCATATTCTTATGATTGTAGGTTTGGCATACCAATTGTGAAAATTTCGTGATTAAGTTGAGTTCCTTGGACGACGTTTAGTATGTAAAGTTATCCCTTCTTTCTTTTTGGCATGATCTATGTGAGACAAACAGGCGACGAATGTATAATCTCCAAAGAATCTCCTATTCTTAGAGACACCAGGATGGCTAATGTTCTTGATTTCCAGAAGTTATTTCATTATGTCTTGATACGTGACTATGATTCCTGAAAATCTATTTGATATAATCCATAGTAACATTTGAGGGGTACTTGACATGACTGTTGTCTTTAATACACAAGTGTTAGTTCATTCTACTTATTCTATTGAGTCTCAGATGATGATTTAGTTTGCATATGGTTGCTCCCTACTGTCACAACCCAACCCCGAAGGCCATGACTAGTGCCCGATCTAGGCACTCAAATGCATTCTAGTATATGGCAGAAGCCGACAAGGCTTTATTTCAAATTTATGTAATTTTTAGAAAAATTTCGGCAGAGTTTCCTTTGTTTTACGGACTATCCCATATATCCTGCACGCAGAAAATACCAACAAAGGCCACACAGGGCCAACAAAGCAACATCTAAATATATGCGGACCGGCCGCCGCGGCGAATGGGATCGCCCAAACACAACATAAGCACCCAACTGTACCGAAAGATCCCGACCCACAACATATCCATAGACCTCTAACAAACCGACAGAATCATATGACGGGACAGGGCCCCGCCGTACCCATGAACGAGAATATACATATATAGAAATGACAGACTATACCAAAAGATGGCTCTGAATAAAAGAGCGCTCCAGGAATAGCAGAATGAGATCCTAAGCAGACGGATCCGCAAACCTGTCGTCGGTACCTGCGCGGCATGAAAACGCGGCCCCCGAAGAAAAGGGGTCAGTACGAAATATGTACTGAATATGTAAAGCCTGAGCTGCAGAAACAAAATCATAACTGGTGCAGAACATACAGAAAGTAAACGGAAAATCCAAAGTATCAGATACATATTTCCAAAACATGCAGAGTGTGTACAGAACATATGTCATATCAAATCCGGCCCCTGCCAAGGGACTCGGCAGACAAAACGTGGCCACCCTCCCGACGCTAGTGCCACAACACAGAAGAATCAGAATAGGGGCATAACCCCGTAACATAATATGTCATATCAGATGGCCATAGTAAATCATATCAGAACAAACGTACATGGCACAGCATACTCCACAAACCCATGTACGCATATACCTGCCCCCTCACATCGAGGCACGGCGAACAATGCAGGGGATTACGCTTGACAACATATCCTGGCCCGGGCTCAGTGTGGTAAACATTGGGGCATCCACGAATAGAGTCGTGAGAAACTAATGCAAGTAAAATATCATAAATGTTTCCATAGACTCGCTGAGGCATATCAAAGACAAACCGATCCGATGAAGTCGGAAGGAATCATAGTAAATGAGTTTCGAGTATCAAAACAATTTATCAAACTTAATGGAATATTTAAAACCATATTAGTTAGGTAATTAGAAGGGTAGTCGAAACGTTTCTTTCAAAAATCGTTCAAAAAGGGGACTTTAGTACATTAAGGGCAAAACCGGGAATAGCGGGCCCACCTCGGAACAAGCAAGGCGGTGGGCTCAAATTACTCCCTTTAAGCTTATGGGGTCACCTATAAAGGTTCTACGGACATTCTATAGCTGTTCAAGGAGTTTAGAGAAAGTCTACATACTTTCAGGAAAAGTATATCAAAATGGTTCAATTCTACTGAAGGAAAAACTGAGATTTTCTGTTGCGGATTCCGATGGCCAAGAAGGTCTTTTGAGGCCCGAATCCGATCCTAAAACACTTAGACATGCCAAAAGAAGGATCGGGGTAGCTTTACATACCTTTCAAGCTCCTTACGCCTTTCCAAACTCACTTCCCGTTTCGTCAAAAATCTGCAAATGGTCAAGTTTGCCAATTGTAAGTTATAGAGGCTACAAATTCAATTCAACTCTTATACCTTCATTAATATCATAACAATGGCCATTAGTCATTCACATTATCTAGATTCCTCAATTTGCCTCTAATTCACCCACATTCATGATTATAACACCCATCTTCATCCATTCTTCTAAAGTGTTTAGTTCATGATCTTAATACCATTTATAACACATTCATATCCCAACACAACAACATTCATAACTCAATTCAAACTATTTCTCAAAATGTCATTATTCATCATTCATGACCTAGTTGACCACATTTTCTACAATCCATGTATTTTAATTCTCCAATACCTTAAACATCTTGTAAAAATCATGAATCTTACCTTAGAAGTTGTAGGAACAAGCTTTGGTTGTTAGTACTCTTCTTTGAGCAAAACCCTAGTTTTTCTCCATTTGGATTTCTTGACTTGGATGATCCTTGATGATTCCCTTATCCTTGATTCACTTGTCTTAATGTTATTGATGTCTTATAATCCTTGAAAACTCATATAATAAATGTAGAGAGAAGTTCTAGAGAGAAGTGGCGTAATGTTGTAATGAAATAACATAAGTCTTGATCCTCATATTTAATGAATTGGAAAATCTGTGCTGGGTGAACAGTGGTCGTCCATGGAGGTTTACGAACCGTATTCCACTATACGGCTCGTCCTCCATGGGCTTATTTAGCCATTTCCAGAACCAGAAGCTGGGCTGCCTTCATGGTGGTTTACGACCATGGTTTATGGGCCGTAAATCACTTTACGGTCCGTCCACCAGGTCGTTTTTAACCATTTCCTCGGCTGGCAGAAAGTTGAAGTTTGGCATGCCAGTTTACGACCTGGCAGTTTACGGACCGTATACCAGTTTACGGTCCGTATTTGCACTTTACGACCACTGGCAGAAAGCTGAAGCTTTTGCATGGCAGTTTACGACTGCCAGTTTACGGACCGTATTGCACTTTACGGTCCGTATTTTGCAATATACGACCACTGGGCAGTTTTGCCAACTTTCAATTTTTCTCATTTCTCGACTTTTCATTCTAATAGATACATCCCTTTTCATACATTTCCCATGAAACATTATACACTCGCACTCCTCGCACACATCATTAGTTCATTTACTTGCGTACCAACGGGAAATTTTTCGAGGTGTAACAATTATGCAGGTGCGATGGCCCAAGGTGCAATGAGGACTAAGCCAGTTCAATCGGAAGTAAGAACTAGATGGCTTACACAAAGGAGAGGACCACTATTTCAAATAAAAAGAGAGAGATTGCCTAAGCCAAGGTTTCAAAAATTGAAGGTGAATGTTTGTGGGTATAATGGCTTTGATCTAGAGCTTGACGATTTTTGTGACTCCACATTCATCTCTCCTTATGCGGCTGATTTGTTGAATTTGACATGGGTTAAAAAGATATATCCATATGACTATTATGGGTATCAAGTTGAGTGGATGGTCAAGGTGGTAATATCTCATGGAGATTATGTTGAAACAGTCCGATGTGATGTGTTTCCTCTAAAAATAAGTCACTTATGCTTTGGACAGCCCTGGTTTTGAAAACACGATGTTCCAAATGTACGAGATTGGATAAGGTATGTCATGGACGAGGAAGGATGGCCTCTCTTTCCATTCCCACTTCCGAAAGAAAATCCCAATAGTGCATATGTCTCTTCTATGCCTATAGGGGAGTGTAATGCCCTGAAAAATGGGAAGTTCGGGTTGACTGGAATGAGTGGGCTGCCACAAAAGAAACAAGAGAATGGAATTGAAAAGAACAAGAGAGAAAATAAAAATAATGAGGGAGATGAAGTTCTTCACTCTAACACTCACAATATTTCTTTTTTCTCTAGTTTTTTGAATTCTTTTGTAGGTACCATTGGAAACAATCTTGAGAATGAGCCTCATACAATGGAAACTCATGAAAGGATGCAACAAATTTCGGAAGAGCAGAATTGTCCAAAAGAGGGACTTGAAGGTAAAGAAAATCAAGCTTGTGAGCCTAAAGGTAAGTCGGCTAAACTCACTACTTTAGATGGTAATGTTGAGCATGTTGATTGTGTCAGTATGACTAAGGAATTATCTTGTTTGGGCTTAAAATCTTCTTTGTCTTCTGATGATAAACTGAATGAATCTTGTGGAGATACACTAGTTGTTCTCGGTTGTGATCCTGAAACTGAAACTACTTGTGAGTTTGATGTGATGAAAACTAGTGTTGACACTTGTGATGAGAGTCTAAATGCAAAAGACACAACTTGTATGGTTAAAAGTAGTAAAAACAAGTTTATTGATTTTAACGTTTTGTCTTTAGAAAGCAATCTTGAACCTTGTGTGTGTGTGAGTAATATTCCATTATTAGTTGATGATTATTCTGGATATGATGGAATTGTTGGCCATAAATGTGATTGTTTGGAATTAGGCACACCACCTATGTTTGATAAGGAAGAAAGCAATTCATCTTTGAGTCTTTCTAATGTTGAATCTGCGCATGATAATGAAATTGACTTAAATGATGAGTTTGTGTCACGACCCGACTAGGGGGGGGGGGGGGGGGGGGGGGGCGCGACGAGCACCCGGTGCTAACTTAAATGATGAGTTTGTGTCACGACCCGACTAGGGGGGGCCGTGACGAGCACCCGGTGCTAGCCCACTCGGGCACCCTCTTAGCTTACTCTTATGCTTACATCTAGGTGAGCCACATAATTAAACATGCATTTCCATTCATTCGTCAAACTGGTCCCATTGGACAACATTACCATTATATCATAATTGGCATTTATGCCACGTCAATGTACATGGGCCAACGTGGCCGACAAAATGATATACAAACATAGGCCGACAAGGCCAGACATATCTAAACATATATACACGTGACTACGAGCCGCTAAGAGAGTATGACATATCACATGAGCGGGACAGGACCCCGCTATGCCCATAATCATATACACCAAAGAATAAGTACCCCAAAAGCTATGGCTCCGAAGGAAATGGAGCTCTGCTATGCAATCTCGGAATAAGCAGCTTGGGATCAAGTTTGTCTCCCTGTACACCTGCGGGCATGACGCAGCGTCCACACACAAAAGGACGTCAGTACGAAGCATGTACTGAGTATGTAAAGCATGATCAACATCGATATATAAGCCTAATGAACAACATATGAAATAGCGTAGGAGGGGAGACAATAATACCATCGTCATAACATTTACCTGCCTTTCGTAGGACTTTCCATTTTCTTTTCATACGTATTTGTACACCTACGTCATCATCCGTATTCCATAATAGTACTCGTACCATACTTGTGCTCATATTCGTATACATGTCCTTATTCGTATTCTTATACATAGTCTTATCACATTCATATTCATATTATATACATAGTTATTTCATATACATAGCATACCCGACCTCATAGGATCGGTGTTTCATACATACTTGGCCAACCAAGGCTCAAGGTTACTATCATTATTATTATCATCGTCATCACTATCATCATCATTTTCGCTACATCTATATCTTATGCTTACTCGTCATATGGGGTGCGTAGTACAATCGTAGTACATATCGAGGATCATGAGCTTATGAGCTCAGAGTGTCAATCATTTGAATACAACATACTCATATAGAGGATTTAAGAGTTTGGCCAAGGAATCATGCCTTATGAAAGAAGGGTTAGCCTTACATACCTTTTCATCGGACTATTCTACACTTGCACGTTTCCTTCCAATGCTAGCATCTATACCTTCATTAATATCATAACAATGGCCATTAGTCATTCACATTATCCACATTATCTAGATTCATTAATTTGCCTCTAATTCACCCATATTCATGGTCATAACATCCAACTTCGTCCATTCGTCTAAAGTGTCTAGTTCATGATCTTAGTACCATTTATAATACATTCATATCACAACACAACAACATTCATGATTCAATTCAAACTATTCCTCAAAATGTCACTATTCATGATTCATGACCTACTTGACCTTATTTTCTACAATCCATGTATTTCAAACCTTCAATACCTTAAACATCATGTAAAAATCATGAATCTTACCTTAGAAGTTGTAGGAACAAGCTTTGGTTGATAATACTCCACTTTGAGCAAAACCCTAGTTTTTGTCCATTTGGATTTCTTGACCTAGATGATCTTTGATGATGTTCTTACTCTTGATTACCCTTGTTTTATGTTGTCGATCCTCAAATATCCTTGAAAACTTTTATAATAAATGTAGAGAGAGGTTTTAGAGAGAAGTGGTGTAATGTTGTAATGAAATAAAACAAGTGTTGGTCCCTTTATTTAATGACTTGCAAAATCTGTGCTGAGGTGAACAGTGGTCGTAAACTGAGTTTACGACCATGTATTCCACTTTACGGCTCGTCCATCGCGGTCGTCTTTAACCTTTTCAAAAACCAGAAGCTTAGGCTGCAACCATGGTGATTTACGACCATGGTTTACGGGCCGTAAATCACTTTACGGTCCGTAAACCTGGTCGTATTTTACCATTTCCTCCACTGGCAGAAAGTTGAAGTTCTGCATGGAAGTTTACGACCTGCTAGTTTACGGATCGTATACCAGTTTACGGTCCGTCCTAGCATTTTACGACCACTGGGCAGTTGCAATTCTGCTACTTCCCATATTTCTTAGACTTCTCATTTTAATCACCCACGTCCATGCACATTCATTGCTCACCTTATATCTCATCTTAACTTAGCCAACTTTCTCACATCACATCGAATACCTTCGAAATCTCGCCTAAGGTCATCAAACGTCGTTTCTTGCTCATGGACATCATGCACTCATACTTATCACTAGTTCGTTCACTTACGTACCAACGGAAAATTTTTCCGAGGTGTAATAGTTTGAACATGTGGAATTCAATGATGATGTGAACTTGGGTGAGACCTTTCTTGTGGAACTATTTTTACTTGGAGATGCTTGTTTGTTTAATGATGAGTTTGAGTTTCTTAATACTCTTTCTTGTGATGGATTTAACTCCTTGTTGGATAGTTCACTTGATAAAGGACATTGTCTTAGAAAGGAATGTGTGGGAAGTTGCTTAAGTAATAAATCTTCTCTGTGTGGTCCAAATCGTGATCTTGTGCTTAATAGTATTCATGATTGTGAAAGTGAACTTACTGATGGTGAAGTGACCTTAAGTAGCACTTTTCTTTACTATTTGTTTGCGTATGATGAGGGTCATGATTATTTTAGGAGCTTTTGTGATGTGGAGGACTTAAAGTGTGACTTTGAGTGTGCTAGACATGTAGGAAGTGATCTTAAAGAGGATTGGGAAAGTAGTGCAGAATTCATTAATAGTGAAGAAGAATGTGAGGATGAGTTCTCACTAGGAGCAGAATTTGAGTTGAAATGTCTAGGTGTGAATAAGCTTGAAGCGGAAAAGGAAAGTAGAATGGTGGATGCTTGTTCTAGTGTCTATTACTTTACTTATGGTGATCCTTACATGGATCACTCACTTGATATAGGCTATACCAAGTTCCTTAGCTTGAAATGTGGAAGTTATGCATTTGAATCCTGGGATAGTAGTCACGATCTTAGAGGTAAAATTCTTCCATTTGATAAGTTTGATTGATTATTTGACTTTTTTTGTGGGTTCTTGTCAAAGGAAAAGACGAGAGAAGTATGAGAAATCTGGTCATTACACATGGTTTGATCCCTTTGATGTTTCTAAGACCAATGCTGGCACATATTCTTACCTCATGATTCATGTTTCTCTGGAGTACTCTTGTAGTAATTGGATACATCATTGTTACTCTTGTTTGTTGTTACTATTCCAGTTACTAGTAGATATGCTTGAGACATATGCTAAGCTTGATGTGTTGACCATTTTTGTTTTTGACCTTGGAATTGATCATAAGGTTTATAACTTGTTGGAATTGATGACTTTGGGGTGGGCAGGTACATTACTTCGGTATTGGCAGTTGAGTTAGTCTACTTGTTTTGTACTTAGCCTTGGAAAGAATTTAGTGTATTTTAAGGTGAATCAGGTGGAGAGCCATTTGAAAGATCTTCCCTGGAAATCATTGTGGTATGCGACCACGACTTGCAAACTCCATGAAGATGGTAGGTTTTCTTGGCTCATGCTTCTTCTTGGGCTTTCCAAATCCACGACGGTAATCTCTATTATCTTTGGGTAGTTTTGTAGCACTCTTGTTTTACATCATGACTATTCACTCATGTTGCTACTTAACTGTTACCCGATTGAGGCTTGGAAGCTAGACATACTCATTCTCGTCCATGTTTTGCAGGGATCGAATTTGAGGACAAATTCATTTCAAGAGGGGGAGAATGATGTAGTTCATATAGCCATGATGATGATCCAACGGTGCCATAATGAAGTGGTTGAGGTTGATGCTGCGGTCGAGGTTGATATTAATGTTGTATTTCGAGGATGAAATTCTTCCAAGAAAGGGAGGATGATGCAATCCAAATTACCATGGAGACGACTCAAGTGTTCAAGCCGAGGAGATCCAAATTGAAGCCTGAGAGGATGTGGATTGAAGCCCAAGATCTGCCCCACAGAAAGAACAAGTCTAGCAGCCCAAATTAGGACTTCTAGAAGCTCTAGTGTGAATGTTAAAATCTGACATTTTTGCATATTCGGAAACTGCGAAATAATTTTGATTCGTAATGAATGAGGCCAAATTTGGACTTTGCTTAGTATGAATGTGTTGACTATGAATACATTGGTGTGGAATTACGAAAGGAGGCCAAGGGAAAAATTGGAATTTTAGAAACTTGCTTCATGAATTACAAGATTAAGCCATCAATTGGGCTCCAACAATTAATTAGAAAATGAGGCCCAAGCAAGGGAGGCCCAACCGGCCATGTACACTTGATCCAAGCCCATGGATTAATTAATTTCCATGTGATGAATTATCTTATATAAGTCATCTATATCCTTAGAACATTCAAGAAAGAACAAGAAAAAGAAAGAGAGAGGTCACGGCATAGAGAGAAAGAAAAAAAAGAAAAGAAAGAAAAATTCTTGGAGCCTAATCTTGGGTTCAAAAATTCATTTCTTGTGAGATTATTACCAAGCTCAAGATTCTCTACAACTTGGTATAATTATTTTGGCAAGAGGACAACTCTAGTGGCAAGTGAAGAACTTGAAGGAAAGGTAAGGATTTCATGCCTTTGTTATGTCATGGAAGGTATATGTATGATGTAGTGTGTGGAAATGAATGAAAAGCATGAAAATTTTGTGTGTTAGAAGTATATGCATGTTGGCCGTGTACATGTATGTGTTGTAAGTATATGATGACTTGAATTCATGTGGTAATCTAGTTGTGGTTATGGTGGAAATTGAATTAGAAATGAAAGTTGAATGAATTAGTGAAAGTTGGAAATTATAAGGTATGGCCGTGTGGTGCTATGTGTAGGATGGAATATGAACTAAATTTCTCTAGTATGTTAATTGTGTTATTGTGAAGTGAATGAAAGAATAATGGTTCTTGTTGTCATGGAAGAATAGTTGTTAAGTTGTTGTAGGAAATTATGCAAGTTTATTGTAACTTATGTAAATGTGGGAATGAAAGTAGTAAGAGGCAAACTATGGTTGGCATTGATGAAGTTGAAAGATAGAAGTATATCATGAACATGTTGCTAAAAGATTGGAAGTTGTGAGCGAATTATGCTTTTGGTAGGAAACTTGTATATGGTGTATACCCTATGTATATCTTGTGAAAATGGTATGATATGATTCCGAATGGTATTGTAATGACTTTGATTAGAATAAATGAGAGAATGTTGGTATTGATTTAGGAGCGTGAAGTCGAAATGAGGATTATTGTATTATGTCGTAAAGTAGACTAATTGTGTATATTATGAATTATGATAACTGTTGATGTTGTTGATATTGTTGTTGGGTTGTTGTTGGTTGTTTGGAGCAGGGTTGAATCTCGGGGAGGCTATATGTATAGGGGAGGTGCTGCCCAAATTCTTATAGACAAGTATTGGTTAAGGTTAGAAATGTTAAGTCTCATGAATAGTAACTGGTAAATGTGACCATTTGTAGTTTTTGAGCGAAACAGGAATCGAGTTTGGACGAGCGTAGGATGCAACCAAGGTATGTAAAGCCTACCCCTTCCTTCTTAGGCATGATCTGAACATAATAGGCTCGGCCGCGAGTCTTAAGTACGACTCCGTTCCTCGGAATTCGAGATGGAAATCCGCTCCAATTCCTTCAGTACAATTGTAACCATTTCCTTATAAAATGCCTCCAAAGTGAACTTTTGTACGAACCTTTCCTAAGCGGAGTCGGAATACTTCCATATGATTGTGGATGACCTCATAAGGTCCATTATCAGTAATTTACGTATGTCGCCTCGAGTTGGTCCGAGGTGGGCCCACGGAGCCCCGATACATATTGTCTGATCTAAATTGTCTCATTTCTGTCTGATTTTCACAAGTAACATCTGGACTATCATTCTGATCATGATATGACTATTTTTTATATAAATCTTACAAAATGGCTTTGATATCTGGAAATCTGATTCTGGTAAAAAATCTGTCGTGCCTTCCTAAGTAGGATATAGGCGCATATTATGAATGCTATCCGAATACTCTGATTTGACTCGCCATTTGGCCTACTTCAGTTTGATTGGGTCTGTATAATGATCCGTATGTATATGGTTTCTCATTAATCAGTTCGTGCATGTGCTATGATTCCTTTCACCGGATCCCGGGCCGGTTTATATCGTGCGGATGGGCCGCCGAGTCCCTTGTCGGGGGCCGGGTCCCATGTATGAACTCCGAAGTATGATGTGTCCGGTTCCGGGGTACTGTGGTATATGTCGTTCCCGGTTACCGTGTATATGTTACGAAGTATGATGTGTCCGGTTTCCCGGCGAGTGATCTGTCCCCGGGGTGACCGTGGTTATGATATGATGTGTTATGTGACGGAGATGTTCGAAGATATGAAATCTTATGAAATGTGATACGTTGTGGCGCCAAAGGCAGGAGTGGCGACCACGTTCTTGTGCCCTATTATGATTCTGTTTGTCTGATTGGATTCTGATTCTGTCTGTCCGTATGGATTATGATTTTATCCGTCCGTCTGGACTATGATTGTGTCTGGTATCCTTCTGTCTGTTTGTCTGAACTACGACTCTGTCCGGTATATCTCTGTCTGTTCGTTGGATTACGATTCCGTTTGCTATACTTTTGTGCTTCTGATTCAGACTATGATTATGTTTGTTATGTTTCCGCTTTACATACTCGGTACATTTTTCGTACTGACCCCCGGTTCTTCGGGGGCTGCGCTACATGCCCGCAGGTACAGACGCACTTGAAGATACGCCGCCAGTCTAGGGCTCAGATTCTGCTATTTTGAAGAGCTCCTTTGATCCGGAGCGTGTACTTTTGGTATACGTCTTCTGTCTTCTGTATATTCTGTATGTATGACAACTTCGGGTACGGCGGGGCCCTGTCCCGTCATATGATTCTGTATGTCTGTTAGAGGCCTGTAGATGTGTTTGTGGGTTAGGGTCTTTCTGTACGGATGTGTGTATATGTTGCGTTTGGGGCGACCCCATTCGCCGCGGCGGCCGGTCCGCATACGTTTATATGTTGCTTTGTTGGCCGGTGTGGCCTTTGTTGGTATTTTCTGTGCGCAGGGTTATTTTGGATAGTCTGTAAAACAAAGGAAACTCTGCCAAAATTTTTCTGGAAATTATCTAAATTTGAAATATAGCCTTGACGGCTTCTGCTTTATACTTCAATGCGTTTGATAACAGTTGAGATAACATTGGATATATGTGTTTGGGTGCCCAGATCGGGTACTAGTCACGGCCTACAGGGTTGGGTCGTGACAGTGAACATGAGGGGGCTGGTCTAATGTGAACGAAGGAAGCTTCCATTTTTGTGTTTTCTAAGCTTATTAAAGGCTATTTTGACTTTCATAATGTGTAGTAGCTTTCTAGGCTTCTAGGAGTATTCATTTTGTAGTCTTCTATGCACTTAGAAGACTACACTTCCATTTATTTCTTTTGACTAGTATATTTTAAGAACCTTATTTAAAGCTTGTATTTCATTTGAAGGGAACCTATCTTGAAATATATGAATATTGAACTTTTCTCTCTAGTTGAGACTTGTTGTGATTTGGAGGACTCCAAATTGTACAACCCGTTTGATCATTCAATTTGCAAGAGATTGCTATTCTCTTGAGGATTGTTGCATAAGATAGGTGCCTTTGATCCTTTTGGCAGGTAACTAGGACTAGTTCTCCTAGTTATTGTCCAATTGTTTATCAATTGTGTCTTCGTTTCTATCTTGTCTTTATTTTCTTGCATCATTGACAATACGGACCGTATCATAAAATACGGCCCGTATAATTGAAGGTGACTGACCGTATAACTTGGAAGCCCAGTCGTATTTCACAATTACGAACCGTATTTGGTAAAGCTTCAGTCGTATTTCCTAAGGTGCAAATCATGTTCTTAATTCATTTCAATTCCAAAAAAATTCTTGGGATTGCTTGATGGTTTTGTGTCCCTAATTCTTTGGTAGAGAGAAAAAAAAAAGAGTATAGAAATTTAAAAAGTCCTATTATTTCAAATTGATACCTTGGATCAATTGGGGCTTCCCGGTCGTGTTTTCAAGTTGTCACCTACTTGGGCCTGAAATTTTAGTTATTTTCCCGATTTTTGCATTTCATTTTTCTTGTGTCTCTCAACTAATAGCCATTTAGTAGTTATTCCTACTTTGTGTTTACTAGTTCTTGTGTCTGCATTTTCATTCGTGCTAATTCTTTTCGTGCTTTTCTTTGTTTTTACCTCGTTGTTAATTTCTTGGCTCAAGTGCGTTTATTTTGAATTGAGTCGTCCTCTTTCTTCGAGTCTAACAAGAATCCATTCCGACCTCAAGTAGCAATTGTGCACCTTGCAAGCAACTGAATCCAATCGAGAATCAACATCGGCCAATCCATTTGAGTGGTAAAAGGCAAGATTGTGTGAGTTCATTTGAGTGGTGCTAGCCGAGCACAAACGAGACCACCAGTTCCACGATGTAGCCGGTGCCAAGAATTACAGTCGAGGACATGTCGTTGGGACACGGATGCTTTTTATGTTTGTGGGCAGATTGGGCATTTGATGCGAGATTGTCCCTCGTGGTATGGTAGAGGTGGGGCTCAACCCACAGGCTCAACAACTGGTTCTTCATCAGTACGCCCGGTAGGGCAGACTTCCCAGTTGTCAGCAGGCCGAGGTAGAGGCAGAGGGGCAGCATCTACTTTAGGTGCCACTCAGCCCCGTGTATATGCTTTAGCCGGACGACAGGATCTTGAGTCCTTTCCGAATGTGGTTACAGGTATATTGTCTATATTCTCCCGTAATGTGTATGCATTGATAGATTCGGGTTCTACATTCTCTTATATTACTCCATATGTTGCTGGTTGTAATGGGGTGAAACCTGAGCCAATCAAACCTTTTGAGGTGTCTACTCCGGTTGGTGATCCCGTGATAGCAAGACAAGTGTATAAAAATTGCGTAGTTGTGATATGTGATCGCCAGACCACAGCTGATTTGATTGAGTTAAAGATGTTAGATTTTGATGTAATTATGGGTATGGATTGGTTGGCCTCGTGCTATGCTAATGTCGATTGCCGATTGAAAGTGGTTCGATTCAAATTCCCGGGAGAGTTCGTGCTTGAATGGAAGGGTAATACAGCATCTCCAAAGGGTAGGTTTATTTCCTACATTAAGGAGAGAAAGATGATAGCTAAAGGCTATATTTACCATCTAGTTCGAGTTCATGACACCGAGGCAAAGTCGCCAACTTTCAAATCCGTTCCAGTAGTGAATGAATTCCTAGATGTATTTCCTGACGAGCTTCCAGGTCTTCCTCCAGAAAGAGAAATTGATTTTGCTATTGACGTTAAAGGCACATGTTATAGCCCGTATTTTGTACATTCGGATATTTCAAGATAGTCGTGGTAAGTTAAGGGCAAGACTATTTTCCGGATTTATTTTAATACATAAGTTGTTTATTAGTATGGAAATATTGAGAAAGGCTAAGGGTAAAAAGGGAAATTCACAAGGTGGTTCATGGTAATATTGTGGAAGGCTAGGGGCAAAAAGGGAAATTCACAAAACCTTCAAGAAGGTTCATGATGGGACCTTGGCCGTGTGGTGTGTATGTGTGGGTCCCACCCATGGCTTGGACAATTAACTCAAGCCATGAGGTGGGGCATGTGTCCACCTTTTTATTTGTTGCAGCTAACTATAAATATGGACAAGGGCTTACATAGCAAGACATATAACTTGGAGAAAAGAAAAGTAACGAGAAAGAGGGTGTTCGGCCATGGCTTGGCCGAACCTAGGCCATGGAAAAATTGATCAAGAAAAATTATTTTCTTCTAGTATCCCAACCAATTGGAAAGTCCTTATTAACGTGGAGTGGTTGTTGGAGCAAGCAAAGTATTCATTGTGCAAGTTGTAGACTCTAGCCGAGTGGATGAATCAAGAATAAAGGTAAGGTTTAATCTTCCCTTTCATGTGTTATGAGTGATTTGTGAGTGTTGTAGTATGTAGAAGTGGATGAAATTCATGAAATATGTATGTGTAGGTCATGGCCGGATAAAGGTGGTGTCAGTAAGATGAGATGAATTGATTTTATTTAGTAGTTTGATTGCTGTTGTTATGGATTCCAAAATAAAAATGAAGGTTGATGGTTTGAAATGAAGTTTTAATCGTTGAGAAATTATTGAAGAAGTTAATGTGACATTAGTGTGGTTTCTTATAATTATGAGAATGAAGTTGTTAATGTGTAGATTGTTGGTGTAGTTTATGAATTTGGAAGAGAGGAATGTGTTGTTGTTGTCCTTATTAAGTTTGGAAGGTTTCGGATTATTGTTGATAATTTGGCCGAGTTGAATTCTCGGATTGTTGTTGATAAATTGGCCGAGTTGAATTCTCGGGTTGGTTGTTGATAATTTGGCCGAGTTAAATTCTC
Source organism: Lycium barbarum (assembly GCF_019175385.1). Lineage (NCBI taxonomy): Eukaryota > Viridiplantae > Streptophyta > Magnoliopsida > Solanales > Solanaceae > Lycium > Lycium barbarum. The sequence continues at coordinate 65,214,630 of NC_083345.1, forward strand.
GAGGTTGGTTGAAGTTACAGGGGAAATGCTGCCGAAATTTCGGCAGATTATAAATGAATTTATTTGAAGGACTAAGACAATTGTGGAACGATGAGTCTAATGATTGTGTAAATTCTCTTGAATGTAGACTAGCAAGCTTGGACGAATAAGCGTAGCCAATAGGACGTGGAACGGGTATGTAAGGCTTACCTTTTCTTTCTTTTGGCATGTCCTAGAGCCAAATAAGGTATGATATGCACCTTGGGGTAACTCTATTCTTTGATTCCGAGCTTGTTACGATTCTTATTCACTTTTTGACATGAGCATACTTAGTATAGTCGAGTCTATTGCATGATTTAATAACAAGCAAAGTATACAGAATCCCTAGCTTTCATAGGCGGTCTCAGATTGTTTTGAAACATTCGTAAAGGTTTCCGTAATGAATAATGTCCATAACTTTCTTATACTAACTCGGATTTACCCGATATGTGTTTATGATCCTTCAAGCGTCAATTAGTGTACTTATCTATCGAGTCTTAAAAATTGATTTATGTGCATATAGTTTCTCACTACTCTGCTCGTGCATGCCTCAATGTATCCTTCACTGAGTCCCGGGCCAGGACACGTTCTCGTGCGTACTCCACTGCATTGTTCACCGAGTCCCTCACTTGCGGGCCGGGACACGTTATATGTATATGTATATGATGATATGATGATACGGGGATGGCAGCCAGGACGGCATATGATGACTCCATTCACCGAGTCCCGCACTTGAGGGCCGGGACACGTTATGCATATATGATATATGATATATGATGATGGCATGCATGAATTTACTCACCGCGTCCCTCACTAGAGGGCCGAGACATGTTATATGTATATATGATATATGATGTTGACATACATGATTTTCATTTCAAAAGGCAAGTGCATTGATGTTTTTAAAAGTCATACTTGTTTTTAGTAAATCTCTGTTTCAGTTGTGATCCTCTTTACTGTATTTCATGCCTTACATGCTCAGTACATATTCTGTACTGACCCCCTTTCTTCGGGGGCTGCGTTTCATGCCACGCAGGTATATACAGATGAGTAGAAGCCATTATAGAAGATGTTGCAGCGGAATTGGCGAGCTCCATTTCCTCCTGGAGTGTTGCCGAGTCAGAGTATTCATGCTATGGTATATTGGTCGATGTTAGAGACTTTGCAGACAGAGTCGTGGGTATAGAAAGTCAGTCTTGTAATCGGTTCTGTAAGCCGACGTACCAGTATGCATATTGTTACAAAGTCCAAATGACTACAGATTTTACTTGACTTGAGAATGACGAAAAGAATGTTTCTGAAAGCTCTTATTATGTATTTCATTCTTATTTGACTTAAGAGTCCAAGGCAATTATGTGTGTAATAAGAGTCAGTGGGTTCGCTCGGCTCCGAATATGGGTTGGGTGCCCATCACACCCTAGCGAGATTAGAGTGTGACAAAGTGGTATCAGAGCAGTTCGTCCTAGGGGTTGTCTGCAAAGTCGTGTCCAGTAGAGTCCTGTTTATGGGTGTGAAGCCGTCCACATTTATAAACAGGAGGCTGCAGGGCATCTAGGGATTGTTGACCTTCTTTCTGTCTTAGATCGTGCGATAGAGCCAAGTCATAATAAATGAGATTCCTTGCACTAACCTTTGATCTTAGCGGAGTTACAGTATTGACGGGAGAAAGTGAGTGGTGATATTGGAAGTTATAGAGGTAAGTCACTTCGTTGAGGTTACATTATCAGAATGTATATTTATGATAATGGATCGGTCGACATAGAGGTAAACCAGTGTAAGTACAAGTAGAGGAATTGATTAAATGTATTTCGTGATGATGAGAACTTGAAGAAAGGTAAGGATTTCATGATTTTGTTGTGTTAAAAATGGTGTATGTATGTTGTAGTGGGTGTGAATGAATGAAAAATATGGAAATTTGATGTGTTGGAATTTTTGGATGTGTGGCCGAATGCATATAGGGTTATTGCATGATTTTAATGGTTTGAATTCTTGTGTAAGTTAGTTGTAGTGTGGTGGAAATTGTATTAGAAATGAAAGTGGAATGAACTAGTGAAATTTAGAAAATATAGCATGTGGCCGTGTGGTGTGTGTTGGTGTTGGAAGGTGAATTGAATCTTGTTAGCATGTTAATTATGTTGTTATGGAAGATTGGTTATTAAGTTGTTGAAGGAAATTATTGAACTTTGTTATGACTTGTGTATAAGTGAAAATGAAAGTGTTAAGAGGCAAATTATGCTTATGACAATGAACTTGGAATATAAAAATGTGTTGATGAGTTTGCATGTTGAAAGTTAGGAAGGGATTGGAAAAGTAGTGACTTGATGGAAAGTTGAATGTTTGTGAATTTTATGAATATCTTGTGAATATTATGTGATCATGTTATGGATGCCTCCGATGTATGTCGTAATGATTTTGATGGATAATGGCTATGAAAATAATAAGTTTTGGTTGGAAATGTAAGTTTGAAACGAAAGATAATTCGTCGTGTCGAAAGGTGGCTAATAATGCCATAGGGTATGATTTAGTGTTTATTGATGTTTGTTGTTGTTGTTTGGATGTCTCCTCTGGGTTGTTGTGTTGCTAAATTGAGCCGAGCTAAGTCTCGGGGATGTCGTATATACAGAGGAAATGCTGCCGAAATTTCGGTAGGCAATTATGTGTAAAGTTAGAATATTGAAAGAATGGAACTAACCAAATGGTAAACTTGACCATTTCCAGATTTTGGGCGAAATTTGGATTGACGCCAAGAGAGCATAAGGCGCCATCGAGGTATGTGAAGCACTTCTCTACGTTCCTAGGCATGTTCTGGATGTGGTAGGCTCGACCGCGAGCCTTAAGTCCGACTCCGTTCCCCGGAATTCGAGACGGAAAACCGCTCCAATTCCTTCAATTCAATTGAACCTATTTTCTTACAAATTGTCCTTAAAGTGAGATTTTGCACAGAAATTTCCCCAAACGGAGTCGGAACACTTCCGAATGAGTATGGGTGACCTCATAAGGTCAATTATCAATAATTTACGTATGTAGTCTCGGGTGGGTCCGAGGTGGGCCCACAAGGCCCGATACTCCCGGTACGATTTTAAAATACATCTGTTTTGGTCCGATGTTCTCCAAAAACTTCTGAACTATTGTTTTATGTATATTATGGCTATTTTTGTGTAATTTATACAATACGATTTCTGAACAGTTGAGAATCCCATTCTGATAATAATCTGTCGTGCCTTCCCAACTAGGATATAGGCGCGTACTATGCATACTATCTGGATATTCTGATTTTGGCTCGCCGTTTGGCACCCTTCAATTTGATCGAGTCTGTATGTTGAGTCTGTAGGTAGGTGGTTTCTCATTTATCGATTCGTGTCTGTCTCAATGCATTCTTTCACTGCGACCCGGGCCAGGTTCTGTTATCGTGCATAATTCTCTGCATTGTTCACCGCGTCCCTCGGCGTACGGGCCGGGATCTGTATGTCTGTATGATCTGTGTATGGGAATGGCGGCCAGGATGGCATATGATCTGATTTGATTCTGTCTGTCCACCGCGTCCCGTACTAAGAGGGCCGGGTTCTGTTACCGCGCCCCCAGACAGGGCCGGGATCTGTATGAATATATGCGTGTGCCATCTGTATTTATAAAGCACACGCCTTTGTATGATTTTGTATGACTCTGTGCTACTCTGCATGCATAATTCTGTCCGTCATACTACTGTCTGTCCGTCTGTGTTACGACTATTTCTGTATGTCCGTATGGCTTCTGCTTCTGTATGTCCGTATGGATTCAGATTCTGCTCGTCTGTCCGTATTATGATTCCGTCTGTCTGTCCGAACTATAATTCTGTTCATTTGTGTGTAACACGATTCTATATGTCTGTCTGGATCATAACTCTGTCCGTTAGTTTGACTTATGATTTTGCCCGTTATATTTCTGTGACTCTAGTTCGGACTATGTTTATATCTGTTACGTTTCTGCTTTACATACTCGGTACATTTACCGTACTGACCCCCGTTCTTCGGGGGCTGCGCTACATGCCCGCAGGTACAGACGCACCAGGTGATACGCCGCCCGCGTAGGTTTCCGACTCTGCTTTTTGAAGAGCTCCTTTGACCCGGAGCATATCTTTTGGTATATATTTTCTGTCTTCTGTGTACTCCGTATGTGTGTATATTCTGGGTACGGCGGGGCCCTGTCCCGTCATATGATTCTGTATGTCTGTAGAGGCCTGTAGATGGATATGTGGGTTACGGGTTTCGTCTGTATGTTAGCCCTATCGGCTTATCTGTAAATGTCTGTATGTTCAGGTATATATGTATATATATAGGTATGGTTGCGCGCGTGCCGTATTTGTATCGGCCTATTTCCGTACTTCTGTTTTGAAACGAAAAAAAAAAATTGTATGATTCGAATTCGATCAGATAGGTACGTATGGGTATCCAGTTAGGGTACCAGTCGCGGCCCACGGGGTTTGGGTCGTGACAGTGTAAGTAGCAAGAAGATAGACAGGCTAGACTATACGATGACGGAACCCGACCTTAAGAAGAAAGTGAAGGGTGGTAGGTAATTACCGTAGACGAGGACACTCGAAGACTGTTGGCGTATAAGGAGCCCTTTAAAAAGGGGGGGGGGGGGGGGAAACATATTATATTAGACTTAAAAGGAATCGCAGCATTTTCAGGCTCCAAAGGAGGAAAATTTGTCAGCTCGGGGCCAGAGTTCAAAATATATCGGCACATCAGAAGGATACCTGAAAGTAGTAGAAACGAATTGACAATAAGTATACCATGAGGCAGACATGAGGATAAAGGAGTAGCCTATAGCCATACTGGATCGTCAAGTGAAGATAGCGTACCAAAGGCGTGGCTTCTGTTAAGGTGTTGTGACGAAACAATAACAGAAAAGAGGTGACCTGGGAAGGACAAGGATAATAAGTTGGCGCAATGGATTAGAAAACCCATGACACGGAATGAGGACTCATGTAAAGACCGAGGAGTTCGATTATAAAGGAAATAGGGTGAAAGATAAGGAGTGAGCATGAAGAAAAAGACAACTATAAGAGGGACCCTCCCGAAGTATTATAACACCCCATGAGGCCAGTTGAACATTCGAGGACGAATGTTCTAAAGGGGGGAGGATGTTATAGCCCGTATTTTGTACATTCGGATATTTCAAGATAGTCGTGGTAAGTTAAGGGCCAGACTATTTTCCGGATTTATTTTAATACATAAGTTGTTTATTAGTATGGAAATATTGAGAAAGGCGGAAATTCACAAGGTGGTTCATGGTAATATTGTGGAAGGCTAGGGGCAAAAAGGGAAATTCACAAAACCTTCAAGAAGGTTCATGAAGGGACCTTGGCCATGTGGTGGGTGTGTGTGGGTCCCACCCATGGCTTGGCCAATTAACTCAAGCCATGAGGTGGGGCATGTGTCCATCTTTTTATTTGTTGGAGCTAACTATAAATATGGACAAGGGCTTACATAGCAAGACATATAACTTGGAGAAAAGAAAAGAAAAGAGAAAGAGGGTGTTCGGCCATGGCTTGGCCGAACCTAGGCCATGGAAAAATTGATCAAGAAAAAATATTTTCTTCTAGTATCCCAACCAATTGGAAGGTCCTTATTAACGTGGAGTGGTTGTTGCAGCAAGCAAAGTATTCATTGTGCAAGTTGTAGACTCTAGCCGAGTGGAGGAATCAAGGATAAAGGTAAGGTTTAATCTTCTCTTTCATGTGTTATGAATGATTTGTGAGTGTTGTAGTATGTAGAAGTGGATGAAATTCATGAAATATGTATGTGTAGGTCATGGCCGGATAAAGGTGGTGTTAGTAACATGAGATGAATTGATTTTATTTAGTTGTTTGATTGTTGTTGTTATGGATTCCATAATAAAAATGAAGGTTGATGGTTTGAAATAAAGTTGTAATCATTGAGAAATTATTGAAGAAGTTAATGTGACATTAGTGTGGTTTCTTATAATCATGAGAATGAAGTTGTTAATGTGTAGATTGTTGGTCTAGTTTATGAATTTGGAAGAGAGGTGTCACGACCCAACCCCGTGGGGCGCGACTGGCACCCTACTTAGGCACCCCAAACAGACTCACAAACCAGATCATCATATTCAGACTCATTCAGACTTAACATACGTTATTCGAAATGAAAACTAATAGCAGACGTCACACAAGCATTGAACAAACACTTATCTTAAGCGGTCGCCCGTGCAGGACAGTCATATCAAAATCAGAAAGGTGGCGGAATATACATCGCCCAAATGCACACACACACACACGTACAAACTTATGGGTCGTCTTGGCCATAACAGCATACGGGCCACTTAAGAACGTAAAACAGAACCACATACGAACACACCGGACCCACGACCCACAAATATTGCTACAGGCCTCTAAACAAAACAGAACATACGAACATATGACGGGACAGGGCCCCGCCGTACCCACACAGCCACAAATGTACAGAAAACACACACAGCAAAAGGTATGTACCAAAAGTTAAGCTCCGGATCAAGGGGAGCTCTCCAAAGTAGCAGAATAGGTAGCCTAAACCGGAGGATCACCCAAACGAGCTTCTGTACCTGCGGGCATGAAACGCAGCCCCCCCCCCCCCCCCCGAAGAACAGGGGGTCAGTACGGGAGAAGTACTGAGTATGTAAAGCAGAAGGTACAGAAATCACAATCCTAACTGGAGTCAGAAGGAACAAACACAAACTTCAAAGTAGCAAATCAAACCTGTACGGAAGATAAATGTACAAATGCAAATAAAAATCATGTATAGGGCTTAGGAACGTGGTCACCCCCGACGCTGGTGCCACAACACATCATACTCCAGAAGTTTTTCAAATCTCCGTACAGTCTCCAGAAAAATCGTATCACACACATACCACATCATCAGAACATATCAAATGCCATATCACATCATAACTCCATAGACGGTAACCGGCCCTATGGCGAGGCCTCGGAAACCGTAACACATTATACTTCCGAATATGGTATAGCGCGCACGATCACAAAGCCGGCCCGGGTACCGACGAACGAAATCATAGCGAATGGCACGAACGGAGTAGTGCAGAAACCATATGCATATCAAAAGTAATTTACAAGACTTGACATATAATTACATATAGGCATATACCGACGCCAGAAGGATCGGGGTAGGAGTCAGGGCGATCAAAATTTATATATGGAAGTTACGAAGTTCCAAACTGCAAAACCTTTGAAAACCAATTCACAGATCATTTTCCGAAAATCTAACATCATTCATAGTACAAAACGTACAATAACGATACAGGAAATTTCAAACGGACTTTTGAGTCATAGGCAAATGATTACTTTTCATATCGAACGAAAATGAGCCAAACAACCAAATAAGGGAAGCCTCGGGGCTTGCGGGCCCACCTTGAGTCAAATCGAGGCGGCGGACACAAATCACAGACTTTAGGATCCATAAAGCCATCTACGAAAGTTTCGGAGAGATTCGGACACAATAGCAAAAGTTATGAAGGTTTGAACATTCTTTCAACCAAATGTAAGGAATAGGCTTCAATTGCGCTGAATGAATAGTGGCCAAAATTAAACTTGGATTTCCAAGAACAGAATTATCCCCGAGGGTCCGATCTTAACCTAGTATAACTAGGACATGCCAAAAGAAGGAAAGGTAGGCTTTACATACCCGGATTGCGCCTTACGCTCGTCAAATCTCAATTCCCGTTTCGTCCAAAAACTGCAAATGGTCACTTTTACAGTTACTATTCATGAAAGTTAACATTTTGATCTTTGGGTTATACTTGGCTACCGAAATTTCGGCAGCACTTCCCCTATAACTTTGACACCCCGAGAATTTAACTCGGCTCGGAATATTCAACAACAACCCACCAACAATCACCAACAACATCAACAATCACAATAAAAACATAATATGATACTATTAGTCTACTTTCCAATATAATGCCATAATTCTTCCAACACTTCCAAATCAATGCAAACTTATTATTTTCATATTCATCATCCATCAAAATCATTACAACATACGTCGGAGGCATATCATACCATTTTCACAAGATATCCACAAGATATGCAAAACATACAAACTTTCCATTAAGCCACTACTTATCCAATTTTTCCTAACCTTCAACATACAAGTTCATTATACATTTCCATCTTCCAAATTCATCAACATTAATCATAATTTGCATCTTACTACTTTCATTTCCATATTTACATAAACCATAGCAAAGTTGCTTAATTTCCTTCAACAACTTAATAGCCATTTTTCTATAACAACAAAATCCATTATCTTTTCATTCGCTTCACCCCACGGCCACATGACACTTTCCCCAACTTCCACTAATTCATTCCACTTTCATTTCTAATACAATTTCCATCATACTACAACTAAATTACAACATGCATTCAAGCCCTCTTGAACATACAATTCATGCATAAATTCGGCCACCATGAACACCATCCCAACACACAAAGTTTCCAAGTTTTTCATTCATTCACACATACTATAACATACATACATATATTTCATGGCATAAAAAGGGCAAAATTCTTACCTCTCCTTCAAGTTTTCACTTGGCACCAAACTTGTCCTCTTGCCAAACTAATTGTACCAAGTTGTAGAAGACTTTGCACTTAGTAGTATTCCCACAAGAATTGAATTTCAAACTCAAGGATTAGGCTCCAAAATTTTTCTTTCTTTTCTTTCTTTTTCTTCTCTCAAACCCGAAATGCCCCCTTTTCTTTACCTCTTGTTCTTTCTTTGTTTTTTTCTTGAACATTCTTAGGATAAGGATGACATATATAATTCCACATGGAAATTATTTAATCCATGGGCTTTGGGTCAAGCCTTGGCCGGTTGGGCCCCTTGGTTTTGGGCCTCATTTTCTTAATTTTTTTGAGTCCAAAATTGTTGGTTACATATTGTAATTCACGGGGCAAGTTTCCAAAATTCCAATTTTTGCCCTTGGCCACCTTTCGTAATTCCACACCATTGCATTCATAACCTACACACGCATACCAAGTAAGGTCCAATTGTGGCCTTATTCATCACAAGTCAATTTATGTTAAATCTTTCGAATAAACAAAATTTCGGATGTAACAAGAGGAATGTGTTGTTGTTGTTGTCCTTATTAAGTTTGGAAGGTTTCGGATTATTGTTGATAATTTGGCCGAGTTGAATTCTCGGATTGTTGTTGATAAATTGGCTGAGTTGAATTCTCGGGTTGGTTGTTGATAATTTGGCCGAGTTAAATTCTCGAGGTTGGTTGAAGTTACAGGGGAAATGCTGTCAAAAATTGGGCAGATTATAAATGAATTTATTTGAAGGACTAAGACAAGTGTGTAACGATGAGTCTAATGATTGTGTAAATTCTCTTGAATGTAGACTAGCAAGCTTGGACGAATAAGCGTAGCCAATAGGACGTGGAACGGGTATGTAAGACTTACCTTTTCTTTCTTTTGGCATGTCCTAGAGCCAAATAAGGTATGATATGCACCTTGGGGTAACTCTATTCTTTGATTCCGAGCTTGTTACGTTTCTTATTCAATTTTTGACATGAGCATACTCAGTATAGTCGAGTCTATTGCACGATTTAATAACAAGCAAAGTATAAAGAGTCCCTAGCTTTCATAGGCGGTCTCGGATTGTTTTGAAACATTCGTAAAGGTTTCCGTAATGAATAATATCCATAATTGTCTTATACTAACTCGGATTTACCCGAAATGTGTTTATGATCCTTCAAGCGTCAATTAGTGTACTTATCTATCGAGTCTTAAAAATTGATTTATGTGTATATAGTTTCTCACTACTCTGCTCGTGCATGCCTCAATGTATCCTTCACTGAGTCCCGGGCCAGGACACGTTCTCGTGCGTACTCCACTGCATTGTTCACCGAGTCCCTCACTTGCGGGCCGGGACACATTATATGTATATGTATATGATGATATGATGATACGGGGATGGCGGCCAGGACGACATATGATGACTCCATTCACCGAGTCCCGCACTTGAGGGTCGGGACACGTTATGCATATATGATATATGATGATGACATGCATGAATTTACTCACCGCGTCTCTCAATAGAGGGTCGGGACACGTTATATGTATATATGATATATGATGTTGACATACATGATTTTCATTTCAAAAGGCAAGTGCATTGATGTTTTTAAAAGTCATACTTGTTTTTGGTAAATCTCTGTTTCAGTTGTGATCCTCTTTACTGTATTTCATGCCTTACATGCTCAGTACATATTCCGTACTGACCCCCTTTCTTCGGGGGCTGCGTTTCATGCCACGCAGGTATATACAGATGAGTAGAAGCCATTATAGAAGATGTTGCAGCGGAATTGGCGAGCTCCATTTCCTCCTGGAGTGTTGCCGAGTCAGAGTATTCATGCTATGGTATATTGGTAGATGTTAGAGACTTTGCAGACAGAGTCGTGGGTATAGAAAGTCAGTCTTGTAATCGGTTCTGTAAGCCGACGTACCAGTATGCATATTGTTACAAAGTCCAAATGACTACAGATTTTACTTGACTTGAGAATGACCAAAAGAATGTTTCTGAAAGCTCTTATTATGTATTTCATTCTTATTTGACTTAAGAGTCCAAGCCAATTATGTGTGTAATAAAATTCAGCGGGTTTGCTCGGCTCCGAATATGGGGTCGGGTGCCCATCACACCCTAGCGAGATTAGGGTGTGACAGCACAGTTGAAAGATTTGCTAAAAAAAGGGTTTATCAGTCCCAGTTCATCACCATGGGTTGCCCCAGTCTTGTTTGTGAGAAAGAAAGACGGATCCCTGCGAATGTGCATCGATTATAGGCAATTGAATAAAGTGACGATAAAGAACAAATATCCTCTCCCAAGGATTGATGACTTATTCGATCAATTTCAAGGTGCCAAGTGGTTTTCTAAAATAGACTTGAGATCGGGTTATCATCAAGTGAGGGTTAGAAAAGTGGATATTCCCAAAACAGCCTTCTGAACAAGATATGGCCACTATGAATTTCGGGTGATGTTATTTAGATTGACTAATGCTCCGGCCGTGTTTATGAACTTGATGAACAATGTATTCAGGCCTCTCTTGGACTTATTTGTGACAGTATTTATTGATGATATTCTGGTGTATTCTCGCACGGAATCAGAACATGCAGATCATTTGCGAATTGTTCTTGGCATTCTTCGAGCCCGAGAATTGTATGCAAAATTTTCAAAGTGCGAGTTCTGGCTAAATTCTGTGACATTTCTGGGCCATGTTATTTCAAATGACGGCATTCGAGTCGACACTCAGAAAATTAAAGCTGTGAAGACTTGGCCAAGGCCTACGACGCCTACAGAAGTCCGTAGCTTTCTGGGCTTGGCAGGTTATTATAGAAGATTCGTAGAGGGCTTTTATCTATTTCAGCCCCATTGACGAAGCTAACCCAGAAGTTAGCCAAATTTCAGTGGAATGATGCTTGTGAGTGCAGTTTCCAAGAGTTGAAAAGCAGATTGACCTCAGCTCTGGTCTTAACACTTCCAGAAGGATCAGATGGCTACGTGGTATATTGTGATGCTTCCGGTGTCGGATTAGGATGCGTATTGATGCAGCATGGAAAAGTTATTGCATATGCTTCGAGACAATTACGGAAACATGAAAAGAATTATCCAACCCATGACCTGGAATTAGCTGCGGTTATTCATGCCTTAAAAATATGGAGGCACTATTTGTATGGTGTGCATGTTGACATCTATACATATCACAAAAGTCTTCAATACATTTTCAAGCAAAAGGAGTTAAACCCGTGGCAGAGGCGGTGGTTAGAACTGTTGAAAGATTATGATGTGAACATTTTGTACCACCCCGGAAAAGCGAATGTAGTAGCCGATGCGCTTAGCCACCGATCAATGGGCAGTTTATGCGAAGTCTCTCTAGAAAAGAAAGAGATGGTTCATGAGCTCCACCAACTAGCTAACCTTGGAGTACGTGTAATCGATTCGGGTAATGTGGGGATTAGTATCGATAATCCCACAATTTCGTCCTTGAATATGGAAGTGAAAGAACGGAAATATGAAGATCCTAAATTGTGTCGTTATAGAGACACATCTCATGGAAAAGAGAAGTCTTCATTTGAAGTTTCTATGGATGGAATTCTTAGATACCGAGGCAGGCTATGTGTGCTGAATGTAGCGGAATTGCGCCGACGAATTCTAGAAGAAGCACATTGTTCTCGATATTCTATTCACCCAGGTGCAACCAAAATGTATCATGACCTCAAGTTAATATATTGGTGGGATGACATGAAGAGAGACATACCGGAATTTGTGGCACAATGTTAAATTGCCAACAAGTAAAAGTCGAACATCAGAAGCCAGGAGGCTTATTGCAAGCAATAGAAATCCCTACTTGGAAATGGGAAGTGATTAACATGGATTTTATTGTGGGGTTACCTCGTTGCCGAGGCAAGTATGATTCTATATGGGTGGTCGTGGATAGATTGACGAAAGCAGCTCATTTTCTTCCGGTTAGAACTACCTACACAGCAGAAGATTATGTGAGGTTGTATCTCAAGGAAATTGTGCGACTTCATGGTATTTCATTATCTGTTATTACAGATAGAGGAGCACAGTTTACAGCCAAGTTTTGGAAGTCCTTTCAAGAAGGTCTAGGCACTCGAGTGAAGCTTAGCACGACATTTCATCCGCAGACCGATGGACAAGCCGAGCGTACTATTCAGACCTTGGAAAATATGCTACGAGCATGTGTGCTGGATTTCGGTGGTATTTGGGATAATCATTTACCGCTAATCGAATTTGCATACAATAATAGTTACCATTCCAGCATTCAAATGGCCCCATATGAAGCCTTATATGGAAGGAAGTGTAGATCTCCAATCGGATGGTTTGAAATAGGAGAAGCACAAATAGTAGGCCCTGAATTGATTCAACAAGCAGTGGAAAAATTTAAGATGATCCGATATCGATTACTGACAGCCCAAAGTCGCCAAAAGTCTTATGCGGATAATCGCCGACGAGACTTGGAATTCCAGGTTGATGATTAGGTATTTTTGAAAGTATCGCCAATGAAAGGGGTGATGAGATTTGGAAAGAGAGGGAAGCTAAGTCCTAGATACATTGGACCCTATAGAATTATCCGCAAGGTGGGTCATGTGGCCTATGAATTGGACTTACCCTCGGAGCTTGAATCAGTCCATCCAGTCTTCTATGTTTCAATGCTCCACATGTGTATTGGAGATCCCACAAAGATTGTTCCAATAGATGATGTGCAAGTGACAGAAAAGCTAACCTACGAAGATTGTACACCTCGGAAATTTCCCCTTGAACGTGCAGTGAAAAGTTGCAGAATTTTCACTTCGGCCCAGTGGTCGTAAAGTGGAAGACGGCCCGTAAAGTAGTTTACGGACCGTAAACTACTGTCGTCCTCCAACCTTCCAAGATTTCAACTTTCTGTCAAATGTTGAAATGGTAAAATACGACTTAGTTTACGGACCGTAAATTGAAATACGGCCCGTAAACTGTGACCGGAAACCACCATGATCCCAGCAGACCATTCTGTTTCTGATATGCTTAAATACAGCCATGAAGGACGGACCATAAACCACTATACGGCCCATAAACTGGGTTTACGACCACTGTACACCCCGAATACTGTTCACAAAATTAGATTTTTAAGTTAAGTATAAGGGACCCCAAGCTCGTTTTATTTCATTTATCATCTTTCCAATTCAAGAACTCTCTAGAACACTTCAAAGCACTTCATCCACAATAATTCAAGAGAATCAAAGGAAAACCAAGATCAATGACACATAATCCATGAATCAAAGTGTGTGAAACTCAAGAAAAGTTCATCTTCCTCAAGAAAACCAAAGGAGGTGAGCTAGGGCTTTGGTGCTAAGAAGAGAAACTCCACTCAAGACTTGTTCAACCATCATCCAAGGTAAGTTTCATGACCATTTTATGTTGTTTAAGGTATTGGAAGGTTAAGATACCTGAATTGTAGAAGAACAAAGCAAATGGGTCTTTCAAGAGTGAATAGTGTCATGAGTGAGTGGTAGTTGAATTGAATCATGAATGTTAGTGTGTTGTGAGTACGAATATGTTATAAATGATATGCAAACCATGAGATAAGTGTGATACATGGGAAAATACGATAGCGAACCCAAAACCATAAATGTGGGGAAAAATGAAGAGAAATGGTGGATCATGGCCATTATATATGAATTGTCACACCCCAATCTCGCTAGGGTGTGATGGACACCCGACCCTTATTTAGGGCCGAGCGAATCCTCTGACTCTTGGTACACACATAATCTCTTTGGACTTTTAAGTCAAACAAAAATGAAATACATAATAAGGGCTTTCAGAAACATTCTTTTCATCGTTCTCAAGGTAAGTAAATCTGTAATCATAAGGAATCTGTAACATAATGCATAATGACACATCGGCTGGTGGAGCCGCTTACAAGACTGACATTCTATACCCACGACTCTGTCTGCAAAGTCTCTAACATCAATCAGGAATCATAACATATGTACTCGGACTCGGCAATGCTCCGGAAGGAAATGGAGCTCGCCAATCCCGCTGGAACATCTTCTAGCATTGTCTTCTACTCATCTGGGTGTACCTGCGTGACATGAAACGCAGCCCCCGAAGAAAGGGGGTCAGTACCGAATATGTACTGAGCATGTAAGGCAAGAAATACAGTAAAGAGGATCACAACTGAAACAGAGATTTACCGTAAACGAGTATGACTTTTAAAAAAAAAATCAAAGCACTTGCCTCTTGAAATAAGAATCATGTACGTCATCATCATATATCATATATACATATAACGTGCCTCGGCCCTCTAGTGAGGGACGCGGTGAATAAAATCATGTATATCAATATCATGTATACCATATGCATGTAACGTACCCCGGCCCTCTAGTGAGGGACGCGGTAAATAGGATCATCATATGCCATCCTGGCCGCCATCCCCATATCATCATATCATCACATATATAACGTGCCCCGACCCTCTAGTGAGGGACGCGGTATAACATGCCCCGGCCCTTTAATGAGGGACGCGGTGAACAATGCAGTGGAGTGCGCACGAGAACATGCCCTGGCCCGGGACGCAGTGAAGGATACATTGAGGCATGCACGAGCAGAGTAGTGAGAAACCATATGCACATAAATCAATTTTAAGACTCGATGGATAAGTACATAAAACGACACTTGAGGGATCACAAACACGTTTCGGGTCAATCCGAGTTAGTATAAGAAAGTTATGGACACTTTAGTACAGAGCCCTCTACGAACATTTCAGAAGCTATTTTTGGAAAATCAAAGCAATAATCATATCAAATACCTTTCGAATATCGTTATGGCTCAAATCAAAATAAAACTTTTGGAACCATACACACGTATCAAGACATAGCAAAAAGGTTTTCGGAAGTCAAGAACGTTAGCCATCCTAGTGGCTCTAAGAATAGGAGTTTCTTTGAAATCATACATATACTTTGTCTGTTTGTTTCACAAGGATCATGCCAAAAGAAAGAAAGGGTAAGCCTTACATACCTGCTCCACGTCCTATTAGCTACGCTTAATTGTCCAAGCTCGCTATCGCTAGTCTACATTCAAGAAGATTTCCACAATCATTAAACACATCGTCACACACTTGTCTTAGTCTTTCAAATAAATTCATTTATAATCTGCCGAAATTTCGGCAGCATTTCCCCTGTAAATACAACCAACCCCGAGAATCCAACTCGGCCAAATTATCAATCAACAATACCAACAATCGTATTTCTAACTCCAACAATCAATACTTACACGTTCAAATACTTGCCCAAGACCTTATAAACAAAATTCAAGAACACTTCAAACAATTCACACAATATTCAAAACAACCCAACCAACATACCACTTCACCCGAAACCTTCCAAATTCAACAAGAACAATAGCGACACATTTCCTACTTTCAAATTCATGAATTATGTCTACCACCCGAACCCCTCTCAACTCAACATAACCAACAACAACACATTCTTTCCTTCCAAATTCATGAACTATAACAATAGTCTATGCATTAACAACATCATTCTCATAATTACAAGAAACTATATTAAAATCACATTAGCTTCTACCACAACCCCACAACGATTACAACTTCATTTCAAGTTATCAAACCTTCATTTTCATCATGGAATCCACAACTACAACAATCAAATACTAGATAAAATTAGTCCATCACTCCTACACAACACACACCTACACGGCCACAATCCACATACACATGTACCATGAATTCCATCCATTTCTACATACTTCAACACTCACAAATCATCTCTAACACATAGGAAAGGAGATTAAATCTTACCTTTATTCTTTGACTTCTTCCACTCGGCTAGGGCTTCCAACTTGCACCATAAATACTTTGTTTGTTCGAAAAACCACTCCACATTAATAAGGACCTTCCAATTGGTTGAAATGCTAGAAGAAAAATATTTTTCTTGATCAATTTTTATGGCACCATTTTTGGAGCCATGGCCGAATGAACCTAGTTCTCTTCTTGAAATTTCTTAACTTATGGAAGATGAATAACTTGTCTTTCTTTGTAAGCTCTCTCATATATATATATATATATATATTGTCACGACCCGGCTAGGGGGCCGCGACTAGCACCCGGTGCTACCCCACCCGAGCACCCCCTTATCGTACATAACATAACATCTAGGTGAACCATAAGTCAATTCGTGCTTTTCTTATCATTAATCATATTGATCCCATTAGACGACCATCATCATTTAACATATCATAGGCATATGTGCCACATCATAAGTACAAGGCCGACGTGGCTAACAAAAGATATACAAAACATGGGCCGACATGGCCGAACATCTCTACCTACATACACATGACTACGAGCCTCTAAGAGTATGACATATTGTATGAGCGGGACAGGACCCCGCTATGCCCATAATTATATACACAAAAGAATAAGTACCCAAAAGCTACGGCTCCGAAAGAAATGGAGCTCTGCTATGCAATCTCTGAATAAGCAGCTACGGATCAAGTCTGTCTCCCTGTGCACCTGCGGGCATGACGCAGCGTCCACAAACAAAAGGACGTCAGTATGAAGAATGTACTGAGTATGTAAAGCATGATCAACATCAATATAGAATCATAATAGATATCATATGAAATAGCATAGGAGGGGAGACAGTAATATCATCATCATCATGTCGCTTACTTGCATACATCGTCGTTCGTATCCCATAATAATAGCCATACCACCTTGTGCTCATATTCGTATACATGCCCTTACAAAGTCTTATCACACTCATATTCATATTATATACATGGTCATATCATATACATAGTATTTACATAGCATACCCAACCTCGTAGGATCGGTGTGTCATACATACTTGGCCAACCAAGGCTCAAGATCATACATACCTGGCCCTACCAAGGCGTCAGGGTTATCCGTACCATCTGCAGAGGTGTGCGCGCGTTTCGTAATCGTATACATACTTTATCATAGTCATATACATATAGTCTTACCCGGCATCATAAGCTCGGGGTCTTATCATAGCCCTTCAAAGGCATACATATACATATATCATAGCTCGTAAGCATCTCCAATCTCATTTTACTCTCATCATCATTACTATCCTCATCATTATCGTTACATCTACATTATAGACTTACTCGTCATACGAGGAACATAGTATAATCATAGTACATATCAAGGGTCGTGAGCTTATGAGTTCAGAATGTCAACCATGTGAAGACAACATACTCATGTAGAGGAATTAGGAATTTGGCCAAGAACCATGCCTTATGAAAGAAGGGTTAGCCTTACATACCTTTCCGTCGAACTATTCTACACTTGCACGTTCCCTTCCAATGCTAGCGTTTATACCTTCATTAATATCATAACAATGGCCATTAGTCATTCACATTATCCACATTATCTAGATTCCTCAATTTGCCTCTAATTCACCCACATTCATGGTCATAACACCCATCTTCGTCCATTCGTCTAAAGTGTTTAGTTCATGATCTTAATACCATTTATAACACATTCATATCACAACACAACAACATTCATAACTCAATTCAAACTATTTCTCAAAATGTCACTATTCATCATTCATGACCTAGTTGACCACATTTTCTACAATCCATGTATTTTAATTCTCCAATACCTTAAACATCTTGTAAAAATCATGAATCTTACCTTAGAAGTTGTAGGGACAAGCTTTGGTTGATAATACTCGTCTTTGAGCAAAACCCTAGTTTTTCTCCATTTGGATTTTTTTTGACTTGGATGATCCTTGATGATTCCCTTATCCTTGATTCACTTGTCTTAATGTTATTGATGGCTTATAATCCTTGAAAACTCATATAATAAATGTAGAGAGAAGTTTTAGAGAGAAGTGGTGTAATGTTGTAATGAAATAAGACAAGTCTTGATCCTCATATTTAATGACTTGTGAAATCTGTGCTGGGTCAACAGTGGTCGTCCATGGAGGTTTACGGACCGTATTCCACTATACGGCTCTTCCTCCATGGGCGTATTTAGCCATTTCCAAAACCAGAAGCTGGGCTGCCTTCATGGTGGTTTACGACTATGGTTTACGGGCCGTAAATCACTTTACGGTCCGTCCACCAGGTCGTATTTAACCATTTCCTCGGCTGGCAGAAAGTCGAAGCCTTGCATGGCAGTTTACGACTGCCAGTTTACGGACCGTATTGCACTTTACGATCCGTATTTTGCAATATACGACCACTGGGCAGTTGCAATTCTGCAACATCCCATATTTCTTAGACTTCTCATTTTTAATCACCCCCGTCCATGCACATGCATTGCTCACCTTGTATCTCATCTTAACTTAGCCAACTTCTTCGTCTCACATCGGATACCTTCGAAATCTCGCCTAAGTTTATCAACGTCGTTTCTTGCTTATAGACATCATGCACTCATATTCATCACTAGTTTATCCACTTGCGTACCAACGGAAAATTTTCCGAGGTGTAACATATATATATATATATATATTTATAGTCCACACAAGGGGGGCCACATGCCCCATCTCCAAGCTTCTCCAACTTTCTTAAATTAAAAGATGAATATTTCTTAATTTGTCATCACTTGTCCATATTTATATATATATATATATATATATATATATATATATATATATATATATATATATATATAGTTCCTACTAACACAAGGTAACACATGCTACACGGCCAAGGTTCCTTCATGAACCTTCTTGAATTATTTTTTTGTGAAATTACTGTTTTGCCCCTAGCCTTCCACAATATTACCATGAACCACCTTGTGAATTTCCCTCTTTACCCTTAACCTTCTCAATATTTCCATACTAATAAACAACTTGTATATTAAAATAACTTTGGAAGATAGTCTTGCCCTTAACTTACTATGACTATCTTGAAATATCCGCACGTACAAAATACGGGATATAACATGAATGATAATTTTTATATCCCGTATTTTGCACATTTGGATAAATCGAAATAATTGTGACTAGTAAGAGATAAGGCAATATTTTGATTTTATTTAATATATAAGTGTTCGTGAAAAATATTGATGCTGAAATATTGAGGAAGGCTAAGGGCAAAATTGGAAATTTGGAAAATTGTCTCATGAACTACAAAATATTAGTCATAAGTAATTGGGCTTGGAAAATCAAAAAAAAAAAAAAAAGAGGCCCAAAGGGGGCCGACCATAAGGGGATGGGCCAAGGCCCATGTAGAAGCCAAATTAAGTAATAAAAGAGAGGGCCTATTATTTTGTCATCACATTTTAGAACATTAAAGAAAAACAAGAACTTGAGAGAGAGAGAGACAAGGGTTTGGCTAGAGGAGAAAAAGAAAGAAAAAAAATTGTAGCCATCAATCTTTGATCCAAAAATTATATTTTTCTAGTATTCTTGCTAATTCAAGGGTCCTCTTCAACGAGGCACAATTATTAGAGCAAGAAAACTACTTTTGTGGCAAGTTCAAAATTCTAGTCAAGTGGAAATTTAAGGAAAAAGGTAAGAATTCATATTCTTTTATATGTTATGGACGGTTTATATATGTTGTAGTAAGTAGAATTGAATGAAAATCATGGAAATGATGTGTGTGTGTGTGTGGCCGTGTGTGTGTGTGTGTGTTGAATGGTGGCCGTGTGGTTGTTGAATAGTGGAGGAGAGGTGAATTAATTTTATTTAGCATGTTAGTTGTGTTGTTGTGGCCTTTATGATGTAAATGAAGGTTTAATGGTTCAAGTTGGCATGGAAATTGGTTGTAGGTTGTTGTAGGAAATTATGTGATTTTAGTATGATTTTATGTAGTTGTGAGAATGAAGTTGCTAAAGTATGAATTTATGTTGTAGTTTATGAATTTGAAAGAAGGAAATGTGTTGTTATAGCTTTTGTTGCATTTGTAGAGTTTCGGGTGGAATATAGTTGGTTGGATAGTTTTGAATGTTGTTCGGGTTACTAATGTTAAAATATGTTCCAAATTGATTGTTGGTATTGTTGAAATGATTGTTGGTATGGTTGATGATAAATTTGGCCGAGTTGAATTCTCGGGGTTGTTGTATTTACAAGGGAGATGCTGCCGAAATTTCTGTAGACAAGTACTAGTTAGAATTGAAGTTCTAAGTACTTGTAGCTAACGTTTGGTAATTAATGATGTCATTGTAGATCTTGGGGAGCCCGAGACTTGAGTTGAGATTAGCTTAGGAGGCGAGCGAGGTATGTAAGGCTTAACCTTTTCTTCTTTGGCATGATCCTTATGAAATAAATATATGACGCATATGAACGATTTCAGAAAGATTCTTATTCTTAGAGCCACTAAGATGGCTAACGTTCTTGATTTCTCATAAGCTGTTCCGTATGGTTTTGATATGTATTCATGATGTCCGATGACGTGTATCTATGATGTCCGGAGTTTGGCTAATATGTTTCAGAATAACATTTTAGAAACAAATGATATGACTATAGTTTTGACCTTCCAAATGTTAACACATTCGATTGCTCCATCGAGCCTTTGATATGTTTCGATACGTACATAAGACTCCAAAAGTTCTATTAGATTTGATCCATAAAAATATCCAAAAGAATTTTGACATGATTATGGCTTGGATTTTCCATAAATGGCTTCTGAAACGCTTGTAGAACGTTTTGTACTTTAAACGTTCGTAACTTTCTCATACTAGGTCGGATCGACCCGAAACTTGTTTCTGAGCCTTCAGGGGTCGGTAAGTATGTATATACATTGAGTCTTGATTTATGTGCATGTGGTTTCTCACTACTCTGCTCATGCATACTACTATGACATCGTTCGCCGGGTCCCGGGCCGGTTTTGTCATCGTGCGCACTATGTTATATTCGGCAGTATGATGTGTTACGGTTCCCGGAGCCACTTATTAAAGGGTCGGGTACCGCCTATATATGATGTTATGATGTGTTATGGCGTATGATGTGTTATGATGTTACGATATGTGTCGGGGTTGTACGGAGATTTGAAACCTTCTGGAGTATGATGGGTTATGACGCCAGCGTCGGAGTGGCGACCACGTTCCTGAGCCATATGCATGATTTTTTTTATTTGCATTATCTATGTTTTCAGAACAAGCTTTGATATACTGATTCTGTAATCATTTTCCATACTCCTTATTTCAGTTATGATTTTGATTAGTATATTTCATGCTTTACATACTCAGTACCTATTTCGTACTGACCCCCTTTCTTCGGGGGCTGCGTTTCATGCCCGCAGGTGCAGACGTTTGTTCTGGTGACACGCCAGTGTAGGATACCTATTTTGCTACTTTGGAGCGCTCCCTTTGATCCGGAGACCATATTTTTGGTACATATCTTTGTTGTACATGTTTCTGTATATATATGACTATTTGCGGTACAGCGGGTGTTATACCCCGTAAGTGTCCGTGCTATTTTAATTAAGACAAGAAAGAATGAGTTAAGAAAGTTCAAGGAAAGTTAATCGAGTTAGTAAGAATATCGTTATATATATATGGTTGCCTTAAGTATCCCGAGGTGACATCGTAACCTAAAGGATTTGAAATCGCGTTATGAGCGTATATGAGTATGTATATGTATGTATAAGAGGTTACATGAGGGTCGGAAGAGTATTAGAAGTTAAACAAAGCTGAACGAAATGAATCCAAACAACTTCAGAAAATATCTCGGACCAGATTTTTAGCCCATATTGTTGGAGGCATATCTACTAGTATATGAGGAGTTTTAAGGTGTTTCAAAATTCTAAAATGAATTTCATCGAGTATAGTTTCTAACGCAACAAACCGCTCGTCAAAACGATATCTAGATAAGCAGATATGGACGATGCAAGTTGGGCTGGCGGGGCAGAAAATTGTGACCCGATCCAAACATTCACCTTTCGGCCCATGAGGCCCATTAACGTCAAGTATATAAGGAAAAATTATTTGAGGGCTTTTCATTTAACATAAAATCTTCCAAGAACATTAGAGAGAGAGAGAGAAAACTTCAAGGCTAAGAAGGTCATTTTGATCAAAATCCGAGCCCCGAATCCCGAAGCTCATGAAGAGAAAAGCATTGTACGTTGAGTTGCCTTCAATTTGAGCTAAATATTGGTCTTGGGGAATGAAATTTTCGTGTTTGAGCTGCTTCTAAGGTATTTATAAGATTCATTTTATGTTATTAAAGTGTTTATTTAGAGTTTTAACGAATTAGAACGGAGAAAACAACATTATAAACTCGTTTGTTGTTTTGTTGAGATTTATGGAATAGGGGCTGTTTTAATTGAAATTGATGGACTGATTTGAATTAATATTTTGGTTGTTGTAATCATAGATTATGTGATGAGAATGAAGGAATTTGAAGGTTAGAGTTGGAGTTAAAAATTGTTGTGGGTTGTTGTAAGGATTATAGAGATAATAATGTGGTTTAGTTGCATATGAATAGATGATGTGGTGTCGTGTGGCTGCTGTTGTATTTCTCAGAAATTTGCTGAAAAGATTGCATGGAATAAGGTATAAGAAGTGCATACGGGCTGCTTGGTGTATTGCAAGTGTTCGTTAGAATTTCGGGCATCGTTATGTTGTAGTTGGGGGCTGTTTTGATATGTTGTTGTTCTTGTTGAAATAAAAGAATTGAAGATATGGTTGTGTCCATATGTTATTGTTGGTATTTCTGTGTCAACAGGAGAGCAATTGGAAATTCGGATAGGCGAGTTTATAGGGGAAATGCTGCCGAAATTTCGGTAGGCAATTATGTGATTAAGCTTAGATTCTTGAAAAGCTTGAAATTGACAATTGGTAAACATGACCATTTGTAGATTCTGGACGAAATTGGAATTGAAGCCAAGCGAGCATAAGGCGCAATCGAGGTATGTAAAGCCTTCCCCTTTGTTCTTTGGCATGTCCTAGGTGTGCTAGGTGGAGTTTTTAGCCTCGGGGGCAATTCTGCTCATCGGAAACCGAGATTGATTTCTTGGTACTATTCATTCAATTCAATTGAACTTCAAAAGGTGCTTTTGTTGAAAAAAAGTGGTTAAACCTCCATAACTTTCACAAATGTAATCCAATCACTCCGAAACTTTCCTGGATGACTCCGTAGAGTCTAATGGGCGTGATTCATGTCCGCCACCCCGACTTGACCCGAGGTGGGCCCGTTACTCCCAGCGCGCCTCCTATGGTTTTGTTTGTCTCACTTCGGTGCGACAAGTCTAGGGACTTATGGCTATTGTCCCGACTACTAAACGGGAGATATTTGATCTATCCTGAGACGGATTTTAATTATTATTGAACCAACTGCGGGGACAGAAACCCTGATATGTGTTGTATGGCTTTAGCCAATGTACTCTTCTCCGGAGTTCGCAGGTAACTCCTGGTTATTATGCTGTTTACTATAAGATAGGTGTTATGACCACCTTCATAAGCGTTATAAAATGTTTTTGACATCTAAAACGTTTTGAAAACCTTACCCTGATAATTTGGATAAACTACTTATCTTCTGTATTTTCTGATATACGATTTTGGCATACCTGAATCTTGTGTGATGCATGATCATGGCACGTGTGATTTATGTTTGGGAAGTAGTGATTTGGTATCTTGTATGGTTGTTTTCTGTTTCACCGAGTCCCGGGCCGGTTATGTGAATATGCGCATATGTAATATTGGCCGCTGGACCCTCGACCGCGGCGTGTCCGACATTGACAGCTGGACCCTTGACCGTGTCATGCCGGACGTGTGGCATTGACTGCTGGACCCTTGGCCGCGTCTGCCGCACTTGTGATTGTGCCTGACATAGACCGCTGGACCCTTGACCACGGTATGTCAAATGTGTGATTGTGACCGCTGGACCCTCGACCGCGGTATGTGTGATTATTACCGCTAGACCCTTGGCCGCGGTACGTGTGATAGTGACCGCTGGGTACTTGGCCGCGGTATGCATGGTAGCGACCGCTGGACTTATGGTCGCGGAAATTATGCGTTGATTCTTTTATATGTGTGAAACAAAAATGTTTTTCAAAAGAAAGTAAAGCATTTTGACATTCTAACTGCCGTATTTGCCTGCTGGAACCTCTTGGGTATGACTTATGCACTAGAGGCGACCCTGTGGCGACCTGGTTATTCGTGCACACCCCAGTGCACTGTCCATTGCGCCCCTCACTAAAGGGCCGAAACCTGAGGTAAATGTATACTACCTGTGCTTGTGTATGTTTATGATTCTGCATGCATGGTTCTGCCTATTACATTTCTGGACAGCGGATTCGGAGAATGATTCTATTGGTGTTGCTTCTGCATGATTGAGCCGGACTATGCTTCAGTCGGCTATAGTTCTACACCCCTAGCTTCGGTTGCGGGTATGTCAGTCGCACTCTGTGCCCCGATCCGCACGATGATCCTGCCAGTTAGGCTTTGTACCTCTGTTTCATATCACGATTCAAACGGCTACACCCCGTGCTTATGATATATATCGTGGTCCTGGCCACACACTCTGTATTTTCATTTCGGACTCGGATCCGATACTACCTGTTCTATTTCTATACTTCTGGCTCGGTTTTGCTTATATTGTTATATTTCCGCTTTACATACTCGGTACATTTCCGTACTGACCCCCTGTTCTTCGGGGGCTGCGTTTCATGCCGCGCAGGTACTCCCAGTTGAGTTGAGGACAGATGGAAGATGTTCCAGTGCAGATGGCAAGCTCCATTTGTTCTCGGAATGCTGCCGAGTCAGATTCTGTATGTTATGCTTTTGGGATCTTACTAGAGACTTTGCAAACAGTGTCGTAGGTATTGGTTGTCGGTCTGTGTACGTAATGAATTTTGTATGATCACAAATTTGTTCGGCTTGAAAGCCACGAGAAAGAATATTTCTGAAAGAAAAGTTTTGCTATGTACTTTATTATTTGTTTTAAAGAAAAAAAAAAGAGTTGACGTGATTTTATGTGCAGCGAGAGTCTGAGGGTTCGTTCGGCCCTAAGTAAGGGTCGGGTGCCCATCACACCCCAGCGAGGTCGGGGTGTGACAGAGTGGTATCAGAGCAGGTCTGTCCTAGGGGTTGTCTGCAAAGTCGTGTCTGGTAGAGTCCTGTTTATGGTGTGTTGCGCGCCACATCTATAAACAAGAGACTACGGGGCATCTAGGGATTGTTGATCTTCTTTGAATCCTGGATCGTGCGATAGAGCCAGCTGTAGGAAAGGAATTTCCTTTTTACTAACCCTTGATTTCAGCTGAAGAACGGTATCGACAGAAGAAAGTGGCCGATGATATTGGAAGCTACACTGTACACAGGTAAGCAACGGTGCGAAAGGGGCATGTTGGATAAGGTAAGAATATTGAGATATGATTGAAAAATAAGGTTGAAGAATGAAAGATAAGGTAGGTAGGAAAGTAAACAGGAAAGTGTAACAGGTGCAGTTTGAATCGGACATGTGAGGTAAGTCTCGACATCTTTATACTTTTACTTGAAATTGTTAGGCCTGTGTGGCTATGATACGATATGATATATATACGTATATATGTTGGCCCTGTGAGGCATTGTTGGTATTTCCTGCGTGCAGGTTTTGGGATAGTAAGAAGTACAGAAGAACCTCTACCCAAATTTTCCCAGAAATATAAAAAGGGTAAGAATTCAATAACAATAGTGTGGTTGCAATATTTTGGATACGTCAAAGAAAGGTGTAAGGTGGTTTAAGGCAAAACTATAGAGACATCATTAGTACGGAGAGCAAAAGCCATAATTGGGCCCCGATACTATTGGAAGGTATGAAGGAAGAATGTAAAGTAAAGCATAAAGACTAGTAAGACAACGCTAAGATATTTTCTGGGCTGATTTGAGTACCTACACATACTCGTGTAAAGCTTGCAATAAGATGCATGATAGGAGAACTAAGAGCAAATCTGAGTAAAGAGGCAATAGAAGAGTTGAGTCAAAAATATAGAAACGACACGAGATAATATGCTTAAAGTGTTATAAGTGGGATTAAGGGAAATTGCAAAATGACTTAAGTGAGATGGTCAGAACGAGCTAGTTACAAGAAGACAGTGAATTTAAAGAGGACGATCAAGAAGAACTCGACTTAAGCTTCAAGTGTAGATGGACATGGTAAGTTGCAGTCGATTACAGAGGTAGCTAAATAGTGTCTACTATATTTGGAAGATCAATATTAACAGATGTCAGGTGGAGAATGGAATTAGGCTAAGTAAAGAAAGGCACAGCATGATAGATGAGTTCAAGTTACAAATGATTCGTTATAACATCACCACAAGCAGTATACTTATGTAGGACTAATTTGACATTCGGGGACGAATGTTCCTAAGGGGGGAAGGATGTTATACCCCGTAAGAGTCCGTGCTATTTTAATTAAGACAAGAAAGAATGAGTTTAGAAAGTTCAAGGAAAGTTAATCGAGTTAGTAAGAATATCGTTATATATATATGGTTGCCTTAAGTATCCCCAGGTGACATCGTAACCTAAAGGATTTGAAATCGCGTTATGAGCGTATATGAGTATGTATATGTATGTATAAGAGGTTACATGAGGGTCGGAAGAGGATTAGAAGTTAAACGAAGCTGAACGAAATGAATCCAAACAACTTCAGAAAATATCTCGGACCAGATTTTTAGCCCATATTGTTGGAGGCATATCTCCTAGTATATGAGGCGTTTTAAGGTGTTTCGAAATTCTAAAATGAAGTTCATCGAGTATAGTTTCTAACGCAACAAACCGCTCGACAAAAGGATATCTGGATAAGTAGATATGGACGATGCAAGTTGGGCTGGCGGGGCAGAAAATTGTGACCCGATCCAAACATTCACCTTTCGGCCCATGAGGCCCATTAACGTCAAGTATATAAGGAAAACTTATTTGAGGGCTTTTCATTTAACATAAAATCTTCCAAGAACATTAGAGAGAGAGAGAGAAAACTTCAAGGCTAAGAAGGTCATTTTGATCAAAATCCGAGCCCCGAATCCCGAAGCTCATGAAGAGAAAAGCATTGTACGTTGAGTTGCCTTCAATTTGAGCTAAATATTGGTCTTGGGGAATGAAATTTTCGTGTTTGAGCTGCTTCTAAGGTATTTATAAGATTCATTTTATGTTATTAAAGTGTTTATTTAGAGTTTTAACGAATTAGAACGGAGAAAACAACATTATAAACTCGTTTGTTGTTTTGTTGAGATTTATGGATTAGGGGCTGTTTTAATTGAAATTGATGGACTGATTTGAATTAATATTTTGGTTGTTGTAATCATAGATTATGTGATGAGAATGAAGGAATTTGAAGGTTAGAGTTGGAGTTAAAAATTATTGTGGGTTGTTGTAAGGATTTTAGAGATAATAATGTGGTTTAGTTGCATATGAATAGATGATGTGGTGTCGTGTGGCTGCTGTTGTATTTCTCAGAAATTTGCTGAAAAGATTGCATGGAATAAGGTATAAGAAGAGCATACGGGCTGCTTGGTGTATTGCAAGTGTTCGTTAGAATTTCGGGCATCGTTATGTTATAGTTGGGGGCTGTTTTGATATGCTGTTGTTCTTGTTGAAATAAAAGAATTGAAGATATGGTTGTGTCCATATGTTATTGTTGGTATTTCTGTGTCAACAAGAGAGCAATTGGAAATTCGGATAGGCGAGTTTATAGGGGAAATGCTGCCGAAATTTCGGTAGGCAATTATGTGATTAAGCTTAGATTCTTGAAAAGCTTGAAATTGACAATTGGTAAACATGACCATTTGTAGATTCTGGACGAAATTGGAATTGAAGCCAAGCGAGCATAAGGCGCAATCGAGGTATGTAAAGCCTTTCCCTTTGTTCTTTGGCATGTCCTAGGTGTGCTAGGTGGAGATTTTAGCCTCGGGGGCAATTCTGCTCATCGGAAACCGAGATTGATTTCTTGGTACTATTCATTCAATTCAATTGAACTTCAAAAGGTGCTTTTGTTGAAAAAAAAGTGGTTAAACCTCCATAACTTTCACAAATGTAATTCAATCACTCCGAAACTTTCCTGGATGACTCCGTAGAGTCTAATGGGCGTGATTCATGTCCTCCACCCCGACTTGACCCGAGGTGGGCCCGTTACCCCCGGCGCCCCTCCTATGGTTTTGTTTGTCTCACTTCGGTGCGACAAGTCTAGGGACTTATGGCTATTGTCCCGACTACTAAACGGGAGATATTTTATCTATCCTGAGACGGATTTTAATTATTATTGAACCAACTGCGGGGACAGAAACCCTGATATGTGCTGTATGGCTTTAGCCAATGTACTCTTGTCCAGAGTTCGCAGGTAACTCCTGGTTATTATGCTGTTTACTATACGATAGGTGTTATGACCACCTTCATGAGCGTTATAAAATGTTTTTGACATCTAAAACGTTTTGAAAACCTTACCCTGATAATTTGGATAAACTACTTATCTTCTGTATTTTCTGATATACGATTTTGGCATACCTGAATCTTGTGTGATGCATGATTGGCTGCGGTATGCGTGGTAGCGACCGCTGGACTTATGGCCGCGGAAATTGTGCGTTGATTCTTTTATATGTGTGAAACAAAAATGTTTTTCAAAAGAAAGTAAAGCATTTTGACATTCTAACTGCCGTATTTGCCTGCTGGAACCTCTTGGGTATGAGTTATGCACTAGAGGCGACCCTGTGGCGACCTGGTTATTCGTGCACACCCCAGTGCACTGTCCTTTGCGCCCCTCACTAAAGGGCCGAAACCTGAGGTAAATGTATACTACCTGTGCTTGTGTATGTTTATGATTCTGCATGCATGGTTCTGCCTATTACATTTCTGGACAGCGGATTCAGAGAATGGTTCTGTTGGTGTTGCTTCTGCATGATTGAGCCGGACTATGCTTCAGTCGGCTATAGTTCTACACCCCTAGCTTCAGTTGCGGGTATGTCAGTCGCACTCTGTGCCCCGATCCGCACGATGATCCTGCCAGTTAGGCTTTGTACCTCTGTTTCATATCACGATTCAGACGGCTACACCCCGTGCTTATGATATATATCGTGGTCCTGGCCACACACTCTGTATTTCCGTTTCGGACTCGGATCCGATACTACCTGTTCTATTTCTATACTTCTGGCTCGGTTTTGCTTATATTGTTATATTTCCGCTTTACATACTCGGTACATTTCCGTACTGACCCCCTGTTCTTCGGGGGCTGCGTTTCATGCCGCGCAGGTACTCCCAGTTGAGTTGAGGACAGATGGAAGATGTTCCAGTGCAGATGGCAAGCTCCATTTGTTCCCGGAGTGCTGCCGAGTCAGATTCTGTATGTTATGCTTTTGGGATCTTACTAGAGACTTTGCAGACAGTGTCGTGGGTATTGGTTGTCGGTCTGTGTACGTAATGAATTTTGTATGATCACAAATTTGTTCGGCTTGAAAGCCACGGCAAAGAATATTTCTGAAAGAAAAGTTTTGCTATGTACTTTATTATTTGTTTTAAAGAAAAAAAAAGAGTTGACGTGATTTTATGTGCAGCGAGAGTCTGAGGGTCGGGTGCCCATCACACCCCAGCGAGGTCGGGGTGTGACAGCGGGGCCCTGTCCCGTCATATGTTTCTGTTGTAGTTTGTAGAGGCCTATAGAATTATATGTTGGTTATGGGTCATTATTGTTCGTTTACGTCTGTGATCGGTGTCTTAAGCGGTCCGTTTGCTGTGATGGCCGAAACGGCCCATATGTGTGTGACTGGACCTATATATTTTGGGCGATGTGTTTTCCGCCAGCCTCGCCGGCTTCTGTATGATATTTTGCTATATATGACCGCTTAAGACGACATCTGATTTCAATATCTGCATAACTTAATGTATGCTGAATGCGGATAAGTCCTTGATATATCGATTTGGTAAGTTAGTGTGTATGGGTGTCCAGCTAGGGCACTAGTCACGGCCCATGGGGTTGGGTCTTGACAAAAGTGGTATCAGAGCGGTTTGTCCTCGGAATGTCTATAGGCCGTGTCTAGTAGAGTCTTGTTTATCGGTGTGTTGTGCACCACATCTATAAACGGGAGGCTACAGGACATTTAGGGTGTTACCTTTCTTTTGATCTTAGATCGTGCGATAGAGCTGTACTATTAGGATGATTTCCTTCTGACCGATTGTTATGTTTACGATGCCTCCGAAGAAGGCGACGGCGACCCAAAATGGCAAGGCAGTGACAGGAAAGACCAGCCATATACAGAGAGTTACTCATGCTCGTGCTCAGACTATGCCCGATATTACACCCCAGTCAGCAGTTTCTGCTACACCCCCACAATTAGAGGAGCCTGGAGCAGTAGCCGCTGCCACCATGGATCAGGGGGCGGCTCCACCATTAGCTCCGGAGGCCGCAGCGCCCGAGCCTCCAGCTCCTCAGCCAGGGGTGGAGGACAAGGCGATAAGGGATGTTGTGCAGTTATTGACGAGATTGGTAGCAGGATAGGCTCGCAGACGCGGGCTAGGGGTGATGATGTGGATAGACGTGACAGTTTGAGGGTTCGTGATTTCTTGACCTGTAATCCCCCAGAGTTCTACGGGTCTAAGCCCGAGGAGGATCCCCAGGATTTTATTCGACAGATGCAGCGTACGTTGAGACTAGTCAGGGCTTCTGAGACTGAGTTCGTCGAGCTGGCTTCACATAGACTGCGGGATGTAGCGATTAATTGGTATGAGTCCTGGGAGCTGTCTAGAGGCGAGGATGCTCCTTCAGCCATGTGGGATGAGTTTACAGCAGCTTTTCTCTGCCACTTTTTGCCTCCAGAGCTGCGGCGAGCGAGAGTTGACAGATTTTTACATCTGAGACAGAGGGGTAGGAGTGTCCGAAAGTACAGCTTAGAGTTTGATTCTCTGGCCAGATATGCACCCACCATTGTAGCTGATATGGACGACAGGATGCACCGGTACATGATGGGTTTGGATCATTACTTGGTTGATAGTTGTATGGCGATGGCATCGCAGACTGGTATGGACATCGCCCGGTTACAGGCATATGCACAAGGAATGGAGAACCGGCATAGAGGGCGTCAGCCCGATAGAGACCGTGACAGGAGGCAGCCCAAGAGGGCTAGGTCGGCTGGTTATTCTGGGGAGTCTCGAGATGGGCAGCCTCAGCAGCAGTATAGCAGATATCCTCCTCAGTCAGGCCGGAGTACACATCCATAGTCTATAGGCAAAATATTTGATGGTGCAGGGCACTCAGGAGCGGGCCAGAGCTACAGGGCTTCAGGTTCGCAGGTGAGCAGAGGTTCCAGCCAGGCGAGGCCACCTATGCCTCGATGTTTTTATTGTGGGAGGTCTCACCCAGGAGAGTGTTATCGAGCTACGGGTCCCTATTTTTCTTGTGGCTGCCAGGGACATATTATGAGAGATTGTCCATTGGCGGGTGGTTCCGATAGTGCAGCTTAGCCGACGGGATCAGCTGCGGGTTCATCCTCCACTTCTGTTGCTATGCGCCCTATGGGGCGGGGTATACCAGCACCAGCAGGCCGCGGTAGAGGTCGTGGCGGAGTTTTTGATACTAGCGGTCCCTCGAATCGCATATATGCCTTGGTCAGCCGATAGGATCAGGAGGCGTCGCCGAATGTAGTTCTAGGTACATTATTGGTCTTCTCCCGATATGTATATGCATTGATCGAACCAGGTTCTACTTTATCATATATTTCTCCCCTTGTCGCTAGTAAAATAAGGATAACACCTGAACCGATAGAACCGTTCGAGATAGCTACACCGGTCGGGGATTTTATTATAGCGAGGCAGGTATATAAGGATTGTTCAGTAATTATATGTGGTCGTTATACCAAGGCCGATTTGGTAGAATTAGATATGATAGAGTTCGATGTTATTATGGGCATGGATTGGTTAGCCTCTTCTTATGCTAACGTTGACTGTCAGAAAAAGGTAGTTCGTTTCCAATTTCCAGGGGAACCAGTTATAGAATGGGCAGGAAATACAGCATCGCCGAGGGGTAAGTTTATTTCATACCTCAAGGCCAAGAAGATGATTCAGAAAGGGTATATTTATCATCTGGTTCGTGTGCATGATATTAAGGCGGAGACACCTACTCTCCAGTCAGTCCCGGTTGTTAATGAATTTCCAGATGTATTTCCGGATGAGCTTCCAGTTCTTCCACCTGAACGGGAGATAGAGTTCATGATAGATGTACTTCTAGATACTCATCCTATATCTATTCCTCCTTACAGAATGGCACCTGCAGAATTGAAGGAATTGAAGGAGCAGCTGAAAGTTTTGTTAGAAAAAGGCTTCATCAGACCCAGTACGTCACCTTGGGGAGCACGGGTATTGTTTGTAAGGAAGAAAGACGGATTGCTGCGGATGTGTATTGATTACAGACAGCTGAATAAGGTGACTATAAAGAATAAATATCCCCTCCCCCGGATTGATGATTTATTTGACCAGTTGCAGGGTGCTAAATATTTTTCGAAGATAGATTTACGCTCGGGTTATCAGCAGGTGCGGGTACGAGAGGCAGATATTCCAAAGACTACTTTTAGGACCCGATACGGGCATTATGAGTTCAGGGTGATGTCTTTCGGGTTGACCAACACCCTAGCAGTTTTTATGGATTTGATGAATCGGGTATTCAGGTCGTTTCTAGAAATGTTTGTGATCGTGTTTATTGATGATATTCTGGTTTATTCACCATCAGCAGAGGAGCATTCAGATCATCTGAGGACAGTACTTGGCACACTCCGACAACAGAAATTATATGCTAAGTTCTCCAAATGTGAATTCTGGTTGACTTCAGTGACATTATTGGGGCATATCGTCGGAGCTGATGGTATTCAGGTTTGTCACACCCTAGTCTCGCTGGGGTGTGATGGGCACCCGACCCTTACTTAGGGCCGAGCGAACCCTCTGACCCTTAGTGCACACATAATCTTGTCAAACTTTTAAATCAAACAAACGTAAAATACATAGTAGGCTTTCAGAAATATTCTTTTTCTTTATTCTCTAATCAACAAAATCTGTAATCATATGGGATCTATCATATAACACAAAATGACATATCGGCTGATGGAGCCGCTTACAAAACTGACAACCAATACCCACGACTCTGTCTGCAAAGTGTCTAACATTAATTAGACATTATAGCACATATACTCTGACTCGGCAGCACTCCAGGAGCAAGTGGAGCTTGCCAACTCTGCTGGAACATCTTCTATAATAGCTTCAACTCATCTGGGTGTACCTGCGCGGCACGAAACGCAGCCCCCGAAGAAAGGGGGTCAGTACGGAATATGTAATGAGTTTGTAAAGCATGAAATACAGACAACAAAACCATAACCGAAACAAACAGCACAAAAGTGAGTACATTATCCGGATTACCAAAGTGCTTATTTTCTAATCATAGATCGTGTATGCAGAGGTCACATGTCAGAAAAAGTGCAGATCCCGGATATCAGAATACTTGTTTCCCAGACACAGATCATATATGCCGAAGTCATATGTCAGAAGGAGAACGGATCCAGAATGTCAGAATATTTGTTTTTCAGGCACGGATCATGTCTGCCGATATCGTATATACGAAGAAGTACAGAAGATACAGAATGCCAAAAATGCTTACTTTATAAACACAAATCATATATGCCAAAATCATTTGTCATATATATGCATGTAACAGATCCCGGCCCTCTCATGAGGGACGCGGTGAACAGAATCATCATATGCCAAAATCATATATTATATATGCATGTAACGTGTCCCGACCCTCTAGTGAGGGACTCGGTGGATAGAATCATGCATGCAACATCATGTATCATATATACATATAATGTGTCCCGACCCTCTAGTGCGGGTCTCGGTGAATAGAGTTATCATATGCCATCCTGGCCGCCATCCCCGTATCATCACATCATCATATACATATTCATATAACGTGTCCCGGCCCGCCTATGAGGGACTCGGTGAACAATGCAGTGGAGTGCGCACGAGAACATGTCCTGGCCCGGGACTCAGTGAAAGATGCAGAGGAATGCGCACGATAACGTGTCCTGGCCCGGGACTCAGTGAAAGATACATTGAGGCGTGCACAAGCAGAGTAGTGAGAAACCATATGCACATAAATCAAGACTCGACAGACAAGTATACTTACCGACATCTGATTGCTCAGAAACAAGTTTCGGGTCAATCCGACTTAGTATGCGAAAGTTATGAGCGTTTAAAGTACAGAACCTTTTACGAATGTTTCAGAAGCCATTTTTGGAAAATCAAAGCCATGATCATGTCAAGTACCTTTCGGATGTCGTTATGGATCAAATCAAATGGAACTTTTGGGACCATGTATACATATCAAATTATATCGAAGACTCGATGGAATAATCGAACGAATCAAGACATTTGTCATACCAAATATCATTCGAATGCCACTCAGAAACATATCAAACATCATAAGCACATCAAGAGCCATAGGGACCATAGTCATATATCAAACCGATCTGAGACCATATACCAAAGTTAGGGACATTGATACTTACGGGATTCTTTTAGGAACAAAAACTCTTTGAACGCTTCAGAAGCTTTCTTTGGAGAATCAAAACAATAGTCATATCAGTAGCTTTTCGAATTTCATTATGGATCAAATCAGATAGGTCTTTTGGAACCATAGATAGGTATCAAAACATAGCAGACTGTTTTCAAAAGTCGAACACATTAATTCTTACAGAACTCTTTTAAGAACATATCAAAAAGTGCATACGAATCATAAACGAGCTCGGAATCACAGAATAGAGTAACCCCAATGTGCATATCAACATCATACCTTACTTGGCTCTAGGACATGCCAAAGAAAGAAAGGGTAAGCCTTACATACCTGTCCCACATCCAATTAGCTACGCTTATTCATCCAAACTTGCCAGTCTACATTCAAGAGAATTAACATAATCATTAGACTCATCGACATACACTTTTCTTAGTCTTTCAAATGAATTCATTTATAGTCTACCGAAATTTCGGTAGCATTTCCCCTGTAAATACACCATCCCCGAGAATCTAACTCGGCCAAAAATACAACAACAAATCCTAGAATTTAACTCGGGCAAAATATCAACAACAATACCAACGATTATTCTAACAATATCCACAATCGGTTCAAACGCATATTAACATTAGCAACTTTTGTCATACGATTCAACGGCATTCCATTTGTATTAAATTTAATCACACATAATCAAGCTAACACCAATAATTCCACTTTCAAGTATTAATCTGAAATCCTTCTTACATGATTCAAGAACACTTTAAACAATTCACATAATATTCAAAGCAACCCAATCAACATACTACTCAACCCGAAACCTTCCAAATTCAACAAGAACAACAACAATATATTTCTTCTCTTCCAACTTCATGAATTACACCAACAATTCACGTACTAACAACATTGTCTTCCATAAATACAAGAAGACTATATTCAAATCTCATTAACTTCTAAAACAACTCTCCAACCATTACAACTTCACTAGAATCATTAAACTTTCACTTTCACCATAGAATTCATTACAACCACAACCAAAATACTAGATAGAATTAGTTCATCATCCCCATACAACCCAACACACACACACGGCCAAGCATAGCATATACACGGCCAAACACCAACACACTAAATTCATGGTTTTCATTCATTTTACATCATGGAATTCACAATGCAACAATCAAATTACTAAATAAAATCAATTCATCATATCTACACCATACCACTTCCATTCGGCCACAATACTATATCCACATTTTCATGAACTTTACCCACTTATACATACTACAACACTTCACAAATCATCTATAACACATGAAAAGAAGATTACACACATACCTTTCTCCACTTGTCTTCTTAACTTGGTTAGGGTTCTGAATTGCCCAAATGAGTGCCTTGCTTGCTCTAACCACCACTCCATGTTGATAAGGACGTTCCACTTGGTTGAATTGCTTGAAGAGAATAATTATTCTTGATCAATTTTTCATGGTTAAATTTTTTGGAACCATGGCCGAACCCTCTTCTTTTTTTTTTTTCTCCAAGCTTCTTGAAAATTCTTGAGTAGAAGATGACTTTGTCCTCTATTTACTAGCATACATTTAACTCCCACATGGGCCTTGGCACATTAGCTTGGCCGGCCACCTTGGCCATTTTCTTAAGCCCAAATATTTTTTTTTCTTTTTGTTTCAAGCCCATTTGTTTCATGACCAATTTTTGTAATGCATGAAAACTATTTTCCTAATTTCCAAATTCGCCCTTAGCCTTCCTCAATATTTCCGCATCAATATTTTCATAGGCAACTTGTGTGCTAAACAAGATCAAGAACATAACCTTGCTCTTAACTTCCCGCAATTATCTTGAATTATCCGAATGTACAAAATGCGGGATATAACATCCTCCCCCCCCTTTAGAAAATTCGTCCTCGAATTTTCAACTGACCTTATGGGGTGTGATAATACTTCGGGAGGGTCTTTTTTTTTTACAGTTGTCTTTTTCTTCATGCTCATTCCTTATCTTTTACCCTATTTCCTTTATAATCGAACTCCTCGGTATTTACATGAGTCCTCATTCTGTGTCATGGGTGTTTTTTTCCGCTGCGCCAACTCATTATCCTTGTCACTATCCTTTCATTCCAAACATTTATCCAAAAACGTGTGTCCTTAATGTTTCTTTACCATTTATCATCCTTCGCAACTCAGTTACCCCTTATGGTAACTTACGATCCAAGTTCACTTAACTTCTCAGTTCGCAACATCTCTAAGTTCTTATTACAACTTTTTCTTTGCTTCCTTCCCGCACATTTCTCGACACAAGTATACTTGTCTTTAATTTCTTTTTGTTGGCGCTCGTTTCGTCCATTGTTATTCTTTGTTGGCTCTCTTCGGTGTGGATTCCTTATAAATATGATCGAGAATCACTTCACATCGATGGTTCATAAAGTTTCATAACGTATCCTCTCATGTTTCATATAATTAACGGTCTATGAACTATTCTCTAGTATCGAACGAACCCTTTTAGCTCCTTCACAAACGCTGCGTTCTTTCTTTCTCTCAAAGATTTCCAAACCACCAATCGTAGGTACTTTTATTACAATAGTCGTTGTCATCCGAAATATCCTTTGAGTCTTATCATTCTCTCCATTATTTTTGTAAACATAACTTGTAAGCATTTTTGTTTTATTACTCTTTACCGCATGTCGCTGCATACTTAGATACTACGCAATTTTTGCTCGATACAGGGGATTCAAATTATGGTCCAACCACATCATAGTTCATGTCGGCATAAAGCATTCTCTTAAGGTGTCTTTCATTCTTTCCCTTCATGTCGGCCTCACGGTACACTCATTGTCAATTCGTTTCTACTTCTTCCATGTACCGTTTTGATGTGCCGACATGTTTTGAACTCTGGTCCCGAGCTAATAAATTTCGTTTTGTGGCGCTTGAAAATGTTGTGATTCCTTTTAAGCCTAATATAATATGGTCTCCCCCCCCCCCTTTAAGGGGCTCCTTATATACCAACAGTCCTTTTGTGAAGTCTTCGTTTATACCTTACTCCTCATCTTTCTTTCCATCTCTGTGCACAACATATCGAAACTTTTTACCATAAGTCTTTCTTTCTCTTACTTCACATTCCTTGTCATAGCCACTATTTCTTCAGACCTACTTATTGAAATTAGTTCTCGAGCCTCACACATTCCTCTTTTGTTCTATATTACCACTCTTTATCCTTTTCGCATGCCTACTTTGAATTCTTACCCAAATAGCCTCGTGCTTAGCCGGTAGTTTCTCTCCGGAGCTTCGCTCACTGAGGTTTCTTACCTTTCATTTTCTTTCGACACTTTGATCTCTTTATTTTCCATCTACTCACTCACTTTCTTTTCCAAATATCGTTGTATTAAAAATTTCCAATCTTAACCTGTAGTGAAAACAATAGCGGTTTACCTTGTAACACTTGTACCATTTATTTTTGTTGTCACTCGAACTTCGGTACCCTTACTTGATTAAGGCCTTCTTTACCGTAGCGCCAGTTGCTGGGACTCACATGTCCGCCGATACAATCACATATGGGATATCATACGAATTCATATATACATATATAATCACTACTATCTCACCCATAAAATTCCCCCAAACGCTATTCAAGCCTATCCTAATTCCAGAGCTGTGATGTAGTCTATGTCTTTTCACCAGTCCAGTCTGCCTCGTCCTACGCGACCTCTTATGGTCTCCAACCATCCCGTATATTTTAGTTTCCCTTAGGTTACTCTGACTTTCACTTGTCTCTTATATCTGAATTTACAGAACTTTAGTGCACTTCCCAGGGGTCACCCATCCTATGATTTCTCCCACCTTAGCACGCTTAACCTCGAAACTTCGATGGAATCCGGTGCCTTAATGCTGATATAATCGCGCCCGCGTTCTCGCATGACCTTTATTACATGATCTAGAGCAAATTGAAGTCTTACAGATTCCGAGACATCTTCGTAACACGTCCTTTCTTTTACAATTACTATTTTCCTCTTTTCGATCCTCAATATTCACCTTCCGCTTATGTGCATAACTACCCTTCGTCCTAAATTCCCAGATTCCCGATGGTGGCGAATATACCTTCATCGCCGTTACTTTTGAGCCAAACACTTAGTTATCAGTCTGTTCGGATTCCCACTCACCATCCTTACATAATAATCTACAGCAAAACTGGTTGTCGACTTTCTCTGAATCCTTCAACAAACCTGGTTCCTCTTATACCATTCTTTCCTTTCAAAATATGTACACAACAAATATCAACAATGTCTCACAGAGCATACGACTATATATCACATTCTAGCCATCCGGAACTGCCAATTTCAGATAACAGATCAAATATATCAATACTTACCGCAGTGACTTTCCATATCATCATTCAAATTCTCCCGTCGTATGTAAGGCTTTAAATATAAGGAATCTCATTTCCTATGACTTGGCTCTATCGCACGATCTGAGACAGAAAGAGGGTCAACAATCCCTAGATGCCCCGTAGCCTCCTGTTTATAAATGTGGTGCGCTTCACACCATAAACAGGACTCTACCGGACACGACTTTGCAGACAACCCCTAGGACAACCTGCTCTGATACCACTTTGTCACACCCTAGTCCCGCTGGGGTGTGATGGGCACCCGACCCTTACTTAGGGCCGAGCGAACCCTCTGACCCTTAGTACACACATAATCTTGTCAAACTTTTAAATCAAAAAAACGTAAAATACATAGTAGGCTTTCAGAAATACTCTTTTTCTTTATTCTCAAATCAACAAAATCTGTAATCATATGGGACTTATCATATAACACAAAATAACATATCGGCTGATGGAGCCGCTAACAAAACTGACAACCAATACCCATGACTCTGTCTGCAAAGTCTCTAACATTAATCAGACATTGTAGCACATATACTCTGACTCGGCAGCACTCCAGGAGCAAGTGGAGCTTGCCAACTCCGCTGGAACATCTTCTATAATAGCTTCAACTCATTTGCGTGTACCTGCGCGACATGAAACGCAGCCCCCGAAGAAAGGGGGTCAGTACAGAATATGTACTGAGTATGTAAAGCATGAAATACAGACAACAAAACCATAACCGAAACAAACAGCACAAAAGTGAGTACATTATCTGGATTACCAAAGTGATTATTTTCTAATCACAGACCGTGTATGCAGCGGTCACATGTCAGAAAAAGTGCAGATCCCGGATATCAGAATACTTGTTTCCAAGACACAGATCATATATGCCAAAGTCATATGTCAGAGGGAGATCGGATCCAGAATGTCAGAATAGTTATTTTTCAGGCACGGATCATGTCTGCCAATATCGTATATCAGAAGAAGTACAGAAGATACAGAATGCCAAAAATGCTTACCTTCCAAACACAAATCATATATGCCAAAATCATATGTCGTATATATGCATGTAACAGATCCCGACCCTCTCGTGAGGGACGCGGTGAACAGAATCATCATATGCCAAAATCATATAATATATATGCATGTAACGTGTCCCGGCCCTTTAGTGAGGGACTCGGTGGATAGAATCATGCATGCAACATCATGTATCATATATACATATAACGTGTCCCGGCCCTCTAGTGCGGGTCTCGGTGAATAGAGTTATCATATGCCATCCTGGCCGCCATCCCCGTATCATCACATCATCATATACATATTCATATAACGTGTCCCGGCCTGCCTATGAGGGATTCAGTGAACAATGCAGTGGAGTGCGCACGAGAACATGTCCTGGCCCGTGACTCAGTGAAAGATGCAGAGGAATGCCCACGATAACGTGTCCTGGCCCGGGACTCAGCGAAAGATACATTGAGGCGTGCACGAGCAGAGTAGTGAGAAACCATATGCACATAAATCAAGACTCGACAGACAAGTATTCTTATCGACATCTGATGGCTCAGAAACAAGTTTCGGGTCAATCCGACTTAGTATGCGAAAGTTATGAGCGTTTAAAGTACAAAACCTTCTACGAACGTTTCAGAAGCCATTTTTGGAAAATCAAAGCAATGATCATGTCAAGTACCTTTCGGATGTAGTTATGGATCAAATCAAATGGAACTTTTGGGACCATGTATACATATCAAATTATATCGAAGACTCGATGGAATAATCGAACGAACTATTATTTGAGAATCAAGACATTTGTCATACCAAATATAATTCGAATGCCACTCAGAAACATATCAAACATCATAAGCACATCAAGAGCCATAGGGATCATAGTCATATATCAAACCGATCCGAGACCATATACCAAAGTTAGGGACATTGATACTTACAGGGTTCTTTTAGGAACAGAAACTCTTTGAACGCTTCAGAAGCTTTCTTTGAAGAATCAAAACAATAGTCATATCAGTAGCTTTTCGAATCTCATTATGGATCAAATCAGATAGGTCTTTTGGAACCATAGATACGTATCAAAACATAGCAGACTGTTTTCAAAAGTCGAACACATTAATTCTTACAGAACTCTTTTAAGAACATATCAAAAGTGCATACGAATCATAAACGAGCTCAG
Source organism: Lycium barbarum (assembly GCF_019175385.1). Classification (NCBI taxonomy): domain Eukaryota; kingdom Viridiplantae; phylum Streptophyta; class Magnoliopsida; order Solanales; family Solanaceae; genus Lycium; species Lycium barbarum. The sequence goes on from NC_083345.1 coordinate 65,256,215, forward strand.
AATCACAGAATAGAGTAACCCCAATGTGCATATCAACATCATACCTTACTTGACTCTAGGACATGCCAAAGAAAGAAAGGGTAAGCCTTACATACCTGTCACACATCCAATTAGCTACGCTTATTCATCCAAATTTGCAGTCTACATTCAAGAGAATTGAAATAATCATTAGACTCGTCGACATACACTGAATTCATTTATAGTCTACCGAAATTTCGGCAGCATTTCCCCTGTAAATACACCATCCCCGAGAATCTAACTCGGCCAAAAATACAACAACAAATCCGAGAATTTAACTCGGGCAAAATATCAACAACAATACCAACAATTATTCTAACAATATCCACAATCGGTTCAAACGCATATTAACATTAGCAACTTTTTTCGTACGATTCAACAACATTCCATTTGTATTCAATTCAATCACACATAATCAAGCTAACACCAATAATTCCACTTTCAAGTATTAATCTGAAATCCTTCTTACATGATTCAAGAACACTTTAAACAATTCACATAATATTCAAAGCAACCCAATCAACATACTACTCCACCCGAAACCTTCCAAATTCAACAAGAACAACAACAATATATTTCTTCTCTTCCAACTTCATGAATTACACCAACAATTCACGTACTAACGACATTGTCTTCCATAAATACAAGAAGACTATATTCAAATCTCATTAACTTCTAAAACAACTCTCCAACCATTACAACTTCACTAGAATCATTAAACTTTCACTTTCACCATAGAATTCATTACAACCACAACCAAAATACTAGATAGAATTAGTTCATCATCCCCATACAACCCAACACACACACACGGCCAAGCATAGGATATACACGGCCAAACACCAACACACTAAATTCATGGTTTTCATTCATTTTACATCATGGAATTCACAACGCAACAATCAAATTACAAAATAAAATCAATTCATCATATCTACACCATACCACTTCCATTCAGCCACAATACTATCTCCACATTTTCATGAACTTTACCCACTTCTACATACTACAACACTTCACAAATCATTTATAACACATGAATAGAAGATTACACACATACCTTTCTCCACTTGTCTTCTTAACTTGGTTAGGGTTATGAATTGCCCAAATGAGTGCCTTGCTTGCTCTAACCACCACTCCATGTTGATAAGGACGTTCCACTTGGTTAAATTTCTTGAACAGAATAATTTTTCTTGATCAATTTTCCGTGGTTAAATTTTTTGGAACCATGGCCGAACTCTCTTCTTTTTTTTCTTTCTTTTTTTTTTTCTCCAAGCTTCTTGAAAATTCTTGAGTAGAAGATGACTTTGTCCTCTTTTTACTAGCATATATTTAACTCCCACATGGGCCTTGGCCCATTAGCTTGGCCGGCCACCTTGGCCATTTTCTTAAGCCCAAATTTTTTTTTTCTTTTTGTTTCAAGCCCATTTGTTTCATGACCAATTTTTGTAATGCATGAAAACTATTTTCCTAATTTCCAAATTCGCCCTTAGCCTTCCTCAATATTTCCGCATCAATATTTTCATAGACAAATTGTGTGCTAAACAAGATCAAGAACATAGCCTTGCTCTTAACTTCCCGCATTTATCTTGAATTATCCGAATGTACAAAATGCGGGATAAAACAGGGTTGATACACAGAAGATCGAAGCTGTAAAGAATTGTCCTAGGCCTACGACACCGACCGAGGTACGTAGTTTTCTGGGATTAGCAGGGTATTACAGGAGGTTTGTGGAGAATTTTGCATCGATTGCAGCCCCATTAACGAAGCTAACTCAGAAGGCAGCAAAATTTCAGTGGACAGATGCTTGCGAGCGCAGTTTCCAGTCGCTGAAAGAAAAATTGATTACAGCTCCAGTTCTAACTCTTCCCGAGGGGCCAGATGGGTATGTTATCTATTGTGAATCTTCCGGTATTAGGATAGGTTGTGTATTGATGCAGCATGGTCGAGTTATAGCCTTTGCCTCCCGACAGCTCAGACCGCACGAGAGAAATTATCCTACTCATGATCTGGAACTAGCCACGGTAATTCATGCTTTGAAGATATGGCGACATTACTTATATGGGGTTCATGTTGATATTTATACGGATCACAAAAGCCTTCAGTATATTTTTAAGCAAAGGAGCTGAATTTGCGGCAGAGGCTATGGCTCGAGTTGTTGAAAGATTATGATGTTGACATTTTGTATCATCCTGGAAAATCCAACGTTGTAGCCGATGCACTTAGCCGCAAGTCCATGGGCAGTTTGACCGACGTGCAGCCAGAAAGGAAAGAATTAGTTCGTGAAATTTATCAGCTAGCCAGTCTTGGAGTCCATTTGGCCGATTCTGGAAATATTGGGGTTTCTGTCCGAGAAGTTGCAGAATCGTATATTATGGAAGAATTAAAACAACGACAGTACGAGGATCCTATTTTGGTACAGTACAGAGATGCGGCCCTTGATAAGGAGAAGACCCAGTTAGAGATTTCACCTGACGGAGCATTATTATATAGAGGCAGGTTATGTGTACCTGACGTTGCAGGGCTGCGGCGACAGATTATGGGAGAGGAACATTATGCACGGTATTCTGTTCATCCTGGATCCACTAAAATGTACCATGATCTCAGATGTTTATATTGGTGGGATGGTATGAAAAGAGACATTGCAGAGTTCGTTGCTCAGTGTCCAAATTGCCAACAGGTTAAGATTGAGCATCAGAAGCTTGGTGGATTGTTACAGGAAATGGAAATTCCATCTTGGAAATGGGAAATAATTAATATGGATTTCATTACAGGTTTACCGCGCACTCCACGAAGATATGATTCTATCTGGGTTATTGTTGATAGGCTGACAAAATCAGCCCATTTTCTTCCGGTCAGGACCACCTATTCGGGTGAGGATTATGCCCGGTTGTATATTAAAGAGATAGTATGGCTTCACGGAGTTCCTATATCTATTATATCCGACAGAGGTGCTCAGTTTACAGCTAATTTCTGGAGGTCACTTCAGGAAGGATTGGGGACTCAGGTGAGTCTTAGCACCGCATTCCATCCTCAGTCTGACGGACAGGCCGAGCATACTATTCAGACGCTGGAAGATATGCTACAGGCCTATGGTATTGATTTTAGACGTAGCTGGGATGATCATTTGCCGCTTATTGAATTCACTTATAATAATAGTTATCATTCCAGCATCCAGATGGCGCCGTATGAAGCCCTATATGGTAGAAAATGTAGATCTCCGATTGGTTGGTTCGATGTGAGTGAAACTAAGCTAATTGGCCCAGATATGATCCAGCAAGTAGTCGATAAGGTGAAACTCATTCGGGAACGGTTATTAGCAGCCCAGAGTCGACAGAAATCATATGCAGACAATCGACGTCGACATCTGGAATTCCAGATTGGTGACTGGGTATTTCTGAAAGTATCACCGATGAAGGGTGTAATGTGATTCGGCAGAAAAGGAAAGCTCAGTCCGAGATATATTGGGCCTTATCAGATTGTTCGAAAGATAGGCAAGGTCGCCTACGAGTTAGACTTACCATCCGATCTGGAAGCAGTACATCCGGAATTTCATGTATCAATGCTCCGCAAATGTATTGGTGATCCTTCCAGAATATTTCCCATAGAAGATATCCAGGTAACATAGGAGCTGTCCTACGAAGAACAGCCGGTAGCCATCCTGGATCGTCAGGTGAGGAGACTGCGTACCAAAGATGTGCCTTCTGTTATGGTCTTGTGGCAGAGCAATAACCGAGAGGAAATGACCTGGGAAGCGGAGGACGAGATGAAGAAGAAGTATCCTGTTATATCCCGCATTTTGCACATTCGGATATTTTAAGGTAATTGCGACAAGTTAAGGACAAGGCTATATTTTGACCTTGTTTAATGCATAAGTTGTTTGTGAAAATTTTTGATGTGGAAGTATTAAGAAAGGCTAGGGGAAAAATGGGAATTTCACAAGATGGTTCATGGTAATATTGAAGAAACCTAAGGGAAAATTCGGAATTTGGAAAATAGTTTTTCATGAATTGCAAGACCAAAAAGAAAAAAAGAAAAAGTGGTCTTGGAAATTAAAGGGGCCATTTGGGCCGTCCCAAAATAATTGGGCCAAGGCCCATGTGGATGAAAAATAAATAAGACCCAAAAGATGACTAAGTCATCATATTTTCACTTCCACTTAGAAGATTCAAGAAATTTTGAGAAGGCAAGAATTAAAAGGCCATTCGGCCAAGGGCAACCAAACAAGAACCTTGGAAAAAAAAATGTTCAAAAATTATTTTCTACCAATTGGAAGGTCCCTAGCAAGGTGAAGTGATCATTGGAGCAAGTAGAACATTTATTCTTGCAAGCTACAAATTCTATTCAAGTGAAAAGTTAAGGGAAAAAGGTAAGATTCAATCTTTTTTTATATGTTATAGATGGTTGTGTATGTTGTAGTATGTACAAAGGAATGAAATTCATGAGATTTGGTGTGTTGGTGTTTGGCCATGTATATGCTATGTTTGGCCGTGTGTGTGTGTTGTGTTGTATAGAGATGATGAACTAATTTTATCTAGCATTTTGGGTTGTTGTTGCAATGAATTCTATGATTCTAGTGAAGTTGTAATAATTGGAGAGTTGCTTTAGAAGTTAATGTGATTTGAATATAGTCTTCTTGTAATTATGGAAGACAATGTTGATAGTGTATGAATTGTTGGTGTAATTCAAGAATTTGGAAGTGAGACATGCGGTTGGAAGATTATAAGTGGGTTGTTGTGTTTGAATTTGAAAGAAGAAAATATGTTGATTGGGTTGTTCGGAATATTATGAGAATTGTTTAAAGTGTTCTTGAATCATGTAAAAAGGATTTCGGGCTAATACTTGAATGTGGGGTCATTGGTGTTACCTTGAATATATGTGATTGAGTTGAATATAAATGAAAATGTCGTTGAATTGTATGACAAAGGTTGTTAATGTTAGAATGTGTCTTGAATTGATTGTTGATATTGTTAAGTGTGATTGTTGGTAATGTTGTTGATAGTTTGGACGAGTTGAATTCTCGGATTGTTGATTGTTGATAAATTGGCCAAGTTAGATTCTCGGGGATGGTGTATTTACAGGGGAGGTGCTGCCAAAATTTCGGCAGAATATAAGTAAATTCGTTTGAAGAACTAAGACAAGTGTGTGATGATGTGTCTAATGATTATGTCAATTCTCTTTAATGTAGATTAGCGAGTTTGGACAAATAAGTGTAGATAATTGGACGTGGGATAGGTATGTAAGGCTTACCCTTTCTTTCTTTTGGCATGTCCTAGAGCTCAGTAAGGTATGACATGACACGCACCTTGGGATAACTCTACTCTTTGATTCCGAGCTTGGTTATGATGCTTATTCTTTTTTGTCATGAGCATGTTTCATATGGATGAGGCTATTGTCTACTTCACATGGTTTTGATATGTATCCATGATTCCGAAGCTCCGTTTGATATGTTTCCGAGTTTGTCTATGATTCTTATTCACTTTTGATATGAGTACGCTCGATATAGTTGAGCTTATTATATGATTGAATAACAAGATGAGCATAAAGCATTCTGTTTCTAAATGATTTCTGTAAGTTTTAATGTTCCTAACTTTCGTAAAAGATCTTGGATTTGCTTTGAAACGTTCGTAAAAGTTCTGTGGTAAAAATGTCCGTAACTTTCTCATATTAAACCGGATTGACTTGAAACGTGTTTATGATCCTTCAAATGTCAGTAAGAGTACGTCCCTGTCGAGTCTTGATTTACGTGCATGTGGTTTCGCACTACTCTGTTCGTGCAAGTCTCAGTATGTCCTTCACTGCGTCCCGGGCCAGGGTATGTTCTCGTGCGTACTTCTCTGCATTGTTCACCGCATCCCTCTCACTTGCGGGCCGGGGCATGTTACATTTGATATGATGACATGATGATATGATGACGGGGTGGTGGTCAGGATGGCATATGATGACTTTATTCACCGCGTCCCGCAATAGAGGGCCGGGGCACGTTACATGCATACATGATACATGATATGGACATATATGATTCTACTTACCGCGTCCCTCAATGGAGGGCCGGGGCACGTTACATGCATATGTGATACATGACATTGGCATACATGATTTCATTCACCGCGTCCCTCAATGTAGGGCCGGGGCACGTTATATGCAAATATCATATAAAATGATGACATACATGATTCCATTCACCGCGTCCCTCAATGGAGGGCCGGGGCACATTATATGCATATATGATATATGGTAATGACATACATGAATTTACTCACCGCATCCCTCACTAGAGGGCCGGGGCACGTTATACGATACATGATATACGATGATGGTATACATGATTTTCATTTGAAAAGGCAAGTGCTTTGATGTTTAAAAGTTCATACTTGATTCTGGTAAACCTCTATTTCAGTTATGATTCTCTTTTACTGTGATTCTTACCTTACATGCTAAGTACATTTTCCGTACTAACCCCCCTTCTTCGGGGGCTGCGTTTCATGCCACGCAGATACACCCAGATGAGTACAGGACATTGCTAGAAGATGCTTCAGCTGGATTGGCATCTCCAATCGCTCCTGGAGTGTTGCCGAGTCAGAGTATATGTGTTATGATGTTTTGTCCGAAGTTAGAGACTTTGCAGACAGAGTCGTGGGTATGGAATGTCAGTGTTGTAAGCGGCTCCATCAGCCGATGTGTCATTCTGTATTATGTGATAAAGTCCATATAATTACAGATTTTGTTGGATTTGAGAACAAAGAAAAAGAATATTTCTGAAAGCCTTACCATGTATTTCATGTTTATTTGATTTAAAGGACCAATGAGGTTATGTGTGTATTAAGAGTCAGAGGGTTCGCTTGGCTCTAAGTAAGGGCCGGGTGCCCATCACACCCTAGCGTGATTAGGGTGTGACATATCCCCACTTGTTCCCTATGCCTACAGGTAATCTAAATTCCTTAATTGGTTATATTGATTGGTGAATGAATTATATGTGCTGTCCATAAAAAGAAACTCCCTGAAATGTTTGCAAGATCCTATAAGACTAGTTTAACATTCGAGGACGAATGTTCTAAAGGGGGGAGGATGTTATATCCCGTATTTTGCACATTTGGATAAATCGAAATAATTGTGACTAGTAAGAGATAAGGCAATATTTTGATTTTATTTAATATATAAGTGTTCGTGAAAAATATTGATGCGGAAATATTGAGGAAGGCTAAGGGCAAAATTAGAAATTTGGAAAATAGTCTCATGAACTACAAAATATTAGTCATAAGTAATTGGGCTTGGAAAATCAAAAAAAATAAAAAAAAGAGGCCCAAAGGGGGACGGCCATAGGGGGACGGTCCAAGGCCCATGTAGAAGCCAAATTAAGTAATAAAAGAGAGGGCCTATTATTTTGTCATCACATTTTAGAACATTCAAGAAAAACAAGAACTTGAGAGAGAGAGAGAGAGAGACAAGGGTTCGGCTAGAGGAGAAAAAGAAAGAAAAAAAATTGAAGTCATCAATCTTTGATCCAAAAATTATATTTTTCTAGTATTCTTGCTAATTCAAGGGTCCTCTTCAACGTGGTACAATTATTAGAGCAAGAAAACTACTTTTGTGGCAAGTTCAACATTCTAGTCAAGTGGAAATTTAAGGAAAAAGGTAAGAATTCATATTCTTTTATATGTTATGGAGGGTTTATATATGTTGTAGTAAGTAGAATTGAATGAAAATCATGGAAATGATGTGTGTGTGTGTGTGGCCGTGTGGGTGTGTGTGTTGAATGGTGGTCGTGTGGTTGTTGAATGGTGGAGGAGAGGTGAATTAATTTTATTTAGCATGTTAGTTGTGTTGTTGTGGCCTTTATGATGTAAATGAAGGTTTAATGGTTCAAGTTGGCATGGAAATTGGTTGTAGGTTGTTGTAGGAAATTATGTGATTTTAGTATGATTTTATGTAGTTGTGAGAATGAAGTTGCTAAAGTATGAATTTATGTTGTAGTTTATGAATTTGAAAGAAGGAAATGTGTTGTTATAGCTTTTGTTGCATTTGTAGAGTTTCGGGTGGAATATAGTTGGTTGGATAGTTTTGAATGTTGTTCGGGTTACTAATGTTAAAATATGTTCCAAATTGATTGTTGGTATTGTTGAAATGATTGTTGGTATGGTTGTTGATAAATTTGGCCGAGTTGAATTCTCGGGGTTGTTGTATTTACAGGGGAGATACTGCCGAAATTTCTGTAGACAAGTACTAGTTAGAATTGAAGTTCTAAGTACTTGTAGCTAATGTTTGGTAATTAATGACGTCATTGTAGATCTTGGGGAGCCCGAGACTTGAGTTGCGATTAGCTTAGGAGGCGAGCGAGGTATGTAAGGATTAACCTTTTCTTCTTTGGCATGATCCTTATGAAATAAATATATGACGCATATGAACGATTTCAGAAAGATTCTTATTCTTAGAGCCACTAGGATGGCTAACGTTCTTGATTTCTCATAAGCTATTCCGTATGGTTTTGATATGTATCCATGATGTCCGATGACGTGTATCTATGATGTCCGGAGTTTGGCCAATATGTTTCCCAATAGCATTTGAGAAACAAATGATATGACTATAGTTTTGACCTTCCAAATGTTAACACATTCCATTGCTCCATCGAGCCTTTGATATGTTTCGATACGTACATAAGACTCCAAAGGTTCTATTTGATTTGATCCATAACAATATCCAAAAGATTTTTGACATGATTATGGCTTTGATTTTCCACAAATGGCTTCTGAAACGCTTATAGAATGTTCTGTACTTCAAATGTTCGTAACTTTCTCATACTAGGTCGGATCGACCCGAAACTTGTTTCTGAGCCTTCAGGGGTCGGTAAGTATGTGTATATGTACATAAGACTCCAAAGGTTCTATTTGATTTGATCCATAACAATATCCAAAAGATTTTTGACATGATTATGGCTTTGATTTTCCACAAATGGCTTCTGAAACGCTTATAGAATGTTCTGTACTTCAAATGTTCGTAACTTTCTCATACTAGGTCGGATCGACCCGAAACTTGTTTCTGAGCCTTCAGGGGTCGGTAAGTATGTGTATCCATTGAGTCTTGATTTATGTGCATGTGGTTTCTCACTACTCTGCTCGTGCATACTAGTATGACATCGTTCGCCGGGTCCCGGGCCGGTTTATCGTCGTGCACACTATGTTATATTCGGCAGTATGATGTGTTACGGTTCGCCGAGCCACTTATTAAAGGGTCGGGTACCGTCTATATATGATGTTATGATGTGTTATGGCGTATGATGTGTTATGATGTTAAGATATATGTCGGGGTTGTACGGAGATTTGAAACCTTCTGGAGTATGATGTGTTGTGGCGCCAGCGTCGGAGTGGCGACCACGTTCCTGAGCCATATGCATGATTTTTTTTATTTGCATTATCTATGTTTTCAGAACAAGCTTTGATATACTGATTCTGTAATCATTTTCCGTACTCCTTATTTCAGTTATGATTTGGATTAGTATATTTCATGCTTTACATACTCAATACCTATTTCGTACTGACCCCCTTTCTTCGGGGGCTGCGTTTCATGCCCACAGGTGCAGACGTTCGTTCTGGTAACCCGCCAGTGTAGGATACCTATTCTGCTACTTTGGAGCGCTCCCTTTGATCCGGAGCTCATATTTTTGGTACATATCTTTGTTGTACATGTTTCTGTATATATATGACTATTTGGGGTATGGCGGGGCCCTGTCCTGTCATATGTTTCTTTAGTGGTTTGTAGAGGCCTGTAGACTTATATGTGGGTCATGGGTCATTATTGTTCGTTTACGTCTGTGATCGGTGTCTTAAGTGGTCCGTTTGCTGTGATGGCCGAAACGGCCCATATGTGTGTCTCTGGACGTATATATTTTGAGCGATGTGTTTTCCGCCAGCCTCGCCGGCTTCTGTATGATATTTTGCTATATATGACCGCTTAAGACGACATCTAATTTCAATATCTACATAACTTAATGTATGCTAAATACGGATAAGTCCTTGATATATCGATTTGGTAAGTGAGTGTGTATGGGTGTCCAGCTAGGGCACTAGTCACGGCCCACGGGGTTGGGTCGTGACAATAATTGTGATTTGTTATATTATGATTGTTATTGTGGGTGATTGGGAGTTGATATGGAATACGGGAAAAGTAGTAGAAACAAAGGAAGTGCTGCCCAATTTCCTCTAGAAATAGTAGTGCGTTCTTATAGTTGGTTAACTAACGATCGTACGAATCCTCTTTTTGAAGGTAGAGGCGTGACATTGAAGGAGAATAAGCAAACGCTAAATTGCTTAAACGACAAAGGTATGTGAGGCTTAACTCTTCTTTCAAAAGGCATGAATCCTTCAAGATTTCCACAAATCCTTCTATAAGATGAAGCTTAAGAGTCCTTCTATGTATTAATGTCACACCCCGACCTTACTAGGGTGTGATGGGCACCCGACCCTTACTTAGGGCCGAGCGAACCCTCTGACGCTTGTTGTACATAAAATTACGTCAAACGTTTTAAATCAAATCGGGTAAAATACATAGTAAATTTTTTTTTTGAAATATTCTTTTCAGAAATATTCCTTCTCGAATCTTCCAAGCGAACGAATCTGTAGTCATACACAATTCAATACACAACACAGACCAATCATAATGTCGGACGGAAAACAAAACGTACAAATTACTCAGATAATGTCATATATCGGACGGAATACAGAACGTACAGATTACTCAGATAATGTCATATATCGGACGGAATACAGAACGTACAGATGATGTCATATATCGGACGGAATGCAGAACATATAGAATACTCAGATGATGTCAGAACATACAGAATACTCAGAATCGTATGTCACATATGCGTATAACAGAACCCGGCCCTGTGATAAGGGACGCGGTAAACAGAATCATCATATATCAAATTCATGTATCATATATGCATATATCAGAACCCGACCCTCTAGTGAGGGGTGCGGTAACAGAGCCTGGCCCTCTAGTACGGGACGCGGTGAACAGACAGATCATATGCCATCCTGGCCACCACCCCATATCATCATATCATCATACCATATAACAGAGCCCGGCCCGCCTATGAGGGACGCGGTGAACAATGCAGAGGAATGCGCACAATAACAGAACCTGGCCCGGGACGCAGTGAATCATATCGTAGCGGACACACGAGGACATAACAGAACCTGGCCCGGGACGCAGTGAAAGATACATTGAGTCATGCACGAGCAGAGTCGTGAGAAACCACATGCATAGGAATCAAGACTCGACAGACCAGTATACTTACCGATACCTGGGGGCTCGGAACAGATTTCAGGTCAATCCGACGTAGTATGAGAAAGTTACGTGCGTTCGACGTACAGAACGCTTTATAAGCGTTTCAGAAGCCTTTTTCGGGGAATCAGAGTCAGTCATGTCAGACACCTTCAGATATCCTTACGAATCAGATCAAATAGAGATTTTGGAACCATATGTACATACAGAAAGACCATGAACGTTCTTGATACCGGAACCTCTTCGGACACTCCTAAACAATCCGATGTCGTATACAAAAGTTAGAGACGCTAAAGCTTACAGAGAACATTCATATTGGATACTCACATCAGAGTACTTATATCAGAATACTCATAGTAGATTACTGATAATAGAACACTTACATCAGAAATCATGTTTCAGAATGCTTATGTCGAATACTTATTTCAGAAGACTCATATCATAATACTTTATCCGGATACTTATATCAAAACACTTACGTCAGATTACTTATATCAAAATACTCATATCGAAATACTTATATCAAGGACTGACATTAAAACACTTATATCAAAATATTTATATCAAAATACTCACGTCAGAATATTTAAATCAAAATACGAATATCAGGGTACTTATATCAAATACTTATATCCAATTACTTATATCCGAGGATGAGCCAGAATCATAAACTCAGATCAAGAAGTGACTTAGAATCATAACCAGTCTCAGAATCATAGAACAGAGTTACCCCAAGGCAGCATATCACATCATACCTTACATGGCTCTAGGACATGCCAGAGATTGAAAGGGTAAGCCTTACATACCTGTGCCGCGACCAACTAGTTACGCTTGTGCATCCAACTTGTTTGCCTACATGCAAGAGAGTTCATCCATTCATTAGTTCCTTCGTCAAGTACTTGCCTCACCCTTGCAATACATTCATTTATATTCTGCCGAAATTTCGGCAGCACCTCCCCTGTAAATATACCACCCCCGAGATTCTAACTCGGTCAATTTTGTCAACAACAATCCGGGAATTCAACCCGGCCAAACCAACAACAATACCAACAACATCAATAAGAGGTTCAAAATACATTCTAACATTAGTAGCTCTTTTATATAAAATTCGACAATATTCCGTTTTCATTCAAATCAACCGCATACGATCGAACCAACACCCATATCCATACGTTCAAGTACTAATCTAAACCATTTAAACAAGATTCAAGAACGCCTCGGGCAAATCACAAAATATTCAGACAATCCTAACAATGCACCGTGGAACCCGAAATCTTCCAACTTCCATAGAAACCATCACAACACATTTCTTTCTTTAAGATTCACAAACCACAACTTAACAACATTATTATCATAATTACAAGAAACTACATTTGATTCACATTGGCTTCCAAAACAGCCCGCAACAATTACGAGACCAACTTGGGCCATTAAACTATCATTTACATCACATAATCCATAACACAATAACCCAAACATACTAAATAAAATTAGTTCATTCTTGGACATGCAAAACAGTTCATTTTCGACCAGCCCCTTCAACACACAAATTCCATGATTTTTCACCCATTTTCCACACGTTAATACAACACACAAGCATGTTGAATACTAACTAATTCATCACCCCAACACAACTCTACATACACATTGTTAATCACATACATACACGGCCAAACATCAACTCCAATATTTTACGAGTTCCATTCATTTCCACACATACCATAACATACACAAACCAAGTATAACATATAAAAGTAAGAATTGAACCTTACCTTCTTCCATCCATGTGTTCCCACGGCTAGAGTTATTCAAGACCACAACAAACGATTGATTTGCTCCAACAACTATTCCACGTCGTAGAGGGCCTTCCAATTAGTGGAAAACTAGAAGAAAAATAATTTTTCCAGGATCAACTCATGGGGCTGGTTCGGCCAGCCCCTATTGCCGCCTCCTCCTTCTTGTTTTTTTTTTCTTCATTTTTTCTTGAATTGTCTAGAATGAAAATGAAGATTTTGTCTTTCTTTCAAGACTTAATCATATATATATATAAGTAAGCTCCCAACATGTGAGGGGCACATGCCCCTCTCTAGAGGTTTCTTTCATTTGTTTTTTGTATTTTCCTTTAAAGTTGGTCAAAGAAGACCATTTGTCTTCTTAAGCAAGTTTTGACCCCTTCTTCTCTTTAATTCACAAATAGCCCTTATAGTTAATAAAATTTGGACATGCACCATGCATGTCACACGGCCAACATGGCCATTTCTTGAACTTCTTGGACCTTGCAAAATTCGCATTTTGCCCCTATTCTTTCCGTAATATTTCCATAGGCCATTTTGCGAATTTCTCTTCTTGTCTTTAGCCTCTCACAATATTTCCATACTAATAACAGTCATAAATAATATTTATAACAACTTCTGCATTAATATAATTTTGAAATTGGTTTCGCCCTTTACTTCCCACGACGACTCTGAATTATCCAAACGTACAAAATACGGGCTATAACATCCTCCCCCCCTTTAGAACATTCGTCCTCGAATGTTCAACTGGCCTTTTGGGGACTCGTAGCACTTCGGGAGGGGGTTTCTTTTATAGTTGCCCGTTTCTCCATGCCCATTTCATATAATCGAGTCTCTCCATCCTTATATGGGTCCTTATTCTATGCCATGAGTTTTCTAATCCGCTGGGCCGACATATTTTCCTTGTCCTTCTAAGGTCATCTCTTTTCTGTTACTGTTTCGTGACCGTATCTTAACAAAAGTCACACTTTTAGATTCTTACTACAACTCTTTCTTAGTCTCTTCTCGTATCTCTCGATACAGGCATACTTGTCTTTGACTTCATGTGGTGACGCTCATTTCGTTCATCGCTATTCCTTGTAAGCCTAATATGGCCTCCCCCCCTTTAAGGGGCTCCTTATAAGCCAACAGTTCTTCTTTTCAACTCCGTGCACAACATAGCAAAATTCCTTATCATAAGTTTTCCTTTCATTTTCCGTCGATATCCTGACATAGGAGATACCATTCATGTTCATATACATATACACATATAATTAGTATCAACTGACCCGCAAATTACCTTCAGACGCTATTCAAGCCTATCCAAATTCCAAAACTGCACTGCACTTTCTGTCTCTTTTCTAGTCTAGCCTGTCGCATTCTATGTGACCTCGTATGGTTTCCCAACCATTCCGTATACATTAAATTTCTCTTGGATTACTCCAGCTCCTGACCTGCTGCTCATATCTGAATTTTACAAAATTTTTAGAAAACTTCCCAGGGGGTCACCCATCATGAAATTGCTCCCGCCCGAGCACGCTTAACCTCGAAACTTTGATGGATTTCGGTGCCTTAGGGCCGATATAATCGCGTCCACTTTCCCTTATAACCTTTATTACCTGATCCGGAGCAGATCAAGGTCTCACAGATTTCGAGACATTTCTGTAACCCGTTCTATCCTTGCAATTACCATTTTACCCTTTTCCAACCCTTACTATTCGGAATTCACTCACACACTACAAATATCAACAACATCTCACGGATCGTACATATATATAACATGTTCCAGCCGGCTAGGGCCTTTATATATCGTTTCACATCGTATCATATCATATTACCTCATATCAGACCATATCATGTCATATCATGTCTTGTTATATCATATCATATCGTATCGCATCATATCATATCGTATCATATCGCGTCGTGTCATTTCATATGGGATCATATCATATCATACCAAATCACTATCGTACAGGGCTTCCGGTTTCTGATAACAGAACGAACATGTCAAAACTTACCTCCGTGGCCTTCCATATCATTATTCAGTTTTTCCCCAACGTATGTAAGGCTTATATTTGGGGTCTCGTTTCCCTATATCGGGGCTCTATCGCACGATCTATGACACAAAGAAGGTCAACAATTCCTAGATACCCCGTAGCCTCCTGTTTATAAGTGTGGCGCGCTACACACCCATAAACAAGACTCTACCGGGCACGACTTTGCAGACAACCCTTAGACCGACCTGCTCTGATACCACTTTGTCACACCCCGACCTTACTAGGGTGTGATGGGCACCCGACCCTTACTTAGGGCAGAGCGAACCCTCTGACGCTTGCTGTACATAAAATTACGTCAAACTTTTTAAATCAAATCAGGTAAAATACATAGTAATTTTTTTTTTTGAAATATTCTTTTCAGAAATATTCCTTCTCGAATCTTCCAAGCGAACGAATCTGTAGTCATACACAATTCAATACACAACACAGACCAACATATCGGCTGATGGAGCCGCTTACAGACTGACACACCATACCCACGACGCTGTCTGCAAAGTCTCTAACATCATACAGAAACCATAACACGCATACCAAACCCTGACTCGGCATTCCTCCAAGAGCAATTGGAGTTCGCCACCACTGCTGAAATATCTTTTATAGTGTCCTTATCTCGTCTGGGAGTACCTGCGCGGCATGAAACGCAGCCCCCAAGGAACAGGGGTCAGTACGGAATATGTACTGAGTATGTAAGGCATAGAATACAGAAAGCAGAACCATAATCGAAACAAACAGTACCAAGAGTACACATGTTATCCAGATTACCAAATTACTTGCTTCTCAGACGCAATTCATACAGACCAATACCGACCATACAGACCGACACAGACCATACTGACCAATACAGATCATACAGACCGTACAAATCATACAAAGCATAACAAAATCATACAGAGCATACAGAATGCCGACATACTTACTTTCCAAACACAGATCGTACATACCGATACCAGATGTCAGAAGGAGTGTGGCACGTACAGAACACACAGATAAGGTCATACGTCAGACGGAGTACAGAACGTACTGAATACTCAAATGATGTCATATATCGGACGAAATACAGAACGTACAGATTACTCAGATAATGTCATATATCGGACGGAATACAGAACGTACAGATTACTCAGATAATGTCATATATTGGATGGAATACAGAACGTACAGATTACTCAGATGATGTCATATATCGGACGGAATACAGAACGTACAGATTACTCAGATAATGCCATATATCGGACGGAATACAGAACGTACAGATTAGTCAGATAATGTCATATATAGGACGGAATACAGAACTGTTATATCCCGCATTTTTTTTCCGCATTCGGATAGTTTAAGGTAATTGCGGGAGATTAAGAGCAAGATTGTAATTTTGAGTGCAATGAATGAGGAAGGTCAAGGGCATAAAGGGAAATTCACAATATGTCTCGTGAAAATATGGAGGAAGACGAAGGGCAAATTTGAGATTTGGAACATAATTTTTCATGAATTAGAGGAAATTTGCTAGAATTTTCAAGAAAAGGGGCCACTTGGCTGTGGACCCCACTTTCAACCTGGCCAAATGAAATCAAGCCAAGCTAGGGGCAAAATGTTTAATTACTATTGGAAGGGACTAAGTATATATACATGTGGAAAGATGATTTATTCATCTTATTTCCTCTAGAATCTTCAAGAAAAGAAGAACAAAATAAAGAAGGAGAAAAACCCTCAAGGCCTTTCGGCCAAGATCAAATTTCCAAGGAAAAATTGATAAAAACTCTTCAAAAATTATTTTCTACCAAGTAAAGGGTGCTTAACAAGGTGGAGTTGTTGTTGGAACAAGAAAGATTCAAAATCATACAAGATGCTAAGTTGTAGTTAAGTGAGAAGTTGAAGAAGAAAGGTGAGTTTTGATCTTTCTTTATGTGTTGTACATGGTTTATATGTGTTGTAGTAAGTTAAAATGGATGAAATTCATGAAAGAGAGGAATATGGTATGTGGCCGTGTATATATGTATATGTGTAGGAATCATATTTCAATTATTTTGTTTAGTGTTTGGTTGGGTTCTTGTTGTTGTAAATACTATATTGATAATGGAAGTTGAATGAATTTTGAGAGGTTGTAGTGTGTATGTTGGTGTTGGCCGTATGGTTATGGTGGAAGATGGAAGAGAATAAGTCAATTTTATTTAATATTTTGCTTGTTGTTATGTTGTGGACTCTATGTTGCTAATGAATGTCTAAGGACCTTAGTGAAGTTGTAGTAGTGGAGACTTGTTTTAGAAGTTATATGAATGGAATGTAATGTTCTTGCATGCATGGAAGGTAATGTGGTTAGTATGATGTTGTTGGAATATAGATTATGAGGTTGCTATTGTTTTCATTGAAGTCGGAAGATTTTGAAGAAAGTAGTAAATTGAGATCATGCATATTGAATGGAATATGTGAATTGCTAGTGTGATTGTTGAATTATGTTAATAGTTTGGTCGGGTTTGAATTCCCGGATTGTGATTGATGAGAATTTGGTTGTGTTGAATATTGAGCATGGTGTATTTACAGAGGAAATGCTGCCGAAATTTCGGTAGCCAAGTGTTTCCTTAAGATTCTAACTCTAAGAATCCTAATAAGAGTTTTGGTAAACATGACCAATTTGCAGATTTTGACGAGATTGCGACGTGAACTCGGAATAGCAAAAGAAGCGGAAAGAGGTATGTAAGGCTTCACCCTTCTTTCTATGGCATGTCTTAGTTGTAATAAGTTGGGTACGAGCCTCGGGGACAACCCGGTTCCCCGGAATCCGCACCTAAAGTTTTCTACCTTTTGTTCAATAGAATTGAACTAAAAAGTGTGCCAATTGTTGGAAAAACCTCCTACACTCTCAGAACTTGTATAAATGGGACCCGATTACCCTAAGACCCTCACAAGTAACGCTATAACGCGTATCATACGTAAATCGTATACGCTACCTCATCCGGCCTAGGTGGGCCCGTTACTCTCGGATTCCTCTATAGTCTTGGTTGACTTACTTAAGGTGAATTCAAAGGGGACCTTTGATCCCGATCTTGTCAGCGAATGACAAAGCACTATGACTACTCTAACAAGAGTGTTTCTATGGGATAATGATAACGACAAGGTTAGACAAGAGAATGCGCTTGATAAGTACGACCGGAACGATCCTATGACTGAGATTTCTAAGCTAAGGATCCAATGTGAATATGAAATTGATAAACTAATTTTCTAAATCATATTTATATCTTCTGGTTATAACTTTATTTTCTAAGACTCCAAAGCCTATGACTGTCATCTACAATGCCCACGATTTCATTCTACGGTTACTGTAACACTATTCTCCGTTGATAGTCTCGCCTTAAAATTACTTGTTCCTTCAAGGTGAGACAAAGCTATCACTAGCATTCCGTAACGTAATCGGAGATCGCCGACCTTATGTCACTCCAATGAATACGTGATTTTTCTTGGCTCTCTCGTGTGATTATATGATATATGTATATAAAACGGGTATATGTGTATGGATATGTATATATATATAAGATAAAGTAAATTGTATATAAGAAATGTATATGTATGTGTGTATGGGGAAAAGGGAAGGGCCACTGTTATATCACCACCTAATTCAGCTGGATTCCATCCTGGACGCGGGATGCCCGGACGCGGGATATGGGAAGAGCCGTACGCGGCGACTGTATACATATATATATGATGTATGATACATATGTAATGTAATGTGTTGGGTCACCGTTGGGGAGGGGCTTGGGAGAGCCGATGTATTCGGCGCCTGTAAATGTGAATGAAAGATACCGTTATTGAAATGTACTGTTTTCTGCACACGAGAATAAGAAATATAAAAATGTTGACTCCTATGCCCATGAAAAGAAACGTTTCAAAGATGAAAAGACAAGCGTACATGACAGCTGGCCTAAAGAGGGGCCTTCCTATGTACAGGTTACGTTCTTGCCTCGTTATACGCCCTATGGCTCCGTGATATTATTATTGATCGTACTTTATGTTACTGCTTACAGTGTTTTCCATGCCTTACATACTCGGTACATTATTCGTACTGACGTCCCTTCTTGTGGACGCTGCGTTCATGCCGCGCAGGTTAGCAGGTATACGGACCGGGTCTCTAGGGCTCTATCTGCAGCATTGGGCAGCGCTCCAGTTGTTCCGGAGCCTCACTTCAGTGGTACTATTTTGTGTATGCATTCTCAGGCACGACAGTACTCGGCCCTTTCTATGTATAAATGTTCTATGTCTAGAGGCTCGTAGACAGATATGCACAGTCAGTTATGTACAGTTAGATATGTGGTATTTTGGCGTCTTAATGTTGTTGTATAAAGTGATAACGAAGTTTACTAGTCTATGTTCATAATGACGCTGTTAATGTTAGCGTTTTAAAAAAAAATATATGGCACTATTCATATGGCTTGCTAAGAGGTGGAGGTAAAACGACAGACAAGGGGTGCTCGGTACAAGTATCGGGTACTCGTCATGGCCCCGAGTCGGGTCGTGACAAGAACGTACAGATTACTCAGATAATGTCATATATGGGACGGAATACAGAACGTACAGATGATGTCATATATCGGACGGAATGCAGAATATACAGAATACTCAGATGATGTCAAAACTTACAGAATACTCAGAATCGTATGTCACATATGCGTATAACAGAACCCGGCCCTGTGATAAGGGACACGGTAAACAGAATCATCATATATCAAATTCATGTATCATATATGCATATATCAGAACCCGACCCTCTAGTGAGGGGTGCGGTAACAGAGCCCGGCCCTCTAGTACGGGACGCGGTGAATAGACAGATCATATGCCATCCTGGCCACCACCCCATATCATCATATCATCATATCATCATACCATATAACAGAGCCCGGCCCGCCTATGAGGGACGCGGTGAACAATGCAGAGGAATGCGCACAATAACAGAACCTGGCCCGGGACGCAGTGAATCATATCGTAGCAGACACACGAGGACATAACAGAACCTGGCCCGGGACGCAGTGAAAGATACATTGAGTCATGCACGAGCAGAGTCGTGAGAAACCACATGCATAGGAATCAAGACTCGACAGACCAGTATACTTACCGATACCTGGGGGCTCAGAACAGATTTCAGGTCAATCCGACGTAGTATGAGAAAGTTACGTGCGTTCGACGTACAGAACACTTTATAAGCGTTTCAGAAGCCTTTTTCGGGGAATCAGAGTCATAGTCATAGCAGACACCTTCAAATTTCCATACGAATCAGATCAAATAGAGATTTTGGAACCATATGTACATACAGAAAGACCATGAACGTTCTTGATACCGGAACCGCTTCGGACACTTCTAAACAATCCGATGTCGTATACAAAAGTTAGAGACGCTAAAGCTTACAGAGAACATTCATATTGGATACTCACATCAGAGTACTTATATCAGAATACTCATAGTAGATTACTGATAATAGAACACTTACATCAGAAATCATGTTTCAGAATGCTTATGTCGAATACTTATTTCAGAAGACTCATATCATAATACTTTATCCGGATACTTATATCAAAACACTTACGTCAGATTACTTATATCAAAATACTCATATCGAAATACTTATATCAAGGACTGACATTAAAACACTTATATCAAAATATTTATATCAAAATACTCACGTCAGAATATTTAAATCAAAATACGAATATCAGGGTACTTATATCAAATACTTATATCCAATTACTTATATCCGAGGATGAGCCAGAATCATAAACTCAGATCAAGAAGTGACTTAGAATCATAACCAGTCTCAGAATCACAGAATAGAGTTACCCCAAGGCAGCATATCACATCATACCTTACTTGGCTCTAGGACATGCCAGAGAATGAAAGGGTAAGCCTTACATACCTGTGCCGCGACCAACTAGTTACGCTTGTGCATCCAACTTGTTTGCCTACATGCAAGAGAGTTCATCCATTCATTAGTTCCTTCGTCAAGTACTTGCCTCACCCTTTCAATACATTCATTTATATTCTGCCGAAATTTCGGCAGCACCTCCCCTGTAAATATACCACCCCCGAGATTCTAACTCGGTCAATTTTGTCAACAACAATCCGGGAATTCAACCCGGCCAAACCAACAACAATACCAACAACATCAATAAGAGGTTCAAAACACATTCTAACATTAGTAGCTCTTTTATATACAATTCGACAATATTCCGTTTTCATTCAAATCAACCGCATACGATCGAACCAACACCCATATCCATACGTTCAAGTACTAATCTAAACCATTTAAACAAGATTCAAGAACGCCTCGGGCAAATCACAAAATATTCAGACAATCCTAACAATGCACCACGGAACCCGAAATCTTCCAACTTCCATAGAAACCATCACAACACATTTCTTTCTTTAAGATTCACAAACCACACCTTAACAACATTATTATCATAATTACAAGAAACTACATTTGATTCACATTGCCTTCCAAAACAGCCCGCAACAATTATGAGACCAACTTGGGCCATTAAACTATCATTTACATCACATAATCCACAACACAATAACCCAAACATACTAAATAAAATTAGTTCATTCTTGGACATGCAAAACAGTCCATTTTCGGCCAGCCCCTTCAACACACAAATTCCATGATTTTTCACCCATTTTCCACACTTTAATACAACACACAAGCATGTTGAATACTAACTAATTCATCACCCCAACACAACTCTACATACACATTGTTAATCACACACATACACGGCCAAACATCAACTCCAATATTTTACGAGTTCCATTCATTTCCACACATAGCATAACATACACAAACCAAGTATAACATATAAAAGTAAGAATTGAACCTTACCTTCTTCCATCCATGTGTTCCCACGGCTAGAGTTATTCAAGACCACAACAAACGATTGATTTGCTCCAACAACTATTCCACGTCGTAGAGGGCCTTCCAATTAGTGGAAAACTAGAAGAAAGATAATTTTTCCAGGATCAACTCATGGGGCTGGTTCGGCCAGCCCCTATTGCCGCCCCCTCCTTCTTCTTTTTTTTTCTTCATTTTTTCTTGAATTGTCTAGAATGAAAATGAAGATTTTGTCTTCCTTTCAAGACTTAATCATATATATATATATATATGTAAGCTCCCAACATGTGAGGGGCACATGCCCCTCTCTAGAGGTTTCTTTCATTTTTTTTTTTGGATTTTCCTTTAAAGTTGGTCAAAGAAGACCATTTGTCTTCTTAAGCAAGTTTTGACCCCTTCTTCTCTTTAATTCACAAATAGCCCTTGTAGTTAATAAAATTTGGACATGCACCATGCATGTCACACGGCCAACATGGCCATTTCATGAACTTCTTGGACCTTGCAATATTTCCATAGGCCATTTTGCGAATTTCTCTTCTTGTCCTTAGCCTCTCACAATATTTCCATACTAATAACAGTCATAAATAATATTTATAACAACTTGTGCATTAATATAATTTTGAAATTGGTGTCGCCCTTAACTTCCCACGACGACTCTGAATTATCCAAACGTACAAAATACGGGCTATAACAATTAAATCCCCTATGAGCATGATAGTGATGACAACGAGCTAGAGTCTAGAGACTCAAGATATTGTGGCATGATGTTCCTACAATGCTAATGATGTTATTATTGTTAACACTCGCCTTACGTTTTCTTCCCTTCAAGGCGAGGCATGATACTCATAAATGTCTATAATACAATCGGTGGTTCACGACCTTACGTCACCCCGACATAGTATGGTTATCTTAAAGCTTAATGAATGCTCTTAATGCTATTGTATGTTATGACAATAAGATGATAAGTAATGCTAACTTGTAACACTAAGGGATACATGGAACACCAAGAAATGATAACATGATGCTATGGCTTGAGATGTATAATAATGATGTGTTATGATTGCTGTTGTGATGATAAGATTTCCACCGCGCCTATATGGCTGGGCATGTCACCGCTACTGCGGGCTGCGTATGATTCCACCGCGCCTATATGGCCGGGCATGTCACCGCTAATGCGGGCTGCGATGTTTACACCGAGCCGAGAGGGTCGGGCATGATCACCACTAGTGGGCGGCATATGAGGGTTACCCGGACGCCGGTAACGATACAGATTAGGATGTGATGAGGCATATGATGACGTACGTGATGATGTATGGGATGTGATAACATGGGTACTATGATTGTGTAAAATGTGAAATTTGATAATAATACAATTGCCTATGACATGTGTGCAGGTTATATCTTTGTCCCATGACTCATGATCTTTCTATTCTGTTTGTTTATTTCATTCCTCCCTTACATACTCAGTACAATATTCGTACTGACGTCCTTTTTCTTTGGACGCTGTGTTCATGCCCACAGGTAGACAGGGAGGAGATCTTGCTCCGGATTCTTAGAGGCTGCTAGCTGACTGAAAGCCCTCCATTGTCCCGGAGGTGCCTATGATGATTCTTTTGTGTACAGTTGTAGATGTCATCTCTTAGAGGCTCGTAGATACTCGACGTGGGTCGTGTGGTTTCATGGCATGGTCATTATATATATATATATATATAAATATATATATATATATATATATATATATATATATATATATATATATATATGTGTGTGTGTGTGTGTGTGTGTGTGTATTATTTTGCTAGCCTAAGGGCTCGTATGTATAAAAGCATTTCGTTCCTAAATAAAAATGGATTTTATTATAAATTAAGCATGAATCGGATAAATGATTGCTAAATAAGCTTAAGAAGTGATGGAACGAGCGGTGCTCAGTGGTTAGCCCCGAGTACCCGTCACGGCTCCTAACCGGGTCGTGACAGAAGAAGTGCCTATTGCTATTCTAGATAGGCAAGTGCGAAGACATCGAAATAAAGAGGTAGCTTCAGTCAAAGTCTTATGGTGAAACAACAATCGGGAAGAAATGACTTGGGAAGCGGAAGAGAAGATGAAGTCCAAGTACCCACATTTATTTCGACCCCCAGAGGAGATCCAAGATGAAATGCCAACGGTATAAGGTATGTATGCTTTATCTTTATGCTTTTGGTCGTGTGTGGCCATATATATGTTGATATTGTGATGTAGCCCTGTGAGGCGATGATATTATGGGTTGTTATGACAGGTTGGTAGTGCTAAGTTACAGGGGAAACTCTGGCAAAATTTTCGTAGAATCCTGAGTGTTTAACATTCGAGGACGAATGTTCCAAAAGGGGGGGAAAGTGTTACATCTCGAAAATTTCCCCGTGAACATATAACGAATAAACTAACGAACAATACGAGTATACGA
This sequence comes from Lycium barbarum, assembly GCF_019175385.1. Classification (NCBI taxonomy): domain Eukaryota; kingdom Viridiplantae; phylum Streptophyta; class Magnoliopsida; order Solanales; family Solanaceae; genus Lycium; species Lycium barbarum. Next base: position 65,280,659 of record NC_083345.1, read on the forward strand.
TGCTTTAACCAGAAGGGAATGACGTTTGACGACCCTAAGTAAGATTTCAAAGGCAATGGGAATAAGAGATAAGGTTATGCTCCACAAGGACCAATTATAGGTTTTGAAGACGTGAAAGTTGCAGATTTGCACTTTGGCCCAGTCGGTCGTAAAGATGAAATACGGACCGTAAAGTAGTATACGGCCCGTAAACCACCATGTCGTATTCCAACTTACAAAACTTCAACTTTCTGTCAAATGCACAAATGGTTAAATATGACTTGGAATACGGACCGTAAATTGAAATACGGCCCGTAAACTGCGATCGTAAATCACCATGATCCCCAACATACCTTTCTGGTTTTGATATGCATAAATACGACCACGAAATACGGCCCATAAACTGGAATACGGATCGTAAAATGGGTTTACGACCACTGTGCACTTCAACTAATATTCATTCCGGATTAGATTTTAAGTCATTAAAAGGAGACCCAAGCTCATTAAATTCATTTCATCTCCATGATATTTCTCTCTAGAAACCTCTAGAATACTCTCCACTCTTCATGACAAGAAAATCAAAGGAAATCTATGATCAATAACACCAGATCCATGAAACAAAGTGTATGAAACCTAGCTAAAGTTCATCTCTCTCAAGAAAACCCAAAGGAAGTGAACTAGGGTTTTGGTGCAACAAGAGTAATATCACTCAAGCCTTGTTCAGCCATCATCTAAGGTAAGTTTCATGACTATACCATGTTGTTTAAGGTATTGGAAGGTTAAGATATTTGAATTGTAGAAAGACACAGGAAATGGGTCATTAATGAGTGAATAGTGTCATGTTAGGATGGTAGTTGGATTGAATCATAAATGTTGGGGTGTTGTGATTATGAATACGTTATAAATGATATTTAGGACATGGAATAAGTATTATATATGAGGAAACACGATAGTAAGCTATACCCATAAATATGGAGAAATTGAAGAGAAATGGTGGATTGTGGTCAATGTATATGAATGATGATTGTTGATTGCGATATTTTGAATGTTGTTGTGAGCGTGTGGGAGATGATATAGAATATGGGAAAAGTAGTATAAACAAAGGAAGTGTTGCCCAATTTTCCCTAGCCTTAGAAAGCCCGTTCTTACAACTGCTTAGCTAATGACAATATAAATTCTCTTGAAGGTAGAACGTGTGCATTAAAGGAGAACACGCAAGCGATAGCTTAGTTAAACGTCAAAGATATGTAAGGCTTATCCCTTCCTTCAAAGGCATGAATCTTTCAAGCTTTCCATGATCCTCCTATATGATGGAACTTATGAGTCCTTAAAGATACTAAATTACATACGAGCATGATAATGATGATAATGAGTGAAGTATAGAGATTCAATAGTTCATGATTTGATGATCCCATAACGCTGATGATGTCATTATTGTTAAATTCACCTTATGCACTATTTCCTTCAAGGTGAGGCAAGGTACTCATAAATGTTCATAATATAATCGGGGGCTTACGACCTTACGTCACCCCGACAAAGCCATGGTTGTCTTCAAAGTCTAATGTATGCTCCTAATGCTAAATATGAAATAATGCTGGGTCATGATATGTCTATAAGATGTTTAATGATGCTAGCTTATAATATGCCTATGTTACGTATGAAAATGCCAAGCTATGATAAGATTGTGATACGTTCATGAAATGTGCAATAGTGATGGGTTATGATTGATTATGTGATGATGAAATTCCACCGCGCCAGAATGGCCGGGTATGTCACCGCTAAGGCAGGCTGGATATGGTTCCACCGTGCCTAGATGGTCGGGCATGTCACCGCTAAGGCAGGCTGCGATGTTACACCGAGCCTAGAGGGCCAGGCATGATCACCACTAGTGGGCGGCATATGATGGTTACCCGGACGCGGGATAACAATGAGGATTGTGATGTGATGAGATATGTGATGTGACGAGATATGTGACGTGATGACATATGTACCGTGATTATGTAAAATATGATATATGTACGAAATGTAATTGCTTATGACAGTCTCGTAGGTTATGTCTTTCTCTTATGGCTCATGATCCTTCTATTATATTTATTTCATTCTTGCCTTACATACTCAGTACAATGTTCATACTGACGTCCGTTTTATTTAGACATTGTGTTCATGCCCACAGGTAGACAGGGAGGTGAGCTTGAACCAAATTCGTAGGAGCTGTTAGCCGATTGAAAGCACTCCTTTGTTCCGGAGGTGCTTGATTATTCTTTTGTGCACATTTGTATATGTTGGGCTCGATGGGGTCCTATCCCGTCTATGCATTTTGTACTTCAGTAGAGGCTCGTAGATACACAGTGTGGGTTATGTGGTCTGATAAGGTCATTATGGTATAATTGTATATGTTATTTTTATAGCCTAAAAGACTTATGTATATGAAACTATTCATGTTTACAAATGAAACATGACTTTCTTATGAGTTGACTATAAGACCGATAAAATGGTAGTTAATGAGCATGATGAGTAGTAGAACGAGCGGTGCTCGGTGGTTAGCCCCGGGTACCTGTCGCGGCCCCTAGCTGGGTCGTGACAGATTCGATTGGAAGGGTCTATGTTTAATATACTTAGGTTTGTCCATAAATTCGCCCTAATTGGGTCTTACTTTTATCCTCTTTTCTCATCCCCTTTTCTTCGTATCCTTTATTTTTCCGTGTTTGAATTGATTTGGCTTCTTTCCCAAATCGATTCGTATTATTTGGTATCAGAGCATAGGCTAAGAGATTGTTCCTACAATTTCTAATCCTATGCTAAAAAAAATCCAAAAAAAAAAAATCAAAAATTGAAATTGTTGTTTGCTTGAGTGTTTCGTAGTTGAATTTGAGCTTATTGAGGTGAAATACATCTAAATTCGAAGTTTGAAGTTGTTTGGGTGGGTTTTGATGTTTTTACCATTGAAGCTTCATCAAAGCTTGAAGAACTCAAGTGGGTTTGGTTGATTTTGATAATATTGAGTTGTGATTGGTATTGGGCTTGTTGTTGTTTAGGAGAAAAGGAGCTTAGATTCGAAATTTGAGTTAATTTGGAGTTAATTTGAGGGATCTACTATTTTTGGATTTTGAAGGTTTGAAGAACTTAAAGGACAAGCAAGTGGGTCTTCAATTTTAGTTGTTCAATGGGTCTCAATTTGGAGTGGGCTTAGTTCTCTAGGTGGAGGGGAGGCTAGATCCAAAATTTGGGGTCAATTGGAGTTGGAATTGAAGTAGTTGAAAATTCTAATGTTCTTGAAGATCTTCATATCTTTATGAGGAAGAAGATGACCCAAGGTTGCATTTGATCCAAAATAATTTTTCCAAAGTTGTCAAAAGGTGTTTTCCTACCCCCAAAGGAGAAAATACTAGGTTGTATGGGTTCAACAAGTCAAGGGAAATTCAGAAAATCCAACCAAAGATCGAGTTGAACAAGTATAAGACGTCATTGTTGTGGGGAATACGGTCCAAGCATACGAACCGTATAAAAATCCACGGACCGTATATTTCCATCGTGAATTGGGAGCCACGAATGTTATATCCCGTATTTTTGAACCTCGGATTATCTCCTGGGGTGGAGCCCACACACCGAGATTTTTTTTTGGAACATCTGAAAAGTCATATGAATCCAATATGTAAAGTTAAACACAACTAATGAAGTGCCCTTGGGCTAAATCAAAGTGGAAGCCCTCCAAACGAATATGTTTAAGAAAACGTTTTCGGGTGACCTGACTTTGAGGGGAAAAAACGGTATTATCAGTTAGGAATTTGGAAAAATACCAAGAAATAGAAGTTGTAGATAATTGAATTAGCTTTCCATCCATAGGTCGTGGGTTCCCAGGTGACGTCGGTACAAGGAGATATGAACATTCTAAGGTCGAAAGGTCAGTGGGCTAGGCCCAACTCGGGACCAACCGAGTTGGCCCAAAACAAAAATGAAAAGAAAAATTTAGGCCGAAGGTTGAAGGGAGGCCGGCCAAGCCTTGGCCCAAACCCACAATATGAAATTGTCATGTGATTAGTCATGTGACAATTATATTAAAAAGGGGTCTTTATCCTTTTGAAGCTTCAAGAAAAATTAGATAAGGAGAAGACAAAAGATGAAGAGCAAGAGAAAGGGGCCATTTCGGCCAAGACCATGGAAATTAGGTGCTTTAAATTTTGTTCCAAAAATTAATTTCTTGTAGTATTTCCACTAATTCAAGGGTCCTCTACAACGTAGTATAATTGTTTCGGAAGATAAGTCATCCGTTTCATTGTTTCCGCACTTTGGCCAAGTGAAGAAGTTGAAGAGAAAGGGTAAGATTTAATTCCTTTTTATGTGTTATGAAGGTTTGGTTTATGTTGTGGGAGGTAGAAAGGGTTAAAATTCATGAAAATATGGAAGTTGCATGAATATATATATGTATGAATGTAGCTGTGTACATGTGTGGTTGTGTAGTCAAAGATGAGTTAATTTTATGTTGTATTCTAGTTGTGGTTATGGTGAAATTCATATTGGAAATAAAAGTTGATTTAATTTGGTTGAAGTTGGAATTATATGTATTGACCGAGTGGTATATTGAAATTGGAATGTGAATGAATTAATTTTGTTTAATATGTTAGTGGTGTTGTGGTGATCCTTGCAATGTAAATGAAGGTAAAATGATATAAGTTTGCATTGTAATGGAATGTAGAAGTTTGTGTCATTTTAGTATGATTTTATGACATTATGGAAATGAAGTTGTTAAGGTGCAAATAATGATGATTTTTGATGTAATAGGAAGATGGAAACATGTTATGAATAAGTATGTTAAAGATTAGAAGTTTTGGATGAATTATGACTTTGGTGGAAAGTTTGTATATTTTGTATATCTTGTGAATATTTTGTGGAAATGATATGAAATGCTTCCAAATTATATTGTGATGATCTAGATTAATGATGAATATGAAAACATTGAGTTTGGTTTGGAAATGGGAAGTCGGAATGGAAGTTATTACATTATGTTGGAAAGAAGACTAGTTGTGTTATATTGTGTTTTATAGTGATTATTGTTGTTGTTGATGTTGTTGTTGGGTTGTTGTTGATTGTTTTGGCCGAGTTAAATTCTCGGGGAGGCTATATGTATAGGGGAGATGCTGCCCAAATTTCTGTAGGCAAATATGAATAAGGATTGAATACTTAAAGACTTGAAATTGAGAATTGGTAAATGTGACCAATTGCAGATTTTGGGCGAAACGGGAAGTGAATTTGGAAAGGCGTAAGGAGCGTATAAGGTATGTAAAGCTATCCCAATTCTTCTTTTGGCATGTCCAAGGTATACTAGGATCGGATTTGAGCCCCGGAATATATTCTGTCCATCGGAATCCACGTTTGAAATTGTCACTTTTTCATTCAATAGAATTGAACCCTTTAGGTATGCTTTGTTGGAAGAATTAGGCAAACTTTCACAAATTGTTTAGAAAGTTATGAAATGTCCATAGTACCTCTATAGGTGACCCCATAAGCTTAAAATACGTAATTTGAGCCCACCGCTTCGTTTGTCCGAGGTGGGCCCACTATTTCCGATTTTACCCTTTTGTGTTTATGACTTGTCTTCGAGCGGCTTTAAAAGAAATGTTTTAACTACTCCTCTAGCTATTATCTAAAAGATTGTTTTAAATATTCCGTTAAGTCTTATAAACTGTTTTGGAACTTGGAAACGATCTCAGAAAGATTGTGCCTCCGTAACCCATTATGACATCTGAAATTCACTTACTATGATTCCGTCCGATTTCATTGCTTTGATTTGTCATTCGATATGCCTCATTGAGTCTCTGGAAATATATATGGTATTTTATTGCATTTAGTTTCTCACTACTCCGTTCGTGGATGCCTCAATGTTTCCCACACTGAGCCCGGGCCAGGATATGTTGTCAAGCGTCTTCCTCTGCATTGTTCGCCGTGCCTCGATGTGTGGGGGCAGGTATACATGTACATGGGTTGTGGAGTATGCTGTGACATGTCCACACATTATGATATGATATGATCTGATATGGCCGTCTGATATGATATGTTATGTTACGGGGTTATTCCCCCTCTTCTGATCCTTATGTGTTGTGGCACCAGCGTCGGGGGGTGGCCACGTTCTGTCTGCCGAGTCCCTTGGCAGGGGCCGGATATGATATGGCATATGTTTCTGTACACACTCTTTATGTTTTGAAAATATGCATTTGATACTCTGGATATCACACTCACTTTTCTGTACGTTCTGTTTCGATTATGATTTTGTTCCGTAATGGGACCAGGTATGACCTACATTTTCTGCAAATACTATTTATGCGTTATGATCAGTATTTTGCTATTCTGGATATTCCGTTCATCTTCTGTATCTTCCGCTTCGATTATGACTTTGTTTACTACGTTCTGTGCTTTACATACTCAGTACATATTTCGTACTGACCCCCTTTCTTCGGGGGGCTGCGTTTTCACGCCGCGCAGGTACTGACGACAGATTTGCTGACCCGACTGCCTAGGACATCTATTGTGCTATTTTGGAGCGCTCTTTTGTCCAGAGCCTATACCTTGGTACAGTCTGCTGCTGTTGTATATATATATGCTATTCAGGGGTACGACGGGGCCCTGTCCCGTCTTATGATTCTTTTATGTTCTGTAGAGGTCTGTAGACATGCATGTGGGTTCTGTATATGTTTTGGGTTGTTATGATCTGTGATGGCCTTATCGGCTTCCACGTACAAAATCTGTTCATCTGTGATATTTAGTAGCACCAACTAACTTTCATATTGATACCTACTGTTAATATGCTGGTTTGGGGTATTGGGTGCGTTTGGGTGTCGAGCACGGACACTAGTCGCGGCCTACGGGGTTGGGTCGTGACAACGAATTTGAGCTACTGTTGCTAAAATACGGTGCCAATATACAGACTGTATAAAATTCCACGGTCCGTATAATCCCTCCGTCAATTGGACGCCAAGTTTCCCACTTACTATTCCTATTCTACGGTTACAATTTCACGGTCCGTATAAAAATTAACGGACCGTATAATTTTTTTGGCCAACCGTATAATTGAAGTCCAAATTTGCTACGTACTGTTTCTGTTTGACGGCCCATTCTACGAGCCGTAAGAAATTTTACGGACCGTTAAAATACAAGTGCCACCGTACAATTGGTCCGTATAAATCAAGGTCCAACCGTATAATCCAAGTATCAACAGTACATTTCAAGGTATTTGTATCTTGATTCAACTTCGATTCCTTTCACTTTCATCTCATTCTCAAGTCTCAAATCTTGTTCTTAAGTCATTTCAATTCCAGAAAATTTCTTGTTGGTTTTGTATCCCTAATCCTTTGGTAGGGAGCAAAAAAAAAAAAAACGAGTATAGAATGTTAAAAAATTTCGTTATTTCAAATTGATACCTTGGATCAATTGAGGCTTCACGGTCATGTTTTCAAATTATCACCAACCCGGGCCAGAAATTTTATTTCGTTCCCGATTTTAGCATTTCATTTCTTGTATTCTTCAGCTAGTGTGCATTTAGTAATTCTTCTACTTGTGTATGCTAGTTCTTGAGTCCGTCTTTCATTCGTGCCAATTCTTTTCAAGCTTTTCTCGTTTTGATATCGTTGAATCTTCTTGGCTCATGTCCTTTTGCTTTATCGAGTCGTCCGTCTTTCGATTAACAAGAATCTATTCCTCCACAAAGGTTAGCAATCTTGTATATTGATTTGGATTAAAAGGGTTCTTGACCAACCTTGGAAGAAGCTTAGGTTGAGAGGTATGCTTGAGTGCAAATACGAGTAGCGTGAGAAACCTTTGCTACTAATATTGTTTGCTCGTTTTGTAGGTACACAAAGAGGAGACATAAGGAGAAGGAGAGATAAGGATGTCATCCATAGCTTCCGAGTCTTGTGGAGACAATTTTGAGAATTATGCCTCTAGCAATGGAGGGTATGACTATGAGGGTGACGGAGGCTATGAGGGAGACGACATGGGATATGAGCATCACTATTCTTACAATGAATATAATGGTGATGGTGCTCATGAGTCGTATGAGGAACATGGTCGATATGATCATGACGTACGAGGGTGAAGAATACTACTCCGAGGGCAATTGTAAGGCAACACCTCATGAGGCTTATGAAGGAGAAGGAGTTGATTATTATGAAGAAGAGTCCTATGGTGGATATGAACATGAGCAGTCTCATCCTAGACACCATGGACATGGGGTTGAGTTGAGGTATGCTCCTTCCTCACACTTTCAATATGAACCACTCGGTGAGAATTTGCAAGAATGGGAAGAATGTGGTGATGATGAGCCTATCGACTATGCACTTTGTGGTGAGTGTGCTTGTGAAGATAATGGGATTGCATATAATTCTTATGAGGAATCTTCTAGCAGATATTCACGTACATCGGCTTATGACACTTCCTATTCCAAGCAAAAAGGTATAGGTGTGTAGATTGGGCCGACTAGGAATCCACCTAGAAGGAGAAGAGATGTTACACCTTGAAATTTTCCCCGCGAACGTACAGTGGATAGGCTAACAAAGGGCATAGCATGTACGATGTTTTGATAAGAAGGGAACGGCGTTTGACGACCCTAAGTAAGATTCCAAAAGCAATTGCAATAAGTGATAGGTTATGCTCCATAATGGCTAGCTATAGGTTCTGAAAATGTGGGAAGTTGCGGATTTGCACTTTGGCCAGTTGATCGTAAAATGAAATACGAACCATAAAGTAGTTTACGGTCCGTAAACTGCCATGTCGTATTCCAACTTCCAAAACTTCAACTTTCTGTCAAATGCTTGAATGGTTAAAGATGACTTGAAATACGGAACGCAAACTGAAATACCGCTCGTAAACTGTGTTCGTAAATCACCATGTCTCAGCCTGACTTTCTTGTTCTGTTATGATTAAATACGTCCACGAAATATGGCTCGTAAACGGGAATACGGACCGTAAACTGAGTTTACGACCACTGTTGCACTTTCGACGACTGTTCATTTCAGATCAGATTTTTGGTTTATTAAAAGTGGGACCAAGTTTATTATTTCATTTCCACATTTCACCCCTTCTCTCTAAAACATCTCTCTACATTTATTCCACAAAAATTCAAGGATTATTAGTGCTCAACAACATAAACCAAGTGAATAAAGTGTAAGAAAACCCATTAAAGATCATACAAGTCTAGAAATCTCATTGGAGATGAACTAGGGTTTTTGCTCAAGTGGAGTATTATCAACCAAGGCTTGTTCCTACAACATCTAAGGTAAGATTTATGATATTTCTGTGTTGTGTAAGGTATTTGAGAGTTGATATACTTAGATTGTGGAAGGGTATAGAAAAATGGGTCATGAATGTGGAATAGTGCCATTTTGAGAAATAACTTAACTTGAGTTACGATTCTTGATGTGTTGTGATGTAAACATGTTATAAATGATGTTGAGAACATGAGATTAGCAATGTATGAGAATAGACGTCGTCATGCGTTATGGCCATGGATATGGATGATTGAAAGTAAGTCTAGAAATATGGATAATGTGGATGAATAATGACTATCGTTATAGTATTGTGAATGTATTATTGACGTTTGAGAGTTGATATACGCTATAGAGGAATGTCGTATAAATAGAGGAGACGTTGCCAGATTTTCTCTAGTTTTTGTCATGTATGCTAGCTACCGACTCTAATGATAGTATGACTTTAATGAAGGTAGAGACGTGAGCTTTGGAGGAGAACGTGCAAGTGTAGAATAGTTCAACGGAAAGGTATGTAAGACTAACCCTTCTTTCATAAGGCATGGTTCTTTGGCCAAACGTCCAAATCTTCTATAAGACTATAATATCTTTCAAATGATTTGATTTTCCGAGTTTGTAAGCTCACGATTCTTGATACGCTACGATTGTGCTAAGTTACTCGTATGACAAGTAAGCCTATAAAGATAGATGTGATGAATAGCGATAATAGTGACAATGATATGGAGGACGACTATAGTGGTAATAGCGATGACGACGATGATAGTAATTATAATAGTAAAGATGCTTATGAGCTATTATGTATATGTATCTATGTATGACTATTATCGAACCCCGAGCTTATGAGGCCTGGTAGGATATGTAAATAAGTATGTATATGATTACGTAACGCGCACACACCTCTGCAGATGGTACGGATAACCCTGACGCCTTGGTAAGGCCAGGTAGATATAACCCTGACGGCTTGGTAGGGCCAGGTAGATGTAACCCTGACGCCTTGGTAGGGCCAGCTATGTGTAACCTTGAGGCTTAGTTGGCCAAGTATGTATGAAACACCGATCCTGCATGGTCAGGTATGCTATGTAAATGCTATTAATATGATAAGAGTGTGTATATGACATAGACACGTGTATGTATACGAATATGAGTACAAATATGGAACAGATACGATTATGGATACGGATATCGATATATGTACATAAAATGTCACGACCCAGCCCCGTAGGCCGTGACTAGTGCCCGAGATGGACACTCGTACATATTCTCTAGCCAAAATCTACTTATGTTTATCATGTTAGGGACTTCAACACATACCAGACAATATATTATTTAAATCTTTACTTATAGAATCGCATATATAAACCGACTGAGTTATAATAGAATAGGGAAATGCCAGACACAAACCATATAAACATCACTGACCAAACGCGACCCACGACCCACATACATGTCTACAGGCCTCTAACAAAGACAACAGAGTCATATGACGAGACAGGGCCCCGCTGTACCCCTGAATAGTCACACATACATAAATATATACAACAGATGGAACTGTACCAAAAGTATGGCTCCGGATCAAGGGAGCACTTCAACCAGCAGAACGGATATCCTAGGCTGACGGACCACCGTAACGAACGTCTGTACCTGCGGGCATGAAACGCAGCCCCCGAAGAAAGGGAGTCAGTACGGAATATGTACTGAGTATGTAAGGCTTGAAATACAGAAAACAGAACCATAACCGGTATAACGGTACAAAGGTAAGTACATTATCCAGATTACCAAAGCGTTATTTTCCCAATCACAAATCGTGTATGCAGATGTCATATGTCAGAAAAGTGCAGACCCAGAATATCAAAATGATTGTTTCCCAAGCACAGATCATATATGCCGAAGTCATATGTCAGAACAAGTACAGATCCAGAATGTCAGAATGTTTGTTTTCCAGACACAGATCATGTATGCCGATATCATATGTCAGAAGAAGTACAGAGGGTACAGAGTTCCAAAACGCTTACTTTCCAAACACAAGCATGCATATCAGAATCATATATCGTATATATGCATATAATAGATCCCGGCCCTCTCGTGAGGGACGCGGTGAACAGAATCATATAACATATCCCGGCCCTCTAGTAAGGGACGCGGTGAACAGAATCATCAGATGCCAAAATCATATATTGTATATGCATGTAACAGATCCCGGCCCTTTAGTGAGGGACGCGGTGAACAGAATTATCAATGCATGTCAGAATCACGTACCATATATGTAGATAACAGATCCCGGCCCTCTATTGCGGAACGCGGTGAACGGAATCGTCATATGCCATCCTGGCCGCCATCCCCATATCATAACATCATCATATACAGATATACATATAACAGAACTCGGCCCGCAAGGGAGATGGACGCGATGAACAATGCAGATGAAGGCGCACGATAACAGAACCTGGCCCGGGGCGCAGTGAAGAACATACTGAGGCTTGCACGAACAGAACAGTGCGAAATCATATGCACATAAATCAAGACTCGACAGACCAGTATACTTATCGACACATGAAGGCTCAGAAACCAGTTTCGGGTCAATCTGATTTAGTATAAGAAAGTTATGAGCGTTTGAAGTACAGAACCTTCTACGAACGTTTCAGAAGCCATTTTTGGAAAATCAAAGTAACAATCATATCAAGTGCCTTTCAGATATCGTTATGGATCAAATCAGACACAGCTTTTAGAACCATATGTACGTGAAAGTTACGGACATTTTTACCACAGAACTTTGACGAACATTTCAAAGCAAATCTGAAATCTTTTACGAAAGTTAGGGACATTAAAACTTACAGAACTCTTTTAGAAACACAATTCTTTATGCTTATCTCGTTATTCAATCATATAATAAGCCTGATCATATCGGACATACTTATATCTGAAGTGAATCAGAGTCATAGACAACCTCGGAAACATATCAAACAGAGTTTCGGAATCACGGATACATATCAAAACCATATGAAGTAGCTTATTCACTTAGTAATCATACAATAGACTCTACTATATGAAACATGCTCATGACAAAAGAGAATAGGCATCATAACCAAACTCAGAATCAAAGAGTAGAGTTACCCCGAGGTGCGTGTCATGTCATACCTTACTTAGCTCTAGGACATGCCAAACGAAAGAAGGGGTAAGCCTTATATACCTTGCCCTCTTTATTCGCTAATCCGAATTTGAGTCTTTGGCTCGCAAGATCTACAGCAATATTCGTACATACCAAACATTAGCCATAAACACTCAAGAGTCCAATTCTAAACCAACACTTTTTCTACAGAAATTTCGGCAGCATTTACCCTGTAAATACACAACCCCGAGAATTCGACTCGGCTAAATCATCAACAACAAATCCGAGAATTTAACTCGGCCAAATTATCGACAACAATACCAACAGTCATTCTATCAACATCATCAATCAATTCAAGACGCATTCCAACGTTAACAACATTCTTTCTACAAACTTCAACGACATTTCACTTATGTTCAATTCATATTTGCTCACATATTCAAGTACTAATCCGAAACCATTCAAACAATATTCAAGAACGCTTCAACACTCCGCATGACATTTCAAACGGCCAATCCAACACACTACCCGAAACCTTCCAAATTCAACAAGAACAATAACAACACATTTCTTTCTTTCAAATTCATAAACTACACCAACAACAATTTACACACTAACAACATTGTTTTCCATGAATACAAGAAGACTATATTCGAATCACATTAACTTCTAAAACAACTTTCCAACACTTACAACTTCAACAAGAGTTATTAAACTTTCATTTCCATCATAGAATTCATTACAACAACAACCAAAATACCAGATAAGATTGATTCACTCTCTTATATACCATACCATAACCACACGGCCACAACTACATATTCACGGCCACAACTATATATCAATATATTCATGATTTTAATTCATCTCTACACACTAAAACATACACAAACCTTCCATAACATATAAAAGAAGATTAATTCTTACCTTTTTCCCTTGATTTCCCTCTTGTCTAGAATTATGGACTTGCCACAAAGAGTGGTTTTCTTGCTCCAACAATTATACCACGTTAAAGAGGACCTTCAAATTAGTATAAATGCTAGAAGAAATAATATTTTTGATCAAGATTTTTGGTCTTCAATTTTTTTGGTATTCTTGGCCGAATGGGGTGGTCTTGGTTTTCTCTCCAAGTTTCTTGATTCTTCTTGAGTTGAAGAATGAAAAATAATGAATGGATCATCTTTTATTAACTTGTATTAGGCCTCCATATGGGCCTTGGCCTATTCCCCCTTGGCCGGCCGCTTTGGCCCATAAGTTCAAGCCCACATTTTTTTTTCTTTTTATTCCAAGCTCATGCTATTTCATGAAAAATCCCCCTTCTTTTGTTGCATGAAAAATTATTTTTCAAATTTCCAAATTTTCCCTTAGCCTTTCTTAATATTTCCCCATCAATATTTTCATCAACAACTTATATATTAAACAAGATAAAAATTGTAGCCTTGTCCTTAACTTGTCACAATTATCTCGAAATATCCGTATGTGCAAAATACAGATAAAATACGCTTTAGAATGGAAAGTTCCTATGAAAGGCAAGTGCTTATGACGATGATATTACTATCTCCCATCCCGTGTTATCTTTCATGTTGCTTATTATGCTTCTACATTGATATTGATCATGCTTTACATACTTAGTACATTCTTCGTACTGACGTCCTTTTATTTGTGGACGCTGCATCATGCCCGCAGGTGTACAGGGAGACAGGATTGATCCATAGCTACATTATCAGGGACTACATAACAGAGCTCATTTTCATTGGGAGCTATAGCTTTTGGGTACTTATTCTTTTGTGTACATAATTATGGGCATAGCGGGGTCCTGTCCCGCTTATGTGATATGACATACTCTCCTTAGAGGCTCGTAGACATGTGTACGTGGTTAGATGTGTTTGGCCTTGTCGGCCTATATTTTGTATATCATTTTTTTAGCCTTGTCGGCTCATGTACATTGACGTGGTATAGATGCCAATGATGATATAAAGGCATTGTTGTCCAATGGGATAGTATGACTGATGAATAGAAATGTATGTTTAATTATGTGCCTCACCTAGATGTAAGTGTAAGTACAAGCCAAGGGGCGCCCGGGTGGGCTAGCACCGGGCGCTCGTCGCGACTCCCTAGATAGGTCATGACAAGAGAGTATACATGTCCTCCTTCAAGAAACACAAGGGCATATAATTCTTACCCTAATCCGAAGGCACAAAATTCCCAATATGGTTAGGTTATGGAAGGTAGCGGAGGAGTGACGATAGGTAAAGGAAGTAGGAGGAATGAGGGGCCTCAAACGAGGAATGAACTCAAAGAAGATACAAGAACAAGTGGTGGGTTCAAGGAGATAAGAGAAGACTTCAAGTGCATAGGAGATCACATAAAAGGGGCAGAAGAAAACCTTGAGGAAATGATGGAGCTAGTTCTCCAAATGCAAGAACAGGTACTCAAGGCCCATCAAATTGTGAGAGAAAAGATTGAGAGGAGTAAGGGAGTGAAAATTGACAACTCTAGAGAGGAAAAGGGAGAGGATGTGAGGAGTGATGTGAGGGAGTTATCACAATTTTTATCTAACCCTTGTGACTTTCTTTCTGTTATATCCCGTATTTTGTACGTTGGATTATTTGTAAGGTAATCGACATAAGTTCTAGGACAAAATTATTTTTGAGATATGAGACAAGGACTTTTTAATCCCGATTTTAGTAGTGCACAATTTGAAAATTGATCACAATTAGCGTGGAGTTAGCCGTATTGGAGTTGTTCAATTAAATTGGGTTTGATTGTTATTGTTGTCATTGATTGTGTGTTATAAGTGAAGGAATCATGATAATTAGAGTTGTAGTTGTCTATATGGAATTGTTGAGATATAAATTGGATTAGATGTTCATGATGTTGTGGGTTGTTCTTGTGGTGTTGAAGGGATGGAAATATAGCTATAAGTATGTATATGTGTTGTTTTTCTTGTTGTTCATGGTGAGATCATACTCTTCTCCATGTAATTATGATCTTGCGAAGTAAAAGTCAAAAATTGTATTTTCGATGCCGTAGTTTCGGTGCACTGTTTTGAGATTGTTATTAAAATGATATTGAAGTAGTTTTCTTGTACATGGATGGTAGTTGATGTTGTTTTCGTGTTGTTATTGATATGGCTCATAAATTTGGAAGAAAGAAGTGTATAAGGTATCGTATACGAAGCGTATGTTGGTCTGTTTGGTGTATAATCTTAGACGCTGATGATTTGAGTTGAAGAAGAATTAAGAGAGGTTGTTGGGTTGTGGTCGTTGGTGTTGGTTTTGTTGATTAAGTGGTGGTTGTTAAATATTAAGGGAAATGCCACCCAATTTTCTGGAAATGAGCTACTAACTTGAAAATACGTTTTAAGCCTTTCCGTAGCTTAACCCTAGTTCTTAACGTTTTAATATAGGTTGAGGTACTTTGGGTAGCATATACATATCGAATCACGGATTAAGCATCAAAGGTATGTAAAGCTATCCCTTCTTTCTTTTTGGCATGATCTATGTGAAACAAACAGACGACGAATGTATAAACTCCAAAGAACCTCCTATTCTTAGAGACACTAGGATGGCTAATGTTCTTGATTTCCAGAAAGCTATTTCATTATGTCCTGATACGTGTCTATGATTCCTGAAGTTCTATTTGATATAATCCATAGTGATATTCGAGGGGTACTTGACATGATTATTGTCTCCGATTCTTAAGTGTTACTTCATTCTAATTATTCTATTGAGTCTCAGATGATGATTTAGTTTCATATGGTTGTTCATTCTCTGCTCGTGCATGCCGTTAATACATTATTCACCGAGTCCCGGGTCGGGTATGTTTTCGTGCACAGTTTCACTGCATTGTTCACCGAGTCCCTCACTAGAGGGCCGGGTACGTATATATATATATATATATATATATATATATATATATATATATATATGATATGATTATGGCACCGAGTCCCATGATGGGCCGAGTATGGTATGTGATGACTTTATTCACCGAGACCTATAATTGGCCGAGTATGGTATAAGATATAGACATGCATGATTCTCATCTCGTAAAGCACAGGTCCATTGGTATCTTTGATTATCATACTTGCGTCCTGAAATCTTTTATTCAGTTATGATTTTCTTTATTGTATTTCATGCTTTATATACTCAGTACATATTTCGTATTGACCCCCTTTCTTCGGGGGGCTGCATTTCATGCCCGCAGGTACATACACTCAGTTTGACGATCCTCCAGCCTAGGACTTCTGCTTAGTTGTTTGGAGAGCTCCATTGTTCCGGAGCCTAGATTGTTTTAGTACAGACCTTTTGATGTAGACTTATGCATATCCAAGGGTACGGCGGGGCCCTGTCCCGTCATATTTCACTTTTATACTCTTAGAGGTCTCTAGACATATGTAGGTTGTGAGTAGGTTTTGGTCAGCTATGTTGACAAGGGTTGTTTTAGACATTACCATATATAGTGGCAGCCTTGTCGGCTTACGTATTATGTTATGCTTTGATCAGCTGCGACTCCTCAGGAGACAGGTTTATGATGATATATGGCATTGTGAATCTATAAGTTTCCATTCCGTCCATAGTTTCAGTTTGACTATATCTAACAGGTTCGTATAAGAGTATCCAGCTCGGGCACTAGTCATGGCCCATGTGGTTGGGTCGTGACAAAAGTTGTCACGACCCAGCCCCGTGGGCCGCGACTGGTGCCCTACTTGGGCACCCAAACGGACAAACATACCAAATTGTCATATTATAGCTTAGGTCAATTTTCAAATTCATCATTTGAAACAGATATGAAAATAATTATTATCTTAAGCGGTCACGCGTACCAAAAACATCATATCTGAACAAAAAGGGGCGGTGGAATACACATCGCCGATCATATGTACATATGTGAACACATGGGCCATTTTGGCCGCCATAACAAACAGGACCGCATTAAGACGCAAATCAGAAACAAAACGAACACACATAGGACCCATGACCCACATATATGACTACAGGCCTCTACAAACCAAAATGGAAACATATGGCGGGACAGGGCCCCGCCGTACCCCAAATAGCCAAATATACATAAATATATATATGACAGAGATATGTACCAAAATATGGGCTCCGAATCAAAAGGAGCACTCTGTAGTAGCAGAAAGTGTGGCCTAAAGTGGCGGATCACCAACGTCTGTACCTGCGGGCATGAAACGCAGCCCCCGAGAAAAGGGGGTCAGTACAAAAGATGTACATATGTAAAGCATAGAGTACAGAAATTCAAACTATAACCATAGTAAAGGTACAGAAAGGGAATACCGAATCAGTATATCAAAACCGGTACGGAAATCATATGTACATAATGCAAGTAAAAGAAATCATGCATAAGGCTCAGGAACGTGGTCGCCACTCCGACACTGGCGCCACAACACAGCATACTCCGGAAAGTTTCAAATCTCCATATAACCCCTAACATAACATATCATCACACACATCATATCATAAGCCATATCATAGCATAACTGCATAAACGGAACCCGGCCCTATGGCGAGGTCTCGGGAACCGTAACACAACATACTGCCGAATATATCATAGCGCGCACGATCATAAAACCGGCCGGGGAACCGGCAAACGATATCATAATAATGGGCACGAGCAGAGTAGTGCGGAAACTAATGCAATTTACATATCAAAACATTTATGAAACTGGATATAATCATATGACAACCCGTTAGGCAAACTAGTCCGGACAACTGATCAATACGGGGTTTATCTCACAAAAGTACTTCTGAAATCGTATTCATAGTTCAAAATGTAAATCAGAATATCATGGAGTAATCAAAACATTATTCCTTAATAGCTAGAGTCATAAGTAAAAGTCTCTTTCCGATATCGTACAAAGTTAAGTCAATTAAGACAACGAAGGAGACTCGGGGCTAGTGGGCCCACCTCGGTCCAAGTCGAGGCGGCGTACAAATTTTTACAGACATTTGACCTTATGGAATCAACCATGAAAGCTTAGGGGTGATTCGATCATGTTTACGAAAGTTACGAATGTTTGAACATTTCTTTTCAACAAAGCATGAGCTTCTAATTCAATTTCGCTGAATGGAATAGTGCTAAAAGTAAACTCGGGACTCGGTGAAAGATGTAACAAAAGTATGCACGAGCAGAGTAGTGAGAAACCATATGCATATAAAATCAATTTTTGGGACTCAATAGGTAAGTACACTAATCGACACTTGAAGGATCATAAACACGTTTCGAGTCAATCCGAGTTTGCATAAGAAAATTATGGACATTACTCATTACAGAAACTTCTACGAACGTTTCAAAGCAATCCGAGACCGCCTATGAAAGTTAGGGACATTAATCCTTATAGAATCCTTTTAGGAACAGGGACTCTTTATGCTTTGCTCGCTATTCAATCATACAACAGACTCGACATACCAAGTATGTTCGTGTCAAGAAGTGAATAAGAATCGTAAACAAGCTCGGAGTTAAAGTGTTATATCCCGCATTTTGTACATTCGGATAATTCAAGATAATTGCGGGAAGTTAAGAGCAAGGCTATGTTCTTGATCTTGTTCAATACATAAGTTGTTCACGAAAATATTGATGCGGAAATATTGAGAAAGACTAAGGGTAAAAAGGGAAATTCACAAGATGGTTTATGGTAATATGGCGGAAGGCTAAGGGTAAATTCGGAATTTGGAAAAAAATATTTTTCGTGAATTACAAGACTAAGTACAAACAGAGAAGAAAAAGAAGTGGGCTTGAATAAAAATGGGCCATGTTGGCCATCCACTTGGGGTGGGCTTGGCCCAATTGAATTAATTATCCATGTGTATAATTAGATGACCAAGTGGTCATATTTGTTTATTTTTAGTAACTTCAAGATATAGGGCATTTGCCCCTCACATGCTTGTGGGAAATATATATATGAATAAGTGGAAGAAAAATCAAGATAATTCATCTCCCTTCACAACTTAAGAGAAAAGAAAAGAAAGAATGAGAAGGGTAGGGTATTCGGCCAAGCCATGGCCGAACCTAGCCCCATGGGAATTGATCATAAAAATATTATTTTCTTCTAGCCTTTCAACCAATTGGGAGGTCCTCTACGACGTGGTATAGTTGTTGGAGCAAGCAAACCATTCCTTTGGTGTTGTCTTAACCCTAGCCGAAAGTTGAAGGGACAAGTGGAAGAGGTAAGGTTCAATCTTCTTTTACATATGTTATGGATGATTTATGCATGTTAGAATGTGTGGAAATGAATGAAATTCATGAAAATATGCATGTAGTTGTTGTGGCCGAATGATGGGGGGGGGGGGGGGTGGTAAGTTATGGTGAATTGATTCTATTTGACATTTTAGTAGTTGTCGATGTGGATTCTATGATGAAAATGATGGTTTGGTAACTTGAAAGGAAGTTGTCGACGTGTAGGTTGTTGATCTAGTTCATGAATTTGAAAGTAAGGAATGTGTTATTGATGTTTTTATTTAATTTGGAAGGTTGCGGATTGTGTTGTGATAATCGGTTGGAACCTAAATAAAATGTCGTTGAATTATGTAAAACAAGTTATTAATGTTAGAATGCATTTTGAGTAAATTGTTGAAGATTGGAGATATGACTGTTGGTATTGTTATTGATATTTTGGCCGAGTTGCATTCTCAGGTTTGTTGTTGTTGTTAAATTGGCCGAGTTAGATTCTCGGGGATGTTGCATTTCCAGGGGAAATGCTGCCGAAATTTCTGCAGAATATAAGTGAATTCATTTGAAAAAGTAAGACAAGTATATGTCGATGAATTTAATGATTATGTCAATTCTCTTGAATGTAGATTAGCTAGTTTGGACAAATAAGCGTAGCTAGTTGGTCGTGGAATAGGTATGTAAGGTTTACCCTTTCTTTCTTTTGGCATGATCCTTGTGAAACAAACAGACAAAGTATATGTATGATTTCAAAGAAACTCCTATTCTTAGAGCCACTAGGATGGCTAATGTTCTTGACTTCCGAAAATTGTTTTGTTATGTCTTGATACATGGGTGTGGTTCCAAAAGTTCTATTTTGATTTGATCCTTAGCGATATTCGAATGGTACTTGAAATGATTATTGCTTTGATTTTCCAAAGATAGCTTCTGAAACGTTCGTAGAGGTTTCTATACTAAAATGTTCATAACTTTCTTATACTAACCCGGATTGACCCGAAACGTGTTTGTGATCTTTCAAGTGTCGTTTTGTGTACTCATCCATCGAGTCTTAAAAATTGATTTATGCGCATATAGTTTCTCACTACTCTGCTCGTGCATGCCTCAATGCATCTTTCACTGAGTCCCGGGCCAGGATATGTTCTCGTGCGTACTCCTCTGCATTGTTCACCGCGTCCTTCTCACTTGCGGGCCGGGGCATGTTATATATGATATGATGACATTATGATATGATGACGGGGTGGTGGCCAGGATGGCACATTCACCGCGTCCCGCAAAAGAGGGTCGGGGCACGTTACTTGCATATATGATACATGACATTGGCATACATGATATATGATTCACCGCGTCCCTCACGGGAGGGCCGGGGCACGTTATGTGCTTACATAATATATGATCTACCGCGTCCCTCACGGGAGGGCCGGGGCACGTTATATGCATATATGATATATGATTTTGTCATGCATGATTTGTGTTTGGAAAGTAAGCATTTTGGCATTCGGTACTTTCTGTACTTCTTCTGACATAAGATATCGACATATATGATCTGAGTCTGGAAACAAACATTCTGATATTCTGGATCTGCACCATTTCTGACATATGACCTCTGTATACACGATTTGTGATTGGAAAATAAGCGCTTTGGTAATCTAGATAATGTACTCACTCTTGTACTGTTTGCTTCAGATATGGTTCTGTTTTCTGTGTTTCATGCTTTACATACTCAGTACATATTCCGTACTGACCCCCTTTCTTCGGGGCTGCGTTTCATGCCGCGCAGGTACACGCAGATGAGTTGAAGCTATGATAGAAGATGTCCCAGAGGAGATGGCAAGCTCCATTTGTTCCTGGAGTGTTGCCGAGTCAGAGTTTGTATGATATGCTTTCTGGATTGATGTTAGAGACTTTGCAGACAGAGTCGTGGGTATAGTATGTCAGTTTTGTAAGTGGCTCCATCAGCCGATGTGTCAGTTTGTATTATGATATGAATTCTATATAATTACAGATTTTGTTGGATTGGATAAACAAAGGAAAAGAAAAGATTTCTGAAAGCCTTAATATGTATTTCACATTTAATTGATTTACAAGTCCAGAAAGATTATGTATGAAATAATAGTCTGTGGGTTCGCTCGGCTCCGGATATGGGGTCGGGTGCCCATCACACCCTAGAGGGATTAGGGTGTGGCAAAGTGGTATCAGAGCAGGTTTGTCCTAGGGATTGTCTGCAAAGTCGTGTCTAGTAGAGTCCTGTTTATGGTGTGAAGCGCGCCACATTTATAAACAGGAGGCTACGGGCATCTAGGAATTGTTGACCTTCTTTCTTTCATAGATCGTGTGATAGAGCCAAGTCATAGGAAAATTAAATTCCATATGTAAGCCTTACATACGACGGAATGAGGTAAGTGATGATATGGGAAGTCACTGCGGTGAGTATGGATATATTTGATCTGTTACCTAAAATTGGCAGTTCCGGATAGCTAGAATGTGATAAATAGCTGTATGCTCTGTGAGGCATTGTTGATATTTGCTGTGTACAGACTTTGAATAGGGAGAATGGTATAAGAGGAGCAAGGTCTGTTGGAAGACTCAAAGAAAGTCGACAATCGGTTTTGCTGTAGATTATTATGTAAGAATGGTGAGTGGGAATCCGAAAAGACTGATATCTGAGTGCTTACAAGTAATGACGACTAAGGTATATTTGCTACCATTAGGAATTTGGGAATCTAGAACGAAAGGTAGTGATACACGAAGGTGAAGGGTGAGTATTGAAGATTGAAAAGGGTAAAATGGTAATTGTACAAAGAAGGACGTGTTACGAGAATGTCTCGGAATCTGTAAGACCTCGACTAGCCCCAAATCATGTAATCAAGGCCATATGAGAAAGCGGACGCGATTATAGCAGTATTAAGGCACCGGATTCCACCAAAGTTTCGAGGTTAAGCGTGCTAAGGTGGGAGTAATTTCAGGATGGGTGACCCCCTGGGAAGTATGCAGGGAATTCTAAAGATTTAACCATAAGAGGCAAATGAAAAGCTAGAGTAACCTAAAGGAAAAATTAGAGTATATGGGATGGTTGGAGATTATAAGAAGCCACATAGCACGCGACAGGCTAGACTAGAGAAGAGACAGAAGGTACGACACAACTTTGGAATTAGGGTAGGCTTGAATAGCGTTTGGAAGTATTTTGTGGGTTAGTTGATAATAACTATGTAAGTATATATGAATGCATCCGACATCTTGTATGTGAAGGCGTCGGTGGACATGTGAGTCCCAACAACCGGTGCCACGGTAAAGAAGGCATTAATCAAATAAGGGTGCCGAAGTTCGAGCGACAGCAAAAATAAATGGTCCAAGTGTTACAAGGTAAGTTACTATTATTTTCACTACAAGTTAAAACTGGAAAGGGTATAATACAATGATATTGAAAAAGAAAGTGAGTGAGTAGATGGGAAATAAAGAGATCAAGATGTCGAAAAAGGATGAAAGGTAAGAAACCTTAGTGGGGAAAGCCCGAGAGGAACTACCGGCAAAACATGGGATTATTTGGGTAAAGATCCAAAGATAGGCACGTGAAAAGGGTAAAGTGCGGTAATATGGGACAAAAGAGGAATGTGTGAGGCTCGAGAACCAATTTCAATAAGCGGGACTGAAGTAATAGTAACCACGACAAGGAATGTGAAGTAAGAAAAAGAATGAAAAAAAAAAGCCTTGTGAGATGTTATGAGATTTGGTATATAAAGGGACAAATGTGCAGTTATGTTAATGTGGTTGCCTCAGACATGGAAACGCTTTCTTAAAAAGGAAGACCTGGGAATAATACGGATTTACGCGTTTAAGGTAAAGATTTTACGAACTTCACAGCCGATGCCATAAATGGCAAAAGAAGAAAAGTGTCCAAAGAGGAAGGAACCTAGGGAAGGTTAAAGGTGAAAGTAGAAAGGTATACTAATGGGTTAGTCGAAGGAAGAAGAGAATGCTTGGGAGTAAAATAATTGGAAATCTCTAACCATAGGAGTAAGGACGACACCTTAACGAGTTAACGACAGGAACCTGACTACGCACTAAGGAAAGAATAAGGATGATGGGTCGACACGGTCGAATGAGAAATTAATGGTATGGAAATTGTAAGGATTTTGTGCTAAGAACAAAAGTAGTGGACGCTTGAAAATTATGGATGCACAGCTGCAATACGAGTGCATGGTTAAGAAGACTTACAAGTAAGTGTACTAAATGTGCGAAAGGATTAATAGTGGATAGGAAGATATGGGAATATTGATAAAATGATGATATAGACAAGAAGTAAAAGGAAAACTTAAGACAAGAAGTTTCGATATGTTGTGCGTAGAGTTGGAAGAAAACGAGGAATGAAGTATAATCGAAGACGAGGGTACTCGAAGATTGTGACGTATGAGGAACCCCTTAAAAAAGGGGGGGGGGGGGGGGGAGAGCATAATATATTGGACTTAAAAGGAATTGCAACATTTTCAGGCTCCGAAGGAGGAAAAATTTATTAGCTCGGGACCAGAGTCCGAAACATGTCGGCACATCACCAGGATACATGGGAGAAGTAGAAGCGAGTTGACGATGAGTATACCATAAGGCCGACATGAAGGGAAATGATGAAAGATACCCTAAGAGAATGCTTCTTGCCAACATGAATTATGAC
Organism: Lycium barbarum; assembly: GCF_019175385.1. Taxonomy (NCBI): domain Eukaryota; kingdom Viridiplantae; phylum Streptophyta; class Magnoliopsida; order Solanales; family Solanaceae; genus Lycium; species Lycium barbarum. The sequence continues at coordinate 65,304,855 of NC_083345.1, forward strand.
ATGATTATGTCATGATTTGAGACCTTCATATCGGACAAATTTGCGCCGTACCTAAGTATGCAGCAACATATCTTGAAACGTAATAAAAGAGTAAGAAAATGCTTACAAGCTAAGCTTACGAAGAATAATGGAGAGAATGATAAGACTTAAAGGATATTTCGGATAACAAGGACTATTGTAATAAAAATACCAACGCTTGGTAGTTTGGAAATTTTTGAAAGAAAGAAAGGATGTGGTTCCTATGAATGAAATACAAGAGTTCGTTAGATACTAGAAAATAGTTCGTGGGCCATTAATTATATGAAACATGAGAAGATACTCTATGAAATTATGTGAACCATCGATGTGAAGTGATGTCCGATCATGTTTGTAAAGAATCCACATCGGAGAGTCAGCAAAGAATAACGATGAACGAAATGAGCGCTAATACAAGAAATCAAAGACAAGTATACTTGTATCGAGAGATGTGAGAGAAGGAATTAACGAAAAGTTGTAGTAAGAACCTAAAGATGTAACTTTTGTTAAGGTATTGTGATGAAACAGTAACAGAAAAGAGATGATTTGGGAAAGACAAGGATAATGCATTGGCGCAGCGGATTAGAAAAACCCATGACACAAAATAAGGACTCATGTAAAGACCGAGAGGTTCAATTGTAAGGAATGGGCATGAAAAGAGGACAACTATAATAGGGATCCTCCCGAAGTATTATAACACCCCATAAGGTCAGTTGAACATTCGAGGACGAATGTTCTAAAGGGGGGAGGATTTTATATCCCGCATTTTGTACATTCGGATAATTCAAGATAATTGCGGGAAGTTAAGAGCAAGGCTATGTTCTTGATCTTGTTCAATACATAAGTTGTTCACGAAAATATTGATGCGGAAATATTGAGAAAGACTATGGGTAAAAAGAGAAATTCACAAGATGGTTTATGGTAATATGGCGGAAGGCTAAGGGTAAATTCGGAATTTGGAAAAAAATATTTTTCGTGAATTACAACACTAAGTACAAACAAAAAAGAAAAAGAAGTGGATTTGAATAAAAAGGGGCAATGTTGGCCGTGCACTTGGGGTGGGCTTGGCCCAATTGAATTAATTATCCATGTGTATAATTAGATGACCAAGTGGTCATATTTGTTTATTTTTAGAAACTTCAAGATATAGGGCATTTTCCCCTCACATGCTTGTGGGAAATATATATATGAATAAGTGGAAGAAAAATCAAGATAATTCATCTCCCTTCACAACTTAAGAGAAAAGAAAAGAAAGAAGGAGAAGGGTAGTGTATTCGGCCAAGCCATGGCCGAACCTAGCCCCATGGGAATTGATCATAAAAATATTATTTTCTTCTAGCCTTTCAACCAATTGGGAGGTCCTCTACGACGTGGTATAGTTGTTGGAGCAAGCAAACCATTCCTTTGGTGTTGTCTTAACCCTAGCCGAAAGTTGAAGGGACAAGTGGAAGAGGTAAGGTTCAATCTTATTTTACATATGTTATGGATGATTTATGCATGTTAGAATATGTGGAAATGAATGAAATTCATGAAAATATGCATGTAGTTGTTGTGGCCGAATGATGGGGGGGGGGGGGGTAAGTTATGGTGAATTGATTCTATTTGACATTTTAGTAGTTGTCGATGTGGATTCTATGATGAAAATGATGGTTTGGTAACTTGAAAGGAAGTTGTCGACGTGTAGGTTGTTGATCTAGTTCATGAATTTGAAAGTAAGGAATGTGTTATTGATGTTTTTATTTAATTTGGAAGGTTGCGGATTGTGTTGTGATAATCGGTTGGAACCTAAATAAAATGTCGTTGAATTATGTAAAACAAGTTATTAATGTTAGAATGCATTTTGAGTAAATTGTTGAAGATTGGAGATATGACTGTTGGTATTGTTATTGATAGTTTGGCCGAGTTGCATTCTCAGGTTTGTTGTTGTTGTTAAATTGGCCGAGTTAGATTCTCGGGGATGTTGCATTTACAGGGGAAATGCTGCCGAAATTTCTGCAGAATATAAGTGAATTCATTTGAAAAAGTAAGATAAGTATATGTCGATGAATCTAATGATTATGTCAATTCTCTTGAATGTAGATTAGCAAGTTTGGACAAATAAGCGTAGCTAGTTGGTCGTGGAACAGGTATGTAAGGTTTACCTTTTCCTTTTTTTGGCATAATCCTTATGAAACAAATAGACAAAGTATATGTATGATTTCAAAGAAACTCCTATTCTTAGAGCCACTAGGATGGCTAATGTTCTTGACTTCCGAAAACTGTTTTGTTATGTCTTGATACATGGGTTTGGTTCCAAAAGTTCTATTTTGATTTGATCCGTAGCGATATTCGAATGGTACTTGAAATGATTATTGCTTTGATTTTCCAAAGATAGCTTCTGAAACGTTCGTAGAGGTTTCTGTACTAAAATGTTCATAACTTTCTTATACTAACCCGGATTGACCCGAAACGTGTTTGTGATCTTTCAAGTGTCGTTTTGTGTACTCATCCATCGAGTCTTAAAAATTGATTTATGCGCATATAGTTTCTCACTACTCTGCTCGTGCATGCCTCAATGCATCTTTCACTGAGTCCCGGGCCAGGATATGTTCTCGTGTGTACTCCTCTGCATTGTTCACCGCGTCCCTCTCACTTGCGGGCCGGGGCATGTTATATATGATATGATGACATTATGATATGATGACGGGGTGGTGGCCAGGATGGCACATTCATCGCGTCCCGCAAAAGAGGGTCGGGGCACGTTACACGCATATATGATACATGACATTGGCATACATGATATATGATTCACCGCGTCCCTCACGGGAGGGCGGGGCACGTTATATGCTTACATAATATATGATCTACCGCGTCCCTCACGGGAGGGCCGGGGCACGTTATATGCATATATGATATATGATTTTGTCATGCATCATTTGTGTTTGGAAAGTAAGCATTTTGGCATTCGGTACTTTCTATACTTCTTCTGACATAAGATATCGGCATATATGATCTGAGTTTGGAAACAAACATTCTGATATTCTGGATCTGCACCATTTCTGACATATGACCTCTGTATACACGATTTGTGATTGGAAAATAAGCGCTTTGGTAATCTAGATAATGTACTCACTCTTGTACTGTTTTCTTCGGATATGGTTCTGTTTTCTGTGTTTCATGCTTTACATACTCAGTACATATTTCGTACTGACCCCCTTTCTTCGGGGCTGCGTTTCATGCCGCGCAGGTACACCCAGATGAGTTGAAGCTATGATAGAAGATGTCCCAGTGGAGATGGCAAGCTCCATTTGTTCCTGGAGTGTTGCCGAGTCAGAGTTTGTATGATATGCTTTCTGGATTGATGTTAGAGACTTTGCAGACAGAGTCGTGGGTATAGTATGTTAGTTTTGTAAGCGGCTCCATCAGCCGATGTGTCAGTTTGTATGTCATACCTTACTTAGCTCTAGGACATGCCAAAAGAAAGAAAGGGTAAACCTTACATACCTTGCCCGCTTCCTAAGCTAATCTGAACTTTAAGTCTCGGCTTTCGCAAGATCTACAACAACGTCAAGAGATATCAAACATTAGCTATAGGTATTTAGGAATCCGATTTTAGGCTAGCAATCCACCTATAGAAATTTGGGCAGCATTTCCCCTATAAATTCAACCAACCCTGAGAATTCAACTCGGCCAAATCACCATCACAATACCAACAATCATATTTTCAACTTCAACAATTAATTCAAAATGCATTCTAACGTTAGCAACCCTTTCTACATAATTCGACGGCATTTCATTTACATTCCAATTAACCACAACAACCCAACTTACAATCTTCCAAACTCAATAAGAACAACAACAACACATTCCTCGCTTCCAAGTTCATGAATTATACCAACAACCACACGTTAACAACATTATTCATACAAATATAAGAAACCATGCTAATGTCACATTAACTTCTTCAACAATCCCACAATGATTACAACTTCATTTCAAGCCATCAAACCTTCTTTTTGTCATGGAATCCACAACAACAACAATCAACATACTAAATAACATCAATTCATCACATCTTACCAACACAACCCTTATTCGGCCATAACCTACACACACATATTTCATGAATTTCATCCATTTCTACATACTACAACACTCACAAATCATTCCTAACACATAGAAAAGGAGATTAAATCTTACCTTTACCCTTTAACTTCTCAACTTGGCTAGGGTTCACAACTTGCACAATGAATGCTTTGCTTGCTCCAACAACTACTCCACGATAATAAGGGCCTTCCAATTGGTTGAAATACTAGAGGAAAATATTTTTTTGATCAATATTTAGGGGCATCAAATTCAGCCAGCCATGGCCGAATGGTTTTTTTTTCTTTTTCTTGAAGCTTCTTGAATTGTGAAGGATGAATATGAGTCTTGCTATGTCATCACTCATCTATATATATAAATAAATAGCCCATAAAAGGTGGACACATGCCCCCCACTCATGGCTCAAGGAAATTGGCCAAGCCATAGGTGGGACCCACTTGAGCCACACGGCCATGGTGGCTTTCATGACCATATTATTTTTTTTGAATTTTTTCCTTTTTACCCCTAGCCACTCTTAATATTTCCATACCACTAATAACCAACTTGTGTATTAAAATAAAATTGGAAGGAAAATAATAGCCTTGCCCTTAACTTATCGTGATTATCTTGAAACATCTGAATGCACAAAATACGGGATATAACATCCTCCCCCCCCCCCCCCTTTAGAACATTCGTCCTCGAATGTTGAACTGGTCTTATGGGGTCTTATAACACTTCGGGGAGATCTCTTTTACAGCTATCACATACAGTTCATTCAACATATCCGTTTTAGAAATTTAGATTACCTGCAGGTGTAGGAAATAAGTAGGGGTACTTCTTTTTCATCTCTTCTTTGGCTTCGTAGGTCACCTCCTCTCTGTTATTGTTTCGCCACAGTACCTTAACGGGTGCTACGTCTTTCGTACGTAATCTTCTCACCTGACGATCCAGTATGGCTATAGGCTGCTCTTCATAGGATAACTCCTCTGTCACTTGGATATCCTCTAGGGGAAATATTCTTGAAGGATCGCCTATACATTTGCGAAGCATTGACATGTGGAAGACTGGATGCACTGCTCCCAAATCAAATGGTAGGTCCAATTCATAGGCAACCTTGCCTACCTTACGGATGATCTGATAAGGTCCAATATACCTTGGACTGAGCTTTCCCTTCCTGCCGAATCTCATTATACCTTTCATGGGTGACACTTTTAGAAATACCCAATCACCAACCTGGAACTCTAAGTGTCGACGTCGATTATCGACATATGATTTCTGTCGACTCTGGGCTGCCAGTAACCGTTCCTAAATGAGTTTCACTTTATCAACTGCCTGCTGAATTATATCTGGGCCGATTAGCTTAGTTTCGCCAACATCGAACCAACCGATCGGTGACCTGCACTTCCGGCCATACAGGGCCTCATATGGCGCCATCTGGATGCTAGTATAGTAACTATTATTATAAGAAAACTCAATGAGTGGTAAATGATCATCCCAGCTACCCTTGAAGTCAATAACACAGGCCCGCAACATATCTTCTAGCGTCTGAATAGTACGCTCGGCCTGTCCATCAGACTGCGGGTGGAATGCGATACTAAGACTTACCTGTGTCCCGAATTCTTCTTGAAATGATCTCCAGAAGTTAGCAGTAAACTGAGCACCTCTGTCAGATATAATAGCTGTGTAAACTCCGTGAAGTCTTACTATCTCCTTAATATATAACCTTGCATAGTCTTCGGCTGAGTAGGTAGTCCTGACTGGAAGAAAATGGGTTGATTTCGTCAGTCTATCAACAATAACCCATATGGAGTCATACTTCCGCGGAGTGCGTGGTAAACCTGTGATGAAATCCATGTTAATTGCTTCCCACTTCCAAGTCGGAATCTCCATCTCTTGTAACAACCCACCAGGCTTCTGATGCTCGATCTTAACCTGCTGGCAATTTGGGCACTGATCAACAAACTCGGCTATGTCCCTTTTCATACCATCCCACCAATATAAGCATCTGAGGTCATGATACATCTTTGTTGATCCAGGATGGATGGAATAACGGGCATAATGTGCTTCTCCTATAACTTGTCGCCGCAGCCCCGCAACCTCAGGTACACATATTCTGCCTTTATGTAGTAGCACCCCATCAGGTGTAATCTCGAATGGAGTCTTCTCCTTTTCAAGGGTTATGTCTCTATACTGTATCAAAACAGGATCCTCATATTGGCGTCGCTTTATTTCTTCCATAATAGAGGATTCAGCAACTTCTCGGACAGAAACCCCAGTGTCTCCAGAATCAGCTAAACGGACTCCAAGACTAGCTAGCTGGTAAATCTCATGAACCATTTCTTTCTTTCCGGGCTGCACATCCGTCAAGCTGCCCATAGACTTACGGCTGAGTGCATCTGCTACTACGTTGGCTTTTCCAGGGTGATATAGAATATCAACATCGTAGTCTTTCAGCAACTCTAGCCACCTCCTCTGCCACAAATTCAGCTCCTTCTGCTTAAAGATATACTGAAGGCTCTTGTGGTACATATAAATATCGACATGGACACCATATAAATAATGTCTCCATATTTTTAAAGCATGAATTACTGCTGCTAGCTCTAGATCATGAGTAGGATAATTTCTTTCATGCTTTTTGAGCTGCCGGGAGGCGTAGGCTATAGCCCTGCCATGCTGCATTAATACACAACCTATCCCAACACCGGAAACATCACAATAAATGGCATGACCGTCTGGTCCCTCAGTGTCACGACCCAGCTCTGTGGGCCACGACTGGTGCCCTATTTGGACACCCCAAACAGACTTACATACTAACTCGTCATATTCTAATTTAACTCAGATTCCATATTGATCATTTTAAACAGATTTGGAAACAAATGTTATCTTAAGCGGTCGCACGTGCAAAAATATCATATCAAAGCCAGAAGGGACGGCGAAATACACATCGCCGAATATATGCACATATACTAACATGTGGGCCACCATGGCCGTTATAACAGATAGGACCGCATTAAGACGTAAATCATAAACAGAACGAACACACACACGACCCATTACCCACATATATGACTATAGGCCTCTACAAATCAAAACGGAAACATATGACGGGACAGGGCCCCGCCGTACCCCAAATAGTCAAATATACAGAAGCATATACATGACAAAGATATATACCAAAATATGGGCTCCGAATCAAAAGGAGCACTCTGTACTGGCAGAAGGGGTGGCCTACTCTGCCGGATCACGAGTCTCTGTACCTGCGGGCATGAAACGCAGCCCCCGACGAAAGGGGGTCAATACGAAAGGTGTACTGAGTATGTAAAGCATAGAGTACAGAAATCCAAACCATAACTGACATAAAAGGGTACAGGAAGTAAATACCGAACCAGTACATCAAAGTCCGTGCTGAAAACATATGTATATATAATGCAAATAAAAATCATGCATAAGGCTCAGGAATGTGGTCACCACTCCGACGCTGGTGCCACAACACATCATACTCTAGAAAGTTTCAAATCTCCGTACAATCCCCGAACACATCATATCATCATACATATCATATCATCAAACATAGCATATGCCATATCACATCACAACGCCATATACAAACGGTACCCGGCCCTATGGCGAGGTCTCGGGAATCGTAACACATCATACTGCCGAATATGTCATAGTACGCACGATCACAAAACCGGCCCGGGATCCGGCGAACGATATCATAGTAACATGCACGAGCGGAGTAGTGAGAAACTAAAAGCAATTTACATATAAAACATTTGTAAAGGCTTGATATAATAACGTGACGACAAGTTAGGTAGGCTAGTTTGAACAACTAAACGATATGAGGTCTGTCTCACAAAAGTACTTCTGAAATCGTATTTGTAGCTCAAAGTGTAAATCAGAATATAATAGAGCAATTAAAATATTATTCTTTGGTAGCTAAAATCATAAACAAAAGTCCCTTTTGGCATCATACAAAAATAAGTCAAATAGGACAAACGAAGGAAATCTCGGGGCTAGTGGGCCCACCTCGGGTAAAGTCGAGGCGGCGTACGTGATTTACAAACATCGAACTCTATGGAGTCGTCCATGAAAGTTTCAGGGCGATTCGGTTACGTTCGTGAAAGATACGGATGTTTGAACATTTCCTTCCAACAAAACACAAGATTCTAATTCAATTTCGTTGAATGAAATAGTACCAAAAGTAAACTCGGATTTCCACGAACAGAATATTCCCCGAGGCTCAAATCACAACCTAGTACACCTAGGACATGCCAAAAGAAGGAAAGGCAGGGCTTTACATACCTTATTTGCGTTTTACGCTCGTCCGAACTCAAATCCCGTTTGCTCCAAAATCTACAATTGGTCACAATTACCAAATGTGAATTTCAAGCTTTTAAGAATTCAATTTTAAATCCATATTTGTCTGCAAAAATTTCGGCAGCATTTCCCCTATAAATTCAACGTCCCCGAGAATTAACTCGGCCATAATATAAACAACAACACCCACAACAATACCAACAACATCAAGAACCATAACAAAATACATTCTAACATAAATGTTCTTCTTTCCTACATTATCAACAACTCCCATTTCAACTTTACACTTCCAACTTGATATCAACGTTCTCATATTTATTTACTAATTCAAGATTATTCAAACATAATTCAATAGCATTTCAAGCAATACTAAAGGATTCAAACAATCCCGCCAACTCCATATTCCATTCGAGACTTCTACAAATGCGACGAAACAACAAAGTCGCATTGGCTTCTTCCAAATTCATTAACAACAACCGTAATCCACATTTTAGAACTCTACTTCCATATTTACATAAAAACTATATTAGAAACAAATAATTTCCCATAACAACATACAACCAATTTCAATGCCGACTTAAATCATTAAACCTTTATTTACGTCACAAAGGTCACAACGACATAACTAACAAACTAAATGAAATTTAATTCACCTCTCCCCTTCACCACCATGGCTCACGGCCATGTACACACTTCACACACACACACGCCATGCACCCACACACCACAATTTCATAAGACTCATCTAATTCCAATCATTATAACATATACACTTCTTCCATAACATAAAAGAATAGAATTCTTACCTTTTTCTTCAATTTTTCCACTTGCCACAAACGTGATTTTCTCGCTTAACTAATTATACCACGTCGAAGAGCGTCTTGAACTTAATAAGAATTCAAGAAGAAAGAGATTTTTGGATCAAAGTTGATGGACTTGGAATTTTTTTTTCCTTTCCTTATGGTTTGGCCGAATGGCCTCTTGAAGTGTTCTTCAATCTTTTTGTTTTGTTTCTTGAAATTTCTTGAAGATTAGCTTCTCTTATATTAATTAGTCACATGATTAATCACATGACTAATTTCATGGGCTTGGGCCAAGACCATGGCCGACCACCCTTAAACTCTTGGGCCTCATTTTTCTCTTATTTCTTTTTGAGCCCAATTAGTTGTGAATCTTATTTTGTAATTCACGGAACTAATTTCTAAAATTCCAATTTTTCCCTTGGCCTTCCTCCGTATTTCCGCATCAATATTTTTCATGAATAACACACATATATGAAATAAAATAAAATATAGCCCTCATTTCCTACAAAGCAAGATTATTCCAATTTTTTCAAATACGCAAAAATGCGGGATATAACATCCTCCCCCCTTTAGAACATTCGTCCTCGAATGTTAAATTAGCCTTATAGGTTTCACAAGCATTTTGGGGGAGTTTCTTCTTACGAGTAGCAAATATAAATTATTTACCAATCAATATAATAAATTTAGAAATTTTGATTACCTGTAGGTGTAGAGAACAAGTGAGGATACTTCTTCTTCATTTTGTCCTCTGCTTCACAGGTCATTTCTTCTCTATTATTGTTTCGCCATAACACCTTAACAGAGGGTATGTCCTTGGTCCGCAGCCTCCTCACCTGACGATCCAGAATAGCTACAGGTGACACCTTCAGAAATACCCAGTCGCCAACCTGGAACTCTAACGGTCGACGTCGTTTATTGGCATATGATTTCTTTCGACTCTGGGCAGCCAATAACCGTTCCCGAATAAGTTTCACCTTGTCACCTGCTTGCTGAATCACATCCGGCCCAATTAATTTAGTTTCGCCCACGTCGAACCAACCAATCGGAGATATGCATTTTATACCATATAGGGCTTCGTACGGTGCCATCTGGATGCTGGAATGATAACTATTATTATAAGAAAATTCAATAAGCGGCAAATGATCATCCCAGTTACCTCTGAAATCAATAACGCAGGCCCGCAACATATCTTCCAATGTCTGAATAGTGCGCTCGGCCTGTCCGTCGGACTAAGGATGAAATGCTGTACTAAGACTCACCTGAGTCCCCAATCCTTCCTGGAATGATCTCCAGAAATTCGTTGTGAACTGGGCACCTCTGTCAGTGATAATAGATACAGGAACCCCGTGAAGTCTTACTATCTCTTTAAGATACAATCTGGCATAATCCTCAGCCGAATAAGTAGTTCTAACTGGAAGAAAATGGGCTGATTTCGTCAATCTGTCAACAATAACCCAAATAGAATCATACCTGTGTGGAGTGCGCGGTAATCCTATAATGAAATCCATATTGATCAATTCCCATTTCCAAGCTGGAATTTCCATTTCCTGTAATAACCCGCCGGGCTTTTGATGCTCGACCTTGACTTGCTGACAATTTGGACATTGGCCAACGAACTCTGCATTGTTCTTTTTCATACCGTCCCACCAGTATAAACATTTGAGGTCATGATACATTTTAGTGGACCCAGGATGAACAGAATACCGAGCATTATGTGCTTCGCCCATGATTCGCCGCCGTAGCCCTGCAACGTCCGGTACACATAACCTGCCTCCATATAATAATACCCCTTCAGGCAAAATTTCGAACTGAGTTTTTTCTTTATTAAGGGCCACATTTCTGTACTGTACCAGAACAGGATCTTCGAACAGACGCCGCTTTACCTCTTCCATAATTGATGATTCAGCAACTTCTCGAACAGAAACCCCAGCATCTCCAGAATCTGCCAAACGGACTCCAAGGCTGGTTAACTGATGAATCTCACGAACCAATTCTTTCTTATCAGGCTTCACATCAGTCAAACTGCCCATGGACTTGCGGCTAAGTGCATCAGCTACCACATTAGCTTTCCCAGGATGATACAAAATATTGACGTCATAATCTTTCAGTAATTCAAGCCATCTTCTCTGCCGCAAATTCAGCTCCTTTTGCTTAAAAATATACTGGAGGCTCTTATGGTCCGTATAAATATCAACGTGGACCCCATATAAGTAATGTCGCCATATCTTCAAAGCATGAATCACCGCGGCTAATTCCAGATCATGAGTGGGATAATTTCTTTCATGCGGTTTGAGCTGCCGGGAAGCATAGGCTATGACTTGACCGTGCTGCATTAACACACAACCTATCCCAATACCAGAGGCATCACAATAAATGACGTACCCGTCTTACCCCTCTGGAAGAGCTAAGACTGGAGCTGTAATTAATTTCTCCTTTAGTGTCTGGAAACTGCGCTCACAGGCATCAGTCCACTGAAATTTTGTTGCCTTCTGAGTTAGCTTTGTTAATGGTGCCGCAATAGAAGCAAAATTCTCCACAAATCTTCTATAATATTCGGCCAAACCTAGAAAACTGCGTACCTCTGTCGGTGTAGTAGGCCTAGGCCAATTCTGTACAGCTTCAATCTTCTACGTATCGACCCGAATACCATCTGCTCCGACAATGTGCCCCAAGAATGCCACTGAGGTCAACCAGAATTCACATTTGGAGAATTTAGCATATAATTTTTGGTACCGAAGTGTGCCAAGTACTGTTCTCAAATAATATGAATTCTCCTCTGCTGATCATGAGTAAACTAAAATATCATCAATAAATACAATCACGAACATATCAAGGAACGGCCGGAATACCCGATTCATCAAATCCATGAATACCGCAGGAGCATTAGTCAGCCCAAAAGACATCACTCTGAATTCATAATGCCCGTACTGGGTCCTGAAAGCAGTCTTCGAAATATCGGCCTCTCGTACCCGTACCTGATGGTAGCCTGAACGCAAATCTATCTTCGAAAAATATTTGTCACCCTGCAACTGATCAAATAAATCATCAATCCGGGGGAGGGGATATTTATTGTTTATAGTCACCTTGTTTAGCTGTCTGTAGTCAATATACATCCGCAGTGACCCATCTTTCTTTCTTACAAATAATACCGGCGCTCCCCAGGGTGATGTACTGGGTTTGATGAAGCCTTTGTCCAATAGATCTTTCAGCTGTTCCTTCAATTCTTTCAGTTCTGCCGGTGCCATTCTGTATGGAGGAATGGATATGGGCTGCGTATCTGGCAATAAATTTATCGTGAATTCTATCTCCCGTTCAGGGGGAAGACCTAGAAGCTCATCTGGGAATACATCTGGGAATTCATTAACAACCGAAACTGATTAGAGAGTAGGTGTCTCTGCTTTAGTATCGTGCACACGGACCAAATGGTAGATATAACCTTTCTGAATCATCTTCTTAGCCTTGAGGTATGAAATAAACTTACCCCTCGGTGATGCTGTACTCCCTGACCACTCTATGACTGGTTCCCCTGGAAACTGGAAACGAACTACCTTTTTCTGGCAGTCAACATTAGCATAACAGGAAGCTAACCAGTCCACGCCCATAATAACATCAAATTCCAGCATATCTAATTCTACCAAATCAGCTTTGGTGCAACGATCATAAATAATCACAGAACATTCTTTACATACCTGTCTCGCTATAATAAAGTCCCCAACCGGTGTAGCCACTTCGAATGGTTCTATAGGTTCGGGTATTATTCCAATTTTACTAGCAACGAGCGGGGAGATATATGATAAAGTAGAACCAGGATCAATTAATGCATATACAGATCGGGAGAAAACTAGTAATGTACCTGTAACAACATTTGGCGACGCCTCCTGGTCCTGACGGGTAGCCAATGCATATATGCGGTTCGAAGGACTGCTAGAATCTGAAACACCGCCACGGCCTCGACCGCGGCCAGCCGGTGCCGGCATACTCACCCCGCAGGGCGCATAGCTGAAGGAGTAGAGGATGAACCAGCGGCTGATCCCGTCTGCTGAACTGTACCACCAGAACCACTCGCCAACAGACAATCTCGCATGACATGACCCTGACGACCGCAAGAAAAATAGGCCCCTGTAGCTCGGTAGCACTCCCCTGGGTGCGATCTCCCACAATAAGAACAACGGGGCCTGGGTGGTCTGGACTGGCTGGAACCCCTGGTCATCTGCGAACCTGGTGCTCTGGAACTCTGGCCGGCCCCAGACGGTCCTGTACCATCAAATCGTCTACCAGTGGACTGTGTACCCCGGCCTGACGGAGGAGGATATCTGCCTGACTGCTGTGGCTGAGGCTGCCCGCCTTAAAAATCTCCAGAATATCCCGCTGATCTGGCACTCTTAAACTGCCTCCTGTCTCGATCCCTACTGGGCTGCTCTCCCCTATGCCGGTCCTCCATCCCCTGGGCATAAGCCTGTAATCGGGCGATGTCCATATCAGTCTGCGATGCTATCGCCATACAGCTGTCAACCAGGTAGCGGTCCAACCCTATCACGTACCGGTGCATCCAGTCAGCCATATCCGCTACTATAGCAGGTGCATATCGAGCCAAAGAATCAAACTCCAAATTATACTCACGAACACTCCGACCTCTCTGCCGCAACTGCAAAAATCTATCAACTCTCGCCCTCCGCAACTCCGGGGGCAAAACGTGGAGGAGAAAAGCGGCTACAAACTCGTCCCACGTAGCTGGGGGAGCACCCTCACCTCTGGACAGCTCCCAGGACTCATACCAATTAATAGCAATATCTCGTAATCTGTGTGAAGCTAGCTCAACAGACTCGGTCTCTGAAGCCCTGAGCAGTCTCAGTGAGCGCTACATCTGCCGAATGAAATCCTGGGGGTCCTCCTCGGGCCTGGACCCGAAAAACTCTGGGGGATTACATGTCAGAAAATCACAGACCCTCAGGCTATCACGCCTGTCATCATACATCTCTCAGCCCGTGTCTGCGAGCCTGTCCTGCCACCAACGTCGTCAGCAACTGTACGGCCTCCCTCATCGCCCTATCCTCCGCCCCTGGCTGAGGAGCTGGAGGCTCGGGCGCTGGAGCCTCTGGAGCTAATGATGGACCTGCTCCAGGCTCCTCCGGTGGTGGTGTAGCTGAACCCTCTGACTGAGGCACAGCATCGGGCATAACCTGAGCATGAGCCCGAGTAACTCTCTGGATCTGACTGGTCTCTCCTACCGCTTTGCCCTTCTGGGCAACCGTCACCTTCTTTTGAGGCATCACTGAAAAACACAATAACCGATCAGAAAAGAGTCATCCTAATAGCACAGCTCTATCGCACGATCTCAGATTCAAAGAAAGGTAACACCTTAAATGTCCTGTAGCCTCCTGTTTATAGATGTGGTGCACAACACACCGATAAACAAGACAATACGAGACACGGCCTGTAGACATTCCGAGGACAAACCGCTCTGATACCACTTTTGTCACGACCCAGCTCCGTGGGCCACGACTGGTGCCCTATTTGGACACCCCAAACAGACTTACATACTAACTCGTCATATTCTAATTTAACTCAGATTCCATATTGATCATTTTAAACAGATTTGGAAACAAATGTTATCTTAAGCGGTCGCACGTGCAAAAATATCATATCAAAGCCAGAAGGGACGGCGGAATACACATCGCCGAATATATGCACATATACAAACATGTGGGCCACCATGGCCGCTATAACAGACAGGACCGCATTAAGACGCAAATCATAAACAAAACGAACACACACACGACCCATTACCCATATATATGACTACAGGCCTCTACAAATCAAAACGGAAACATATGACGGGACAGGGCCCCGCCGTACCCCAAATAGTCAAATATATAGAAGCATATACATGACAAAGATATATACCAAAATATGGGCTCCGAATCAAAAGGAGCACTCTGTACTGGCAGAAGGGGTGGCCTACTCTGGCGGATCACGAGTCTCTGTACCTGCGGGTATGAAACGCAGCCCCCGACGAAAGGGGGTCAGTACGAAAGGTGTACTGAGTATGAAAAGCATAGAGTACAGAAATCCAAACCATAGCTGACATAAAAGGGTACAGGAAGTAAATACCGAACCAGTACATCAAAGTCCGTGCTGAAAACATATGTATATATAATGCAAATAAAAATCATGCATAAGGCTCAGGAATGTGGTCACCACTCCGACGCTGGTGCCACAACACATCATACTCTAGAAAGTTTCAAATATCCGTACAATCCCCGAACACATCATATCATCATACATATCATATCATCAAACATAGCATATGCCATATCACATCACAACGCCATATACAAACGGTACCCGGCCCTATGGCGAGGTCTCGGGAATCGTAACACATCATACTGCCGAATATGTCATAGTACACACGATCACAAAATCGGCCCGGGATCCGGCGAACGATATCATAGTAACATTCACGAGCGGAGTTGTGAGAAACTAAATGCAATTTACATATAAAACAGTTGTAAAGACTTGATATAATAACGTGACGACAAGTTAGGTAGGCTAGTTTGAACAACTAAACGATATGAGGTCTATCTCACAAAAGTACTTCTGAAATCGTATTTGTAGCTCAAAGTGTAAATCAGAATATAATAGAGCAATTAAAATATTATTCTTTGGTAGCTAAAATCATAAACAAAAGTCCCTTTTGGCATCATACAAAAATAAGTCAAATAGGATAAACGAAGGAAATCTCAGGGCTAGTGGGCCCACCTCGGGTAAAGTCGAGGCGGCGTACATGATTTACAAACATCGAACTCTATGGAGTCGTCCATGAAAGTTTCAGGGTGATTCGGTTACGTTCGTGAAAGTTATGGATGTTTGAACATTTCCTTCCAACAAAACACAAGATTCTAATTCAATTTCGTTGAATGAAATAGTACCAAAAGTAAACTCGGATTTCCACGAACAGAATATTCCCCGAGGCTCAAATCACAACCTAGTACACCTAGGACATGCCAAAAGAAGGAAAGGCAGGGCTTTACATACCTTATTTGCGTTTTACGCTCGTCCGAACTCAAATCCCGTTTGCTCCAAAATCTACAATTGGTCACAATTACCAAATGTGAATTTCAAGCTTTTAAGAATTCAATCTTAAATCCATATTTGTCTGCAAAAATTTCGGCAGCATTTCCCCTATAAATTCAACGTCCCCGAGAATTAACTCGGCCATAATATCAACAACAACACCCACAACAATACCAACAACATCAAGAACCATAACAAAATACGTTCTAACATAAATGTTCTTCTTTTCTACATTATGCAACAACTCCCATTCCAACTTCACACTTCCAACTTGATATCAACGTTCTCATATTTATTTGCTAATTCAAGATTATTCAAACATAATTCAATAGCATTTCAAGCAATACTCAAGGATTCAAACAATCCCGCCAACTCCATATTCCATTCGAGACTTCTACAAATGCGACGAAACAACAAAGTCGCATTGTCTTCTTCCAAATTCATTAACAACAACCGTAATCCACATGTTAGAACTCTACTTCCATATTTACATAAAAACTATATTAGAAACACATAATTTCCCATAACAACATACAACCAATTTAAATGCCGACTTAAATCATTAAACCTTTATTTACGTCACAAAGGTCACAACGACATAACTAACAAACTAAATGAAATTTAATTCACCTCTCCCCTTCACCACCATGGCTCACGACCATGCACACACTTCACACACACACACGCCATGCACCCACACACCACAATTTCATAATTCTCATCTAATTCCAATCATTATAGCATATACACTTCTTCCATAACATAAAAGAATAGAATTCTTACCTTTTTCTTCAATTTTTCCACTTACCACAAACGTGATTTTTCTCGCTTAACTAATTATACCACGTCGAAGAGCGTCTTGAACTTAATAAGAAGAAAGAAGAAAGAAATTTTTGGATCAAAGTTGATGGACTTGGATTTTTTTTTCCTTTCCTTATGGTTCGGCCGAATGGCCTCTTGAAGTGTTCTTCAATTTTTTTGTTTTGTTTGTTGAACTTTTTTGAAGATTAGCTTCTCTTATATTAATTAGTCACATGATTAATCACATGACTAATTTCATGGGCTTGGGCCAAGACCATGGCCGGCCACCCTTACACTCTTGGGCCTCATTTTTCTGTTATTTCTTTTTTAGCCCAATTAGTTGTGAATCTTATTTTGTAATTCACGAAACTAATTTCTAAAATTCCAATTTTGCCCTTGGCCTTCCTCCGTATTTTCGCATCAATATTTTTCATGAATAACACACATATATGAAATAAAATAAAATATAGCCCTCATTTCCTACAAAGCAAGATTATTCCAATTTTTCCAAATACGCAAAAATGCGGGATATAACACTCAGGGAGAGTCAAAACTGGAGCTGTAGTCAACTTTTCTTTCAGCAACTGGAAGCTTCGTTCACAGGCATCAGTCCACTGGAACTTATATAAACAAAAGTCCCTTTTGGCATCATACAAAAATAAGTCAAATAGGATAAACGAAGGAAATCTCAGGGCTAGTGGGCCCACCTCGGGTAAAGTCGAGGCGGCGTACATGATTTACAAACATCGGACTCTATGGAGTCGTCCATGAAAGTTTCAGGGCGATTCGGTTACGTTCGTGAAAGTTATGGATGTTTGAACATTTCCTTCCAACAAAACACAAGATTCTAATTCAATTTCGTTGAATGAAATAGTACCAAAAGTAAACTCGGATTTCCACGAACAGAATATTCCCCGAGGCTCAAATCACAACCTAGTACACCTAGGACATGCCAAAAGAAGGAAAGGCAGGGCTTTACATACCTTATTTGCGTTTTACGCTCGTCCGAACTCAAATCCCGTTTGCTCCAAAATCTACAATTGGTCACAATTACCAAATGTGAATTTCAAGCTTTTAAGAATTCAATCTTAAATCCATATTTGTCTGCAAAAATTTCGGCAGCATTTCCCCTATAAATTCAACGTCCCCGAGAATTAACTCGGCCATAATATCAACAACAACACCCACAACAATACCAACAACATCAAGAACCATAACAAAATACATTCTAACATAAATGTTCTTATTTTCTACATTATGCAACAACTCCCATTCCAACTTCACACTTCCAACTTGATATCAACGTTCGCATATTTATTTCCTAATTCAAGATTATTCAAACATAATTCAATAGCATTTCAAGCAATACTCAAGGATTCAAACAATCCCGCCAACTCCATATTCCATTCGAGACTTCTACAAATGCGACGAAACAACAAAGTCGCATTGTCTTCTTCCAAATTCATTAACAACAACCGTAATCCACATGTTAGAACTCTACTTCCATATTTACATAAAAACTATATTAGAAACACATAATTTCCCATAACAACATACAACCAATTTAAATGCCGACTTAAATCATTAAACCTTTATTTACGTCACAAAGGTCACAACGACATAACTAACAAACTAAATGAAATTTAATTCACCTCTCCCCTTCACCACCATGGCTCACGACCATGCACACACTTCACACACACACACGCCATGCACCCACACACCACAATTTCATAATTATCATCTAATTCCAATCATTATAACATATACACTTCTTCCATAACATAAAAGAATAGAATTCTTACCTTTTTCTTCAATTTTTCCACTTACCACAAACGTGATTTTTCTCGCTTAACTAATTATACCACGTCGAAGAGCGTCTTGAACTTAATAAGAAGAAAGAAGAAAGAAATTTTTGGATCAAAGTTGATGGACTTGGATTTTTTTTTCCTTTCCTTATGGTTCGGCCGAATGGCCTCTTGAAGTGTTCTTCAATTTTTTTGTTTTGTTTGTTGAACTTTTTTGAAGATTAGCTTCTCTTATATTAATTAGTCACATGATTAATCCCATGACTAATTTCATGGGCTTGGGCCAAGACCATGGCCGGCCACCCTTAAACTCTTGGGCCTCATTTTTCTGTTATTTCTTTTTTAGCCCAATTAGTTGTGAATCTTATTTTGTAATTCACGAACCTAATTTCTAAAATTCCAATTTTGCCTTTGGCCTTCCTCCGTATTTCCGCATCAATATTTTTCATGAATAACACACATATATGAAATAAAATAAAATATAGCCCTCATTTCCTACAAAGCAAGATTATTCCAATTTTTCTAAATACGCAAAAATGCGGGATATAACACTCAGGGAGAGTCAAAACTGGAGCTGTAGTCAACTTTTCTTTCAGCAACTGGAAGCTTCGTTCACAGGCATCAGTCCATTGGAACTTATATAAACAAAAGTCCCTTTTGGCATCATACAAAAATAAGTCAAATAGGATAAACGAAGGAAATCTCAGGGCTAGTGGGCCCACCTCGGGTAAAGTCGAGGCGGCGTACATGATTTACAAACATCGGACTCTATGGAGTCGTCCATGAAAGTTTCAGGGCGATTCGGTTACGTTCGTGAAAGTTATGGATGTTTGAACATTTCCTTCCAACAAAACACAAGATTCTAATTCAATTTCATTGAATGAAATAGTACCAAAAGTAAACTCGGATTTCCACGAACAGAATATTCCCCGAGGCTCAAATCACAACCTAGCACACCTAGGACATGCCAAAAGAAGGAAAGGCAGGGCTTTACATACCTTATTTGCGTTTTACGCTCGTCCGAACTCAAATCCCGTTTGCTCCAAAATCTACAATTGGTCACAATTACCAAATGTGAATTTCAAGCTTTTAAGAATTCAATCTTAAATCCATATTTGTCTGCAAAACTTTCGGCAGCATTTCCCCTATAAATTCAACGTCCCCGAGAATTAACTCGGCCATAATATCAACAACAACACCCACAACAATACCAACAACATCAAGAACCATAACAAAATACATTCTAACATAAATGTTCTTCTTTTCTACATTATGCAACAACTCCCATTCCAACTTCACACTTCCAACTTGATATCAACGTTCGCATATTTATTTCCTAATTCAAGATTATTCAAACATAATTCAATAGCATTTCAAGCAATACTCAAGGATTCAAACAATCCCGCCAACTCCATATTCCATTCGAGACTTCTACAAATGCGACGAAACAACAAAGTCGCATTGTCTTCTTCCAAATTCATTAACAACAACCGTAATCCACATTTTAGAACTCTACTTCCATATTTACATAAAAACTATATTAGAAATACATAATTTCCCATAACAACATACAACCAATTTAAATGCCGACTTAAATCATTAAACCTTTATTTACGTCACAAAGGTCACAACGACATAACTAACAAACTAAATGAAATTTAATTCACCTCTCCCCTTCACCACCATGGCTCACGACCATGCACACACTTCACACACACACACGCCATGCACCCACACACCACAATTTCATAATTATCATCTAATTCCAATCATTATAACATATACACTTCTTCCATAACATAAAAGAATAGAATTCTTACCTTTTTCTTCAATTTTTCCACTTACCACAAACGTGATTTTTCTCGCTTAACTAATTATACCACGTCGAAGAGCGTCTTGAACTTAATAAGAAGAAAGAAGAAAGAAATCTTTGGATCAAAGTTGATGGACTTGGATTTTTTTTCCTTTCCTTATGGTTCAGCCGAATGGCCTCTTGAAGTGTTCTTCAATTTTTTTGTTTTGTTTGTTGAACTTTTTTGAAGATTAGCTTCTCTTATATTAATTAGTCACATGATTAATCACATGACTAATTTCATGGGCTTGGGCCAAGACCATGGCCGGCCACCCTTAAACTCTTGGGCCTCATTTTTCTGTTATTTCTTTTTTAGCCCAATTAGTTGTGAATCTTATTTTGTAATTCACGAAACTAATTTCTAAAATTCCAATTTTGCCCTTGGCCTTCCTCCGTATTTCCGCATCAATATTTTTCATGAATAACACACATATATGAAATAAAATAAAATATAGCCCTCATTTCCTACAAAGCAAGATTATTCCAATTTTTCCAAATACGCAAAAATGCGGGATATAACACTCAGGGAGAGTCAAAACTGGAGCTGTAGTCAACTTTTCTTTCAGCAACTGGAAGCTTCGTTCACAGGCATCAGTCCACTGGAACTTATATAAACAAAAGTCCCTTTTGGCATCATACAAAAATAAGTCAAATAGGATAAACGAAGGAAATCTCAGGGCTAGTGGGCCCACCTCGGGTAAAGTCGAGGCGGCGTACATGATTTACAAACATCGAACTCTATGGAGTCGTCCATGAAAGTTTCAGGGTGATTCGGTTACGTTCGTGAAAGTTATGGATGTTTGAACATTTCCTTCCAACAAAACACAAGATTCTAATTCAATTTCGTTGAATGAAATAGTACCAAAAGTAAACTCGGATTTCCACGAACAGAATATTCCCCGAGGCTCAAATCACAACCTAGTACACCTAGGACATGCCAAAAGAAGGAAAGGCAGGGCTTTACATACCTTATTTGCGTTTTACGCTCGTCCGAACTCAAATCCCGTTTGCTCCAAAATCTACAATTGGTCACAATTACCAAATGTGAATTTCAAGCTTTTAAGAATTCAATCTTAAATCCATATTTGTCTGCAAAAATTTCGGCAGCATTTCCCCTATAAATTCAACGTCCCCGAGAATTAACTCGGCCATAATATCAACAACAACACCCACAACAATACCAACAACATCAAGAACCATAACAAAATACGTTCTAACATAAATGTTCTTCTTTTCTACATTATGCAACAACTCCCATTCCAACTTCACACTTCCAACTTGATATCAACGTTCTCATATTTATTTGCTAATTCAAGATTATTCAAACATAATTCAATAGCATTTCAAGCAATACTCAAGGATTCAAACAATCCCGCCAACTCCATATTCCATTCGAGACTTCTACAAATGCGACGAAACAACAAAGTCGCATTGTCTTCTTCCAAATTCATTAACAACAACCGTAATCCACATGTTAGAACTCTACTTCCATATTTACATAAAAACTATATTAGAAACACATAATTTCCCATAACAACATACAACCAATTTAAATGCCGACTTAAATCATTAAACCTTTATTTACGTCACAAAGGTCACAACGACATAACTAACAAACTAAATGAAATTTAATTCACCTCTCCCCTTCACCACCATGGCTCACGACCATGCACACACTTCACACACACACACGCCATGCACCCACACACCACAATTTCATAATTCTCATCTAATTCCAATCATTATAGCATATACACTTCTTCCATAACATAAAAGAATAGAATTCTTACCTTTTTCTTCAATTTTTCCACTTACCACAAACGTGATTTTTCTCGCTTAACTAATTATACCACGTCGAAGAGCGTCTTGAACTTAATAAGAAGAAAGAAGAAAGAAATTTTTGGATCAAAGTTGATGGACTTGGATTTTTTTTTCCTTTCCTTATGGTTCGGCCGAATGGCCTCTTGAAGTGTTCTTCAATTTTTTTGTTTTGTTTGTTGAACTTTTTTGAAGATTAGCTTCTCTTATATTAATTAGTCACATGATTAATCACATGACTAATTTCATGGGCTTGGGCCAAGACCATGGCCGGCCACCCTTACACTCTTGGGCCTCATTTTTCTGTTATTTCTTTTTTAGCCCAATTAGTTGTGAATCTTATTTTGTAATTCACGAAACTAATTTCTAAAATTCCAATTTTGCCCTTGGCCTTCCTCCGTATTTTCGCATCAATATTTTTCATGAATAACACACATATATGAAATAAAATAAAATATAGCCCTCATTTCCTACAAAGCAAGATTATTCCAATTTTTCCAAATACGCAAAAATGCGGGATATAACACTCAGGGAGAGTCAAAACTGGAGCTGTAGTCAACTTTTCTTTCAGCAACTGGAAGCTTCGTTCACAGGCATCAGTCCACTGGAACTTATATAAACAAAAGTCCCTTTTGGCATCATACAAAAATAAGTCAAATAGGATAAACGAAGGAAATCTCAGGGCTAGTGGGCCCACCTCGGGTAAAGTCGAGGCGGCGTACATGATTTACAAACATCGGACTCTATGGAGTCGTCCATGAAAGTTTCAGGGCGATTCGGTTACGTTCGTGAAAGTTATGGATGTTTGAACATTTCCTTCCAACAAAACACAAGATTCTAATTCAATTTCGTTGAATGAAATAGTACCAAAAGTAAACTCGGATTTCCACGAACAGAATATTCCCCGAGGCTCAAATCACAACCTAGTACACCTAGGACATGCCAAAAGAAGGAAAGGCAGGGCTTTACATACCTTATTTGCGTTTTACGCTCGTCCGAACTCAAATCCCGTTTGCTCCAAAATCTACAATTGGTCACAATTACCAAATGTGAATTTCAAGCTTTTAAGAATTCAATCTTAAATCCATATTTGTCTGCAAAAATTTCGGCAGCATTTCCCCTATAAATTCAACGTCCCCGAGAATTAACTCGGCCATAATATCAACAACAACACCCACAACAATACCAACAACATCAAGAACCATAACAAAATACATTCTAACATAAATGTTCTTATTTTCTACATTATGCAACAACTCCCATTCCAACTTCACACTTCCAACTTGATATCAACGTTCGCATATTTATTTCCTAATTCAAGATTATTCAAACATAATTCAATAGCATTTCAAGCAATACTCAAGGATTCAAACAATCCCGCCAACTCCATATTCCATTCGAGACTTCTACAAATGCGACGAAACAACAAAGTCGCATTGTCTTCTTCCAAATTCATTAACAACAACCGTAATCCACATGTTAGAACTCTACTTCCATATTTACATAAAAACTATATTAGAAACACATAATTTCCCATAACAACATACAACCAATTTAAATGCCGACTTAAATCATTAAACCTTTATTTACGTCACAAAGGTCACAACGACATAACTAACAAACTAAATGAAATTTAATTCACCTCTCCCCTTCACCACCATGGCTCACGACCATGCACACACTTCACACACACACACGCCATGCACCCACACACCACAATTTCATAATTATCATCTAATTCCAATCATTATAACATATACACTTCTTCCATAACATAAAAGAATAGAATTCTTACCTTTTTCTTCAATTTTTCCACTTACCACAAACGTGATTTTTCTCGCTTAACTAATTATACCACGTCGAAGAGCGTCTTGAACTTAATAAGAAGAAAGAAGAAAGAAATTTTTGGATCAAAGTTGATGGACTTGGATTTTTTTTTCCTTTCCTTATGGTTCGGCCGAATGGCCTCTTGAAGTGTTCTTCAATTTTTTTGTTTTGTTTGTTGAACTTTTTTGAAGATTAGCTTCTCTTATATTAATTAGTCACATGATTAATCCCATGACTAATTTCATGGGCTTGGGCCAAGACCATGGCCGGCCACCCTTAAACTCTTGGGCCTCATTTTTCTGTTATTTCTTTTTTAGCCCAATTAGTTGTGAATCTTATTTTGTAATTCACGAACCTAATTTCTAAAATTCCAATTTTGCCTTTGGCCTTCCTCCGTATTTCCGCATCAATATTTTTCATGAATAACACACATATATGAAATAAAATAAAATATAGCCCTCATTTCCTACAAAGCAAGATTATTCCAATTTTTCTAAATACGCAAAAATGCGGGATATAACACTCAGGGAGAGTCAAAACTGGAGCTGTAGTCAACTTTTCTTTCAGCAACTGGAAGCTTCGTTCACAGGCATCAGTCCATTGGAACTTATATAAACAAAAGTCCCTTTTGGCATCATACAAAAATAAGTCAAATAGGATAAACGAAGGAAATCTCAGGGCTAGTGGGCCCACCTCGGGTAAAGTCGAGGCGGCGTACATGATTTACAAACATCGGACTCTATGGAGTCGTCCATGAAAGTTTCAGGGCGATTCGGTTACGTTCGTGAAAGTTATGGATGTTTGAACATTTCCTTCCAACAAAACACAAGATTCTAATTCAATTTCATTGAATGAAATAGTACCAAAAGTAAACTCGGATTTCCACGAACAGAATATTCCCCGAGGCTCAAATCACAACCTAGCACACCTAGGACATGCCAAAAGAAGGAAAGGCAGGGCTTTACATACCTTATTTGCGTTTTACGCTCGTCCGAACTCAAATCCCGTTTGCTCCAAAATCTACAATTGGTCACAATTACCAAATGTGAATTTCAAGCTTTTAAGAATTCAATCTTAAATCCATATTTGTCTGCAAAACTTTCGGCAGCATTTCCCCTATAAATTCAACGTCCCCGAGAATTAACTCGGCCATAATATCAACAACAACACCCACAACAATACCAACAACATCAAGAACCATAACAAAATACATTCTAACATAAATGTTCTTCTTTTCTACATTATGCAACAACTCCCATTCCAACTTCACACTTCCAACTTGATATCAACGTTCGCATATTTATTTCCTAATTCAAGATTATTCAAACATAATTCAATAGCATTTCAAGCAATACTCAAGGATTCAAACAATCCCGCCAACTCCATATTCCATTCGAGACTTCTACAAATGCGACGAAACAACAAAGTCGCATTGTCTTCTTCCAAATTCATTAACAACAACCGTAATCCACATTTTAGAACTCTACTTCCATATTTACATAAAAACTATATTAGAAATACATAATTTCCCATAACAACATACAACCAATTTAAATGCCGACTTAAATCATTAAACCTTTATTTACGTCACAAAGGTCACAACGACATAACTAACAAACTAAATGAAATTTAATTCACCTCTCCCCTTCACCACCATGGCTCACGACCATGCACACACTTCACACACACACACGCCATGCACCCACACACCACAATTTCATAATTCTCATCTAATTCCAATCATTATAACATATACACTTCTTCCATAACATAAAAGAATAGAATTCTTACCTTTTTCTTCAATTTTTCCACTTACCACAAACGTGATTTTTCTCGCTTAACTAATTATACCACGTCGAAGAGCGTCTTGAACTTAATAAGAAGAAAGAAGAAAGAAATCTTTGGATCAAAGTTGATGGACTTGGATTTTTTTTCCTTTCCTTATGGTTCAGCCGAATGGCCTCTTGAAGTGTTCTTCAATTTTTTTGTTTTGTTTGTTGAACTTTTTTGAAGATTAGCTTCTCTTATATTAATTAGTCACATGATTAATCACATGACTAATTTCATGGGCTTGGGCCAAGACCATGGCCGGCCACCCTTAAACTCTTGGGCCTCATTTTTCTGTTATTTCTTTTTTAGCCCAATTAGTTGTGAATCTTATTTTGTAATTCACGAAACTAATTTCTAAAATTCCAATTTTGCCCTTGGCCTTCCTCCGTATTTCCGCATCAATATTTTTCATGAATAACACACATATATGAAATAAAATAAAATATAGCCCTCATTTCCTACAAAGCAAGATTATTCCAATTTTTCCAAATACGCAAAAATGCGGGATATAACACTCAGGGAGAGTCAAAACTGGAGCTGTAGTCAACTTTTCTTTCAGCAACTGGAAGCTTCGTTCACAGGCATCAGTCCACTGGAACTTATATAAACAAAAGTCCCTTTTGGCATCATACAAAAATAAGTCAAATAGGATAAACGAAGGAAATCTCAGGGCTAGTGGGCCCACCTCGGGTAAAGTCGAGGCGGCGTACATGATTTACAAACATCGAACTCTATGGAGTCGTCCATGAAAGTTTCAGGGTGATTCGGTTACGTTCGTGAAAGTTATGGATGTTTGAACATTTCCTTCCAACAAAACACAAGATTCTAATTCAATTTCGTTGAATGAAATAGTACCAAAAGTAAACTCGGATTTCCACGAACAGAATATTCCCCGAGGCTCAAATCACAACCTAGTACACCTAGGACATGCCAAAAGAAGGAAAGGCAGGGCTTTACATACCTTATTTGCGTTTTACGCTCGTCCGAACTCAAATCCCGTTTGCTCCAAAATCTACAATTGGTCACAATTACCAAATGTGAATTTCAAGCTTTTAAGAATTCAATCTTAAATCCATATTTGTCTGCAAAAATTTCGGCAGCATTTCCCCTATAAATTCAACGTCCCCGAGAATTAACTCGGCCATAATATCAACAACAACACCCACAACAATACCAACAACATCAAGAACCATAACAAAATACGTTCTAACATAAATGTTCTTCTTTTCTACATTATGCAACAACTCCCATTCCAACTTCACACTTCCAACTTGATATCAACGTTCTCATATTTATTTGCTAATTCAAGATTATTCAAACATAATTCAATAGCATTTCAAGCAATACTCAAGGATTCAAACAATCCCGCCAACTCCATATTCCATTCGAGACTTCTACAAATGCGACGAAACAACAAAGTCGCATTGTCTTCTTCCAAATTCATTAACAACAACCGTAATCCACATGTTAGAACTCTACTTCCATATTTACATAAAAACTATATTAGAAACACATAATTTCCCATAACAACATACAACCAATTTAAATGCCGACTTAAATCATTAAACCTTTATTTACGTCACAAAGGTCACAACGACATAACTAACAAACTAAATGAAATTTAATTCACCTCTCCCCTTCACCACCATGGCTCACGACCATGCACACACTTCACACACACACACGCCATGCACCCACACACCACAATTTCATAATTCTCATCTAATTCCAATCATTATAGCATATACACTTCTTCCATAACATAAAAGAATAGAATTCTTACCTTTTTCTTCAATTTTTCCACTTACCACAAACGTGATTTTTCTCGCTTAACTAATTATACCACGTCGAAGAGCGTCTTGAACTTAATAAGAAGAAAGAAGAAAGAAATTTTTGGATCAAAGTTGATGGACTTGGATTTTTTTTTCCTTTCCTTATGGTTCGGCCGAATGGCCTCTTGAAGTGTTCTTCAATTTTTTTGTTTTGTTTGTTGAACTTTTTTGAAGATTAGCTTCTCTTATATTAATTAGTCACATGATTAATCACATGACTAATTTCATGGGCTTGGGCCAAGACCATGGCCGGCCACCCTTACACTCTTGGGCCTCATTTTTCTGTTATTTCTTTTTTAGCCCAATTAGTTGTGAATCTTATTTTGTAATTCACGAAACTAATTTCTAAAATTCCAATTTTGCCCTTGGCCTTCCTCCGTATTTTCGCATCAATATTTTTCATGAATAACACACATATATGAAATAAAATAAAATATAGCCCTCATTTCCGACAAAGCAAGATTATTCCAATTTTTCCAAATACGCAAAAATGCGGGATATAACACTCAGGGAGAGTCAAAACTGGAGCTGTAGTCAACTTTTCTTTCAGCAACTGGAAGCTTCGTTCACAGGCATCAGTCCACTGGAACTTATATAAACAAAAGTCCCTTTTGGCATCATACAAAAATAAGTCAAATAGGATAAACGAAGGAAATCTCAGGGCTAGTGGGCCCACCTCGGGTAAAGTCGAGGCGGCGTACATGATTTACAAACATCGGACTCTATGGAGTCGTCCATGAAAGTTTCAGGGCGATTCGGTTACGTTCGTGAAAGTTATGGATGTTTGAACATTTCCTTCCAACAAAACACAAGATTCTAATTCAATTTCGTTGAATGAAATAGTACCAAAAGTAAACTCGGATTTCCACGAACAGAATATTCCCCGAGGCTCAAATCACAACCTAGTACACCTAGGACATGCCAAAAGAAGGAAAGGCAGGGCTTTACATACCTTATTTGCGTTTTACGCTCGTCCGAACTCAAATCCCGTTTGCTCCAAAATCTACAATTGGTCACAATTACCAAATGTGAATTTCAAGCTTTTAAGAATTCAATCTTAAATCCATATTTGTCTGCAAAAATTTCGGCAGCATTTCCCCTATAAATTCAACGTCCCCGAGAATTAACTCGGCCATAATATCAACAACAACACCCACAACAATACCAACAACATCAAGAACCATAACAAAATACATTCTAACATAAATGTTCTTATTTTCTACATTATGCAACAACTCCCATTCCAACTTCACACTTCCAACTTGATATCAACGTTCGCATATTTATTTCCTAATTCAAGATTATTCAAACATAATTCAATAGCATTTCAAGCAATACTCAAGGATTCAAACAATCCCGCCAACTCCATATTCCATTCGAGACTTCTACAAATGCGACGAAACAACAAAGTCGCATTGTCTTCTTCCAAATTCATTAACAACAACCGTAATCCACATGTTAGAACTCTACTTCCATATTTACATAAAAACTATATTAGAAACACATAATTTCCCATAACAACATACAACCAATTTAAATGCCGACTTAAATCATTAAACCTTTATTTACGTCACAAAGGTCACAACGACATAACTAACAAACTAAATGAAATTTAATTCACCTCTCCCCTTCACCACCATGGCTCACGACCATGCACACACTTCACACACACACACGCCATGCACCCACACACCACAATTTCATAATTATCATCTAATTCCAATCATTATAACATATACACTTCTTCCATAACATAAAAGAATAGAATTCTTACCTTTTTCTTCAATTTTTCCACTTACCACAAACGTGATTTTTCTCGCTTAACTAATTATACCACGTCGAAGAGCGTCTTGAACTTAATAAGAAGAAAGAAGAAAGAAATTTTTGGATCAAAGTTGATGGACTTGGATTTTTTTTTCCTTTCCTTATGGTTCGGCCGAATGGCCTCTTGAAGTGTTCTTCAATTTTTTTGTTTTGTTTGTTGAACTTTTTTGAAGATTAGCTTCTCTTATATTAATTAGTCACATGATTAATCCCATGACTAATTTCATGGGCTTGGGCCAAGACCATGGCCGGCCACCCTTAAACTCTTGGGCCTCATTTTTCTGTTATTTCTTTTTTAGCCCAATTAGTTGTGAATCTTATTTTGTAATTCACGAACCTAATTTCTAAAATTCCAATTTTGCCTTTGGCCTTCCTCCGTATTTCCGCATCAATATTTTTCATGAATAACACACATATATGAAATAAAATAAAATATAGCCCTCATTTCCTACAAAGCAAGATTATTCCAATTTTTCTAAATACGCAAAAATGCGGGATATAACACTCAGGGAGAGTCAAAACTGGAGCTGTAGTCAACTTTTCTTTCAGCAACTGGAAGCTTCGTTCACAGGCATCAGTCCATTGGAACTTATATAAACAAAAGTCCCTTTTGGCATCATACAAAAATAAGTCAAATAGGATAAACGAAGGAAATCTCAGGGCTAGTGGGCCCACCTCGGGTAAAGTCGAGGCGGCGTACATGATTTACAAACATCGGACTCTATGGAGTCGTCCATGAAAGTTTCAGGGCGATTCGGTTACGTTCGTGAAAGTTATGGATGTTTGAACATTTCCTTCCAACAAAACACAAGATTCTAATTCAATTTCATTGAATGAAATAGTACCAAAAGTAAACTCGGATTTCCACGAACAGAATATTCCCCGAGGCTCAAATCACAACCTAGCACACCTAGGACATGCCAAAAGAAGGAAAGGCAGGGCTTTACATACCTTATTTGCGTTTTACGCTCGTCCGAACTCAAATCCCGTTTGCTCCAAAATCTACAATTGGTCACAATTACCAAATGTGAATTTCAAGCTTTTAAGAATTCAATCTTAAATCCATATTTGTCTGCAAAACTTTCGGCAGCATTTCCCCTATAAATTCAACGTCCCCGAGAATTAACTCGGCCATAATATCAACAACAACACCCACAACAATACCAACAACATCAAGAACCATAACAAAATACATTCTAACATAAATGTTCTTCTTTTCTACATTATGCAACAACTCCCATTCCAACTTCACACTTCCAACTTGATATCAACGTTCGCATATTTATTTCCTAATTCAAGATTATTCAAACATAATTCAATAGCATTTCAAGCAATACTCAAGGATTCAAACAATCCCGCCAACTCCATATTCCATTCGAGACTTCTACAAATGCGACGAAACAACAAAGTCGCATTGTCTTCTTCCAAATTCATTAACAACAACCGTAATCCACATTTTAGAACTCTACTTCCATATTTACATAAAAACTATATTAGAAATACATAATTTCCCATAACAACATACAACCAATTTAAATGCCGACTTAAATCATTAAACCTTTATTTACGTCACAAAGGTCACAACGACATAACTAACAAACTAAATGAAATTTAATTCACCTCTCCCCTTCACCACCATGGCTCACGACCATGCACACACTTCACACACACACACGCCATGCACCCACACACCACAATTTCATAATTCTCATCTAATTCCAATCATTATAACATATACACTTCTTCCATAACATAAAAGAATAGAATTCTTACCTTTTTCTTCAATTTTTCCACTTACCACAAACGTGATTTTTCTCGCTTAACTAATTATACCACGTCGAAGAGCGTCTTGAACTTAATAAGAAGAAAGAAGAAAGAAATCTTTGGATCAAAGTTGATGGACTTGGATTTTTTTTCCTTTCCTTATGGTTCAGCCGAATGGCCTCTTGAAGTGTTCTTCAATTTTTTTGTTTTGTTTGTTGAACTTTTTTGAAGATTAGCTTCTCTTATATTAATTAGTCACATGATTAATCACATGACTAATTTCATGGGCTTGGGCCAAGACCATGGCCGGCCACCCTTAAACTCTTGGGCCTCATTTTTCTGTTATTTCTTTTTTAGCCCAATTAGTTGTGAATCTTATTTTGTAATTCACGAAACTAATTTCTAAAATTCCAATTTTGCCCTTGGCCTTCCTCCGTATTTCCGCATCAATATTTTTCATGAATAACACACATATATGAAATAAAATAAAATATAGCCCTCATTTCCTACAAAGCAAGATTATTCCAATTTTTCCAAATACGCAAAAATGCGGGATATAACACTCAGGGAGAGTCAAAACTGGAGCTGTAGTCAACTTTTCTTTCAGCAACTGGAAGCTTCGTTCACAGGCATCAGTCCACTGGAACTTATATAAACAAAAGTCCCTTTTGGCATCATACAAAAATAAGTCAAATAGGATAAACGAAGGAAATCTCAGGGCTAGTGGGCCCACCTCGGGTAAAGTCGAGGCGGCGTACATGATTTACAAACATCGGACTCTATGGAGTCGTCCATGAAAGTTTCAGGGCGATTCGGTTACGTTCGTGAAAGTTATGGATGTTTGAACATTTCCTTCCAACAAAACACAAGATTCTAATTCAATTTCGTTGAATGAAATAGTACCAAAAGTAAACTCGGATTTCCACGAACAGAATATTCCCCGAGGCTCAAATCACAACCTAGTACACCTAGGACATGCCAAAAGAAGGAAAGGCAGGGCTTTACATACCTTATTTGCGTTTTATGCTCGTCCGAACTCAAATCCCGTTTGCTCCAAAATCTACAATTGGTCACAATTACCAAATGTGAATTTCAAGCTTTTAAGAATTCAATCTTAAATCCATATTTGTCTGCAAAAATTTCGGCAGCATTTCCCCTATAAATTCAACGTCCCCGAGAATTAACTCGGCCATAATATCAACAACAACACCCACAACAATACCAACAACATCAAGAACCATAACAAAATACATTCTAACATAAATGTTCTTCTTTTCTACATTATGCAACAACTCTCATTCCAACTTCACACTTCCAACTTGATATCAACGTTCTCATATTTATTTACTAATTCAAGATTATTCAAACATAATTCAATAGCATTTCAAGCAATACTCAAGGATTCAAACAATCCCGCCAACTCCATATTCCATTCGAGACTTCTACAAATGCGACGAAACAACAAAGTCGCATTGTCTTCTTCCAAATTCATTAACAACAACCGTAATCCACATTTTAGAACTCTACTTCCATATTTACATAAAAACTATATTAGAAACACATAATTTTCCATAACAACATACAACCAATTTAAATGCCGACTTAAATCATTAAACCTTTATTTACGTCACAAAGGTCACAACGACATAACTAACAAACTAAATGAAATTTAATTCACCTCTCCCCTTCACCACCATGGCTCACGACCATGCACACACTTCACACACACACACGCCATGCACCCACACACCACAATTTCATAATTCTCATCTAATTCCAATCATTATAACATATACACTTCTTCCATAACATAAAAGAATAGAATTCTTACCTTTTTCTTCAATTTTTCCATTTACCACAAACGTGATTTTTCTCGCTTAACTAATTATACCACGTCGAAGAGCGTCTTGAACTTAATAAGAAGAAAGAAGAAAGAAATCTTTGGATCAAAGTTGATGGACTTGGATTTTTTTTCCTTTCCTTATGGTTCAGCCGAATGGCCTCTTGAAGTGTTCTTCAATTTTTTTGTTTTGTTTGTTGAACTTTTTTGAAGATTAGCTTCTCTTATATTAATTAGTCACATGATTAATCACATGACTAATTTCATGGGCTTGGGCCAAGACCATGGCCGGCCACCCTTAAACTCTTGGGCCTCATTTTTCTCTTATTTCTTTTTTAGCCCAATTAGTTGTGAATCTTATTTTGTAATTCACGAAACTAATTTCTAAAATTCCAATTTTGCCCTTGGTCTTCCTCCGTATTTCCGCGTCAATATTTTTCATGAATAACACACATATATGAAATAAAATAAAATATAGCCCTCATTTCCTACAAAGCAAGATTATTCCAATTTTTCCAAATACGCAAAAATGTGGGATATAACACTCAGGGAGAGTCAAAACTGGAGCTGTAGTCAACTTTTCTTTCAGCAACTGGAAGCTTCGTTCACAGGCATCAATCCACTGGAACTTATCTGCCTTCTGAGTCAGCTTCGTTAATGGCGCTGCAATCGAAGCAAACTTCTCCACAAATCTTCTATAATATCCTGCCAATCCCAGAAAACTACGTACCTCAGTAGGTGTCGTCGGTCTCGGCCAAGCCTTTACGACCTCAATTTTCTGTGTATCCACCCGAAGGCCATCAGCTCCAATGATGTGCCCCAAAAATGCCACTGAAGTCAACCAGAATTCACATTTAGAGAATTTAGCATACAATTTCTGGTGCCGGAGTACCCGAAGTACCGCCCTCAGATGATCTGCATGCTCCTCTTCTGATCGTGAATAGACCAGGATATCATTAATAAATACAATTACGAACATATCTAAGAACGGCTTGAATACTCGGTTCATTAGATCCATAAACACTGTTGGGGTGTTGGTCAACCCAAAAGACATTACCCTGAACTCGTAGTGCCCGTATCGGGTTCTGAATGCGGTCTTTGGAATATCTGCCTCTCTTATCCGCACCTGATTGTAGCCTGACCGTAGGTCTATCTTCGAGAAACACTTAGCGCCCTGCAATTGGTCAAATAAATCGTTGATCCTGGGGAGGGGATATTTATTCTTTATAGTCACCTTGTTCAGCTGCCTATAATCAATACACATCCGTAGCGATCCATCTTTCTTCCTCACAAACAATACCGGTGCTCCCCAAGGTGATGTACTGGGCCTGATGAAGCCCTTCTCTAACAAATCCCTCAGCTGCTCCTTCAATTCTTTCAGTTCTGCAGGTGCCATTCTGTAGGGAGGAAAAGATATAGGCTGAGTATCTGGCAGCACATCTATCGTGAACTCTATTTCCCGCTCAGGTGGAAGACCTGGAAGCTCGTCTGGGAATACATCCGAAAATTCATTGACTACCGGGACTGACTAAAGAGTGGGTGCCTTTGCTATCATATCATGCACACAAACCAGATGATAAATATACCCCTTCTTAATCATTTTTCTGGCCTTGAGGTATGAAATAAACTTACCCCTTGGCGATGCTGTACTTCCCGTCCACTCTAAAACGGGTTCTCCTGGAAACTGGAAGCGAACTACTTTCTTCTGACAGTCGACATTAGCATAACAAGAAGCTAACCAGTCCATACCTATAGTAACATCAAATTCAGTCATATCTAGTTCTATCAGATCCGCTTTGGTGCAACAGCCACATATATCTACTGAACAATCTCTGTATACTCGCCTTGCTATAACAGAATCTCCTACCGGTGTAGCTACCTCGAACGGTTCTATCGGTTCGGGTTCTATTCCAATTCTACTAGCAACCAGGGGGAAATATATGATAAAGTAGAGCCTGGATCTATCAATGCATATACATCTCGGGAGAAGATCAATAATATACCTGTAACCACATTTGGTGACACCTCCTGGTCCTGTCGGCTGGCCAAGGCATATATGCGGTTCGAAGGACCGCTAGAACCAGGAGCTCCGCCTTAGCCTACGCGACCTCTTCAAGGTTTTTAACCACTCCGCATACTCTAATTTCCTTTAGACTTCCCTAACTTCTTATGTTTACATTTATGGAACCTTTAGTACACTTCCCAGGCGGTCACCCATCCTGAAATATCCCTCACCCCAGCACGCTTAACTTTGAAATTCTGATGAAATTCGGTGCGTTAATGCTGGTATGATTGCATCCACCTCGCCACATGAATTTCATCACGTAATTTGGAGCAAGTCGATGTCTTAACAACTTCCAAAATATTCTCGTAACGTGTCTCCCTCCGAACTAGAGAGGGTCTTTTACTTTTCTGTCTATACAATTATCGCGTTAGCCTTTTAAATCCTCAATATTCACTTTTCATCTGTATGTATGACTACCTTTCATCCGGGTTTTCCAGATTCCCACTGGTGGCGGAGACACCTTAGTCGTCGTTACTTATAAATACTAGGTCATCGGCCTCTTTGGGTTTAAGCTCGCTACCATTAAATAATACTCTACAGAAGTTACACATACATAAAAATTTCCAAAGAGGACTCATATACCTGTAGCCGACCGGTCTCTAGTCTGATCTGGTGGGCTGGAACGTGAAGTGTGCTCTTCATCATCGTCTACCCACCATCTGCTCGTCTGACTTTCGTCATCGCTCGTATCTGAATCTGAGGAGTATACATAACCGAGCAATTCCTGGTTTACTGACGGTCTGGATAGGGGACATGAGTAGTCCGTAACACTCACCGGGGAGGCCTGTCTAACGTAGTGCTCCACCACAGGGGCAGCTGGCATGGCCCCGGAAATCTCCTTCTCCGGTGTCCCAGAAGAATACTCGGATGGATCTGTATCGTAACTGTCCTCTGCGGGGTCTTCCTCCCTGGGAGTCAGAAACTCGGGAAGAATCGTCACCGGATCCTCTGAAGGATCAGTCTCAATAGAATAGCTGAGGCTCCTCCTACTCGGTCCTGAAGATACTCTGGGGGCCTTCTTAGCACCTCCACTATCTGAAGCTGACCTTTTCATCTTTCGTCAATCTACAATCACCTGCAGGAAAAAGAATCAGAAGCGATCTTTCTAGAGACTGACGCTATCGCTCTCTTTGGGGCAACGCTGTAGACACAGCGATTTGTTAGAGAGGAACCATCCTGATAATACAGCTCTATCGCACGATCTAGAGTAAGAAAGAAAGATAACATCCTAAATGTCCCGTTGCTTCTTGTTTATAGATGTGGTGCACCACACACCGATAAACAAGACTCTACTAGACACGGCCTGTAGACATTCCGAGGATGAACCGCTCTGATACCACTTCTGTCACGACCCAACTAGAGGGCCATGACAGGTACCCAGTATTGGCTACCGAGCACCCCTTATCATACTATCTATCGTTCAACCTGTACTGTCACGACTCAACCAGATGGACACTTATCATAGTTGCGTTTAGCATATTAAGAGCTTTTATAAATGCAAGACAAAATGCTGTATAAAACTGTCACGTATGATGTCACACACAAGCCGGTCAGGCTATCGTAATGTAGGGAATTGCCAAAACGTAATCCATACTGACATAACTGAACGATAACCACCCATGACCGACATACATATCTACAGGCCTCCAAGCGAAACAACAGTGTCATATGGCGGGACAGGGCCCCGCCGTACCCTAATTAGATATATATATATATATATACAATAGAAGGATCTGTACCAAAGGTATAGGCTCCGGAGCAAGGGAGCACTTCAAAGTAGCAGAATGGATATCCTAGGCTGGCGGGTCACCACAACGAGCGTCTGTACCTGTGGGCATGAAACGCAGCCCCCGAAGAAAAGGGGGTCAGTACGGAATATGTACTGAGCATGTAAGGCATGAAATGCAATTAGGTAGATCATAACTGAAATAGAGATTCCAGGAGGCAAGTATGATAATCAAGAAATCGCTGTACCTTTGCATTACGAAACAAAATCATGCATATCATTATCATATATCGTACCCGGCCCATTATGGGACTCGGTGGATAAAATCATGTCAGCATACTATCATAGCATCATGTATATATATATATATATATATACCGTACCCGGCCCTCTAGTGAGGGACTCGGTGAATAAAGTCATCATATGCCCTCCTGGCCGTCATAACATATCATCATCTCATCATGTCATCATATATATATATCGCACCCGGCCCTCTAGTGAGGGACTCGGTGAATAATGCAGTGACACTATGCACGATAACATACCCGGCCCGGGACTCGGTGAAAGATGAAACAACAGTATGCACGAGCAGAGTAGTGAGAAACCATATGCATATAAATCAATTTTTGGGACTCAATAGGTAAGTACACTAATCGACACTTGAAGGATCATAAACACGTTTCGAGTCAATCCGAGTTTGCATAAGAAAGTTATGGACATTATTCATTACAGAAACCTCTACGAACGTTTCAAAGCAATCCGAGACCGCCTATGAAAGTTAGGGACATTAATCCTTATAGAACCCTTTTAGGAACAGGGACTCTTTATGCTTTGCTCGCTATTCAATCATACAACAGACTCGACTATACCAAGTATGCTCGTGTCAAGAAGTGAATAAGAATCGTAAACAAGCTCGGAGTTAAAGAATAGAGTTACCCCAAGATGCGTGTCATACCTTACTTAGCTCTAGGACATGCCAAAAGAAAGAAAGGGTAAAGTTTACATACCTTGCCCGCTTCCTAAGCTAATCCGAACTTTAAGTCTCGGCTTTCGCAAGATCTACAACAACGTTAAGAGATATCAAACATTAGCTATAGGTATTTAGGAATCCGATTCTAGGCTAGCAATCCACCTACAGAAATTTGGGCAGCATTTCCCCTATAAATTCAACCAACCCTGAGAATTCAACTCGGCCAAATCATCAACACAATACCAACAATCATATTTTCAACTTCAACAATTAATTCAAAATGCATTCTAACGTTAGCAACCCTTTCTACATAATTCGACGGCATTTCATTTACATTCCAATTAACCACAACAACCCAACTTACAATCTTCCAAACTCAATAAGAACAACAACAACATATTCCTCGCTTCCAAGTTCATGAATTATACCAACAACCACACGTTAACAACATTATTCATACAAATATAAGAAACCATGCTAATGTCACATTAACTTCTTCAACAATCCCACAACGATTACAACTTCATTTCAAGCCATCAAACCTTCTTTTTGTCATGGAATCCACAATAACAACAATCAACATACTAAATAACATCAATTCATCACATCTTACCAGCACAACCCTTATTCGGCCATAACCTACACACACATATTTCATGAATTTCATCCATTTCTACATACTACAACACTCACAAATCATCCCTAACACATAGAAAAGGAGATTAAATCTTACCTTTACCCTTTAACTTCTCAAATTGGCTAGGGTTCACAGCTTGCACACTGAATGCTTTGCTTGCTCCAACAACTACTCCACGATAATAAGGTCCTTCCAATTGGTTGAAATACTAGAGGAAAATATTTTTTTGATCAATATTTAGGGGCATCAAATTCGGCCAGCCTTGGCCGAATGGTTCTTTTTTTTTTTTTCTTAAAGCTTCTTGAATTCTGAAAGATGAATATGAGTCTTGCTTTGTCATAACTCATCTATATATATAAATACATAGCCCATAAAAGGTGGACACATGCCCCCCACTCATGGCTCAAGGCAATTGGCCAAGCCATGGGTGGGACCCACTTGAGCCACACGGTCATGGTGGCTTTCATGACCATATTAATTTTTTTGAATTTTTCCCTTTTTAACCCTAGCCTCTCTCAATATTTCCATACCACTAATAACCAACTTGTGTATTAAAATAAAATTGGAAGGAAAATAATAGCCTTGCCCTTAACTTATCGCGATTATCTTGAAACATCCGAATGCACAAAATGCGGGATATAACTGTCGTAGCCCTGCAACCTTAGGTACACATAATCTACCTCCATACTGTAGCACTCCGTCAGGTGTAACCTCAAATGGGGTCTTCTCCTTTTGCAGAGCTGTATCTCTATACTGTGCCAAAATAGGGTCCTCGTACAGGCGTCTCTTTACCTCTTCTATGATAGAGGATTCAGCAACTTCTCGAATAGAAACTCCACTATCTCCGGAATCAACCAAACGGACTCCAAGGTTAGCTAGCCGGTAAATCTCATGGACCATCTCCTTCCTTTTTGGTTGTACGTCCGTTAAACTACCCATAGATTTACGGCTAAGAGCATCTGATACAACATTTGCTTTCGCTGGATGGTATAAAATATCAACATCATAATCCTTTAGTAACTCTAGCCACCGTCTCTGCCGTAAGTTCAAGTCCTTCTGCTTAAAAATATATTGGAGACTCTTGTGATCCGTATAAACATCCATATGAACACCATATAAATAATGTCTCCATATATTCAAGGCATGAATTACCACTGCTAACTCCAAATCATAAGTAGGATAATTCCTTTCGTGCTTTCTAAGCTGTCGGGAGGCATAGGCTATAACCTTGCCATGCTGCATCAATACACAACCAAGTCCAACACCCGAAGCATCACAATAAATGACATAGCTATTTGGCCCCTCTGGAAGAGTTGAAACTGGAGCCGTAGTCAACTTGACTTTTAGCAACTGGAAGCTTTGCTCACAAGCATCAGTCCACTAGAACTTAGCTGCCTTCGGGGCTAGCCTCGTTAAAGGCGCTAAAATAGAGGCACACTTTTCTACGAATCTCCCGTAATATCCTGCTAGCCCCAGAAAACTGCACACCTCAGTAGGTGTCGTAGGTCTAGGCCAAGTATTTACAGCCTCTATCTTCTGTGTATCTACCCGAATACCATCATCTCCAATAGTATGCCCCAAGAATGCTACTGAAGTCAACCAGAATTCGCATTTCGAAAACATAGCATACAACTTCTGGTGCTGGAGCACCCTAAGAACCGTCCACAAATGATATGCATGCTCCTCTTCTGAATGTGAATAGACCAGAATATCATCGATAAATGCAATCACGAACATATCTAGGAATGGTTTGAACACTCGGTTCATCAAATCCATAAATACTGCTGGAGCATTAGTCAGCCCAAAAGACATCACTCTAAACTCATAATGCCCGTATCGGGTCCTGAATGCAGTCTTCGGAATATCTGCCTCCTTTACCCGCACCTGATGATAGCCTGACCGTAAGTCTATCTTCGAAAAATACTTAGCACCCTGCAACTGGTCAAATAGATCATCAATCCTGTGGAGGGGATATCTATTCTTTATTGTTACTTTATTCAGCTGCCTATAATCAATACACATTCGCAGCGACCCATCTTTCTCTCTCACAAATAGTACCGGTGCTCCCCAAGGTGATGTGCTAGGCATGATGAAGCCCTTTTCTAACAAGTCCCTCAGTTGCCCCTTTAACTCCTTCAGCTCTGCAGGTGCCATTCTATAAGGAGGAATAGATATGGGCTGAGTATCTGGTAATACGTCTATAGTAAACTCTATCTCCCGTTCAGGAGGAAGACTAGGAGTTCATCTGGGAATACATCCGGAAATTCATTAACTATCGGGACTGATTGAAGAGTCGGTACCTATGCTTTCATATCGTGCACATGAACCAGATGATAAATATAACCTTTTCTAACCATCTTCCTTGCCTTGAGGTATGAAATAAACTTACCCCTCGGCGATGCCGCAGTCCCTATCCACTCTATAATTGGCTCTCCTGGGAACTGAAATCGAACTATCTTTTCTCTACAATCAACGTTAGCATAACAGGAAGCTAACCAATCCATAACCATAATAACATCAAATTCAGTCATATCTAACTATATCAAATCTGCCATGGTATGATGACTATATATAACCACCGAACAATTTCTATACACTTTCTTTGCTATAACAGAATCTCCTACCGGTGTAGCTACCTCAAATGGTTCTATCAACTCAGGTTCTATTCCGATTCTACTAGCAACAAAGGGAGATATATATGATAAGGTGGAGCCTGGATCTATCAATGCATATACGTCCCGAGAGAAAATTGATAATATACCTGTAACCACATTTGGTGACACCTCCTGATCCTGCCTACTAGCCAAAGCATATATGCGGTTTGAAGGACCGCTAGAACTGGAAGTTCCGCCACGACCTCTACCACGACCTGCTGGTGTCTGAATACCCCGCCCCATATGGCGCATAGCTACAAAAGAAGATGAACTAGCAACCGACCCACTAGGCTGAGCCATACCACCTACACCATCTCCATACGGACACTCCTTCATCATATGGCCTTGACGACCATAAGAAAAAAAAGCACCTGTAACCCAACGACATTCCCCAGAATGGAGCCTACTACACCGAGAACACCAAGGCAAAGGTGGCCTCGACTGACTCGAACCCCTGTTCATCTGTGAACCTGAAGCCTTGGAGCTCTAACCGGCTCCTGAATACCCTGTACTGTCAAATCTCCTACCTATGAAGGTGGAACAAGCATCTTCTCAGTATGCTGGACTGATCAAATCCTTGGAGTTGCGAATGACAAGCATGCAGTATGACATTTGTCCACCAGGCACTTCCCTTTTCCATTTCTTTAACCAACAACAAAAGGAAATGGCTGGCCTTAAACAACAAATACAGCTACTGCGATATGGTCACCTTGAATCGCAAAAAACACAAAGCTACCCATCAAAACCCACATTTTTCCCTATGTCCTCACAAACATACTCACCACCAAAGCTTGACCATTCTTTCACTGTGCTCCCATCCACAAAGCGAGACCCTATGCCTTTTGCCCAAAAACAAAACAATGAACCTGAGTTTGACATTGCAAAAATGGATTGGGAAA
Source organism: Lycium barbarum (assembly GCF_019175385.1). Classification (NCBI taxonomy): domain Eukaryota; kingdom Viridiplantae; phylum Streptophyta; class Magnoliopsida; order Solanales; family Solanaceae; genus Lycium; species Lycium barbarum. Next base: position 65,347,276 of record NC_083345.1, read on the forward strand.
GGAAAGACTCTATGGCCGCCCAAAAGCAGTCCAAACGAAAGAAAGAACTCGGGAAAAGTTCAAAAGAACCCGAGCTGGAAAATTTGATGATCTCGGCCCATAATATTCCTAACCTCTACGTGACCCGACCCACAAAGGATGTAGAGGAGGATGATACCCTAGGATCCAGTGACCAAGATTCATATGATACTGATCCTACGGAAGCAAGCTTTGAGACAAGCGAAGATTCCTCAGTTGACTCTTCAGAAGAAAATAACCCGCCAATATTCATGAATCAACCCAGAGAACCATAAATCTCTGAAGTAGACGATGATCGGGACGGGATAACAGATGAGCCAATTCCAGAAAGAAGGTCAGAACCAACAACAGCAAAATTTGTTGGGACTGGATTCCATACTTTCAGTCTGGATGATATCAAAGTATCAAGATGGCCCCTAAGGATGCAAGATTTCTTCACTTGGATGGTGACAAAGAATCTTGTAGAACGGAAAAGTATATGATCTTGTCAGAATTCACTTCAAGGTTCTCCGGAATTCTCCGAGACTGGTGGAATTCACTTGGGACACAAGACAAAAATATGTTTCTCACATCCCAAGACTTTGCTTACAACATCAAAAAACTCCAAGAGGTATTTGTGGAGATACCGGCCAAAGGCAAGAAAAACTAAGGAGACAGTTCTTTGAAATGAAATGCGTAGCATTTGACAAAGATGCCATCGATATCCATTTTTAGAAGATGGCTAAAATGTTCTTTGAGTTAGGCGGAGAAGCTAGTCTCAAGAAAGCCTTTGTTTCATCACTTCCGAAGATGTTAGCAAGCCGGACCATGACGATCGTAGAGGAGAAGTTTCAATCAATAACGATCCCACCAATCGGTTACATCAGGAAAGCCATATTTCTAGCGTTGGATGATATCTGCACAAAGAGATTTGTTTTGAAGCAGATCATACGAAACAATCCAACCCTTGATAAAGCTTGCGGAAAGTCTGACCTAATTACTGGGTCAAGCTGTTCGTGCCATTTCCCCAGACGGAAGGGAAGGTTCAAGCGATCCAAATGGCCAAGGACTTCTCGAGAAGGATCCCAGTTCAAGAGGCGCACGAAATATTTTAGGAGGAAGAGTCCAGGAGAGTCCCGAAAAAATGATAGATGCTTCATCTGCAACAAGATTGGGCATTATGCAAAAAAAATTCCCCAATCCAGAAGATCGATCAAGCTTCTTACAGAAATAGAGGACTACACTGGTATCCATCTAGATGAAGATGGCGATCTTGAATCTGTACTCTCATTAGAGGACGAACCCACAGAGAAGACCCTCTTTTCCATAGATGTGTACGAAGAATATGGCGATGAATATTACTAGATTTCAGAACCAGAGGGAAAGGCTCAAGAAGATATCAACAGCATCATGGTGATCCCGCAGGTCCAGCTTAAAGTTTATCCATCCAAATGGGATAAACCAATCCAGGTTATTGCCTTCATGGACACTGGAGCGGCATGTTCATTGATGAACCCAGCCGTCCTTCCTGAGGATCAATGGATTCCACATTTCAAAGATTTCAACACTGCTGGGACTGGAGTCCTAACCACCACAGTCATCACAAAGCATCCAATCACAATTGAATTCTTCACAGGGTTGAAGTTTCGAACAAAGCTGATTGGATCAGATGTACCAGGAAAAGATCTCATTGTCGGATTTGACATCTTCAGCCAACTTAAAGATCACCTCTAGATCAAAGCCCATGGAATAACGTTCAAGAAACAATTCAAGCCGTATACAGATGTTTTACGATTATTCCAAATAACTGATGCTGAACAGATCTAGGAGATAGAACAACAGTTGGTGAAGCATTCATGTGCGGATTCTCACAAGGAGTTTATGGGAAAATGCAAAAAGCCTTTATGGCTAAATGAGGAGTCTTTCATTAAACTCCCCTTCAAGAAGAATGAAAGCATTAATCCAATGAAGGCAAGTCACTCCGGTATGAATCCAGATCATCTTCAGCTTGCGAAAAAAGAATGCGAAGAGCTCTTGGAGTTTGGACTTATCGAGCCCTCCAATTCACAATGGGCATGCGAGGCATTCTATGTCAATAAACGAGCAGAACAAAAAAGAGGTAAACTCACATTAGATATAAACTATCAACCTCTTAACTATTTCCTCCAAGATGAAAAATTCCCTATCCTAAATAAACTCACCCTTTTTTCACACTTAGCCAAAGCAAGATACTTTTCCAAGTTTGACCTTAAATCGAGGTTTTGGCAATTGGGAATACACCCAGAAGATAGACAAAAAATAGGATTTTGTATACCCGATCACCACTTTCAATGGAAGGTCATGCCCTTTGGGTTGAAAACGGCACCCTCATTGTTCCAAAAGGCCATGATAAAATTATTTCAACCCATCCTCCATATATCACTAGTCTACATTTATGACATCTTACTCTTTAGTGACACTATGGAAGAACACCTCACGTTGCTGCAACAATTCCATGACCTAGTGGACAAAAATGGAATCATGCTCTCACAGAAAAAGATGATTCTTGCTAGGAAGGAAATTGATTTTCTGGGGATGCATTTTGTTCATGGAGCATACAGCCCAGGGCCACATATTTGTCAAGAACTGCTCAAATTCCCAGTCACCAATTTTACAACGAAGCAGCTCCAACAGTTTTTAGGTGTGATTAATTATGTTAGAGATTTTATCCCTAATGTCTCTACATACATTGCTCCATTTACAAAAATGCTCAAAAAGAAAGCCCAAGGTTGGGGAAAGGAATAGGATGAAGCAGTTCAGAAGATAAAATAAATCTCAAAAGAGGTTAAAGCCCTCCATATTCCATCAGACGGGAAAAGATATTGCAGACAGATGCAAGCAACGAACATTGGAGTGCGGTACTTTTTGAAGTTGAAGATGGCCAACGGAAAATATACGGATATGCCAGTGGAAAGTTCAAAGATGCTGAACAACATTACCATTCCACATTCAAAGAAATTCTTGCCGTAAAAAATGGGATTAAAAAGTTTAATTTCTTTTTAATTCACACAGAGTTTCTTTTCGTGATGGCTATGAAATCTTTCCCAAAGATGATCCACATAAATCCAAAGATTATCCCAAATCCGCAGATTCTCAGATGGGCACAATGGTTCTCCCCTTACAAATTCCAAGTAAAACACCTCAAAGGGAAAGATAATATTCTAGCGGATTTCCTATCCAGGCCAGATGAGTTTTCAAAGAGATTTCAAGCCAAGCTGCAGAAGAGGCTAACTAGCAACATTTTCATGCTTACAAGCTCATTAGGAGCTAGTCCATCCAGAATAGCAGATCATCCGCCAGAATTCTTCAGCAAGTTTGTGGACCCATTTGATCCATCCATCCTCACAGAAAGAAGGACTTTCTATGAGCTCCTAGTTTTCAGAAACTATGGAGGATCCATCCTTAAGCTATTCGGAATCAATCTAGAATACCCATTCTGTCACGTATTCATAGCCATGCACAATGATTTTCCACAGGAGCTATTATGGTTTTTCTGGTATTTGTGTCACCAGTATTATATTTTCATGGAATTCAAGTGCGACATGTTTCGATGTTTTGACAAGATTGAACCTGCTCTCAGAAAGTTTCTGCAATGGTTCAAACCACGAAGATATTGGGTTCAATGTTTCCAAAACACCTATGCAGCAAAAGTGTTCATGTTACATCGACCGATAAAAATTATTGATGGGAAGGTCTATCGTCAACCAGATATTTTACTATGGTGGGAATTCCCCGTCTCTATCTTGTCCTTAGAAGATGAATACAGCGAAGCACAGAGAATTATTTTCCAACAAAATAAGTGCATCCCAAAGGAGATATGGCTGAAAGAATGGGCTCGATGGAATTACACTGATAACCATCCCTATTGGAAAAGAGTTCGAGAAGCAGCAAAGGAGTACCGAGTGCCGTATGAAATAATCAGAGATGAAGTCACTCAAGCTATCACAAAGATAAGGTTAGATTTTCCATCTCAAGATTCAACAAAAATAGATCCAGAGATGATAGGGCCATCCAACAAAAAATTCTACTACGCAAGGTCGCGAAAAAGAACTCTGGAAAACAAAGAAAAATTCAAGCAAAAACATGGACCAGAATGGTGGATAGAGGACGGATACACAACTCCGCCGTCGACTCCATCAAGTACCGCTCTGTCGGATAAAGCTTACTGACGTGCTTACAAGAAAGACAAAAGCAGACCCCACGGTCACATGCTTGCACATGGTTGTCATGCTTCAAATAATGTTCCTCTCGTTTTACTAGGCTTGTTTTATTAGGCGTGTTTTATTAGGCTGTCTTATTAGGATCATTTTATCAGGCTTGTTTTATTAGGATGTCTTATTAGTCTTGTTTTATTAGGTTTGTTTTATTAGGCCCTTCACATGTCTAGCAGGGCCCGTGTGCCATGTAAGATAAGTCTTGTGGAAGCCTCCAACTCCTATAATATAGGAGGCTATGTAGTAGTTAGAAGGCATCAAAAAATTTCCCTGTAAATTTTTCGATATCAATAAAAATTTTTCCTACTAAATTTCTCTTGTTCTTCTCTTTGAAAGACATGGAAAGGCTGATCCTAAGTTAGTATAGGGTTAGGAAATATTGGGCAAGTTGAGCTTAATATAAGTACAATAGTTTTCCAAGGCTTTGACAGTATGTCTGTAGTAGTGCGAAAGTTTTTTCGAGTTGAGTAGCTTGGCTAGGAAGCCAGCCCATTTTGTAGGAAAAACTTTCATATCTACGATCATTCAAACTGTCCGACTAACTTGACAGCCATCCCTCGGGTTGTTGACGTCAGGTTTGTGGCAAGCCGTCCTTCGGGATGTTGAAGCCCAGTCCTACTATGTAAGAAAACTATTGTGCTTGTAGTTTGGCTGTCTTGCTTGGTGTTTCCCCGCCCTCTACATACCCGTGGTATCAGAGCCAGTCCATCTCTTTCGTAGAGAGGAGCAGTTTAGTAAAAATATGTCTGAGTCGTTACCATCTGCGTCCAACCCTTGTAAGTCCTTAGGAAAAATAAATATGTCTCCTACTCTGTATAAAACCCTTTCTTGCAAATATGTGTTACATCCGACGTTTTTGCTTATTCGAAAATTCAAGATAAATTGACTTGTAATGAATAAGGCCACAATTGGACATTTCTTTGTGTGAATGTGTTGGTTATAAATACGTTGGTGTGGAATTACGGAAGGAGGCCAAGGGAAAAATTGGAATTTTGGAAACTTGCTTCATGAATTACAAAATAAAGCCAATTGGACTCAAAAAAAAAATAAGAAAGTGAGGCCCAAATTTAAGGGCCCAACCGGCCACACCATTGATCCAAGCCCATGGATTAATTAAATTCCATGTGACATTATATAATTATCCTAATCTATAGAACATTCAAGAATAAACAAGAAAAACCAAGAACTAGAAAAGAAAGAAGCGAATTCGGCTAGAGAGAAAAAGAAAGAAAGAAAAAGAAAAAAAATCCTTGGAGCTTTAATCTTGATTCAAGAATTCTAATTTGGTTGCAATCTTGCCAAGTGCAATATTCTCTACAACTTGGTATAATTATCTTGCCAAGAGGACAACTTTAGTGGCAAGTGAAGAACTTGAAGGAAAGGTAAGAATTTTGTGCTTTTGTTATGTTGTGAGAGGTGTATGTATGATGTAGTGAGTGGAAATGAATGAAAAGCATGAAAATTTTGTGTGTTGGAATTGGATGTGTGTTGGCCGAATATATGCATATTTATTGCATAATTATGGTGACTTGAATTCATGTTGAAATCTAGTTGTGATTATGGTAGGACTTGTATTAGAAATGAAAGTTGAATGAATTAGGGAAAGTTGGAAAAAAATAGTATGTGGCCGTGAGATGCAAGGAGTGAAATGGAAGTGAATTAAATTTTGTTAGTATGTTAATTGTGTTAATTGAGAAATGAATGAAGGAGTAATGGTTTTTGTTGTTATGGAAGAATGGTTATTAAGTTGTTGAAGGAAATTATTTAACTTTGTTATGGTTTATGTAAAAATGGAAATGAAAGTATCAAGAGGTAAATTATGATTATTGTTGATGAATTTGGAAGATGGAAATGTATAATTAACTTGTATGTTGAAAGTTAGGAAAAATTGGACAAGTAGTGGCTTAATGGAAAGTTGGTATATTTTGCATATCTTGTGTATATTGTGTGGAAATGGTATGATATGCCTCCGACGTATGTTGTAATGATTTTGATGGATGATGAATATGAGAATAATAAGTTTGGGTTGGAAATGTAAGGTTGAAACGCAAAATGTTTCGTTATGTCGAAAGGATGGCTAGTGATGCCATATCGTATGTTTAATGCACATTGTTGTTATTGATGCTATTTCTGGGTTGTTGTGATGATGAATTGAGCCGAGCTAAGTCTCGGGGATGTCTTATATACAGAGGAAATGCTGCCGAAATTTCGGTAGGCAAGTCTGTGGTAAGTTGAATTATTGAAAGTTTGAAACTAACAAATGGGAAACTTGACCATTTCTAGATTTTGGACGAAATTGAAGTCGACGCCAAGCGAGCGTAAGGCGCTATCGAGGTATGTGAAGCATTTCCCTTTGTTCCTAGGCATGTTTTGGATGTGATAGGCTCGGCCGCGAGCCTTAAGTACGACTCCGTTCCCCGGGATTCGAGACGGAAAACCGCTCCAATCCCTTCAATTCAATTGAAGCTATTTTCTTACAAATTGCCTTTAAAGTGAGTTTTTGTACAAAACTTCCCTAAACGGAGTCGGAACACTTCCAAACGATTATGGATGACCTCATAAGGTCTATTAGCGATAATTTACATATGTTGCCTCGAGTTGGTCCGAGGCGGGCCCGCAAGGCCCGATATCTTCTGTAATACTTTAAATACTTCCGTTTTGTTCGATTTTCTCAGAAACCATCTGAACTATTATTTTGATTATGATACAACTATTTTTATGAAATTCTTACAAAATGATTTCTGAACATCTGACAATCTGATTCTGATAATAATCTGTCGTGCCTTCCCAAGTAGGATATAGGCGCGTACTATGCATACTATCCGGATACTCTGATTTTGACTAGCCGTTTGGCACCCTTCAGTTTGATTGAGTCTGTATGTAAGTAGTTTCTCATTTATCTGTTCGTGTCTGTCTCAATGCATTCCTTCACTGCGTCCCGGGCCAGGTTCTGTTATCGTGCATATTTCTCTGCATTGTTCACCGCGTCCCTCGGCGTGCGGGCCGGGATCTGTATGTCTGTATGATATTATGATCTGTGTATGGGGATGGCGGCCAGGATGGCATATGATCTGATCTGATTCTGTCTGTCCACCGCGTCCCGTACTAAGAGGGCCGGGTTCTGTTACCGCGCCCCCAGACAGGGCTGGGATCTGTATGAATGTATGCGTGTGCCATCTGTATTTATTTAAGCACATGCCTCTGTATGCTTCTGTATGACTCTGTACTACTCTGCATGAATAATTCTGTCCGACATACTTCTGTCTGTCCGTCTGAATTACGACTATGTCTGTATGTCCGTTTGGATTCTGATTCTGTATGTCCGTAGGGATTCTGATTCTGTATGTCCGTATGGATTTTTATTCGGTACGCCCGTATGGACTCCGATTCTGTACGTCAGTATGGATACTGATGCTGCTCGTCTGTCCGTATTATGATTCCGTCTGTCTGTCCGAACCATGATTCTGTTTATCTGTATGAACCACGACTCTGTATGTCTGTCTGGATCATGACTCTGTCCGTCCGTCTGATTTATGGGTCTGTCCGTTATATTTCTGTGACTCTGGTTCGGACTATGTTTATATCTGCTATGTTTCTGCTTTACATACTCGGTACATTTTTCGTACTGACCCCCGCTCTTCGAGGGCTGCGCTACATGCCCGCAGGTACAGACGCACTAGGTGATACGCCGCCAGCGTAGGGTTCTGACTCTGTTGTTTGAAGAGCTCCTTCGATCCGGAGCATATACTTTTGGTATATATATCTTCTGTTCTTCCGTATGATCTGTATGTATGGAAATTCTGGGTACGGCGGGGCCCTGTCCCGTCATATGATTCTGTATGTCTGTAGAGGCATGTAGATAGATGTGTGGGTTATGGGTGTAGAGGCATGTAGATAGATGTGTGGGTTATGGGTTTCATCTGTATGTTAGCCTTATCGGCTTATCTATAAATGTCTGCATGTGCAGGTATATATATATATATGTTTGCGCGCATGCCGTATCTGTATCGGCCTACTTCTTTAGCATCTGTTTAAAAAAAAAATCTGTATGATACGAAATTCGGTCAGGTAGGTACGTACGGGTACCCAGTTAGGGTACCAGTCGCGGCCCACGGGGTTGGGTCGTGACAGAAGTGGTATCAGAGCGGTTAGTCCTCGGTATGTCTACAGGCCGTGTCTAGTAGAGTCTTGTTTATCGATGTGTTGTGCACCACATCTATAAAGAGGAAGCTACAGGGCATTTAGGATGTTACCCTTCCTTGGAATCATAGATCGTGCGATAAAGCTGTATGAATAGGATGATTCTCCCCTACGAATGGCTGTACCTACAGCGAGGCTCCAAAAGAGCAAGAGTGTCGGTATTTGGGGAAAATGTTTCTGACCCTCTTCCTTCAGGTGATTGCAGGTTGATAAATAATGAAGAGGAGCGCGTCGGATGATGGGGTTGGGGGTGCTAATAAGGCCCCCAGGACATCACCAGGACCGAGTAGGCAGATCCCTAGCTACTCGATTGAGACAGACCCTTTGGAGGATCCAGAGACAATTCCTCCAGAGATTTTTATCCCAGAGCAGAGGCTCCCAGGGAAGACAGTTATGACACCGACCCTTCGGAGGACCCAGCGACGATACCTCCAGAGTTTCTTACTCCCAGGGAGGAGGATAGCCCCGATACTGAGCCACCAGAGCATTCCTCTGGGACACCGGAGGAGGAGGTTCCCGAGGATGTGCCAGCAGCACCGGTAGTGGAGCAGTATGTTAGACAGGCTTCCCCGGAGAGTGTCACGCCTTACTCCAGCCCTTTGTCCTGGCCGTCGGTGAACCAGGAATTGCCAGGCTACCTACACTCCTCCGATTCAGATGCAGGGAATAGTGGGGGCCAGACAGACGATGATGATGAGGGACACGGTTCCCACGGCAGCTCCCCAGGTTAGACTCGAGATTGATCAGTATAAACATATAAGCTTCCTAGAATTTTTGATGTGTGTGTGATATCTGTAAAACGTTGTTCTATGAAGACGACGGAAATTTAAAAGGATTAGACACCGAGCGACCAAAGGAAAGGGCGACTGACATGTCCCCACCACCAATGTGAGTCTAGAAATGCCGGATGAAAGTAAACAGGAAAGTGCCTCCGATGCTGTTTGAGTTGGGCACGTGTGGTAAGTGTCGACGACGTTATAGTTCTTATTTGAAGTTGTCAGCCCGTGTGGCTGCGATACGACATGATATGATATGTATGTGTGTGTATATGTGTTGGCCCTGTGAGGCATGATTGGTATTTCTGGTGTACAGGTTTTGGATAGTAAGAAAAACAGAGGAACCTCTGCCCAAATTTTTCCAGAAATATGGAAGTAAATATGTAGACTAAGTACAAAAAGGTCCCGCGATACTTGTCCGACTTTAGTTTTCTTCTGTCGGTGGCCGGAGAACACCTTACGGTGATATTTTATCAGATTCCACCGACTATTTGGAGGCGGAATTCGTGGGACGAAGACTTAAATCCGTGGGTTATCCGTAATCATATGTATATGTGTATGAAAGTGAATGTTTAAGATTCAGAAAGGCGATGTGGTAATGGTACGACTTAGCCGGGGGTGGGACCCGCTACAAAGATTTTCCGAAAATTTGCTAAGACCCCGATTTGCTCTAAATTTACGTGACAAAGGTCGTGCGGGGCGATCGACGAAATTATATCATCCCTAACGCGTCGAAATGCATGAAAGTTTCAGAGTTGAGCGTGCTCAAGCCAGAGCAATTCTGGGATGGGTGACCCCCTGGGAAGTAATGCAAAATTTTGCACAAAAGTAAGTATGATGGATATAAATGAAAAGTTTAGGGTAATCTAAAGGAAAAGAGAATGTGTGGAGTAATTAGTGCCTTTACAAAAGCCACACAGACCGACGCGGAATTAAATGGGCAAAAAGAAAAGGGTACAACCCCGCTCGGGAAATTGAGCGAATTCGAATAACAGTCAGAGACGTTCGCCAGTAAGATAGTAGTAAATATATGTGTATGTGCGTATGTGTATGTGTATGTGCGTATGTATGATTTTCGTCTGGTACCCATATGGATTGAAAGCCGGGTCCCGGCAACTAACATCGTGATCGGCGAAAGGTTTTACTAAACCGAATACATGAAGCTAAGCGGGGGTGAGGGCACAGATGCTGTCAAGGACTAGAAAAACCCCTATCCCATTATAACTCAGTCTGGTATGACGATGTCTGAAAAGGAAAATGAGTATGGATGGTAGGAAAGACGAAAGATAAGAAATGCGAATAAGCGGAATCTTTAAAAGAGTCGATAAGCGACACGCGAGACGATTTGTATGATAACTTGGCTAACCAGGTTACCAATAAGGGAATTTTCCATAAATCACTGGAGCCTTACTAAGAGTGATCTGATTCGGCTTCAGATTCTATCTGTTCTACTTCTGCACTTCCGATTCTGCTATGGCTCTGTCTATTACGCCTCTATGCTTCTAAACTCGATTATGTTCCCACCTGATAAATCTTTGTACATCCGATTCTGAATATGTTTCTGGTCGACATACTTCTGTATGATTGATTCTGAATACGTTTCTGTCTGACATATCTCTGTACGATTAACTCTGATTACGAATCTGTCTGACACACCTCTGTATGTCTGACTCCGGATATGAATCCGTCTTATATGCCTCTGTACATCTGATTTTGATCGCACGCCTGTCTGATACATCTCCGTATGTCTGATCTTGATTACGACTCTATCTAATACATTTCTGTCTGTCTGACTTTGATCATGATTCTGTATGATACATTTCTGTACGTCTGACTCCGATCTCCGATCTGTCTGACATACTTCCGTGCCCCTGACTTTGACTACGAATCCGTCCGCCATGGTTGAGTACGTCTACCTCCGATTACGAATCCGTCCGATATGCTTCTACGTGTTCGGTTCTAGTTCTGAATCTGTTGGTATGAAGTGTCTAGTATGAAGTGGGATTTCGAAAACGTGGTAGGGATCTCTGGAGTGTAACAAGAAATGATATGGACTATAATGTCTGGAAAGCGTTTGTCTGTTACAAGAATATAGCTTATGGTTTGATGATTATGTGGGGTATGAGAAAATATATTATGAAGGCATTTGAATCAGTAATGTGAAAAATTACCCCACAATGTTGGTAAAGAAGCCATGCCGGAAAGTCAGTAAAGGACGACTATAAAGAGAACCCTCCCGAAGTAGTATGACGCCCCATAAGGTCAATATAACATTCGAGGACGAATGTTTTTAAAGGGGGGGAGGATGTTACATCCGACGTTTTTGCTTATTCGAAAATTCAAGATAAATTGACTTGTAATGAATAAGGCCACAATTGGACATTTCTTGGTGTGAATGTGTCGGTTATAAATACGTTGGTGTGGAATTACGGAAGGAGGCCAAGGGCAAAATTGGAATTTTGGAAACTTGCTTCATGAATTACAAAATAAAGCCAATTGGACTCAAAAAAAAATAAGAAAGTGAGGCCCAAATTTAAGGGCCCAACCGGCCACACCATTGATCCATGCCCATGGATTAATTAAATTCCATGTGACATTATATAATTATCCTAATCTATAGAACATTCAAGAATAAACAAGAAAAACCAAGAACAAGAAAAGAAAGAAGCCAATTCGGCTAGAGAGAAAAAGAAAGAAAGAAAAAAGAAAAAAATCCTTGGAGCTTCAATCTTGATTCAAGAATTCTAATTTTGTTGCAATCTTGCCAAGTGCAAGATTTTCTACAACTTGGTATAATTATCTTGCCAAGAGGACAACTTTAGTGGCAAGTGAAGAACTTGAAGGAAACGTAAGAATTTTGTGCTTTTCTTATGTTGTGAGAGGTGTATGTATGATGTAGTGAGTGGAAATGAATGAAAAGCATGAAAATTTTGTGTGTTGGAATTGGATGTGTGTTGGCCGAATATATGCATATTTATTGCATAATTATGGTGACTTGAATTCATGTTGAAATCTAGTTGTGATTATGGTAGGACTTGTATTAGAAATGAAAGTTGAATGAATTAGGGAAAGTTGGAAAAAAATAGTATGTGGCCGTGAGATGCAAGGAGTGAAATGGAAGTGAATTAAATTTTGTTAGTATGTTAATTGTGTTAATTGAGAAATGAATGAAGGAGTAATGGTTTTTGTTGTTATGGAAGAATGGTTATTAAGTTGTTGAAGGAAATTATTTAACTTTGTTATGGTTTATGTAAAAATGGAAATGAAAGTATCAAGAGGTAAATTATGATTATTGTTGATGAATTTGGAAGATGGAAATGTATAATTAACTTGTATATTGAAAGTTAGGAAAAATTGGACAAGTAGTGGCTCAATGGAAAGTTGGTATGTTTTGCATATCTTGTGTATATTGTGTGGAAATGGTATGATATGCCTCTGACGTATGTTGTAATGATTTTGATGGATGATGAATATGAGAATAATAAGTTTGGGTTGGAAATGTAAGGTTGAAACGCAAAATGTTTCGTTATGTCGAAAGGATGGCTAGTGATGCCATATCGTATGTTTAATGCATATTGTTGTTATTGATGCTATTTCTGGGTTGTTGTGATGATGAATTGAGCCGAGCTAAGTCTCGGGGATGTCTTATATACAGAGGAAATGCTGCCGAAATTTCGGTAGGCAAGTCTGTGTTAAGTTGAATTATTGAAAAGTTTGAAACTAACAAATGGTAAACTTGACCATTTCTAGATTTTGGACGAAATTGAAGTCGACGCCAAGCGAGCGTATGGCGCTATCGAGGTATGTGAAGCATTTCCCTTTGTTCCTAGGCATGTTTTGGATGTGATAGGCTCGGCCGCGAGCCTTAAGTACGACTCCGTTCCCCGGAATTCGAGACGGAAAACTGCTCCAATCCCTTCAATTCAATTGAAGCTATTTTCTTACAAATTGCCTTTAAAGTGAGTTTTTGTACAAAACTTCCCTAAACGGAGTCGGAACACCTCCAAACGATTATGGATGACCTCATAAGGTCTATTAGCGATAATTTACATATGTTGCCTCGAGTTGGTCCGAGGCGGGCCCGCAAGGCCCGATATCTTCTGTAATACTTTAAATACTTCTGTTTTGTCCGATTTTCTCAGAAACCATCTGAACTATTATTTTGATTATGATACAACTATTTTTATGAAATTCTTACAAAATGATTTCTGAACATCTGTGAATCTGATTCTGATAATAATCTGTCGTGCCTTCCCAAGTAGGATATAGGCGCGTACTATGCATACTATCCGGATACTCTGATTTTGACTCGCCGTTTGGCACCCTTCAGTTTGATTGAGTCTGTATGTAAGTAGTTTCTCATTTATCGGTTCGTGTCTATCTCAATGCATTCCTTCACTGCGTCCCGGGCCAGGTTCTGTTATCGTGCATATTTCTCTGCATTGTTCACCGCGTCCCTCGGCGTGCGGGCCGGGATCTGTATGTCTGTATGATATTATGATCTGTGTATGGGGATGGCGGCCAGGATGGTATATGATCTGATCTGATCTGATTCTGTCTGTCCACCGCGTCCCGTACTAAGAGGGCCGAGTTCTGTTACCGCGCCCCCAGACAGGGCCGGGATCTGTATGAATGTATGCGTGTGCCATCTGTATTTATTTAAGCACATGCCTCTGTATGATTCTGTATGACTCTGTACTACTCTGCATGCATAATTCTGTCCGACATACTTCTGTCTGTCCGTCTGAATTACGACTATGTCTGTATGTCCGTATGGATTCTGATTCTGTATGTCCGTAGGGATTTTGATTCTGTATGTCCGTATGGATTTTTATTCGGTACGCCCATATGGACTCCGATTCTGTACGTCTGTATGGATACTGATTCTGCTCGTCTGTCCGTATTATGATTCCGTCTGTCTGTCCGAATCACGATTCTGTTTATCTGTATGAACCACGACTCTGTATGTCTGTCTGGATTATGACTCTGTCCGTCCGTCTGATTTATGGGTCTGTCCGTTATATTTCTGTGACTCCGGTTCGGACTATGTTTATATCTGCTATGTTTCTGCTTTACATACTCGGTACATTTTTTGTACTGACCCCCGCTCTTCGGGGGCTGCGCTACATGCCCGCAGGTACAGACGCACCAGGTGATACGCCGCCAGCGTAGGGTTCTGACTCTGCTGTTTGAAGAGCTCCTTCGATCCGGAGCATATACTTTTGGTATATATATCTTCTGTTCTTCCGTATGTTCTGTATGTATGGAAATTCCGGGTACGGCGGGGCCCTGTCCCGTCATATGATTCTGTATGTCTGTAGAGGCATGTAGATAGATGTGTGGGTTACGGGTTTCATCTGTATGTTAGCCTTATCGGCTTATCTGTAAATGTCTGCATGTCCAGGTATATATATATATATATGTTTGCGCGCGTGCCGTATCTGTATCGGCCTACTTCTGTAGCACCTGTTTAAAAAAAAAAATCTGTATGATACGAAATTCGGTCAGGTAGGTACGTACGGGTACCCAGTTAGGGTACCAGTCGCAGCCCACGGGGTTGGGTCATGACAAAAGTGGTATCAGAGCGGTTAGTCCTCGGTATGTCTACAGGCCGTGTCTAGTAGAGTCTTGTTTATCGATGTGTTGTGCACCACATCTATAAACAGGAAGCTACAGGGCATTTAGGATGTTACCCTTCCTTGGAATATTAGATCGTGCGATATAGCTGTATGAATAGGATGATTCTCCCCTACGAATGGATGTACCTACAGCGAGGCTCCAAAAGAGCAGGAGTGTCGGTATTTGGGGAAAATGTTTCTGAGCCTCTTCCTGCAGGTGATTGCAGGTTGATAAATAATGAAGAGGAGCGCGTCGGATGATGGGGTTGGGGGTGCTAATAAGGCCGCCAGGACATCACCAGGACCGAGTAGGCAGATCCCCAGCTACTCGATTGAGACAGACCCTTCCGTGGATCCAGCGACAATTCCTCCAGAGTTTTTTGTCCCCAGAGCAGAGGCTCCCAGGGAAGACAGTTATGACACCGACCCTTCGGAGGACCCAGCGACGATACCTCCAGAGTTTCTTACTCCCAGGGAGGAGGATAGCCCCGATACCGAGCCACCAGAGCATTCCTCTGGGACGCCGGAGGAGGAGGTTCCTGAGGATGTGCCAGCAGCTCCGTTAGTGGAGCAGTATGTTAGACAGGCTTCCCCGGAGAGTGTCACGCCCTACTCCAGCCCTTTGTCCTGGCCGTCGGTGAACCAGGAATTGTCAGGCTACCTACACTCCTCCGATTCAGATGCAGGGAATAGTGGGGGCCAGACAGATGATGATGATGAGGGACACGGTTCCCACGGCAGCTCCCCAGGTTAGACTCGAGATTGATCAGTATAAACATATAAGCTTCCTAGAATTTTCGATGTGTGTGTGATATCTGTAAAACGTTGTTCTATGAAGACGACGGAAATTTAAAAGGATTAGAGACCGAGCGACCAAAGGCAAGGGCGACTGAGATGTCCCCACCACCAATGTGAGTCTAGAAATCCCGGATGAAAGTAAACAGGAAAGTGCCTCCGATGCTGTTTGAGTTGGGCACGTGTGGTAAGTGTCGACGACGTTATAGTTCTTATTTGAAGTTGTCAGCCCGTGTGGCTGCGATACGACATGATATGATATGTATGTGTGTGTATATGTGTTGGCCCTGTGAGGCATGATTGGTATTTCTGGTGTACAGGTTTTGGATAGTAAGAAAAACAGAGGAACCTTTGCCCATTATTTTTCCAGAAATATGGAAGTAAATATGTGGACTAAGTACAAAAAGGTCCCGCGATACTTGTCCGACTTTAGTTTTCTTCTGTCGGTGGCCGGAGAACACCTTACGGTGATATTTTATCAGATTCCACCGACTATTTGGAGGCGGAATTCGTGGGACGAAGACTTAAATCTGTGGGTTATCCGTAATCATATGTATATGTGTATGAAAGTGAATGTTTAAGATTCAGAAAGGCGATGTGGTAATGGTACGACTTAGCTGGGGGTGGGACCCGCTACAAAGTTTTTCCGAAAATTTGCTAAGACCCCGATTTGCTCTAAAATTACGTGACAAAGGTCGTGCGGGGCGATCGACGAAATTATATCAGCCCTAACGCGTCGAAATGCATGAAAGTTTCAGAGTTGAGCGTGCTCAAGCCAGAGCAATTCTGGGATGGGTGACCCCCTGGGAAGTAATGCAAAATTTTGCACAAAAGTAAGTATGATAGATATAAATGAAAAGTTTAGGGTAATCTAAAGGAAAAGAGAATGTGTGGAGTAATTAGTGCCTTTACAAAAGCCACACACACCGACGCGGAATTAAATGGGCAAAAAGAAAAGGGTACAACCCCGCTCGGGAAATTGAGCGAATTCGAATAACAGTCAGAGACGTTCGCCAGTAAGATAGTAGTAAATATATGTGTATGTGCGTATGTGTATGTGTATGTGCGTATGTATGATTTTCATCTGGTACCCATATGGATTGAAAGCCGGGTCCCGGCAACTAACATCGTGATCGGCGAAAGGTTTTACTAAACTGAATACACGAAGCGAAGCGGGGGTGAGGGCACAGATGCTGTCAAGGACTAGAAAAACACCTATCCCATTATAACTCAGTCTGGTATGACGATGTCTGAAAAGGAAAATGAGTATGGATGGTAGGAAAGACGAAAGATAAGAAATGCGAATAAGCGGAATCTTTGAAAGAGTCGATAAGCGACACGCGAGACAATTTGTATTATAACTTGGCTAACCAGGTTACCAATGAGGGAATTTTCCATAAATCACTGGAGCCTTACTAAGAGTGATCTGATTCGGCTTCAGATTCTATCTGTTATACTTCTGCACTTCTGATTCTGCTATGGCTCTGTCTATTACGCCTCTATGCTTCTAAACTCGATTATGTTCCCTCCTGATAAATCTTTGTACATCCGATTCTGAATATGTTTCTGGTCGACATACTTCTGTATGATTGATTCTGAATACGTTTCTGTCTGACATATCTCTGTACGATTAACTCTGATTACGAATCTGTCTGACACACCTCTGTATGTCTGACTCCGGATATGAATCCGTCTTATATGCCTCTGTACATCTGATTTCGATCGCACGCCTGTGTGATACATCTCCGTATGTCTGATCTTGATTACGACTCTATCTAATACATTCTCTGTCTGTCTGACTTTGATCATGATTCTGTATGATACATTTCTGTACGTCTGACTCCGATCTCCGATCTGTCTGACATACTTCCGTGCCCCTGACTTTGACTACGAATCCGTCCGCCATGGTTGAGTACGTCTACCTCCGATTACGAATCCGTCCGATATGCTTCTACGCGTTCGGTTCTAGTTCTGAATCTGTTGGTATGAAGTGTCTAGTATGAAGTGGGATTTCGAAAACGTGGTAGGGATCTCAGGAGTGTAACAAGAAATGATATGGACTATAATGTCTGGAAAGCGTTTGTCTGTTACAAGAATATAGCTTATGGTTTGATGATTATGTGGGGTATGAGAAAATATATTATGAAGGCATTTGAAACAGTAATGTGAAAAATTACCCCATAATGTTGGTAAAGAAGCCATGCCGGAAAGTCAGTAAAGGACGACTATAAAGAGAACTCTCCCGAAGTAGTATGACGCCCCATAAGGTCAATTTAACATTCGAGGACGAATTTTTTTAAAGGGGGGGGAGGATGTTACATCCGACGTTTTTGCTTATTCGAAAATTCAAGATAAATTGACTTGTAATGAATAAGGCCACAATTGGACATTTCTTGGTGTGAATGTGTCGGTTATAAATACGTTGGTGTGGAATTACGGAAGGAGGCCAAGGGCAAAATTGGAATTTTGGAAACTTGCTTCATGAATTACAAAATAAAGCCAATTGGACTCAAAAAAAAAATAAGAAAGTGAGGCCCAAATTTAAGGGCCCAACCGGCCACACCATTGATCCAAGCCCATGGATTAATTAAATTCCATGTGACATTATATAATTATCCTAATCTATAGAACATTCAAGAATAAACAAGAAAAACCAAGAACAAGAAAAGAAAGAAGCCAATTCGGCTAGAGAGAAAAAGAAAGAAAGAAAAAAGAAAAAAGTCCTTGGAGCTTCAATCTTGATTCAAGAATTCTAATTTTGTTGCAATCTTGCCAAGTGTAAGATTCTCTACAACTTGGTATAATTATCTTGCCAAGAGGACAACTTTAGTGGCAAGTGAAGAACTTGAAGGAAAGGTAAGAATTTTGTGCTTTTGTTATGTTGTGAGAGGTGTATGTATGATGTAGTGAGTGGAAATGAATGAAAAGCATGAAAATTTTGTGTGTTGGAATTGGATGTGTGTTGGCCGAATATATGCATATTTATTGCATAATTATGGTGACTTGAATTCATGTTGAAATCTAGTTGTGATTATGGTAGGACTTGTATTAGAAATGAAAGTTGAATGAATTAGGGAAAGTTGGAAAAAAATAGTATGTGGCCGTGAGATGCAAGGAGTGAAATGGAAGTGAATTAAATTTTGTTAGTATGTTAATTGTGTTAATTGAGAAATGAATGAAGGAGTAATGGTTTTTGTTGTTATGGAAGAATGGTTATTAAGTTGTTGAAGGAAATTATTTAACTTTGTTATGGTTTATGTAAAAATGGAAATGAAAGTATCAAGAGGTAAATTATGATTATTGTTGATGAATTTGGAAGATGGAAATGTATAATTAACTTGTATGTTGAAAGTTAGGAAAAATTGGACAAGTAGTGGCTTAATGGAAAGTTGGTATGTTTTGCATATCTTGTGTATATTGTGTGGAAATGGTATGATATGCCTCCGACGTATGTTGTAATGATTTTGATGGATGATGAATATGAGAATAATAAGTTTGGGTTGGAAATGTAAGGTTGAAACGTAAAAATTTTCGTTATGTCGAAAGGATGGCTAGTGATGCCATATCGTATGTTTAATGCATATTGTTGTTATTGATGCTATTTTTGGGTTGTTGTGATGATGAATTGAGCCGAGCTAAGTCTCGGGGATGTCTTATATACAGAGGAAATGCTGCCGAAATTTCGGTAGGCAAGTCTGTGTTAAGTTGAATTATTGAAAAGTTTGAAACTAACAAATGGTAAACTTGACCATTTCTAGATTTTGGACGAAATTGAAGTCGACGCCAAGCGAGCGTAAGGTGCTATCGAGGTATGTGAAGCATTTCCCTTTGTTCCTAGGCATGTTTTGGATGTGATAGGCTCGGCCGCGAGCCTTAAGTACGACTCCGTTCTCCGGAATTCGAGACGGAAAACCGCTCCAATCCCTTCAATTCAATTGAAGCTATTTTCTTACAAATTGCCTTTAAAGTGAGTTTTTGTACAAAACTTCCCTAAACGGCGTCGAAACACTTCCAAACGATTATGGATGACCTCATAAGGTCTATTAACGATAATTTACATATGTTGCCTCGAGTTGGTCCGAGGCGGGCCCGCAAGGCCCGATATCTTTTGTAATACTTTAAATACTTCCGTTTTGTCCGATTTTCTCAGAAACCATCTGAACTATTATTTTGATTATGATACAACTATTTTTATGAAATTCTTACAAAATGATTTCTGAACATCTGAGAATCTGATTCTGATAATAATCTGTCGTGCCTTCCCAAGTAGGATATAGGCGCGTACTACGCATAATATCCGGATACTCTGATTTTGACTCGCCGTTTGGCACCCATCAGTTTGATTGAGTCTATATGTACGTAGTTTCTCATTTATCGGTTCGTGTCTGTCTCAATGCATTCCTTCACTGCGTCCCGGGCCAGGTTCTGTTATCGTGCATATTTCTCTGCATTGTTCACCGCGTCTCTCGGCGTGCGGGCCGGGATCTGTATGTCTGTATGATATTATGATCTGTGTATGGGGATGGCGGCCAGGATGGCATATGATCTGATCTGATTCTGTCTGTCCACCGCGTCCCGTACTAAGAGGGCCGGGTTCTGTTACCGCGCCCCCAGACAGGGCCGGGATCTGTATGAATGTATGCGTGTGCCATCTGTATTGATTTAAGCACATGCCTCTGTATGATTCTGTATGACTCTGTACTACTCTGCATGCATAATTCTGTCCGACATACTTCTGTCTGTCCGTCTGAATTACGACTATGTCTGTATGTCCGTATGGATTCTGATTCTGTATGTCCGTAGGGATTCTGATTCTGTATGTCCGTATGGATTTTTATTCGGTACGCCCGTATGGACTCCGATTCTGTACGTCGGTATGTATACTCATTCTGCTCGTCTGTCCGTATTATGATTCCGTCTGTCTGTCCGAACCATGATTCTGTTTATCTGTATGAACCACGACTCTGTATGTCTGTCTGGATCATGACTCTGTCCGTCCGTCTGATTTATGGGTCTGTCCGTTATATTTCTGTGACTCCGGTTCGGACTATGTTTATATCTACTATGTTTCTACTTTACATACTCGGTACATTTTTCGTACTGACCCCCGCTCTTCGGGGGCTGCGCTACATGCCCGCAGGTACAGACGTACCAGGTGATACGCCGCCAGCGTAGGGTTCTGACTCTGCTGTTTGAAGAGCTCCTTCGATCCGGAGCATATACTTTTGGTATATATATCTTCTGTTCTTCCGTATGTTCTGTATGTATGGAAATTCTGGGAACGGCGGGGCCCTGTCCCGTCATATGATTTTGTATGTCTGTAGAGGCCTGTAGATAGATGTGTGAGTTACGGGTTTCATCTGTATGTTAGCCTTATCGGCTTATCTGTAAATGTCTGCATGTCCAGGTATATATATATATATATGTTTGCGCACGTGTCGTATCTGTATCGGCCTACTTCTGTAGCATCTGTTTAAAAAACAAAATCTGTATGATACGAAATTCGGTCAGGTAGGTACGTACGGGTACCCAGTTAGGGTACCAGTCACGGCCTAGAGGAGCAGTTTAGTAAAAATATGTCTGAGTCGTTACCATCTGCGTCCAACCCTTGTAAGTCCTTAGGAAAAATAAATATGTCTCCTACTCTGTATAAAACCCTTTCTTGCAAATATGACTACCTTTATGAAGTTGATATTTTACCTGATGGAAACAAAGTGTCTCCCACCGACCTACCCCTCATAAACCCATACTCTGCTTTTGCTAAAAAGACATGTTCCCCGTGGTCACAAATCCGTTCCCTGGTCCAACCAAAGCACAAAGAAGCTAAAGAATATGTTGGTGCCTCAAAACTTGACCAGCACCCTATTCTAGCAACTCAGGAGGAACAATTCATCACTCTGCAGATTCCAGATGATTTTCCTAGACAGTGGAAACATCATGGTTTCACCCATATCCATTTTGGTGCTATTAGAATTTCATTAACATATCATGGACGAAAGAGCCAACCAGTTGTAGCTCGCCTTGCCCTTCATGATACCAGATATAACGAGTACCAACATGCGAATTTGGGTACCACAGAAGTAACTCTAAATGCTGGAACGGTTTTTTTCACTATATTTCCAAATTTTAACATGTCCCTGTATAATCCATATCTAACGGAGGCTTTAAAGCTCCAAGTCAAAATTCAAGGTGCTCCACAAGCTAAAAATGCTATTCAGGCTACTTTACACTACCAAATAGCTTGGCGAGTTCAGAATCATGCTATGGACATCTCTCTTCCAGGTGGAGAAAATGCTTTTCTCTTAAAAGTGGATGCCACCAACGGAACTACCATGTGCACCCAAATCCCAAAACAGCTTTCTAGAGAAGAACTTATCAAAGTCCTTCCAGATACATGGGTCACGAATTATGAAAAGTTTAGAGAACCTGTTGAACCTCTCCAATCTTCTGAACCCACTTTTTCCAAAAAAACTCGATAAAACAGTCGCCATAAGCTTTGACCACTCTCACCTTAAAAAACCCAACAAAACAACCTTCTCTTTCCAGATGTACCAACCCACTCATAACCAAGCACACCAAGATGACCCTGAAACATTCGCTTACCATCTCCCCGGTATCATGAGCGAACATGACTGGATAAAGCAGTTCGATAATTAAGGTCATGAAGTATGGTGGTTCAAATGTCCTTTCACGGGACACTGCCCATGGGATATCCAATGTGACTGTGAAGAATGTCTTGACGATGAGATTGAATGGGATGAACACCATACAAGAAGAGCCAAATCAAAGAAAAAAGGGGGAAACTCTGAAAGAAAGTTCCGAACAAGGTATGAAGAAGGGGACTCATCTATCGATTCACTAAGCCGTCTAGGAAAATATGAATTCCTTGTTTCGTACAAACCCCAAAATTGGCCATCTCTCCCTAACAAAAATTTACATCATAAACCTTCAAACCCAAGTATCCCAAAGCCAGAAATATTCATGATGAACCCCTCCAGCTCCAGTCACACTACTGAATTTCCTCCGCAACAACCTTTTGAAAAGGATGGTGCAAGCCATGCCCCAAAAATTCCAAGGCAAAATGTTGTGATACCCACGGGAAAAAGCCATCAACAAGTGAAGTGGAAGCGACAATCAATTGGCAATCCGAAAATGCCATTTGCCAAAACAAAGTGTTAACTAATATTAGCACTTCCATCAGAAAAGTTGCTCACACACAGAATAAGATGATGAGCAGGGTGGAGACAATTGAGAAGAAGGTGGAACAAGCATCTTCTTAGCATGCTGGACTGACACGGGTATGTAGAGGGCGGGGAAACACCAAGCAAGACAGCCAAACTACAAGCACAATAGTTTTCTTACATAGTAGGACTGGGCTTCAACATCCCGAAGGACGGCTTGCCACAAACCTGACTTCAACAACCCGAAGGATGGATTTCCAAGTTAGTCGGACAGTTTGAAAGATCGTAGATATGAAAGTTTTTCCTACAAAATGGGCTGGCTTCCTAGCCAAGCTACTCAACTCGGAAAAACTTTCGCACTACTACAGACATACTGTCAAAGCTTCGGAAAACTATTGTACTCATAGCAAGCTCAACTTGCCCAATATTTCCTAACCCTATACTAACTTAGGATCAGCCTTTCCATGCCTTTCAAAGAGAAGAACAAGAGAAATTTAGAAGGCAAACATTTTATTGATATCGGAAAATTTATAGGGAAATTGTTTGATGCCCTCTAACTACTATATGTAACGACCCAACTCCGTAGGCCGCGACTAGTGTCCGTGCTGGACACCCACACGTACCCAATAACCCAGACTAGCATATCAGCAGAATATTTTTAAATGTAAAAGTCAATTGGCGTTAGTAATCATCATAAATGAACCGACATAGTACATGGGAGCCGATAAGGCTGTCACAGATCATATCATCCCAAAACATATACAAAACCCACACAAGTATGTCTACAGACCTCTACAGATTATAACAGAATCATAAGACGGGACAGGGCCCCGTCATACCCCTGAATAGCATACATATATACAATAGCAGCAGACTGTACCAACATATAGGCTCTGGACAAAAGAGCACTCCCAAAATAGCAGAATAGATGTCCTAGGCAGGCGGATCAGCAAATCTGTCGTCTGTACCTGCGCGGCATGAAAACGCAGCCCCCGAAGGAAGGGGGTCAGTACGAAATATGTACTGAGTATGTAAAGCACGGAACGTAGTAAACAAAGTCATAATCGAAGCAGAAGATACAGAAAATGAACTGAATATCCAGATTAGCAAAATGCTGATCATATAGCATAAATAGTATTCGCTGAAAACATATGTCGTACCTGGTCCCATTACGGAACAAGATCATAACCGAAACAGAACTTACAGAGAAGTGAGTGTAACATCCGAAGTATCAAATGCATATTTTCAAAACATGAGGAGTGTGTACAGAAACATATACCATATCATATCCGACCCCTGCCAAGGGACTCGGCAAACAGAACGTGGCCATCCCCCGACGCTGGTGCCACCACACATAAGGAGCAGAATAGGGGATAACCCCGTAACATAACATATCATATCAGATGGCCATATCAGATCATATCATATCAGAATGTGTGTACATGGCACAGCATACTCCACAACCCATGTACATATATACCTGCCCCCTCACATCGAGGCACGGCGAACAATGCAGTGGAATACGCTTGACAACATATCCTGGCCCGGGCTCAGTGGGGGAAACATTGAGGCATCCACGAATGGAGTAGTGAGAAACTAAATGCAATAAAAATACCATATATTTCCAGAGACTCAATGAGGCATATCGGATGACAAATCAAACCAATGAAATCGGACAGAATCATAGTAAGTGTATGTCGTATGTCATAATGAGTTACGCAAGAATAATCCTTCTGGGATCATTTTCATAGTCCAAAATAGTTTACCAGACTCTAGGGAATCATTAAAATAATTTTCCTTAGTAGTTAAAAGGATAGTTAAAACGTTTCATTTTATATTGTTCGAAAATAAGGCAATAGTACACTAAAAGGCAAAGCGGGAATAGTGGGAGACTAAATGAGACACAAAATATCATACCTTTACAGAGATTCAATAAAGTATTTAGAATAAATATCATTGGTAGTTAGAAGAGTAGTTAAGGCGTTTCCTTTAGAACCGCTTGAAATTAAGTTATAAACACAAAAAGGGTAAAGTCGAAAATAGTGGGCCCACCTCGGAAATAGTGGGCCCACCTCAAATTACGTATATTAAGCTTATGGAGTCACCTACGGAGGTCCTAGGGACATTTCATAACTTTCAAGACAATTTGCGGAAGTTTACACAATTCTTTAACAAAGCATACTTATAGGGTTCAATTCCAGTGAATGAAGAAGGGACAATTTGAAACACGGATTCCGAAAGACAAAATATTTCCCGAGGCTCGAATCCGATCCTAGTACATCTAGGACATGCCAAAAGAAGAATTGGGATAGCTTTACATACCTTTTATGCTTTTTACGCCTTTCCAAGTTCACTTCTCGTTTCGTCCAAAATCTACAAATGGTCACATTTACCAAATGTTAACCCTAAGACTTTAGGACATAAATATCAAATCAACACTTTTCTACAGAAATTTGGGCAGCATTTCCCCTATACATATAGCATCCCCGAGAATTCAACTCGGCCAAAACAATCAACAACAACCCAATAACAACACTAACAACAACAACAATAACTACAAGAAACAATATGGCACAACTAGTTCCCTTTCTAACATAGTGCGATACTTCCATTTCAACTTCAAATTTCCAAACAAATCTCAAGGGTTTCACATTCATCATTAATCAAGATCATCACAATATAATTTGGAAGCATTTCATATCAATTCCACAAAATATTCACAAGATATACACAATATACAAGCTTTCCACCAAAGTCATAATTCCACCAAAACTTCTAATCTTTAACAAACATTTTCATAACATGTTTCTATCTTCCAACTTCATCAACAATCATCATAATTTACACCTTACGACTTCATTTCCACAATATCATAAAATCATATTAGAATGACATAACCTTTTACATTCCATTTCAATGCCAACTTAAATCATATTACCTTCCTTTACATTATAAGGATCACAACAACACAACCAACATATTAAACAAAATTAATTCATTCCCATTCTAATCTCCATATACCACACGGCCAATACCTATATTTCCAACTTCAACCAAATTCATTCAACTTTCATTCTCAATATGAATTCCATCATACTCACAACTAGAATACAACATAAATTTAACTCACCATATGTATATAACATACATACACACACGGCTACATGCCAACTTACATACCCACTTTGTAAACTTCCATATTTTCATACTTTCTACTCATTTCTACATACTACAACACAAACAAACCTTCATAACATAATAACACGGAATGAATTCTTACCTTTTTCTCCAATCTTCTTCACTTAACCAAAGTGCGGAAACGATGAAACGGATGAACCATCTTCCGAAATAATCATACCACGTTGTAGAGGGTACTTGAATTGCTAGGAATACTACAAGAAAACAATTTTTGGAACAAGATTTAAGGTACTCAATTTCCATGGGTCTTGGCCGAAATGGCCCTTTGTTTTTGTTCTTCATCTTTTGTGTTTCTTGAAAATTCTAATGGATAAAGTGATAATATATTGTCCCTTTCATCTATTTTAACACATGGAAAATTCATTACTTTTTTTGTGGGTTTGGGCCATGGATTTGGCCGGCCACCCTCTTAAACTTGGGCCTCATTTTTTTTTCTTTTCATTTTTCTTGGGCCAAACCGGTTGGTCCCGAGTTGGGCATAGCCCACTGACCTTTCGACCTTACAAAGTCCATATCTCCTTGTACCGACTTCACCTAGGAACCCACGACCTATGGTTGGAAAGCTAATTCAATTATCTATAACTTCTATCTCTTGGTAGTTTTCCAAATTCCAAACTTATAATACCGTTTTTGCCCCTCCAAGTCAGGTCACCCGGAAACGTTTTGTTAAACATATTCGTTTGGAGGGCTTCCACTTTGATTTGGCCCAAGGGTCCTTCATGAGTTGTGTTTAACTTTACATATGTGATTCATATAGCTTGTCACATGTTCCACAAAAAATTTTGACGTGTAGGCCCCACCTCAACTTACAAATAATCCGACGTCCAAAAATACGGGATATAACATCCTCCCCCCCTTTAGAACATTCGTCCTCGAATGTTAGATTAGTCTTATAGGGTCTGTAAGTACTTCGGGGGAGTTTATTTTTATGGTCGGCTCATGTGATACACATTCATTATTGAATACAACCAAGTAAGGATATTTCTTCTTGATTTCCTCTTCAGCTTCCCAGGTCATCTCTTCCCTGTTATCGTTCTGCCACAGCACCTTAACGGAAGCTACATCTTTATTCGACAATCTCCTTACCTGGCAATCCAGAATGGCTACAGGCTGCTCTTCGTACGATAGTTCCTCCGTCACCCGAATATTATTTGCTGGAAATATTCTAGGAGGACCGCCGACACATTCGCGGAGCATAGATACATGAAATGCCAGATGTACCGCTTCCAAATCAGATGGCAAATCTAACTCGTAGGCGACATTCCCAATCTCTCAAATAATCTGATAGGGTCCGATATATCGCGGACTGAGCTTACTCTTTTTGCCGAATCGCATTACGCCTCTCATAGGCGATGAAGTCCCTATGAATTATCTCTGATTTCTAGGTCAGAATTTCCATTTCCTGCAACAGTCCACCCGACTTCTGATGTTCAATTTTTGGCCTGCTGACAATTTGGGCACTGGACGACGAACTCTGCGATATCCCATTTCATGCCATCCGACCAATATAGACATCTGAGGTCATGGTACATTTTAGTGGATTCAGGATAAACAGAATACCGAATATTATGCGCTTCGCCCATAATTGGCCGTCGCAGCCCTGCAACGTTAGGCATACATAATCTGCCTCTGTATACTAATACCCTACCAGGTGAGACCTCAAAATGGGTCCTTTCCTTATCAAAGGTTGTATCTCTGTACCATACCGGAATAGAATCCTCGAACTGGCGCTGTTTTACCTCTTCCATAATCGATGATTCAGCAACTTCTCGGACAAAAATTTCAATATCTTCTAAATCGACCAAACGGACTCCAAGGCTAGCTGACTGATGAGTTTTACAAACCAATTCTTTGTTTCTGAATGTACGCCGGTCAAGCCGTCCATAGATTGACGACTAAGTGCGTATGCCACAACGTTAGCTTTTCTAGGGTGGTACAAAATATTAACATCATAATCTTTCAATAATTCGAACCATCTTCTCTGCCGCGAATTCAGCTCCTTTTTCTTAAAATATATATGCTGGGGCGCTTAGGGTCCATATAGATATCAACGCGGACCCCATGTAAGTAATGCCGCCATATCTTTTCTTTCTAACCTACAATTTGATTTTCTCCGTACGAGACCTTAACAGAATCACAATTATATAGTACACAACCTTATCCGATAGCTGGCACTCAAGTAATATACTTAATGTTGCTGTTTATATATTAGTAATCACCTTCTTCCTTCATACCCATTCTTTATCTGTCGTTCTATTTTCTCGATAATCAAATAATTCGATATTCACATGATTCATCATTTCATGCCATAAGTTTTCCTTTGCCCTGCGCTATTTCATTTTAGTTCTCTTTCGCAATTAACTTCGTGCTTTGCCCGTCGATTCTTTTAGAGGCTCCGCTTAATTACGTTTCTTACGGTTCACTTTTTTTTTTGACATTTTGATCTCCTTACCTTCCACTCAATTATTCTCTTTTCTTTCCAAACATCGTTGTATTAGAATCTTCCAATCTCAACCAGTAGCAAAATAAATATCAGTCTACTTCGTAACATCTATACCATACCTTTCCCCTTTTCTCGTAAATTCTGTCCAGTTAATGTTTTCCATATATTACAACACTGGCTATTAGGGTTCACCAATCAATCGACATATCATAAATTGGGGGGGGGGGGGGGGGGGGATCACTGCTATTTCTTTTACAATACATCTTCAATCACTTGTTCAAATTTACTCTAATTTTAGAGCTGCGCTGCTTTTTCTTCCTTTTTAGCAATCTAATCTGTCTCAGCTCGTGCGACCCCTATAAAGTTTCTTACCTTTCCACATATCCTAATTCGCTTTAGGTTACCCCGAATTTCCTATTCGTCTCTTATATCTATGTTTGCGAAAATATTTGTACATTTCCCAGGGGGTCACCCATCCCAGAATTACTCTGGCCCTGGCACGCTTAACCTTACAACTTTAATGCATTTAAGCACTTTAAGGCCGGTATAAGTACACCAATTGCCCCGCACGTCCTTTGTCACGCAATTTAAGACAAGTCGGGGTCTTGACAGCTTTTCAAAACGTTCTCGTAGCGGGTCCCACCCCGACCTAGCGAGAATTCTTTTATTTTTCTGACTATATCGTCTTCAATATTTACCTCCATGTATATATATTATATATATTTGAGTCGTGAGCGAACCACTCAATTCCCGACTGCTTGTCATACACTTTGTATCCTTTCAATTAGAGGAAACTTGATCGTTGGACATTTTTGCCCTTCCACATATTTTTCCCTTCACATGGGCTGTGCTAAAGCAAAAGGGGGTTGGAACATATTTCTAGTCCATTTAAATAAATTGCGAATTTGATACTCATATATACTTTCTCGAGATAAAATTTTCCAAATAAAGGTAATGCTTCTTACAAATGACATGGATGGTATCTCTTAAACTTTAATCCAACACAGTAGGTTTGCCCTATCGGTATCGACCCTCAAGACATGTTAAGAATTTATATCTCATTTTCCTCTTCATATTCCTAGAAAAATTTGGGCAGAGGTTCCTCTGTATTTCTTACTATCCGAAAACCTGTACACAGGAAATACCAACCATGCCTCACAGGGCCAACACATATACGTATATACATATCATATCATATCGCATCATAGCCACACGGGGCTAACAATTTCAAATAAAAGTATAAAGATGCCGAGGCTTACCTCACATGCCCAACTCAAACTGCACCTACTACACTTTCCTGTTTATTTTTTCTTTCCAATCTTCAGCATCATGTTTCAATCGTATTTCAAACACCTTACCCAGCACACATCTTTCATACCATTACTTACCTGTGTACTATGTAGCTTCCAATATCATCAGTCACTGTCTTACGTCGATACCGTTCTCTAGCTGAAATCAGAGGTTAGTAAAAAAAAAGGAATTCATTTCCTATAGCTGGCTCTATCGCACGATCTAAGATTCAAAGAAAGGTAACACCCTAAATGTCCTGTAGCCTCCTGTTTATAGATGTGGTGCACAACACACCGATAAACAAGACTCTACTAGACACGGTGTGTAGACACTCCGAGGACGAACCGCTCTGATACCACTTTTGTAACGACCCAACTCCGTAGGCCGCGACTAGTGTCCGTGCTGGACCACCACACGTACCCAATAACCCAGACTAGCATATTAGCAGAATATTTTTAAATGTAAAAGTCAATTGGCGTTAGTAATCATCATAAATGAACCGACATAGTACATGGGAGCCGATAAGGCTGTCACAGATCATATCATCCCAAAACATATACAAAACCCACACAAGTATGTCTACAGACCTCTACAGATTATAACAGAATCATAAGACGGGACAGGGCCCCGTCATACCCCTGAATAGCATACATATATACAATAGCAGCAGACTGTACCAACATATAGGCTCTGGACAAAAGAGCACTCCCAAAATAGCAGAATAGATGTCCTAGGCAGGCGGGTCAGCAAATCTGTCGTCTGTACCTGCGCGGCATGAAAACGCAGCCCCCGAAGGAAGGGGGTCAGTACGAAATATGTACTGAGTATGTAAAGCACGGAACGTAGTAAACAAAGTCATAATCGAAGCAGAAGATACAGAAAATGAACTGAATATCCAGATTAGCAAAATGCTGATCATATAGCATAAATAGTATTCGCTGAAAACATATGTCGTACCTGGTCCCATTACGGAACAAGATCATAACCGAAACAGAACTTACAGAGAAGTGAGTGTAACATCCGAAGTATCAAATGCATATTTTCAAAACATGAGGAGTGTGTACAGAAACATATACCATATCATATCCGACCCCTGCCAAGGGACTCGACAAACAGAACGTGGCCATCCCCCGACGCTGGTGCCACCACACATAAGGAGCAGAATAGGGGATAACCCCGTAACATAACATATCATATCAGATGGCCATATCAGATCATATCATATCAGAATGTGTGTACATGGCACAGCATACTCCACAACCCATGTACATATATACCTGCCCCCTCACATCGAGGCACGGCGAACAATGCAGTGGAATACGCTTGACAACATATCCTGGCCCGGGCTCAGTGGGGGAAACATTGAGGCATCCACGAATGGAGTAGTGAGAAACTAAATGCAATAAAAATACCATATATTTCCAGAGACTCAATGAGGCATATCGGATGACAAATCAAACCAATGAAATCGGACAGAATCATAGTAAGTGTATGTCGTATGTCATAATGAGTTACGCAAGAATAATCCTTCTGGGATCATTTTCATAGTCCAAAATAGTTTACCAGACTCTAGGGAATCATTAAAACAATTTTCCTTAGTAGTTAAAAGGATAGTTAAAACGTTTCATTTTATATTGTTCGAAAATAAGGCAATAGTACACTAAAAGGCAAAGCGGGAATAGTGGGAGACTAAATGAGACACAAAATATCATACCTTTACAGAGATTCAATAAAGTATTTAGAATAAATATCATTGGTAGTTAGAAGAGTAGTTAAGGCGTTTCCTTTAGAACCGCTTGAAATTAAGTTATAAACACAAAAAGGGTAAAGTCGGAAATAGTGGGCCCACCTCGGAAATAGTGGGCCCACCTCAAATTACGTATATTAAGCTTATGGAGTCACCTACGGAGGTCCTAGGGACATTTCATAACTTTCAAGACAATTTGCGGAAGTTTACACAATTCTTTAACAAAGCATACTTATAGGGTTCAATTCCAGTGAATGAAGAAGGGACAATTTGAAACACGGATTCCGAAAGACAAAATATTTCCCGAGGCTCGAATCCGATCCTAGTACATCTAGGACATGCCAAAAGAAGAATTGGGATAGCTTTACATACCTTTTATGCTTTTTACGCCTTTCCAAGTTCACTTCTCGTTTCGTCAAAAATCTACAAATGGTCACATTTACCAAATGTTAACCCTAAGACTTTAGGACATAAATATCAAATCAACACTTTTCTACAGAAATTTGGGCAGCATTTCCCCTATACATATAGCATCCCCGAGAATTCAACTCGGCCAAAACAATCAACAACAACCCAATAACAACACTAACAACAACAACAATAACTACAAGAAACAATATGGCACAACTAGTTCCCTTTCTAACATAGTGCGATACTTCCATTTCAACTTCAAATTTCCAAACAAATCTCAAGGGTTTCACATTCATCATTAATCAAGATCATCACAATATAATTTGGAAGCATTTCATATCAATTCCACAAAATATTCACAAGATATACACAATATACAAGCTTTCCACCAAAGTCATAATTCCACCAAAACTTCTAATCTTTAACAAACATTTTCATAACATGTTTCTATCTTCCAACTTCATCAACAATCATCATAATTTACACCTTACGACTTCATTTCCACAATATCATAAAATCATATTAGAATGACATAACCTTTTACATTCCATTTCAATGCCAACTTAAATCATGTTACCTTCCTTTACATTATAAGGATCACAACAACACAACCAACATATTAAACAAAATTAATTCATTCCCATTCTAATCTCCATATACCACACGGCCAATACCTATATTTCCAACTTCAACCAAATTCATTCAACTTTCATTCTCAATATGAATTCCATCATACTCACAACTAGAATACAACATAAATTTAACTCACCATATGTATATAACATACATACACACACGGCTACATGCCAACTTACATACCCACTTTGCAAACTTCCATATTTCCATACTTTCTACTCATTTCTACACACTACAACACAAACAAACCTTCATAACATAATAACAGGGAATGAATTCTTACCTTTTTCTCCAATCTTCTTCCCTTAACCAAAGTGCGGAAACGATGAAACGGATGAACCATCTTCCGAAATAATCATACCACGTTGTAGAGGGTACTTGAATTGGTAGGAATACTACAAGAAAACAATTTTTGGAACAAGATTTAAGGTACTCAATTTCCATGGGTCTTGGCCGAAATGGCCCTTTGTTTTTGTTCTTCATCTTTTGTGTTTCTTGAAAATTCTAATGGATAAAGTGATAATATATGGTCCCTTTCATCTATTTTAACACATGGAAAATTCATTACTTTTTTTGTGGGTTTGGGCCATGGATTTGGCCGGCCACCCTCTTAAACTTGGGCCTCATTTTTGTTTCTTTTCATTTTTCTTGAGCCAAACCGGTTGGTCCCGAGTTGGGCATAGCCCACTGACCTTTCGACCTTAAAACGTCCATATCTCCTTGTACCGACTTCACCTAGGAACCCACGACCTATTGTTGGAAAGCTAATTCAATTATCTATAACTTCTATCTCTTGGTAGTTTTCCAAATTCCAAACTTATAATACCGTTTTTGCCCCTCCAAGTCTGGTCACCCAGAAACTTTTTCTTAAAAATATTCGTTTGGAGGGCTTCCACTTTGATTTGGCCCAAGGGTCCTTCATGAGTTGTGTTTAACTTTACATATGTGATTCATATAGCTTGTCACATGTTCCAAACAAAATCTTGACGTGTGGGTCCCACCTCAACATACAAATAATCCGACGTTCAATAATACGGGATATAACACTATATAACCTCCTATTTATAGGAGTTGGAGGCTTCCACAAGACTTATCTTACATGGCACACGGGCTCCGCTAGACATGTGAAGGGCCTAATAAAACAAACCTAATAAAACGAGCCTAATAAGACAGCGTAATAAAACAAGCCTGATAAAACGAGCCTAATAAGACAGCCTAATAAAACAAGCCTGATAAAACGAGCCTAATAAGACAGCCTAATAAAACACGCCTAATAAAACAAGCCTAGTAAAACGAGGGGAACATTATTTCAAGCATGACAACCATATGCAAGCATGTGACCGTGGGGTCCGCTTTTGTCTTTCTTGTAAGCACGTCAGTAAGCTTTATCCGACGAAGCCGTGCTTGATGGAGTCGACGGCGGAGTTTCGTATCATTCTTCTATCCACCATTCTGGTCCATGTTTTTGCTTGAATGTTTCTTTGTTTTCCAGACTTCTTTTTCGCGACCTTGTGTAGTAGCATTTTTTGTTGGATGACCCTGTCATCTCTGGATCTATTTTTGCTGAATTTTGAGATGGAAAATCCAACCTTATCTTTGTGATAGCCTGAGTGACTTCATCTTTGATTATTTCATACGGCACTCGGTACTTCTTTGCTGCTTCTCGAACTCTTTCCCAATGGGGATGGTTATCAGTGTAATTCCATCGAGCCCATTCTTTCGGCCATATCTCCTTTGGGATGCACTTATTTTGCTGGAAAATAATTCTCTGTGCTTCGCTGTATTCATCTTCTAAGGACAAGACAGAGACGGGGAATTCCCACTATAGTGAAATATCTGGTTGAGCATAGACCTTCCCATCAATAATTTTTATCGGTTGATGTAACATGAACACTTTTGCTGCATTAGAGTTTTGGAAACATTGAACCAAATATCTTCGTGGTTTGAACCATTGCAGAAACTTTTTGAGAGCAGGTTCAATCTTGTCAAAACATCGGAACATGTCGCACTTGAATTCCATGAAAATATAATACTGGTGACACAAGTACCAGAAAAACCATAATAGCTCCTGTGGAAAATCATTGTGCATGGTTATGAATACGTGACAGAATGGGTATTCTGGATTGACTCCGAATGGCTTAAGGATGGATCCTCCATATTTTCTGAAAACTAGGAGCTCATAGAAAGTCCTTCTTTCTGTGAGGGTGGATGGATCAAACGGGTCCACAAACTTGCTGAAGAATTCTGGCGGATGATCTGCTATTCTGGATGGACTAGCTCCTGATGAGCTTGTAAGCATGAAAATGTTGCTAATTAGCCTCTTCTGCAGGTTGGCTTGAAATCTCTTTGAAAACTCATCTGGCCTAGATAGGAAATCCGCTAGAATATTATCTTTCCCTTTGAGGTGCTTTACTTGGAATTTGTAAGGGGAGAACCATTGTGCCCATCTGAGAATCAGCGGATTTGGGATAATCTTAGGATATATGTGGATCATCTTCGGGAAAGCTTTGATATCCATCTCGATAAGAAACTCTGTGTGAATTAAAAAGAAATTAAACTTTTTAATCCCATTTTTTACGACAAGAATTTCTTTGAATGTGGAATGGTAATGTTGTTCAGCATCTTTGAACTTTCCACTGGCATATCCGCAAATTTTCCGTTGGCCATCTTCAACTTCAAAAAGTACCGCACTCCAATATTCGTTGCTGGCATTTGTCTGCAATATCTTTTCCCGTCTGATGGAATATGGAGGGCTTTAACCTCTTTTGAGATTTCTTTTATCTTCTGAACTGCTTCATCCTGTTCCTTTCCCCAACCTTGGGCAATCTTTTTGAGCATTTTTGTAAGTGGAGCAATGTATGTAGAGACATTAGGGATAAAATCTCTAACATAATTAATCACACCTAAAAACTGTTGGAGCTGCTTTGTTGTAAAATTGGTGTCTGGGAATTTGAGCAGTTCTTGACAAATATGTGGCCCTGGCTGTATGCTCCATGAACAAAATGCATCCCCAGAAAATCAATTTCCTTCCTAGCAAAAATCATCTTTTTCTGTGAGAGCATGATTCCATTTTTTCCACTAGGTCATGGAATTGTTGCTGCAACGTGAGGTGTTCTTCCATAGTGTCACTAAAGAGTATGACGTCATCAATGTAGACTAGTGATGTATGGAGGATGGGTTGAAATAATTTTATCATGGCTTTTTGGAACAATGAGGGTGCCATTTTCAACCCAAAGGGCATGACCTTCCATTGAAAGTGGTGATCGGGTATACAAAATCCTATTTTTGGTCTATCTTCTTGGTGTATTCCCAATTGCCAAAACCCCGATTTAAGGTCAAACTTGGAAAAGTATTTAGCTTTGGCTAAGTGTGAAAAAAGGGTGAGTTTATTTGGGATAGGGAATTTATTATCTTGGAGGAAATAGTTAAGAGGTTGATAGTTTATGACTAATCTGAGTTTACCTCTTGTTTGTTCATCCTGTTTATTGACATAGAACGCCTCACATGCCCATTGTGAATTAGAGGGCTCGATAAGTCCAAACTCGAAGAGCTCTTCGCATTCTTTATTCGCAAGCTGAAGATGATCTGGATTCATGCCGGAGTGACTTGCCTTCGTTGGATTAATGCTTTCATTCTTCTTGAAGAGGAGTTTAATGAAAAACTCCTCATTTAGCCATAGAGGCTTTTTGCATTTTCCCATAAACTCCTTGTCAGAATCCGTACACGAATGCTCCACCAACTGCTTTTCTATCTCCTTGATCTGTTCAGCATCAGTTATTTGGAATAATCGTAAAACATCTGTATATGGCTTGAATTGTTTCTTGAACGTTATTCCATGGGCTTTGATCTGGAGCTGATCTTTAAGTTGGATGAAGATGTCAAATCCAACAATGAGACCTTTTCCTGGTACATCTGATCCAATCAGCTTTGTTCGAAACTTCAACCCTGGGAAGAATTCAATTGTGATTGGATGCTTTGTGTTATGTCCCGCATTTTATGCAATCGGATAATTCAAGACAAATGCGGGAAAACAACAAGCAAGGAAATATTTTATTTTGTTTGACACATGAGTTGCTTATGAAGAGTCTAGAAGTGGAAATATGGAGAATGACGAAGGGCAAATTTGGAAGTTGGAAAAATTGTTTCCATAAATTACAAGAACTAGCTAAGAATATAAAGTGGGCTTGACATATTTTTTTAAGGAAATTTGAGGCCCAACCGGCCATGCATATGGGTCAAGCCCATATTGAATAAAAATTTGGTCAATAAAAAGATGACTAAGTCATCTTTATCACAACAAGCTCTAGAAATTTCAAGAAAAACAAGAACAAAAGAAAGAAGGAGAAAACCCTAAGGGATTTCGGCCATAGTAAAATTCCAAGGAAAAATTGATAAAAATTCTCTCAAAAAGCAATTCCTACCAAGTAAAGGGTGCTTAACAAGGTGGAGTTGTTGTTGGAGCAAGAAAAACTCACAAACATACAAGTTGCCAAGTTGTAGCCAAGTGAGAAGTTGAAGAAGAAATGTGAATTCTAATCTTGTTTTATGTGTTATACATGGTTTATATGTGTTGTAGTATGCTAAAATGGATGAAATTCATGAAAATAGGTGTATAGGGTGTGTTGGCCGAATGGTGTAGGGTGGTGAAATTAATTTTACTTAGCATTGTAGTTGTTGTTATGGTAAGTTCTATGATGTAAAATAAGGATCTAATGATTAAGGAGTGAAATTTGTGTTGGTTGTGGATTATGGGAAGAGTTGGTGTAATGCTAGCATGGTCTTTGTATTGTGGAG
The DNA here is from genome assembly GCF_019175385.1 of Lycium barbarum. Classification (NCBI taxonomy): domain Eukaryota; kingdom Viridiplantae; phylum Streptophyta; class Magnoliopsida; order Solanales; family Solanaceae; genus Lycium; species Lycium barbarum. Next base: position 65,384,615 of record NC_083345.1, read on the forward strand.
ACAATATTGCTATGTGTATGTGTTATTGTTGTTTCATTGAAGTTAAAAGGTTTTGGGTAAGAAGTATGTTGCTTAAGTTGTTGGAGTATCATATGAATTTAATTGAGTTGCATTGAATTGAGTTGCCTTGAAATGAATATAGACGGCTTATTGATTTTGTGGTCAAGATTTTGGTATTGATGTTGTTGTAATATATATATTATAAGGTTTTTGTTGTTTTATTGGAATTAGAAAGTCTTGAAGGAAGTAGAATGCTACTTGAAATGTAGGGATATATCTTGAATTGAATATGTGAATCGCTAGTGTGGTTGTTGAGTTTATGTTGATAGTTTGGCCGGGTTTGAATTCCCGGATTGTGATTGATTGGAATTTGACTAAGTTGAAGGTTGAGGATGGTATATTTACAGAGGAAGTGCTGCCGAAATTTCGGTAGCCAAGTATCATTTTAAGAATTCAATTCTAAAGGCACTAATCATGTTTGGTAAACTTGACCAATTTGTAGATTTTGGCGGATTTGCGAGTTGAATCCGGGATAGCCAAAGGAGCGGAAAGAGGTATGTAAGGCTTCACCCTTCTTTCTATGGCATGTCTTAGATGTAATAAGTCGGGTACGAGCCTCGGGGACAACCCTATTGTTATATCCCGCATTTTTCGCATTCGGATAATTTAAGGTAATTGCGGGAGATTAAGAGCAGGATTATAATTTTGATTTTGTTTGGTGTACAAGTTGTTTATAAAAATTTAGAAGTAAAAATAATGAGAAAGGTCAAGGGCATAAAAGGAAATTCGCAATATGACTCGTGGAAATATGGAGGGAGACGAAGGGCAAATTTGGAAGTTGGAAAAATATTTCATGAATTACATAAACTAGCCAAAAATATAAGTGGGCTTGAAAGTCCTTTTTGGACAAAAATTAAGGGCCCAACCTGCCATATAGGGTCCAAGCCCATAAGGAATTCAACTTGGTCAATAAATAAGATGACTTAGTCATCTTTATCTTATTAACTTCTAGAGAATTCAAGGAGAAGCAAGAACAAGAGAAAGAAGGGAAAAACCCCAAGGCCATTCGGCCATAGTAGAAATTCCAAGGAAAAATTGATAACAAATTTCCAAAAATCATTTCCTACCAAGCAAAGGGTGTTTATCAAGGTAGAGTTGTTGTTGGAGCAAGAAAGATTCAAAATCATATAAGTTTCCAAGAGATAAAGGTAAAATTCTAACCTTGTTTTATGTGTTATACATGGTTTATATGTGTTGTAGTATGCAAAAAATGGATGAAATTCATGAAGGAGAGAAATATGATATGTGGCCGTGTACCTATATGTATGTGTAGAAGCCATGCTTCAATTGTTTTAACTAGTATTTGGTTGTTATGTTTGTAAATGATATGTAGAAAATGAAAGTTGAATGAGTTGGAGAATATTGATGTTGTGTATGGCCGTGAGGTATATTAATTTTATTATGTGTACATGGCCGTGTATATTGTATGTATGGCAATGTATATGTGTTGAAGAATGAAGAATAATGAGCAAGTTATATTCAATGTTGTAGTTGTTGTGTCGTAGATTTCATATTGCAAATAAAGGTTTGGTGACCTTGGTGAAGTATTGGTAAGTGGGAGATTATGTATATTGGAGGACAATGTTCTTGCATGGATAGTAAGTAATGGTATTAGTATGATGTTGAGGAAATACATATTACAAGGTTGCTATCGTGTTTATTGAAGTTGGAAAGTTTTGAAGAAAGTAGCAAATTGATATCATGTGTCTTGAATTAAATGTGTGAATCACTAGTGTGATTATTGAGCTATGATAATAGTTTGGTCGGGTTTGAATTCCCGGATTGTGTTTGATGAGAATTTGACTAAATTGAATGTCGAGGATGGTATATTTACAGAGGAAATGCTGCCGAAATTTCGGTAGCAAAATTGTTTCCTTAAGGTGTTAACTCTAAGTATGCTAATAAGAGTTTTGGTAAAAATGACCAAATCGCAGATTTTGACGAGATTGTGACTCGAATTTGGAGTAGCTAAAGGAGCGGAAAGAGGTATGTAAGGCTTCACCCTTCTTTCTATGGCATGTCTTGGTTGTAATAAGTCGGGTACGCGCCTCGGGGACAACCCTAATCCCCGGGATCCGCACCTACAGTTTTCAACTTTTCGTTCAATTGAATTGAAGTAGAAAGTGTGCAAAATGATGAAAAGACCTTCTAGACCCCTATAACTTGCCTAAGTGGGACCCGATTACCCTAAGACTCATACAAGTAACGTTATGACACGTAATATGGGTAAATTGTATACGCTACCTCATCCGGCCCGAGGTGGGCCCGTTACTCTCGAATCTTTCTATAGCCTTGGTTGACGTACTTGAAGTGAATCCAAAGGGGGCCTCTGATCCCGATTTCGTCACCAAGTGATAAGTACTATGGCTACTCCAACGAAAGTGTTTCTATGACGATAATGATAACGGCAATATCAGATAAGAGAAGGTAGCTATGATAAGTACGACCGGAACGATCCTACGACCGAAATCTCTAAGCTAAGGATCTAATGTTATATGAAACTGATAAACTAATTTCTAAATCGTATTTATATTTCCTAGTTATAACTTTATTTTCAAAGACTCCCAAAACCTATGACTGTCATCTAAAATGCCTACGATTTCATTTTTGGTTACTGTAACATTACTCTCCGTTGATAGTCTCACCTTAAAATACTTGTTCCTTCAAGGTGAGACAAAGCTATCACTAGCATTCCGTAAAGTAATCGGAGACCACCGACCTTATGTCACTCCGATGGATATATGATTTTCCTTGGCTCTCTTGTGTGCCTATATGATATATGTATATAAAACGGGTATACGTGTATGGATATGTATATATATAAGATAAAGTAATTGTATATGAGACAGGTATATGCATAAAAGATGAGTAAATGTATATGTATGTGTATATGGGGAAAAGGGAAGGGCCACTGTGATATCACCACCTGATCAGCTGGATTCCATCCTGGACGCGGGATGCCCGGACGCGGGATATGGGATGAGCCGTACGCGGCGTCTGTATATATATATATATAATGTGTGATACATATGTGATGTACTATGTTGGGTCATCGTTGGGGAGGGGGTTGGGAGAGCCGATTGTATTCGGCGTCTGTAAATGTAAATGAAAGATACTGTCTACTGAATTGTATTGTTTTCTGTATACATGAATAAGGGACACCGAGGGGGTTGGGAGAGCCGATTGTATTCGGCGTCCGTAAACGTGAGCAAAAGATACCGTTACTGAAACGTACTGTTTTATTTCTGTACACGAGAATAAGTAATATGAAAATGTTGATTCCAATGCCTATGAAAAGAAACGTTTCAAAGATGAAAAGACAAGCCTACATGACAGCCGGCCTAAAGAGGGGCCTCCCTATGTACAGGTTACGTTCTTGCCTCGTTATACGCGCTATGACTCCGTGATATTATTATTGATCGCACTCTATGTTACTGCTTGCATTTTTTTCCATGCCTTACATACTCGGTACATTATTCGTACTGACGTCCCTTCTTGTGGACGCTGCGTTCATGCCGCGCAGGTCAGCAGGTATACGAACCGGGTTTCTAGGGCTCTATCTGCAGCGTCGTACAGCGCTCCAGTCGTTCCGGAGCCTCATATCATTGGTACTATTTTGTGTATGTATTTTCGGGCGCGACAGTACTCGGCCCTTTCTATGTATAAATGTACTATGTCTAGAGGCTCGTAGACAGATATACACAGTCAGTTATGTACAGTTTAATGTATTGTATTCTGAATGGTTCGCGCTCCGGTGTGACGCGATATTAGAAAGATTACTGCTAATGTTAATGTGAAAAAAAAAATATATGGCACTGTTTATGCAGGATAACCAAGGGGTGCTCGGTACAAGTATCGGGTACTCGTCACGGCCCCTAGTCGGGTCGTGACACCTATTCCCCGGAATCTGCACCTAAAGTTTCCTCTTTTTCCTTTAGTAGAATTGAACTAGAAAATATGCAAAATATTGGAAAGACCTTCTAAATCCCTAGAACTTGCATAGATGGGACCCGACTACCCTAAAACCCTCACAAGCAACGTCATGACATGTAACACATGCAAATCGTATACGCTACCTCATTCGGCCCGAGGTGGGCCCGTTGCTCTCGGATTTTCCTTATAGTCTTGTTGAACTTACTAGAGGTTGAATCCAAGGGAATCTTTTGATCCCGATTTCGTTACCAAATGATAAGTACTATGACTCCTCTAACGAGGGCACTTCCATGACGATAAAGATAACAGTGATGTTAGATAAGAGGCTATGCCTACGATACGTACTACCGGAACGACTCTATGACTAAGATGACTAAGCTAAGTATCTTATGTAAACATGAAAATGATAAACTAATTTTTGAATCCTATTTATATTTCTCAGCTATGACTTTACTTTCTGAAGACCCCAAACCGTATGAACTGTCATCTATGATGCCCACGATTTCATTCTATGTTTACTTTAATATTATTCTCCGTTGATAGTCTCACCTTAAAATACTCGTTCCTTCAAGGTGAGACAAAGTGATCACGCGTATTCTCTAATGAAATCGGAGGTTACCGACTTTATGTCACTCCGATAGACGTAACTTTCTGTGGACTCCCGTGCATGCTGGTTATATGATACAGGGATATGTGTATAGACATGTATATATATAATAGAGAAGTAGATGTATACGTATATGTATATGGGGAAAGGGGAAGGGCCATTGTTATATCACCACCTGATTCAGCTGGACTTCATCCTGGACGCGGGATGCCCGGACGCGGGATATGGGGGAGCCGTACGCGGCGTCTGTATATATGTGATGTATGATATATATGATGTGATGTGTTGGGATACCGTTGGGGAGGGGGGTTGGGAGAGCCGACGTATTCAACGTCTATAAATGTGAGTAAAAGATACCGTTTACTGAATTGTACTGTTTTCCGTACACGAGATGAAAGGACACCGAGTTCTAAAAGTAAAGGGGCCTCCCTAAGTACAGGTTACTTCCTTATCTCAGTATATGTCCTATGACTCCATGATATTGTTAATCGTACTCTATGTTACTGTTTATATTATCTTTTATGCCTTACATACTCGGTACACTATTCGTACTGACGTCCCTTCTTGTGGACTCTGCGTTTCATGCCGCGCAGGTCAGCAGACAGGTGGACATGATCCTTAGAAGCTCTATCAGCCACACTTGATAGCGCTCCAGTTGTTTCGGAGCCTCACTCCAGCGGTACTATTTTGTGTATGTACATTCGGGCACGACAGTACTCGGCCCTTTCTATGTATAAGTGTACTATGTCTAGAGGCTCGTAGACAGATATGCACAGTCAGCTATGTACAGTTAGATGTGTTGTTTTTTTAAATTGTTCGCGTCCCGGTATAACGCGATAGCGGAAAGCTTACTAATTATGTTTATGGTGACGCTGCTAATGTTAATGTTCAGAAAGGAAAAAAAAAATATGGCTCTGTTTACACGGCTTGCCATGAGGTAAAGGTAATATGATAGATAAGGGGTGCTCGGTACAAGTATCGGGTAGTCGTCACGGCCCCTAGTCGGGTCGTGACAGAAGTGGTATCAGAGCAGTTCGGTCCTAGGGGTTTGTCTACGAGCCGTGTCCAGTAGAGTCTTGTTTATGGGTGTGTAGCGCGCCACGCTTATAAACAGGGGGCTACAGGGCATTTAGGAAATATGACCTTCTTTGTGTCCTAAGATCGTGCGATAGAGCTATGCTACCAGGCTTCCACATTCCTTTCCTAATCCTATGCTATGGTTTCAGTAATGTCGCCGAAGAGAAAGGCTACGACAGCCGACAAAGCCAAGAGGGTGGCGGGCAACAGAGTCGAGCGGGAGCTAGAAGAAGGAGAATCTCATAATGAAGCTCCCCCTCAGACTTTTCCTGCTCCCCCTGCACCAGCAGAGCAGGAAAGAGTTCCAGCTCCAGCCCCGCACCTCCAGTCCCACCGCCAGCAGCTCCGGGCCAGCAGATGGCAGAGGCCATCCAGTTATTGACCCAGTTAGTTGCCGCACAGGCTCAGCGGCAAGATGTAGACTTGGGAGACAGGGCGGTAAGTGCAAGAGCCCGTGACTTTATTACCCTGAAGCCGCTAGAGTTTTATGGGTCAAAACCAGAGGAAGACCCGCAGAGCTTTATTGATGAGATGCTGAGGACTCTGAGGATTATACATGCTTCAGATACGGAGTCCGTAGAGTTGGCTTCATACAGGCTGCGGGATGTGGCAGTTCTGTGGTACAGTAGCTGGATATCATCGAGGGGAGCAAATGCACCCCCTCCGGTTTGGCAGGAGTTCACTGAGGCGTTCCTGCGACATTTCCTACTGCCAGAGGTTCGACGGGCTCGAGCCGATATGTTTTTGAACCTGAGACAGGGAAATATGAGCGTTCGAGAATACAGCCTCCGTTTTAACTCATTAGCCAGGTATGCCCTAGCCATGATAGCTGATAGGGGAGATCATGTGCACCGATTTGTGAGTGGGCTAGGGCCACATTTGGTTAAGGAATGTTTGACGGCTTCACTCCAGGACGGGATGACTATTACCCGCATCCAGGCCCACGCCCAAAATCTGGAAGAACAATACCAGTCACGGAGAGAGGAGCGTTATTCCGACAGGGGTCCCAGAAAAAGGGGCAGATCTTCTGGGGCTAGAAGCGAGTATGGAGGGGGCAGGCACAAAGCAGTCTAGGTATTCAGGACAATCAGTGGCCAGTGCACCACCTCGAGTTGCAGATGGAAGATTTGACCGCTCCGCCTATTCGGGACCAGATCAGGGTACTAGAGCTTCAGGATCCCAGTACAGAGCTTATTTTAGCAGGACGGGGCAGCCCCCACCACGATGTGCTCGGTGTGGCAGGCCCCACTCTAGGCAGTGCTACCTAGACACCGGTGGTTGTTTTGCCTGTGGTCGAACTGACCATTTTGTACCTGACTGCCCACTAAAGGATGAAGGAGGCCGAACTCAGCCAGCCGGATCAGCAATCGGTTCATCGTCGACCGTGCGCCCTCGTGGACAGACTTCCCAGGCTCCAGCGGGCCGCGGCCGAGGTAGAGGAGGGGCACCTAGTTCAGCCGGTCCTCCGCACCGCCTATATGCATTGACAGGACGGCAGGACCCTGAGCCTTCCGCAGATGCGGCCGCAGGTACACTTCCAACATCTTTTCTATAATATATGGATGTTAAATTGAATTGGATTTTTCTTTATCTTGCACCGTCCCTGGTATTACGGAACATATAAAGAATTCGGGAAAGTCCAGGACAAGAGCAACCATACACACGAGTAGAAAGTGAATATTAGTGATCCCGAAGGCCAAAATAGTCGTTGGAAGAGAGAGATGCGTTACGAGGGCGTTTTGAACATTGGTAAGACCCCAATTTGCCCCATATTATGTGATATAGGTAGTACGTGGAAGCGGAGGTAAAAATACTAACACTGAGACACTAAAGTGCATTAAAGTTTCAAGGTTAAGCGTGCTCAGGTGGGAGCAATTCCATGATGGGTGACCCCCCTGGGAAATATCCTGAAAATTTCGTAAATACGGAAATAAGAGGCGAGTGTAAAAGTAGGTAGCCCAGAGTAAATTGGGGTGTGGAAAGTGGTTAGAAACCCCGTACGAGTCATATAGGCCGAGACGGACTAAACTAACAAAAAAAAAGGGGGAAAGCCATGACAACAGAAAGCTTTAAGGATGACGGAGAAAAGTACAGGTGTCACAGGGTGAGACCGATATTGAGTCCACACTAGCTAAGGCAAGAAATCCTTGATATGACGATATACGGGAACATGTCTAGTGAGGGGATAGACGCAGCGGACGCCATGAAGAAGGAATTTCAACCGTAAAGATCGTAAAAAGGGCAACCTAAGCTTCTAAGATGAATATGCTAAGCGACAGGAGGTATTTACAAAGGAGACCTCCCCGAAATATTATACTACGCTATGAGGCAAGTTTAACATTCGAGGACGAATGTTCTAAAGGGGGGGAGGATGTTATATCCCGCGTTTTATGCAATCGGATAATTCAAGACAAATGTGGGAAAACAACAAGCATGGCAATATTTTATTTTGTTTGGCACATGAGTTGCTTTTGAAGAGTCTAGAAGTGGAAATATGGAGAATGACGAAGGGCAAATTTGGAAGTTGGAAAAATTGTTTCCATAAATTACAAGAACTAGCTAAGAATATAAAGTGGGCTTGACATATTTTTTTAAGGAAATTTGAGGCCCAACCGGCCATGCATATGGGTCAAGCCCATATTGAATAAAAATTTGGTCAATAAAAAGATGACTAAGTCATCTTTATCACAACAAGCTCTAGAAATTTCAAGAAAAACAAGAACAAAAGAAAGAAGGAGAAAACCCTAAGGCATTTCGGCCATAGTAAAATTCCAAGGAAATATTGATACAAATTCTCTCAAAAATCAATTCCTACCAAGTAAAGCGTGCTTAACAAGGTGGAGTTGTTGTTGGAGCAAGAAAAACTCACAAACATACAAGTTGCCAAGTTGTAGCCAAGTGAGAAGTTGAAGAAAGGTGAATCCTAATCTTGTTTTATGTGTTATACATGGTTTATATGTGTTGTAGTATGCTAAAATGGATGAAATTCATGAAAATAGGTGTATGGGGTGTGTTGGCCGAATGGTGTAGGGTGGTGAAATTAATTTTACTTAGCATTGTAGTTGTTGTTATGGTAAGTTCTATGATGTAAAATAAGGATCTAATGGTTAAGGAGTGAAATTTGTGTTGGTTGTGGATTATGGGAAGAGTTGGTGTAATGCTAGCATGGTCTTTGTATTGTGGAGATAATATTGCTAAGTGTATGTGTTATTGTTGTTTCATTGAAGTTAAAAGGTTTTGGGTAAGAAGTATGTTGCTTAAGTTGTTGGAGTATCATATGAATTTAATTGAGTTGCATTGAATTGAGTTTCCTTGAAATGAATATATACGGCTTATTGATTTTGTGGTCAAGATTTTTGTATTGATGTTGTTGTAATATATATATTATAAGGTTGTTGTTGTTTTATTGGAATTAGAAAGTCTTGAAGGAAGTAGAATGGTACTGGAAATGTAGGGATATATCTTGAATTGAATATGTGAATCGCTAGTGTGGTTGTTGAGTTTATGTTGATAGTTTGACCGGGTTTGAATTCCCGGATTGTGATTGATTGGAATTTGACTAAGTTAAAGGTTGAGGATGGTATATTTACAGAGGAAGTGCTGCCGAAATTTCGGTAGCCAAGTATCATTTTATGAATTCAATTCTAAAGGCACTAATCATGTGTGGTAAACTTGACCAATTTGTAGATTTTGGCGGATTTGCGAGTTGAATTCGGGATAGCCAAAGGAGCGGAAAGAGGTATGTAAGGCTTCACCCTTCTTTCTATGGCATGTCTTAGATGTAATAAGTCGGGTACGAGCCTCGGGGACAACCCTATTCCCCGGAATCCGCACCTAAAGTTTCCTTTTTTTCCTTTAGTAGAATTGAACTAGAAAATATGCAAAATGTTGGAAAGACCTTCTAAATCCCTAGAACTTGCATAGATGGGATCCGACTACCCTAAAACCCTCACAAGCAACGCCATGACATGTAACACATGCAAATCGTATACGCTACCTCATTCGGCCCGAGGTGGGCTCGTTGCTCTCGGATATTCCTTATAGTCTTGTTGAACTTACTAGAGGTTGAATCCAAGGGAATCTTTTGATCCCGATTTCGTTACCAAATGATAAGTACTATGACTCCTCTAACGAGGGCACTTCCATGACGATAAAGATAACAGTGATGTTAGATAAGAGGATATGCCTACGATACGTACTACCGGAACGACTCTATGACTAAGATGACTAAGCTAAGTATCTTATGTAAACATGAAAATGATAAACTAATTTTTGAATCCTATTTATATTTCCCAGCTATGACTTTACTTTCTGAAGACCCCAAAGCCTATGAATTGTCATCTATGATGCCCACGATTTCATTCTATGTTTACTTTAATATTATTCTCCGTTGATAGTCTCACCTTAAAATACTCGTTACTTCAAGGTGAGACAAAGCGATCACGAGTATTCTCTAATGAAATCGGAGGTTACCGACTTTATGTCACTCCGATAGACGTAACTTTCTGTGGACTCCCGTGCATGGTGGTTATATGATACAGGGATATGTGTATAGACATGTATATGTATAATAGAGAAGTAGATGTATACGTATATGTATATGGGGAAAGGGGAAGGGCCATTGTTATATCACCACCTGATTCAGCTGGATTTCATCCTGGACGCGGGATGCCCGGACGCGGGATATGGGGGAGCCGTACGCGGCGTCTGTATATATGTGATGTATGATATATATGATGTGATGTGTTGGGAAACCGTTGGGGAGGGGGGTTGAGAGAGCCGACGTATTCAGCGTCTATAAATGTGAGTAAAAGATACCGTTTACTGAATTGTACTGTTTTCCGTACACGAGAAGAAAGGACACCGAGTTCTGAAAGTAAAGGGGCCTCCCTAAGTACAGGTTACTTCCTTATCTCAGTATATGTCCTATGACTCCATGATATTGTTAATCGTACTCTATGTTACTGTTTATATTATCTTTTATGCCTTACATACTCGGTACACTATTCGTACTGACGTCCCTTCTTGTGGACGCTGCGTTTCATGCCGCGCAGGTCAGCAGACAGGTGGACGTGATCCTTAGAAGCTCTATCAGCCACACTTGACAGCGCTCCAGTTGTTTCGGAGCCTCACTCCAGCGGTACTATTTTGTGTATGTACATTCGGGCACGACAGTACTCGGCCCTTTCTATGTATAAGAGTACTATGTCTAGAGGCTCGTAGACAGATATGCACAGTCAGCTATGTACAGTTAAATGTGTTATTTTTTTGAATTGTTCGCGTCCCGGTATAACGCGATAGCGGAAAGCTTACTACTTATGTTTATGGTGACGCTGCTAATGTTAATGTTCAGAAAGGAAAAAAAAAATATGGCTCTGTTTACACGGCTTGCCATGAGGTAAAGGTAATATGATAGATAAGGGGTGCTCGGTACAAGTATCGGGTAGTCGTCACGGCCCCTAGTCGGGTCGTGACAGAAGTGGTAAGAGAGCAGTTCGGACCTAGGGGTTTGTCTACGAGCCGTGTCCAGTAGAGTCTTGTTTATGGGTGTGTAGCGCGCCACGCTTATAAACAGGGGGCTACAGGGCATTTAGGAAATATGACCTTCTTTGTGTCCTAAGATCGTGCGATAGAGCTATGCTACCAGGCTTCCACATTCATTTCCTAATCCTATGATATGGTTTCAGTAATGCCACCGAAGAGAAAGGCTACGACGGCCGAGAAAGCCAAGAGGGTGGCGGGCAACAGAGTCGAGCGGGAGCTAGAAGAAGGAGAATCTCATAATGAAGCTCCCCCTCAGACTTTTCCTGCTCCCCCTGCACCAGCAGAGCAGGAAAGAGTTCCAGCTCCAACACCCGCACCTCCAGTCCCACCGCCAGCAGCTCCGGGCCAGCAGATGGCAGAGGCCATCCAGTTATTGACCCAGTTAGTTGCCGCACAGGCTCAGCGGCAAGATGTAGACTTGGGAGACAGGGCTGTAAGTGCAAGAGCCCGTGACTTTATTACCCTGAAGCCGCCAGAGTTTTATGGGTTAAAACCAGAGGAAGACCCGCAGAGCTTTATAGATGAGATGCTGAGGACTCTGAGGATTATACATGCTTCAGATACGGAGTCCGTAGAGTTGGCTTCATACAGGCTGCGGGATGTGGCAGTTCTGTGGTACAGTAGCTGGATATCATCGAGGGGAGCAAATGCACCCCCTCCGGTTGGGCAGGAGTTCACTGAGGCGTTCCTGCGACATTTCCTACCGCCAGAGGTTCGACGGGCTCGAGCCGATATGTTTTTGAACCTGAGACAGGGAAATATGAGCGTTCGAGAATACAACCTCCGTTTTAACTCATTAGCTAGGTATGCCCCAGCCATGATAGCTGATAGGGGAGATCATGTGCACCGATTTGTGAGTGGGCTAGGGCCACATTTGGTTAAGGAATGTTTGACGGCTTCACTCCAGGACGGGATGACTATTACCCGCATCCAGGCCCACGCCCAAAATCTGGAAGAACAGTACCAGTCACGGAGAGAGGAGCGTTATTCAGACAGGGGTCCCAGAAAAAGGGGCAGATCTTCTAGGGCTAGAAGTGAGTATGGAGGGGGGCAGGCACAAGAGCAGTCTAGGTATTCAGGACAATCAGTGGCCAGTGCACCACCTCGAGTTGCAGATGGAAGATTTGACCGCTCCGCCTATTCGGGACCATATCAGGGTACTAGAGCTTCAGGATCCCAGTACAGAGCTGATTTTAGCAGGACGGGGCTGCCCCCACCACGATGTGCTCGGTGTGGCAGGCCCCACTCTAGGCAGTGCTACCTAGACACCGGTGGTTGTTTTGCCTGTGGTCGAACTGACCATTTTGTACGTGACTGCCCACTAAATGATGAAGGAGGCCGAACTCTGCCAGCCGGATCAGCAATCGGTTCATCGTCGACCGTGCGCCCTCGTGGACAGACTTCCCAGGCTCCAGCGGGCCGCGGCCGAGGTAGAGAAGGGGCACCTAGTTCAGCCGGTCCTCCGCACCGCCAATATGCATTGACAGGACGACAGGACCCTGAGCCTTCCGCAGACGCGGCCGCAGGTACACTTCCAACATCTTTTCTATAATATATGGATGTTAAATTGAATTGGATTTTTCTTTATCTTGCACCGTCCCTGGTATTATGGAACATATAAAGAATTCGGGAAAGTCCAGGACAATAGCAACCATACACACGAGTAGAAAGTGAATATTAGTGGTCCCGAAGGCCAAAATAGTCGTTGGAAGAGAGAGATGTGTTACGAGGGTGTTTTGAACATTGGTAAGACCCCAATTTGCCCCATATTATGTGATATAGGTAGTACGTGGAAGCAGAGGTAAAAATACTAACACTGAGACACTAAAGTGCATTAAAGTTTCAAGGTTAAGCGTGCTCAGGTGGGAGCAATTCCATGATGGGTGACCCCCCTGGGAAATATCCTGAAAATTTCGTAAATACGGAAATAAGAGACGAGTGTAAAAGTAGGTAGCCCAGAGTAAATTGGGGTGTGGAAAGTGGTTAGAAACCCCGTACGAGTCATATAGGCCGAGACGGACTAAACTAACAAAAAAAAGGGGGGAAGCCACGACAACAGAAAGCTTTAAGGATGACGGAGAAAAGTACAGGTGTCACAGGGTGAGACCGATATTGAGTCCACACTAGCTAAGGCAAGGAATCCTTGATATGACGATATACGGGAACATGTCTAGTGAGGGGATAGACGCAGCGGACGCCATGAAGAAGGAATTTCAACCGTAAAGATCGTAAAAAGGGCAACCTAAGCTTCTAAGATGAATATGCTAAGCGACAGGAGGTATTTACAAAGGAGACCTCCCCGAAATATTATACTACGCTATGAGGCAAGTTTAACATTCGAGGACGAATGTTCTAAAGGGGGGGAGGATGTTATATCCCGCGTTTTATGCAATCGGATAATTCAAGACAAATGTGGGAAAACAACAAGCAAGGCAATATTTTATTTTGTTTGGCACATGAGTTGCTTTTGAAGAGTCTAGAAATGGAAATATGGAGAACGACGAAGGGCAAATTTGGAAGTTGGAAAAATTGTTTCCATAAATTACAAGAACTAGCTAAGAATATAAAGTGGGCTTGACATATTTTTTTAAGGAAATTTGAGGCCCAACCGGCCATGCATATGGGTCAAGCCCATATTGAATAAAAATTTGGTCAATAAAAAGATGACTAAGTCATCTTTATCACAACAAGCTCTAGAAATTTCAAGAAAAACAAGAACAAAAGAAAGAAGGAGAAAACACTAAGGCATTTCGGCCATAGTAAAATTCCAAGGAAAAATTGATACAAATTCTCTCAAAAATAAATTCCTACCAAGCATAGGGTGCTTAACAAGGTGGAGTTGTTGTTGGAGCAAGAAAAACTCACAAACATACAAGTTGCCAAGTTGTAGCCAAGTGAGAAGTTGAAGAAAGGTGAATCCTAATCTTGTTTTATGTGTTATACATGGTTTATATGTGTTGTAGTATGCTAAAATGGATGAAATTCATGAAAATAGGTGTATGGGGTGTGTTGGCCGAATGGTGTAGGGTGGTGAAATTAATTTTACTTAGCATTGTAGTTGTTGTTATGGTAAGTTCTATGATGTAAAATAAGGATCTAATGGTTAAGGAGTGAAATTTGTGTTGGTTGTGGATTATGGGAAGAGTTGGTGTAATGCTAGCATGGTCTTTGTATTGTGGAGATAATATTGCTAAGTGTATGTGTTATTGTTCTTTCATTGAAGTTAAAAGGTTTTGGGTAAGAAGTATGTTGCTTAAGTTGTTGGAGTATCATATGAATTTAATTGAGTTGCATTGAATTGAGTTGCCTTGAAATGAATATAGACGGCTTATTGATTTTGTGGTCAAGATTTTGGTATTGATGTTGTTGTAATATATATATTATAAGGTTGTTGTTGTTTTATTGGAATTAGAAAGTCTTGAAGGAAGTAGAATGCTACTTGAAATGTAGGGATATATCTTGAATTGAATATGTGAATCGCTAGTGTGGTTGTTGAGTTTATGTTGATAGTTTGGCCGGGTTTGAATTCCCGGATTGTGATTGATTGGAATTTGACTAAGGTGAAGGTTGAGGATGGTATATTTATAGAGGAAGTGCTGCCGAAATTTCGGTAGCCAAGTATCATTTTAAGAATTCAATTCTAAAGGCACTAATCATGTTTGGTAAACTTGACCAATTTGTAGATTTTGACGGATTTGCGAGTTGAATTCGGGATAGCCAAAGGAGCGGAAAGAGGTATGTAAGGCTTCACCCTTCTTTCTATGGCATGTCTTAGATGTAATAAGTCGGGTACGAGCCTCGGGGACAACCCTATTCCTCGGAATCCACACCTAAAGTTATCTTTTTTTCCTTTAGTAGAATTGAACTAGAAAATATGCAAAATGTTGGAAAGACCTTCTAAATCCCTAGAACTTGCATAGATGGGACCCGACTACCCTAAAACCCTCACAAGCAACGCCATGACATGTAACACATGCAAATCGTATACGCTACCTCATTCGGCCCGAGGTGGGCCCGTTGCTCTCGGATTTTCCTTATAGTCTTGTTGAACTTTCTAGAGGTTGAATCCAAGGGAATCTTTTGATCCCGATTTCGTTACCAAATGATAAGTACTATGACTCCTCTAACGAGGGCACTTCCATGACGATAAAGATAACAGTGATGTTAGATAAGAGGATATGCCTACGATACGTACTACCGGAACGACTCTATGACTAAGATGACTAAGCTAAGTATCTTATGTAAACACGAAAATGATAAACTAATTTTTGACTCCTATTTATATTTTCCAGCTATGACTTTACTTTCTGAAGACCCCAAAGCCTATGAACTGTCATCTATGATGCCCACGATTTCATTCTACGTTTACTTTAATATTATTCTCCGTTGATAGTCTCACCTTAAAATACTCGTTCCTTCAAGGTGAGACAAAGCGATCACGAGTATTCTCTAATGAAATCAGAGGTTACCGACTTTATGTCACTCCGATAGACGTAACTTTCTGTGGACTCCCGTGCATACTGGTTATATGATACAGGGATATGTGTATAGACATGTATATGTATAATAGAGAAGTAGATGTATACGTATATGTATATGGGGAAAGGGGAAAGGCCATTGTTATATCACCACCTGATTCAGTTAGATTTCATCCTGGACGCGGGATGCCTGGACGCGGGATATGGGGGAGCCGTACGCGGCGTCTGTATATATGTGATGTATGATATATATGATGTGATGTGTTGGGATACAGTTGGGGAGGGGGGTTGGGAGAGCCGACGTATTCAGCGTCTATAAATGTGAGTAAAAGATACCGTTTACTGAATTGTACTGTTTTCCGTACACGAGAAGAAAGGACACCGTGTTCTGAAAGTAAAGGGGCCCCCCTAAGTACAGGTTACTTCCTTATCTCAGTATATGTCCTATGACTCCATGATATTGTTAATCGTACTCTATGTTACTGTTTATATTATCTTTTATGCCTTACGTACTCGGTACACTATTCGTATTGACGTCCCTTCTTGTGGACGCTGCGTTTCATGCCGCGCAGGTCAGCAGACAGGTGGACGTGATCCTTAGAAGCTCTATCAGCCACACTTGACATCGCTCCAGTTGTTTCGGAGCCTCACTCCAGCGGTACTATTTTGTGTATGTACATTCGGGCACGACAGTACTCGGCCCTTTCTATGTATAAGTGTACTATGTCTAGAGGCTCGTAGACAGATATACACAGTCAGCTATGTACAGTTAGATGTGTTGTTTTTTTTAATTGTTCGCGTCCCGGTATAACGCGATAGCGGAAAGCTTACTACTTATGTTTATGGTGACGCTGCTAATGTTAATGTTCAGAAAGGAAAAACAATATGGCTCTGTTTACACGGCTTGCCATGAGGTAAAGGTAATATGATAGATAAGGGGTGCTCGGTACAAGTATCGGGTACTCGTCACGGCCCCTAGTCGGATCGTGACACTTTGTGATGACTGTGGTGGTTAGGACTCCAGTCCCAGCAGTGTTGAAATCTTTGAAATGTGGAATCCATTGATCCTCAGGAAGGACGGCTGGGTTCATCAATGAACATGCCGCTCCAGTGTCCATGAAGGCAATAACCTGGATTGGTTTATCCCATTTGGATGGATAAACTTTAAGCTGGACCTACGGGATCACCATGATGCTGTTAATATCTTCTTGAGCCTTTGCCTCTGGTTCTGAAATCTGGTAATATTCATCGCCATATTCTTCGTACACATCTATGGAAAAGAGGGTCTTCTCTGTGGGTTCGTCCTCTAATTAGAGTACAGATTCAAGATCGCCATCTTCATCTAGATGGATACCAGTGTAGTCCTCTATTTTAGTAAGAAGCTTGATCAATCTTCTGGATTGGGGACAATTTTTTGCATAATGCCCAATCTTGTTGCAGATGAAGCATCTATCATTTTTTCGAGACTTGCCTGGGCTCTTCCTCCTGAAATATTTTGTGCGCCTCCTGAACTGGGATCCTTCTCGTGAAGGCCTTGGCCATTTGAATCGCTTGAACCTTCCCTTTTGTCTGGGGACATGGCACGAACAACTTGACCCAGTAATTAGGTCAGACTCTCCACAAGCTTTATCAAGGGTTGGATTGTTTCGTATGATCTACTTCAAAACAGATCTCTTTGTGCAGATATCATCCAACGCTAGAAATATGGCTTGCCTGATATAGCCGATTGGTGGGATCGTTATTGATTGAAACTTCTTCTCAATGGTCATTATGGTCCGGCTTGCTAACATTTTCGGAAGTGATGAAACAAAGGCTTGCTTGAGACTAGCTTCTCCGCCTAACTCAAAGAACATTTTAGCCATCTTCTGAAAATGGATATCAATGGCATCTCTGTCAAATGCTACGCATTTCATTTCAAAGAACTGTCTCCTTAGTTTTTCTTGCCTTTGGCCGGTATCTCCACAAAAAACCTCTTGGAGTATTTTGATGTTGTAAGCAAAGTCTTGGGATGTGAGAAACATATTTTTGTCTTGTGTCCCAAGTGAATTCCACCAGTCTCGGAGAATTCCGGAGAACCTTAAAGTGAATTCTGACAGGATCATATATTTTTCCCGTTCGACAAGATTCTTTGTCACCATCCAAGTGAAGCAATCTTGGATCCTTTGGGGCGATCTTGATACTTTGATATCATCCAGACTGAATGTATGGAATCCAGTCCCAACGAATTTTGGTGTTGTTGGTTCTGGCCTTCTTTCTGGAATTGGCTCATCTATCATCTCGTCCCGATCATCATCTACTTCAGAGATTTCTATTTCTCTGGGTTGATTCATGAATATTGGCGGGTTATTTTCTTCTGAAGAGTCAACTGAGGAATCTTCGCTTGTCTCAAAGCTTGCTTCCGTAGGATCAGTATCATATGAATCTTGGTCACTGGATCCTAGGGTATCATCCTCCTCTACATCCTTTGTGGGTCGGGTCACGTGGAGGTTAGGAATATTATGGGCCGAGATCATTAAATTTTCCAGCTCGAGTTCTTTTGAACTTTCCTCGAGTTCTTTCTTTCGTTTGGACTGCTTTTGGGCCGCCATAGAGTCTTTCCTTTCCCAAACCATTTTTGCAATGTCAAACTCAGGTTTATTGTTTTGTTTTTTTGGGCAAAAGGCATAGGGTCTCGCTTTGTGGATGGGAGCACAGTGAAAGAATGGTCAAGCTTTGGTGGTGAGTATGTTTGTGAGGACATAGGGAAAAAGGTGGGTTTTGATGGGCAGCTTTGTGTTTTTTGCTGTTCAAGGTGACCATATCTCAGTAGCTCTATTTGTTCTTTAAGGTCAGCCATTTCCTTTTGTTGTTGGCTAAAGACATGGAAAAGCGAAGTGCCTGGTGGACAAATCTCATACTGTATGTTTGTCATTCGCAATTCCACCGCTTTGATCAGTCCAGCATGCTGAGAAGATGCTTGTTCCACCTTCTTCTCAATTGTCTCCACCCTGCTCATCATCTTATTCTGTGTGTGAGCAACATTTCTGATGGAAGTGCTAATATTAGTTAACACTTTGTTTTAGCAAATGGCATTTTCGAATTTCCAATTGATTGTCGCTTCCACTTCACTTGTTGGTGGCTTTTCTCCTGTGGGTAGCACAACATTTTGCCTTGGAATTTTTGGGGCATGGATTGCACCATCCTTTTCAGAAGGTTGTTGTGGAGGAAATTCAGTGGTGTGGCTGGAGCTGAAGGGGTTCATCATGAATATTTCTGGCTTTGGGATACTTGGGTTTGAAGGTTTGTGATGTAAATTTTGGTTAGGGAGAGATGGCCAATTTTGGGGTTTGTACGAAACAAGGAATTCATATTTTCCTGGACGGCTTAGTGAACCGATAGATGAGTCTCCTTCTTCATACCTTGTTCGGAACTTTCTTTCAGAGTTTCCCCCTTTTTTCTTTAATTTGGCTCTTCTTGAATGGTGTTCATCCCATTCAATTTCATCGTCAAGACATTCTTGGCAGTCACATTGGATATCCCATGGGCAGTGTCCCGTGAAAGGACATTTGAACCACCATACTTCATGACCTTAATTATCGAACTGCTTTATCCAGTCATGTTCGCTCATGATACCGGGGAGATGGTAAGCGAATGTTTCAGGGTCATCTTGGTGTGTTTGGTTATGAGTGGGTTGGTACATCTGGAAAGAGAAGGTTGTTTTGTTGGGTTTTTTAAGGTGAGAGTGGTCAAAGATTATGGTGACTGTTTTATCGGGTTTTTTGGAAAAAGTGGGTTCAAAAGATTGGAGAGGTTCAACAGGTTCTCTCAGCTTTTCATAATTCGTGACCCATGTATCTGGAAGGACTTTGATAAGTTCTTCTCTAGAAAGCTGTTTTGGGATTTGGGTGCACATGGTAGTTCCATTGGTGGCATCCACTTTTAAGAGCAAAGCATTTTCTCCACCTGGAAGAGAGATATCCATAGCATGATTTTGAACTCGCCAAGCTATTTGGTAGTGTAAAGTAGCCTGAATAGCATTTTTAGCTTGTGGAGCACCTTGAATTTGGACTTGGAGCTTTAAAGCCTCCGTTAGATATGGATCGTATAGGGACATGTTAAAATTTGGAAATATAGTGACAAAAACTGTTCCAGCATTTAGAGTGACTTCTGTGGTACCCAAATCCGCATGTTGGTACTCGTTATATCTGGTATCAAGAAGGGCAAGGCGAGCTACAACTGGTTGGCCCTTTCGTCCATGATATGTTAATGCAATTCTAATAGCACCAAAATGGACATAGGTGAAACCATGATGTTTCCACTGTCTAGGAAAATCATCTGGAATCTGCAAAGTGATGAATTGTTCCTCCTGAGTTGCTAGAATAGGGTGCTGGTCAAGTTTTGAGGCACCAACATATTCTTTAGCTTCTTTAGGCTTTGGTTGGACCAGGGAACGGATTTGTGACCACGGGGAACATGTCTTTTTAGCAAAAGCATAGTATGGGTTTATGAGGGGTAGGTCGGTGGGAGACACTTTGTTTCCATCAGGTAAAATATCAACTTCATAAAGGTAGTCATATTTGCAAGAAAGGGTTTTATACAGAGTAGGAGACATATTTATTTTTGCTAAGGACTTACAAGGGTTGGACGCAGATGGTAACAACTCAGACATATTTTTACTAAACTGCTCCTCTCTCCGAAAGAGATGGACTGGCTGGGAAAAATATCTAATATGTTGCTGAGGTGCCTGCCTCAAAACTCACCAGGATAACCAGCCGATCTAGCACTCTTATGCTGGCCTCTGTCATAGTCTCTATCTGGCAGACGGCCTCTGTGTCGATCCTCTACCCCCTATGCATATGCCTGTACCCGAGCGATATCCATACCTAGCTGAAGAGCCACTGCCATGCAGTCATCAATCAAGTAGCGATCCAGTCCCATCATATAACGATGCACTCTATCAGCCATATCAACTATAATAGTAGGCGCATATCTAGCCAATGAATCAAACTCAAGACTATACTCTCGAAAGCTCCTGCCACTCTGCCTCAAATGTAAGAATCTATCAACTCTAGCTCGCCTCATCTCTGGAGGCAGGAAGTGGCCAAGGAAGGCCTCCACAAACTCATCCCATACTACTGGAGGAGCACCCTCGCCCCTAGATAACTCCCAAGACTCATACCAATTAACAGCTGCATCCCGCAACCGATACGAAGCCAACTCAACAGACTCAGTCTCAGAAGCCTTGATTATCCTCAATGTACGCTGCATCTGCCGAATAAACTCTTGCGGATCATCCTCGGGCTTTGACCCGAAAAACTCTGGAGGATTACAACTTAAAAAATCACGAGCCCTCAAACTATCTGATCTATCCGCATGGTCAACTCCTAGTCCATGCCTGCGAGCCTGCCCTGCCACTAATCTGGTCAGCAACTAAACTGCATCTCTCATGGCCCTATCCTCCGTCCCTGGCTGAGGAGCTAGAGGCACAGGTACTGGGGCCTCGGGAGCTGGAGTTGGTGCTGCCCCCTGAACTGGAGCTGCAGCTGCTCTAAGTTCCTCTGGAGGTGGCGGTGTCGCAGAACTCGTTGACTGGAGTACAATCGCAGGCATAGACTAGGCACGGGCCCTAGTAACTCTCCGGGTCTGACTAGTATCTCCTGCTACTGATTTGTCCTTCTGGGCAGCTGTCGCTTTCTTTGGGGGCATAGCTGTAAACACAATAAATTTTTAGGGAGGGATTATCTTGATAATATAGCTCTATCGCACGATCTAGAGTAAGAAGGAAAGGTAACATCCTAAATGTCACGTAGCTTCCTGTTTATAGATGTGGTGCACAACACACCGATAAACAAGACTCTACTAGACACGGTCTGTAGACACTCCGAGGATAAACTGCTCAAATACCACTTTTGTCACGATCCAACCCCGTGGGTCATGACTAGTGCCCGAGTTGGACACTCGTATACGAACCTGCTAGATATAGTCAGACTAAAACTAAGGACAATATGGAAACTTGTTAACACAAACGAAAGATTCATAACGCCACATATCATAAACCTATCTCCAGAGAAGTCATAGCTAACCACAGCATAACACAATACGCAAGCCGACAAGGCTGCCACTATATACTGGAATTGTTGTATCCCGTATTTTTGAACGCCAGATTATTTGCTGAGGTGGGACCCACAGATCGAGATTTCTTTTTTGGGACATCAAAAAAAATTCATATGAATCACATATGAGAAGTTAAACACGACTCAAGAAGGACCCTTGGGCCAAATCAAAGTGGAAGTCCTCCAAACGAATATTTTTAAGAAAACGTTTTCGGGTGATCTGACTTCAAGGGGCAAAAACGGTATTATAAGTTTGGAATTTGGAAAAGTACCAAGAAATAGAAGTTGTAGATAATTGAATTAGCTTTCCAACCATAGGTCGTGGGTCCCCAAGTGACGTCGGTACAAGGAGATATGAACGTTTTAAGGTCGAAAGGTCAGTGGGCTAGGCCCAACTCGGGACCAAACCGAGTTGGCCCAAAAAAATCAAAAAAATAATAATAAGGCCCAAATTTGTGAGGCCCAACCGGCCATGGTTATGGCCCAAGCCAATATTAAATAACATTTGGTCAATAAAAGGATGACTAAGTCATCCTTATCACAATAAGTTCTAGAGGTTTCAAGAAAAGAAGAACAAGAGAAAGAAGAGAGAAAAGCTTAAGGCCATTTCGGCCATAGAGAAAGTCCATGAGAAAAATTCATAAAAATTCTTCAAAAATCAATCCCTACCAAGTAAAGGGTGCTTAACAAGGTGGAGTTGTTGTTGGAGCAAGAAAGATTCAAAATTATACAAGTTGCCAAGTTGTAGTCAAGTGAGAAGTTGAAGAAGAGAGGTGAGTTTTGATCTTTCTTTATGTGTTATGAATGGTTTATATGTGTTGTAGTATGTTAAAATGGATGAAATTCATGAAAGAGATAAAAATAGGGGTGTGGCCGTGAAGTATGGAACATGTATATGTGTGTAGAAATTATGTTTTAATTAATTTATCTAGTGTTTGGTTGTTATTGTTGTGAATGATATGTGGAAAATGTAAGTTGAATAAATTTGGAGAGGTTGTAGTGTGTATGCTTGATGTTGGCCGTGTAGTTGTAGAGTAATATGGAAGAAAAGGAGTCAATTCTATTTAATGTTTTGGTTGTAGTTGAATTGTGGATGCTAGATTGCTAATGAATGCATAATAATCTTGTGAAGTTGAAGTAGGTGGAGGTTTGTTTTAGAAGTTATGTGAATTGAATGTAATGTTCTTGCATGCATGGAAGGTAATGTGGTTAGTATGATGTTGTTGGAATATAGATCATGAGGTTGTGATTGTTTTCATTAAAGTTAGAAAGTTTTTGGAAGAAGTAGTAAGTTGATTGAATATGGAAGTTGTTAGTATTGTTGTTGTTGGAATTGTGGTTGATATTTTGGCCGGGTTTGAATTCCCGGGATTGTTGTTGATTGAAATTAGCCAAGTTGAACTTGGTGGGATGGAGTATTTATAGGGGAAGTGCTGCCGAAATTTCGGTAGCCAAATGTTTCCTTAAGAATTCAACTCTAAGTATCCTAATAAGAGTTTTGGTAAACATGACCAATTTGCAGATTTTGACGAGATTGCAACGTGAATTCGGAATAGCAAAAGAAGCGGAAAGAGGTATGTAAGGTTTCACCCTTCTTTCTATGGCATGTCTTAGACGGAATAAGTTGGGTACGCGCCTCGGGGACAACTCTCTTCCCCGGAATCCGCATCCAAAGTTTTCCACTTTTTGTTCAATAGAATTGAACTAGAAAGTGTGCAAATGATGGAAAGACCTCTTAAACCCCTAGAACTTGCATAAGTGGGACCCGATTACCCTAGGACCCTCACAAGTAATGACATGACACATAATATATGTAAATCATATACGTCACCCCATCCGGCCCGAGGTGGGCCCGCTACTCTCGGATTTTTCCTTACAGTCTTGCTTGACTTACTTGAAGTGAATCCAAAGGGAACCTTTGATCCCGATTTCGTTACCAAATGATAAATACTATGACTCCTCTAACGAGGGCACTTCCATGACGATAATGATAACAATGATGTTAGATAAGAGAATATGCCTATGATACGTACTACCGGAACGACTCTATGACTAAGATGACTAAGCTAAGTATCTTATGTAAACATGAAAATGATAAACTAATTTTTGAATCTTATTTATATTTCCTAGCTATGACTTTATTTTCTAAAAGATTTCAAATTCTATGAACTGTCATCTATGATGCCCCGATTTCATTCTACGTTTACTTTAATATTATTCCCCGTTGGTAGTCTCACCTTAAAATACTCGTTCCTTCAAGGTGAGACAAAGCGATCACGAGTATTCTATAATATAATTGGAGGTCACCGACCTTACGTCACTCCGATGACTACATGATTCTTCTTTGGGCTTTCCTGCGTGCCTATGAGACATATGTATATAGGATACGTAAATGCATATAAGACATGTAAATGTATGTAAGATATGTGTATATATTTTTAAAACATGCACATGACGAAAGAGCTAGAGCGCTATAGACGCTGATGTACCTACACGACACACGTATATATATATGATAAAAGAGCTAGAGCGCTATAGACGCTGATATATGTACATGATATATGCATGTGTATACGGGGAAAATGGAGGTAAGGGCAGAGCGTTATGAACGCATATCCACCTGATCAGTTGGCATTACATGATATGATATCGTCCCAGACGCGGGATGCCCGGACGCGGGATGTGTATATTTATGGTTAAATGGATCGGCTGCCGACGCCTCGGCAATATGAGATGTCCTATTTTATATGTATATGTATATGAACAAGGAAAGATTCTTAAAGGAAAGCTAAGTACGCATAGCACCTGCCAAGGGTATATATATATGCAGGTTATGTTTCTACCTCAGGACATGTGCTATTATTCTCTTATGTCGTTATTTCCGTTTTATACTTTCCGTATGCTACTATTCATGCCATACATACTCGGTACACTATTTGTACTGACGTCCCTTCTTGTGGACGTTGCGTTTCATGCCACGCAGGTCAGCAGACAGGCGGATTTGATCCTTAGAAGCTCTACCAGCAGTGTTGATAGTGCTCCAGTTATTCCGGAGTCTCACTTCCTTGGTACTATTTTGTGTATATATATTCGGGCACGGCAGTACTCAGCCCTTTCTATGTATAAACGTACTATGTCTAGAGGCTCGTAGACAGATATGTACAGTCAGTTAAGTATAGTTAGGTATATGGTGTTTTGGCATGCTAATGTTGATGTATAAGTGATAACGAAGTTTATTAGTCTATGTTCAGAATGACGCCGCTAATGTTAATGTTAAAAAAAATGGCTCTGTTTACATGGCTTGCTAAGAGGTAAAGGTAAAACGATAGACAAGGGGTGCTCGGTACAAGTATCGGGTACTCGTCACGGCCCCTAGACGGGTCGTGACAGAAGTGGTATCAGAGCAGTTCGGTCCTAGGAGTTTGTCTACGAGCCGTGTCCAGTAGAGTCTTGTTTATGGGTGTGTTGCGCGCCACACTTATAAACAGGAGGCTATAGGGCATTTAGGAAATATGACCTTCTTTGTACTCAAGATCGTGCGATAGAGCTATGCTACCAGGTTTCCACATTCCTTTCCTAATCCTGTGTTATGGTTTCAGTAATGTCGCCGAAAAGGAAGGCTACGACGGCCCAGAAGGGCAAGAGGGTGGCTGGCAGCAGAGTTGAACGGGAGCTAGAAGAAGGAGAATCTCATAATGAAGCTCCCCCTCAGACCTTTCCTGCTCCCCCTGCACCAGCAGAGCAGGAAAGAGTTTCAGCTCCAGCCCCCGCACCTCCAGTTCCACCACCAGCAGCTCCGGGCCAACAGATGGCCGAGGCCATTCAATTACTGACCCAGTTAATTGCCGCACAGGCTCAGCGACAAGATGTAGACCTAGGAGACAGGGCGGTAAGTGCAAGGGCCCGCGACTTTATCACCCTGAAGCCTCCAGAGTTTTATGGATCCAGACCAGAGGAGGACCCGCAGAGTTTTATAAATGAGATGCTGAGGACTCTAAGGATCATACATGCTTCGGATACGGAGTCCGTAGAGTTGGCTTCATACAGGCTGCGGGATGTGGCAGTTTTGTGGTATAGTAGTTGGATATCCTCGAGGGGAGCGAATGCACCTCCCCCGGTTTGGCAGGAGTTTACCGAGGCATTTCTGCGACATTTCTTACCGCCAGAGGTTCGACGAGCACGAGCCGAGATGTTCTTGAACCTTAAACAAGGAAATATGAGTGTTCGGGTGTACGACCTTCGTTTCAACTCACTAGCCAGGTATGCCCCAGCCCTGATAGCAGATAGGGGAGATCATGTGCACCGATTCGTGAGTGGGCTAGGGCCACATTTAGTTAAGGAGTGCCCGACGGCTTCACTCCAGGATGGGATGACTATTACCCGCATTCAGGCCCACGCCCAAAATTTAGAAGAGTAGTACCAGTCACAGAGAGGGGAGCGGTATCCAGATAGGGGTTCCAGAAAAAGGGGCAGATTTTCCAGGGCTAGAAGCGAGTATAGAGGGGGACAGGCACCGGAGCAATTTAGGCATTCAGACCAATCGACGGCCTGTGCACCTCCTCGATTTGCGGATAGGGGGCTTGACCGTTCTACTCACTCGAGACCAGATCAGGGTACTAAGGCGTCAGGATCCCAGTATAGAGCTGATTCTAGCAGGATGATGCCACCCCCGCCACGGTGTGCGCGATGTGGTAGACCACACTCTGGAGAGTGTCGCGCAGGTACAGGTGCATGTTATACTTGTGGGCGGGTTGGCCATTTGATGCGTGATTGCCCACTGAGGTATGAGGGAGACCAAGCCCAGCCCGCCGGGCCCGCGGTTGGTTCATCGTCGACCGTACGCCTTCTTGGACAGACTTCCCAAGCTCCAGCGGGCCGCGGCCGAGGTAGAGGAGGGATACCTAGTTCAGCTGGTCCTCCGCACCGCCTAAATGCATTGACAGGACGACAGAACTCTGAGCCTTCCGCGGACGCGGCCACTGGTACTTTTTCGGCACCTTCTATGATATGTATGTTAATTGATTCGGATTCTATCCTATCCTACGTTGCCTTTATATTGCTGATCATATTAAGAATTCAGAAATTAGGACGAAAGGTAGCCATACGCACAGGTAAAAAGACGAATACTAGAGATTGCGGAGGTTAGAACTGTAAATAAAAGAAGAGATGTGTTACACGGCGTTTCGAAAACTGCTAAGACCCCAACTCGTTCCATAATATGTGATATAAGTAGTGCGAGGGAGTGGGGGCGAAAATACTAACGCTAAGACGCTGAAATGCACTAAAGTTTCAAGGTTAAGCGTGCTAGGGTGAGAGTAATTTCATGATGGGTGACCCCCTAGGAAATATGCTGAAATTTTCACAAATGTGGGAACAAGAGACGAATGTGAAGCTAGGTAGTCCAATGTAAATTAGAGTGTGTGGAGTGGTTACAAACCCTATAAAAGTCATGTAGGCTGAGACGGACAAGACTAACGGAAGAGGAGAAAGCGTGACAGAAAGGGGACTTATTAACGTAGGGCCAACGTTCGGAGCTTACTCAATGGACTTACGACATAAAAGCGACCTAAGCGACATGTGAGATGTCTACGAAGGAGACCTCCCCGAAGTATTATGATACACTATGAGGCCAGTTTAACATTCGAGGACGAATGTTCTAAAGGGGGGGAGAATGTTATATCCCGTATTTTTGAACGTCAGATTATTTGCTGAGGTGGGACCCACACATCGAGATTTATTTTTGGGGACATCTAAAAAAATTCATATGAATCACATATGAGATGTTAAACACGACTCAAGAAGGACCCTTGGGCCAAATCAAAGTGGAAGTCCTCCAAACGAATATTTTTAAGAAAACGTTTTCGGGTGATCTGACTTCAAGGGGCAAAAACGGTATTATAAGTTTGGAATTTGGAAAAGTACCAAGAAATAGAAGTTGTAGATAATTGAATTAGCTTTCCAACCATAGGTCGTGGGTCCCCAGGTGACGGCGGTACAAGGAGATATGAACGTTTTAAGGTCGAAAGGTCAGTGGGCTAGGCCCAACTCGGGACCAAACCGAGTTGGCCCAAAAAAATCAAAAAAATAATAATAAGGCCCAAATTTGTGAGGCCCAACCGGCCATGGTTATGGCCCAAGCCAATATTAAATAAAATTTGGTCAATAAAAGGATGACTAAGTCATCCTTATCACAATAAGTTCTAGAGGTTTCAAGAAAAGAAGAACAAGAGAAAGAAGAGAGAAAAGCTTAAGGCCATTTCGGCCATAGAGAAAGTCCATGAGAAAAATTCATAAAAATTCTTCAAAAATCAATCCCTACCAAGTAAAGGGTGCTTAACAAGGTGGAGTTGTTGTTGGAGCAAGAAAGATTCAAAATCATACAAGTTGCCAAGTTGTAGTCAAGTTAGAAGTTGAAGAAGAAAGGTGAGTTTGATCTTTCTTTATGTGTTATGAATGGTTTATATGTGTTGTAGTATGTTAAAATGGATGAAGTTCATGAAAGAGATAAAAATAGGGGTGTGGCCGTGAGGTATGGAACATGTATATGTGTGTAGAAATTGTGTTTTAATTAATTTGTCTAGTGTTTGGTTGTTATTGTTGTGAATGATATGTGGAAAATGGAAGTTCAATAAATTTGGAGAGGTTGTAGTGTGTATGCTTGATGTTGGCCGTGTAGTTGTAGAGTAATATGGAAGAAAAGGAGTCAATTCTATTTAATGATTTGGCTGTAGTTGAATTGTGGATGCTAGATTGCTAATGAATGCATAATAATCTTGTGAAGTTGAAGTAGGTGGAGGTTTGTTTTAGAAGTTATGTGAATTGAATGTAATGTTCTTGCATGCATGGAAGGTAATGTGGTTAGTATGATGTTGTTGGAAAATAGATCATGAGGTTGTGATTGTTTTCATTAAAGTTAGAAAGTTTTTGGAAGAAGTAGTAAGTTGATTGAATATGGAAGTTGTTAGTATTGTTGTTGTTGGACTTGTGGTTGATATTTTGGCCGGGTTTGAATTCTCGGGATTGTTGTTGATTGAAATTAGCCAAGTTGAACTTGGTGGGATGGAGTATTTATAGGGGAAGTGCTACCGAAATTTCGGTAGCCAAATGTTTCCTTAAGAATTCAACTCTAAGTATCCTAATAAGAGTTTTGGTAAACATGACCAATTTGCAGATTTTGACGAGATTGCAACGTGAATTCGGAATAGCAAAAGAAGCGGAAAGAGGTATGTAAGGTTTCACCCTTCTTTCTATGGCATGTCTTAGACGGAATAAGTTGGGTACGCGCCTCGGGGACAACTCTCTTCCCCGGAATCCGCATCCAAAGTTTTCCACTTTTTGTTCAATAGAATTGAACTAGAAAGTGTGCAAATGATGGAAAGACCTCTTAAACCCCTAGAACTTGCATAAGTGGGACCTGATTACCCTAGGACCCTCACAAGTAATGACATGACACGTAATATATGTAAATCATATACGTCACCCCATCCGGCCCGAGGTGGGCCCGCTACTCTCGGATTGTTCCTTACAGTCTTGCTTGACTTACTTGAAGTGAATCCAAAGGGAACCTTTGATCCCGATTTCGTTACCAAATGATAAATACTATGACTCCTCTAACGAGGGCACTTCCATGACGATAATGATAACAATGATGTTAGATAAGAGAATATGCCTATGATACGTACTACCGGAATGACTCTATGACTAAGATGACTAAGCTAAGTATCTTATGTAAACATGAAAATGATAAACTAATTTTTGAATCTTATTTATATTTCCTAGCTATGACTTTATTTTCTAAAAGATTTCAAAGTCTATGAACTGTCATCTATGATGCCCCGATTTCATTCTACGTTTACTTTAATATTATTCCCCGTTGGTAGTCTCACCTTAAAATACTCGTTCCTTCAAGGTGAGACAAAGCGATCACGAGTATTCTATAATATAATTGGAGGTCACCGACCTTACGTCACTCCGATGACTACATGATTCTTCTTTGGGCTTTCCTGCGTGCCTATGAGACATATGTATATAGGATACGTAAATGCATATAAGACATGTAAATGTATGTAAGATATGTGTATATATTTTTAAAACATGCACATGACGAAAGAGCTAGAGCGCTATAGACGCTGATGTACCTACACGACACACGTATATGTATATGATAAAAGAGCTAGAGCGCTATAGATGCTGTGTCACGACCCAACCCCGTAGGCCATGACTAGTGCCCGAATTGGACACTCATGTCACTTGTTAACTATAATCATTTATAACTAGTATGTCATGAACTTATTTGTAAAAAAAGGTATGGTGTTGTTTTAAAGCTGTCAAAATATTTTTTTTGTATGTCGTAGGCACCTGTCTCCTGAGGAGTTACAATTTTTAAACAACAACATATATTTTTCTACGCAAGCCGACAAGGCTGCCACGATATGCAACATACCAAACATACATATATATGCAAGCCGACAAGGCTGCCATTACGAATGGGTACGCCCCAAACATATGTCATAATCATAAAACGCGTCAACAACCATAAACAGACCCACACAAATGTCCACAGACCTCTAAGAGTAATGACCGTATCATAAACTCAAATAAACTCATATGAATTCAACATAAGGGAGTTATACCACAAGCTAGGCTCCGGAACAAAGGAGCAGTCAAAATAGCTGA